>NW_028227265.1:10252500-10852500 GCF_978045245.1 Mus caroli
GAGGCACACTGGTCAGTAGTCCCAGGGATCCACCTGTTTCCTCCCCCAGCACTGGGGTTACAGTGTGTGCTACCTGCCTGGCTGCTCATGTGGGTCTTGGGGGGATGGAACTCAAATCCTCAGGCTTGGAAAGAACTCAGCTGACTGAGCCACCATCCAAGGGCAAGATCACCGTCTCTAAAGAGCTCCCAGGTCAAGGGTGAGGAAGCTGTGCTCACACAGGATGCAGCAGAGTACCATCCATGTCAAGATGAGCTGAGTGTGAATCTCAAGGAAAGCAGATGAAGGGCATGCCAGCCTAACTCTTGTTGCCTAAGTAACTGTATGAATAATTCTAAAAAAAAAATGAATCAGTCAATTTCCATCTCCCGAAGTAAATACAACTTTATGGCTGTAATGGGAAATGGATTGATTAGGGCGGTAGGAAATCAATCAGAGTATGAAGTAGACAAATTGTAGAGGTTGGATGAGCTGTTCCAAAAGTCTCAATTTTTCTAGCAAACTTAAAGCTTACACCGACTTAAGGTTTTATTGCTAAAGTCCTGGGCAATCATTATAAGAGACTAAAAACGGGCAGCCATTTTGAAAGTGGGAAAAGAGGAACTACCTCCTTCTCCCTCACTCATTCACAAGTCCTCAAACACTAAAAACAGGCAGATGTGGGACACCCCTCCAATTCCCATACACACACACATACGTATGCAAACACACAGACATGTGCATGCACACACAGGCTTTGTCTGTCTATCTGCCTGTCTGCCTGTCTGTCTAGCTGTCTCTATCTCTCTTTCTCTGTCTCTCTGTCTCTGTCTCTGTCTTTGTCTGTCTGTCTCTATCTCTGTCTGTCTCTGTCTGTCTCTGTCTCTGTCTCTGTGTCTCTGTCTCTGTCTCTCTCTCTCTGTCTCTCTCTCTCTCTCTCTCTCTTTCTGAGTTTTTGAAGCACAAACCCCGTGCAGTCCACTTCATAAGGCAAGTCCTTCAAAATTAACCCACCTGGCTCCGGTCAGCAAGCCAATTGCTTCTATGTTTTCACTGTGGAAAGCAGCCCATGAACCCAAGTTTGGATAGTCAGATTCTGGGAGGACTGAAGAGCCACAGGGAGAGAGTATAGGAAACACCCACAGTTCTCCAGCAGCTCCCAGCCCCCTCTGTGCCCTGCTGTGTGGGATGCTGCCTTCTCAAGCACTGGGAGAAGCACATTCCCTGTGAGGGAGACTCTGAATCTGAAGGGACGAGACCACCACTATCTAACTGCCCTGCATCTATACAAGTAACCTAAAGAGGGAGGTGGATGGTCTCTCTGGGCCGGGATGCCTATGCCACAGGCCCCTCTCGAGACCCCCATCTTCTTGGTTCAAGGATTACAGGGTAGACATTTGAGTCAAACTGATTCTGCAGCACCTCTGAGCCGAGCCATGCAAAGGTCACCATCACAGCTGGAAAGACACAAGCCTGGGTGCCAGGGTTTGCTGCCCCTAAACTCCAGCTCTTCCTTCTTTGTGTAACACACCCCAGTCTTTATTCAAGATGTTCTTTTGGGAGCAGAAGCAGCCAGCATCAGTTTTGCTTGCTAGCAACCAACGGCGCCTGTGGTGAAGAGGAAGCCATGGTTCCACCTCCTGCTTCCTCAGGCTTGGAGAGCTGACTACAGACTGTACTTTCTGGGTCTCCTGATCGGATGAACATACATGACTGATACTTGTCAATGGGATGAAGTGGTACCCTTGATATGGTTCTGGAACCTTCTACATAACCCCCTGTATTTCCATGTCACCTGCACTGGCTGTGTGGATAGAGCCCTCAGCTATCAGGTTTCAGAGCATGGACAGAATCTAAGCTGTCATTTAGGACAAAAGCCATTTATCACCTGCTTCTACCAACAGGAGCATTTTTCTGTTTGTTGACTCATGTGTGCACCAGTTCATGTGTGCATGTGTGTACAGATGTGCCTGCAGGTGTATGCAGAAATCAGTTGATGCAGGGAGTATTCTTCAATTGCTCTCTACCTGACTCTGAAACAAGATCTCTCACCGAGCCTGGAGCTCGCAGCTTCAGCCAGACTGGTTGTTGAGCATGTTTCAGAGACCCTCCTATGTCCATCTGCCCAGCGCTGGGGTTATAGGCGCACACCACCAAACCCAGCTTTTCTGTGGATTCTGAGGTCCTCATGCTTGCACAGAAAGCAGTTTGCTGAATGAGCTGTCCCCCCAGCCTGTCCCACTTTATTCTAACTACCTGTTGACTATTTCCCTAAGTGCATGACCAAGGTCTCCCAGGCAAGGACCACACCTCTGGCCCCAGCACCTAGCCAGTACTCGACATGGAAGGTGAGCTTTGTATCACTGTTCTTGATAATGAAGATGCAATGCTGTGTCCTGACCACATTGCATCTCAAAGGGTTCACTGTCCCAGCTTCCTTGCCACACCAAGGCTGTCTGTTCTCAGGGTTGGCTCCTACTTCAGGGAGCTGGGGTTTCATCTTGCCTGAGAAATACATAGTGCCAGTCTGGGAGAATAAAATTGGCTGTCCCGACTTTATTTGAAGTGATCTGATCTGCAAGACGCAGCTAAGAGAGTCAGGCTGCTCGCCTGGCTTGAGTTCCACAGCGGCGCATGCCTGCTACTGCTATCTGGGGTCTCTCCCGGGAGTCTCCCAGTTGCTGTTGTGAGATATCCCAGCAACTGAGGGAGACAGTCTATCTGCAGCAAAATGCCTCCAGTGAGTCTCTGCTGACATGGGCTAGGTTCACTGATCACGCTGATTTGAAAACCAAACGTTTCATCTTGAGGAAAGAATCAAGCCGTGCCATTAAATCCAGCAGCTAATCAATCACAGGGCCCCTGATGTTTTACATGGCGACGATGACTTCCACACAAGCCTGCGTTTAATGGAACATTTATCACTAATAACAAGCATAATGGTAGCTGTGGGGGGGAAATCAAGGAATCGATGTCACCCGGAGGAGGAAGGTTTCGCCATCACCCGGCACAGCCCCCCATCCTCCTGCCTCATCCCCACCGTCTCTCCTTGTGTTTGTGCAGAGACTTACTTCCCTGCTAGGTTAGTCTGCCTTCTCTTACTTTTGAACACGGCATCTCTACTCCTTCCAGGCTAATCAATTCCTCATTATTTGCTGATGTTCATTACTCTGCGCTGTAGCCTTCCTGAAGGCAGGGGCCCGAGTGCTGAGCAAAGCTGGCGGGCACTTAGGGAGGAGACTGCATTCAACCAGTGATCGTTCCCTCTGATCCACTGGGCTGTGAGGCAGTAGGTGTCCATATGGCTTTTTCATACCTCCTTCTTAACTTTCTCCCCAGCCCCGCCCTCTATTTCCCCAATCCTCCCACCAACTGCAGCTGAGCAATCTCAAGCCAAGCGACGTACAGTCCCATCACCTCCCTTTCCTCCTTGGTCAATGGGACAGTATTATGACTGACTGGGTGGGTGAGGGTTACAAGAGGCCTAAGTGCTAAGTACACAGTCTGTATGTGCCAATGATCAATAGAGTGGGTATCAATGACTTTCTCATTTCTGTGACTGAAATGCTAGACAGAAGCCTCATAAGGGAGGTAGGACTTATTCTGGCGCATGGGTCAGAGAGTACAAGTGTAGGTGTGGGGTCGCCTCCTGTCCACAGCAGCAGGAGTCTGCAGCGATGTGGTGGATCAGGATCCAGAGAGGTCTGGCTGGAACCAGAAGCAGATATCACCTTCAAGGATTGATCTCCACTTCCTGTAGCTAGGCTCCGCCTCCTAATGGTTCTGTGACCTTCCCGAACAGCACCATGGGTCGGGAACCAAGATTTCAAACACCTCACCTTTAAACCACTCCGGATGGCTACACTTGCTCAGTGGACTCACACAGTGTCTTCTGAAAAGATGGTGCAAAGCTGAGACAGACGGCCACTGAGCAAGGTTGGTTGTGGATCCTTCCTGGCTCAAACCTTCTGATGGGACAGCAGCTCCTGGACCAACCCATTGGGTGTGACTCAGCATAAGCCTAGTAAACACAGTTCATGGTCTAGTAGCACCCAGATTCCTGGACACAGGACCCGTGAAGTCAGCAATATCTATGGGTTTGAGTGACTATGTTCTGGGGTCGCTGGTTATATAGTGATGCAGGACAAAGTGTTGCCTCTTTCTCACTGTGCTGTGATGCTCTTATGGGATGCTCACTTGCTTATGCTTACCCTGACCCTAACAATTGAATTCCATTAGATTAGGGGCCATGTCTCACTTGGAGTCAGCTGATGGGGACCACATGCTTTTTAGGAGCTAATAAATCACTCAGAGTGGCCTATCTGTTCAGTTACACTACCAGTTTTGCCAGGGGGAGGAGGCTCACTTTATAGCGTGCTTCTGTAGAATGGTGGTGGTAATGATTTGATGTCAGGATTTCGGAGGTGGCATCAGGAGGAAGTTCAAGGCCCACCTCCTTGGCGAGTTTGAGGCTGGTCTAGGATCCATAAGACATCATCGAAACAAACAAATGACCACAGCTCTCCTGATTGGTCATGCTAGTGTGAATGAATGTTTGAATACTCTATCCAAAACTGGTCTGATCTTCTACACAGGTGGAAAGAGACACTCAGCCAAGGCGAAGTGTCAGAATGGGCCCCAGAGTGCCAATTCTGCACAGAAAGTGAAAGAAAGGGCTGAGGCTGGAGCCCAGCGATAGAGCACTTTTCCTAGTATTCATGAAGTCTTGGGTTGGGCCACCAGCAAAGTAAAATCAGCAGGAGAGTACGCAAACAGGTACGTAAGTAACGTCTATGGGTAAACAGAGTCAAGGAGGGTTTTCAGGAGGAACTGTTAAATATTTAAAGGTTTCTTTCTTCATTACTTTTATGGATATGCGTATGAGTCTGCATGAGTTTATGTACACGGTGCACAGGAGCCCATGGAGGTGGGAGAAAGGCATCAGGTCCCTTGCAGTTGGCTTTGTGGGTAGTTGTGAGTGCCGCAGCATGGGCTGTGAACCAACCCCAGGTGCTCTGCAAAAGCAATTAAGTGCTCTTAACTGCCGAGCCATCTCTCCGGCCACAACTGTCCAGTATTTCAGGTATCTCCATTGAGAACCATTAACAGTTCTACCATAATCCCTTTATCTACGTATGCACCTGCTTTGCCTGGACAGGCAGGGGTCAATCAATGCAAAGCTTCCTGTACCAGGCATTGCAAGTGGGAACTATATATATTTTTTTTTCTTCTGGGCTGGCTGCTCCCAGTGCCTGCTCTGTAAATATCACAACGGACTGGCAGAGGTATTATCTGTAGCAGAAAAAGTTGCTGTCTGTCTGGGCTTTGATTTATCCACTTGGACCACAGAAGGCTGGGAACAGGCTGTCTCTAAATCCAGCAGGTCCCCAATGTGTTTCCTTATAAAATGTGACTTATTTCCTACTGCAGCCGGTGAGTGAGGGCCTTCCCACCCCGGGCAGGAAAGGCTTGAGCTTGCCTTGTGTTTGTCTTTAGGCTTTCTGGTGCTAATACGCACATTTATATCTGGTTGTCACCTGCGGCTTCTTCATTCCCAGCTGGGGCTCTGTGGCTAAGCAGGCCGAGCTCATTTCCCCAGATTTAGTGGTCGCTGACGACGCTGGCAGGGGCGGGGAAGCAGCAAGGGAAATAAACACAGCTCATAGACATATGAGGGTGAAATCACCCAAGTGATGGATTTGAGGTTGAGGGACACCAGAAGCGGATCAAACACTTCTGTACAAAGCACACTTCTGATGCTAGTGATGAGTGTAAAATAAACAGCCCACTAACAGCATTCACAATGTACCTGGGAAAATCAGGTCCTGCAGACAGCAGGCGGGAGCACACGCAACATTCAGTTTGGCTGCATGGAAACCTTTATCCAGTGTCTACTGTTTACAAGTAGCTCTTCTGGGATGTGATAAAGGTCTCAGACCTGCCTTTGGTGCTTTTTTTAAATTGGAGAACAAGGATCAGAAAGACATCATGTGAAGACTGACGGATGGTATCAGAAAGGCACTCCTTAGAATCTGGGTAGAGGGGATGGAATATGGGGTGAGAGCTACAGAGCCTATTTAGTTCAGAGAGCATTAGCTGAGCCCATATTGGCTGCCAGATACTGTGCTAGACCGTAGAAATGGGTACCAGGAGCCAGGTCGGTGTGAGGAACAGCACCCAGGTGCATTCGGTGGCATGAGACTCTGGAGACATCAAGCAGAGGGCACTGAACCCAGACATGGTATGTAGAGAGCTGACATGTGAGGAGACACTATCAGGAGGGCAGTGTCTTCAGTCTGGGATTGGCAATGGGGGTCTGTTCCTATTGAGACAGTGGGGGACTATTAACCTCAAAGATGCTTTAAACTCAGCCAGCCCATCTGTTTTGGACATGGGACAGGAAATGAATAAAATATGCTCTCCATCCCTTTAAGGAGATGGAGGTGTGGCTGGGGGTAAGGTGCTGTCTACCTTGTTCTTTGAGACAGTCTCTAACCAGCACTCAGGACTTGCTGATTTGGCTATACTGGCTGGCCAGGGAGCCTCCAGTCTGCCTCTCCAGCACTCAGCCTACAAGTGTGTCTATAGAACTCACAGCCTTTAAAGTGGGCGCTAAGGTCCACCTGGGTCCTTACACTTACAGGACAAGCACTTTACTGACCCAGCCATCTCCATAGCCCTCAACTGTTTATGACGTGAAACAAGGGGGGGAAAACACCAATTTCCAAGGATTTGGGGGGAAGTTCTTGGCTCTTCTTCCTCAGGCTATAAGCTCCAGATGGTGTCACAGTCCAGCCTGAGAAACTCCTTTCCTGCCTCATACCACACTGGCCAACACCAAGGGCTCTAGCATTTCCTCCTGGCGTCCTTGTCTTCCCTCGACCACTCCTCCAGGCTATCAAAGATGGTGGTCCCCATCTGAGTGATTATTCTGCTTTCTCCTAAATCACGAGTCATTCCACTCCAGCCACTGTGGGCCATCCAAAGGTCCACCTGCCCACAGGGCCATTTGTGTAAGACCCAAAGGCTTATGCATCGAGCACAGACTCAGCAGGCTTTGCCCCCTCTTGCTTCCCCTCAGCCAGAGTTACCCCCCAGCATGCTGGGGCCACCTGTACTTCTCCCAGCCCCAGGGGTTCTTACCTCTCCTCATCTCTGTTCACACAAGTCCTCTGACCCCCCTGTGCAGCCGCCACACCCCTTGAGGAAATTACTACAGGTCCTCTTAAGTGTTGCTTCAATGTCACCTGCACAGTAGGATCCCCTTCTTTTTCCAGTCACTCCTAGTGGCCACTGTGTGGTGGGGACATTTCCTCTTGTTTAATTTCCTGATATATCCTCTGTGCAGCCCTGTCCTGCACTGTGTGGCACTCAGGGTGGGTTCAGGTGTCAAGCACAATCAGGGTGTGTGTGTGGGCAGTCTCTGAAAGCATTTGGACTCTCAACCACGTCTCCTTTAATCTGAAATGAAAAGTTTCAGTTTTTTTAATTATCACATCACAGTTGGGCATGTTTCTGGGGTATAATGTGATAATTTGATTCATATGAAAATCCACGTAGCGGTCAAATCAAGGCAAGTAGTTTTCCATCTCCTCAGACATTTGTCATTTTTTTTTTTAATTGGGAGTTATAGACGCATGTCTTTGGGTTATTTTGAAATATGTTATATACGTTTCTGTATATTAAGGCAACTCAGCTATGCAGAGGGATGCTAGAATTTCTTTTACCTAGTTGAATTTTGGCACCTGTTACCAAGTCTCTAACCATCTCCTCATCCTTGGAGATAGTGACTGGCCCCTTGACATGGCAAAACGACTCTAGTAAGAGCCAGGGGATGGGAAAGGCTCTTTGAGAGTGAAATGCCCACCATAGGCTCATGCAGTTTGAACACCCTCCAGCTGGCCCTACTTTCCTGTCTGCTCTCTGTGGACACAGTATGGCTGGCTACCTCACGTTCAGCCTGCTACACTTTCCTCTCTATGGCGGACTGTATCCCTTTAAACTGTGAGCAGGAGCAACCCTTTCTCCCTCTTTAAAAAAATTTTTTTATTAGATATTTTCTTTATTTACATTTCAAATGTTATCCCCTTTCCTGGTTTTTCCTCTGAAAACCCCCTCTCCCATCCCCCCCACCCCTGCTCACCAACCCCACTCCCACTTATTTGTTCTGGCATTTCCCTACACCAGGGCATCAAGCCTTCTCAGGACCAAGGCTCTCTCCTCCCACTGATGTCTAAGGCCATCCTCTGCTACACATGCAGCTGGAGCTATGAGTCCCTCCATGTGTACTCTTTGGTTGGTGGTTTAGTTCCTGGGAGCTTTGGGGGTACTGGTTGTCATATTATTGTTCCTCCTATGGGGCTGCAAACCCCTTTAACTCCTTTGGGCCTTTCTATAGCTCCTCCAATGGGGACCTTGTGCTCAGTCCAGTGCTTGGTTGAGAGCATCCACCTCTGTATTTGTCAGGCACTGGCAGAACCTCTTAAGGAGACAGCTCTATCAGGCTCCTGTCAGCAAGCACTCATTGCATCTGCAATAATGTCTGGGTTTGATGACTGCATATGGGATGGAACCCCAGCAGATAATTGGCCACAGTAGTGAGAAAGAACCAACACAGGGAGAAGGCCCACATCTGCCTGGATGGCAGGAGCCTGGTATTTAAAAGGAAGAGATGGAGGGCAGCAGGCAGCAGGTCTGAGGATGGTGCCCTGCTGCTCTGAGGTAAAGGAAGAAGCCATGTAGCATGAAGTATAGGAGGCCCCCAGAACAATCAATGCCATGCAATTTCCCCTGGAGTTTTCACAAGAACACACTCTGAGACATCTCCCAGTTAGCTTAGCAGCACCTAGTGTTTAGTTCAGTGAGGCTCATCGGAGACACTTGACTTCTGGGCTGTGACAACTGTGTTGTCTTAACTCTCTCTGGGGTGAGGAGATTTCAGTGGCAGACACTGGAAACTTCTGTGCCTTCCCTGGAGAGAGATGAAGTCATGGGGATTCCTGCAGGACCATGGTGCCCATCAGCACCCTCCATGGTGCCCTCCATGGGGCCAGCCTTGCCTGGCTGCCCCCTTCACTGCCTTCTCTCCTTTCCATGGAAAATGTTTTCTTCTCAGCCTTTTGAGGTGTAGTCAGCCAGATAGTTCCTGAAGCATCTGTCTGCAGGAGATGGATGTGCCCCTCCCCCATTTATAGTGTGGTAGCTATCAAGACCCCTGACTGCAGCATCTTCTCTGATTGTACCAGTCTCCCTCCATATATCTGTTCTAGTCTTTGGAGAAGTCAAGGACCTGCCTCCCCATAGCCAGATCCTCTGTACCTGGTTCCTAGACAGTGATGTCTCAGAACACTACCTTGACATTGATAATGGACAGGGCACAGCCCTTGGAAATAAATTGATCAGATCCTATATCCACAGGGGACAATTCCTGTCTCAAGCCAAGCCCAGTGTCTGGCATCCCTCCCCGCCTTGAAGAATGGCCAACAGATGAATCAATGAAGGAATGTTTATGTGGCCACCATGTAGCCAACCTGACCTCAGGATGCAATTCCAGGCTGCTGAGGTCACTGGGCCACAGGTATCATCTGGGCGATGTTGTGAAAAGGCACTGAGAAGTTGCTTCTGGGGTCAGAGAGATGGCTCAGTGGCTAAGAGCACATACTGCTCTCTAGGGGATGGTGGGTGTCCAGCACCCAAGTCAGGAGGCTCACAACCGCTTGTAATCCAAGCTCCAGGCTTCTGCTATTCTCTGCAGGTACTCAGGTATCCAGGTACTCATGTGCCCAGATGTGTTTACAAACACACACACACACACACACACACACACACACACACACAGAGAGAGAGAGAGAGAGAGAGAGAGAGAGAGAGAGAGAGAGAGAGAGAGAACAGAACCACACAGAACAGAAGACAGTGTTGAGAGACCCCTGCTCAGACAGGCTTCAGGAGTCCCTGGTGGGGAAAACAACTTCGCCATTGAGTAAATTCAGAACACCCCTGTTCCTGTCACTTGCCAGGCACTGCGTGAGAGCAGGCAGCTTTCCGTGGGCTTCAATTTATTACCATCTAAAATGTCATTCTCTGTATGGGTAATAAAAGATAATACATTTTATGGAGGCTCCTTATGTTAAGGGTTTTAGAAGATCTGTTATCAAGTCATCTACTGAGACTCTAAATGGATCTTTCTAGGTTATACCTAACCACAAGGTGGGCATTTTCCTCTTTCCTCTCTCCCAAATTGAGTGCAGTGACTAGGGAGACACACTGTGTTTGCTGATCACAAAGCAGAAGGCTACACTTGGTGATACGTTCAGAATTGCTTTCTGCCGCATCATCGGCTCCGCAAAGTTACACACTGGTCAAAACGTCCAGAAAATTCAATTACGGCCTCTCAATGACAAAAAAGCACAGGGACCCACAGAGAGTTGAAAGGAGGTTTCTAAAATTAGGTTCTAAATGCCTGCAACTTGAAGCAATTTCTGTTTTATGACTTTGGCCGAGCATCAGGGCTCTGTCTGTTAATGGCCCCTGCCCATTAATTTCGGGCGCTTAATCAGTACGGCATTCGAACACACAATGCGCACAGTTCTGTGCTTCCGGCAGCGTGTCTCGGCAGCTGCTTTTTAAAAACCTGGTCCCCTGTAGATGTGACTTCTCATGGCAGTGAGCACCCAGGGTTATGCTGTGTGTATGTGTGCTTACACATGTGTGTGTGCATGTGCGTGCGTGTATACACACATATGTTAAGATCATCGATGGAGGTCAGAGACAGATATCAGGTGTCTTCCCCAGTTGCTCTCCACCTTATTTTGTGTGTGTGTGTATGTGTGTGCGTGTATGTGTGTATGTATGTGTTTGTGTCTAAGTGTGAGTGTGTATATATGTATATTCATGTGTGTATATGTATCTGTATATGAATGTGTATGTGTGTGAGTGTGTGAGCATGTGTGTGTGTGTATGTGTATGCATGTATGTGTGTATGTATGTGTTTGTGTGTGTGAGTGTGTATATGTGTATATACATGTATTTGTGTGCATATGTATGTCTGTGTGTATGAATGTGTATGTGTGTGAGTGTGTGAGCGTGCGCGCGCGCGCGTGTGTGTGTGTGTGTGTGTATGTGTGTGAACTCAGGTCATCCTTTATGGGAGACAAGCAAGTTACTGACTTCGTCAAATGCGCTTTCTTGCAGAGCTTCCTTTAGTTCAGAGTTCAGCCACTGCTGTAGTTCCAGGTAGCTTCCATAAGGTAGCCCTGCAGGTGAGTAACAACTCAGGTACCCCAGCCAGGGTGGGTGAAACAACTGTGGACACTCCCTTTACACCTCCGTTGGACTGGTATTTAGAATAGATCAAACTAATTCTAAGTCTTCTGAGAGTGAAATTCCTACAGGGTGGATTCCAACCACACTCACGCTGTGGTTTTTCTTTTCTTTTTTTCTTTTGGAAAGCTAATTTGTATACCGAGGATTAAGCAAATAGGATCACCGGGGGCTGTGGATTATTCCGGAAGGTTCTCCTGTTGACTTTGTGCCCAGCACAAGCGCCCTCTCAATCACCTTCTCCCAGCAATATTTGTCCAAGGCCTCACTAACTGCCAGCCCCTGCACTGTTGGCGTGGGGAGCCCCGTGGGATCTTGGCACCAGCCATTCTTTCTGCTATTGAAATTGTTCTGGCTGTACTGACAAGCACTAAGCCTATTAACGCCTTGGAATGGTAGCTGAGCAGGGCACTCCAAGTCAAATGTTCCGACTTAACATGGGGCCTTGCTCTTCCTGGCTCAGCCTTGCAGAGGGACAGGATGTTGATGAAGACAAGTGCTTTCCTTCACAAATAATCAAACCCACCAATGTGCCCTGAGAGAGCCCCATTTCATTTTCCTTTTAAAAATAACAATAAAGACCATGTCTTGTCTTCCCTCTGGCCCCTCTCCAGAGCCCTTTTCAAAGTGGAGGGTAATTGAAGTCTATTGTCTGTGTCTTTGCAAGTGGACTCCACGCCTCAGCTCGGTGTTCTGAGGGTGAGCAGACTCCAGACTCAGGGTCAAGTATGGCTGTGTGCCTCCCTCTGGCTCTAAGAATTACTCTTTCGACTGGGCCACAGTAACCATTCCTTGCTTATCTAGCTAGACATCACTCAGACTCCCTGTCTTTACAAAAAGACATGGCTACATCCATTGAGCACTTGCTGCATGTCCAATATAGTGATTCCCCTTCCTGCGAATCAGTCCAGAGGATACCATGGGACTTCCATAAGGCTGGGGCAGCCATTGCTCCTACAGAGTAGATAAAGATTCTATTGTCCCAGGATCCACTGCTGTTATCAGGGGGGCACTGATGCTGTCAGCCCACTTGGCCTGCTTCCTCAGCTGCTCTGCCTCAGGGCAGACACAGTGCCCTCTGCCTACCAAGTGGTATTCTACATGGGCGACCACTGCTCATCTGCCCCTCTTAGTCTGGGCCTGGTTGGGTAGGTGATGATGGTAGCTTCTTCTGGGACAGGAGAACATGTTTAGGTGGCTCTCTGAGCAATCCCCATCATGTCTCCAAATGTCAGGCTACTTCTTGGAGATCCTGGCGTGGTGGTTTGAATAAAAAATGGCCTCTAAAGGCTCATAGTGAGTGGCACTATTAGGATGTGTGGCCTTCCTGGAGGAAGTGTGTCACTTAGAACTCGCAGCTCTTTATCCAGCACCATGTCTGTCTGTATACCACCATACATCCCTTCATGATGATAATGAACTAAACCTCTGAAATTATAAGCCAGCCCTGGTTAAATGTTGTCCTTTGTAAGAATTGCCATGGTCATGGTGCCTTTTCACAGCAGTAAAACCCTGACTAAGTCAGCTGGCCACTCAATACCCCATTTCAACTCTACCTTCTCACACTCTGCCACGTTTGAACTGTCATCCTATTAAGAGGTAGCAAAGTGTGGTGTCAGATCGGTGGTGTCCCAGATAAGGTAAGGCCATTCGGGAGAATGAGGACAAAATAACGCCAGGCATTTTAAATAACACAGGTATTTTTCTGGGAATCACCCATGCCAAACCCACTGGGTCCATGGATCACACCAGGATGCTTGGTAAGAATTTGGGTCCGGGAAAATCAGAGCTGCTTACCGTGTAGACTTCTTTTTCTAATCTGTTCCTATTTTACTGATTCTTTCCCATGTTCCATTAAAGGAGACACAACCATGGCGGGGCATTGTAAGGAGAATATTGAAGGGCTGCCCTGAGTTGCACTGTTTACTGAACAAGCAGCTATCCTTGGCATCCCTCTTAGCTCTGCCCATGGGAGTACATTTGGATATGCATAGGAAGGAGAGAGTCAGCCTGTTTATCTTTGAATGTTCTCTTTCAGTAAAAACCCAGCCTTTGGTCCTGCAGACATACTGAAATTTAGAAAGACTGTTGTTTATTTAGCTGGTGTGGAAGGAAATGAGGGCCCCGGATGCTTTGAAGCAATGGCTCTCTCCTTCTCTTTCACAAAGCCATGGCTAGTCTTTTTCATTGATCTAAGAGGTAGGGGCAGGGGTGAGGAAGGCAGCTGAGACTCCTGCCCACCTGGGTCTTATGGCTAAGGCACCCACCCAGGGCTACAAACACAACAGTCTACCCTATCAGACATGGCCATGGAGAGACTAGTCTTTACTGCCTTGGGGATCAATAGAGAAGAATAACAAGAGGACCCTGACTCAGTAAGGGCGCTTGTGTGCAAGCATGAAGGACCTGAAGTCAGATGTCCAGCATCCACAGAAAAGCCGCAATGACGGGGCGTGCCTGTGACATAAGCATTATGGGTTGAAGACATGGGGATCCCTGGAACTCACTGGCCAGTCAGCCCAGCCAAAACTGTTGTTGGCTTTGTGTTCAGTGAGAGATCCTGTCTAGAAGGGGAGAAGGAGGAGAAAGAGAAAGATGCCTCCGACTTCTGTATGCTCACATACGCATGCACATCTCACACATGTGAACAAAACCCTAGTAAGTAAATGTGACTTTCACCTCTGTTCCCTGCTTCCCGTTCTTACCACCTCTTTAACAGGGGCCACAGACCCCAGCCCTGCCTGACTCCAGGAGCCTTCTCTCTTTACTTCAAGGGTAAAATCATTACAATCACGTTCACTTCACTCTGACCCTGCTTCTCCTAACTCCAGACCCTTCCGTGGCTCACTATTGATTAAGGGCACAGACTGTATCTTCACGCACTGTCCTTCCACAGCCATAACCCATCACTTGCTGCAGCTTGCCAACCACGCAGCTTCTCTCCACTGCTGCTGTCTGGGCATATCTCCATCTATGTGCCCCCTGACCCAGGTAAGCCCCAACTCCTCAGGTCACAGCTTAAATGTCTCACCTCTCTGGAGTCAGCCCTCATCTGCCTGTGTCTGATTGGCAGCTCAATATTCTTTGCTTTTCTGTACCCCTGCCCTTGTTTACAACAGTGCTTGACTTATCATAACTGCACAGTGCCTAGTAGCCTGGGCATTTGCTAAGGGTTGGAGGGTTGTGCGTATCCACATTGCAACAGCTCTTGGGACAAGGTAAGGGCTAAAGGAGTCCTTGTGAATGTGATGGAAGGCAGAACAGGAAGTCAGCTATGGGACTCTCCAGTGGGACAAATACCTTGGGCTAGCGGATGTTGCATCTTGTTGTCATTGTGTCATTTGATGGAGACAGAGTGGGCTGTGGTGTTGGTCAGGGATAAATGCAGTGCGTTTGTGGTCCTTACTATCTGTGTGGATCTGGGGACACATAAAGGAATATCCCCTGTGCTTCTAGCTTCTCGTTGGAAATGCTAATGGCATGAAATAAGATGATATGTGCAAAATCCCTAGCATACTACCGAGTGACCACTCAATAGATGGAAGATGTTGGCACAGGGAGAGGCAGGAGGATTGCAAGGTGGAAGTGTAGTCTGGGGGCACCCAGCAAAGCTCCATCTCAAAAGCAACAGCAATGCAAAGTCCTATCAAACCAATAAGCAAATGACAGTCGTGGACTGGTGCTACCAACAGCTGGCAGCTCACGGGAGTGGACGTGTCAACTCAAGCAAGCTTTGGCACCATCACTTATAAACCGAGGGATGAGAGGACCTGCCCTGCAGTCACTGTCAGAATGAAATGAAATATGCAGGGCACGCAACAGCACTTCACTGTCCTCTGACAGTCCCTCCTGTCAGATCAGCTGCAGAACTTCTATCTGTCTTCTGTCATGCCTGTCATGTGTGTCTTATCAGGCACATAGTAGATACTCATTAAATGTTAGTGGCTCTGACACATGAGCAGACCCTTGCTTGTCCTCTTCTTCTCTCCAAAAATGCACTGTCCTCCTCCCAGATGCTTCTGTCTGGCACACATTCCCTTCCCTGGAGCACACCTTGGCACAGGACTTTCAGTGGGCACTGACATTCTAACCAGCTCCAAAAGGCCATGCCTGTTCATCCATGTGCTCTTAACAGATTTTCAGCAAGTCAGCCACCCAGTGCTGGGTTTGTTCCTCGATTCTCTGGGTTATTAATGGATTCTACCACCCTGTGGCTGGGAGCTACAGGTAATCTGACTGGCCCTGAGTGTGTTGGTGAGGGATGGTTGGAGACTCTTCCCTGGCCAGAGGAGCCTTCCCACAGAGGTACCATTTACATCTCCTTTCAGCATGCCTTCCCATCATGCATTGCTCTCTGCAGCACTGAAGACCGCTGTTGTTTAAGCCAGAGGCAGCCACATTAAAAATGAATGCTTACCAGGGGAATATTTAATGATACAGAAAAACGTTTCTGTTACACTGTTGAGAAGAAGAAGAAGCAGGCTTCAAAAGTCTATGAACAACGAGATCCCATTTTTGCAAGTAAAATAATATTTACAGATCATAATACATAGATAGAGGAGGGGGCTCTATGTAGCAAGATATTAACAGCAGTCAGCTCTTGGAGATGTAGTTAGGTTTATTTTTGTCTTGCTCTTTCAATCCTTTCCTGATTTTCTTTTAAACGTCTATAAGATATATTGTTCTGTTGTCAGAAAAGAGATTCCAGTTGGGTTGTGCAACCCAAGTGATAAAACAGAGGGGAAGTGTTTTCAATGCCTCTGTGATGATGGGATGCATCACAGGTGTGGGATCTGGGAGGATGGAACTGGCTTCTTCTCAGCCTTAGCCTCTCATGGTCCCAGGCTTTGCTTGAAAGCAGATAACCATTTCCACAGGCTGAGATGGGACAGCCTCTGGCGACTGCAGTGGGCACATCTGCAAAGGCCTCATGTGACAATAGAGAGATGCTATCCACAGAATGCATGCTTCTTGCTGGCCTTTTAAATGATAGGGTTCATGTCTGAGCATTTAGAACCCACACATCCCCAGAGAGCCAGACCCAGTAGCTCCTGGGGAGAGAACCACAATTTCAGCTAAATGTTAATTGGTACCGAGGGGTGAGATGGGAATCTTTGGCTGCTTTGCTGCGCGACCTGGTGTCTCCCTCCTCACCTATACCCTATCAGCAAGCTCATCCATACAGCAGACAAAGGGACTTGTCCATGGACACAGGAGGGCAGGGGCTTTTTAACCCTGTCTACACCAAGGCCTCTGTCATACTAGACTATGGCTAAGAATGTATCATGGTGCTTAATGTGAGGACTGAGAAGAAAGCTTGCGGCCTGCCAGCAGACGGACCCACACTTGGCTCTTCAGGGAGATGTAAATTATTGATCAGATACAGAGCTTTGGATTGTTTTGTCTGCAAATGTCATTTAAATACCTTGCATCAGGTTTTTTATTTTTATTAATCAGTCATTAAAAATATGACAAAGTGCAATCTATCGAGCCATGTGAAAAGAAGGGGTGCTAATATTCAACAAATCATATGTCCAATAAGGCTGTAGTATCCAGATTGTATAAAGACCACTGGAAGCCCACCAACAGACAAATGAATGAATGGAACAGAATGGATATGCATTTCTGTGGTGACGTTCTACTGGTGGCCAAAGGAAGGAAAGATTGTTCAGTATCACCAACCATGAGAGGAATTCAACCATGAGTGGGGGCCGACTGCTTCATGTTCTAAGGACAACGGTACCTTTCGTAGTCCGACTGTGCTTGACTCAAGGACCTTGGGTGCTGACACTCAGAGTTGCCAAAGGTCAGCCTGGGAGAACAGCTTTTGAGTTCTGCATCTCAAACTACCGAATACTCAAGATGAGGATGCTTGTAACCTTTCGTAAGGAAAATTACAGCAAAGTAAGAGATGAAGGAAAGGTGAGGCGGGACTCCCAAACTATAAAGGTTTAATATGGAAGAGAAAGAAATCTCTTGGGGCAGGTGAGAGGGGCTGAGTGGGCTATCAACATAAGCTGGTCCTGCTGCTTCCTATGGAGTTATATCTCCACATAGCTATTAGCTGGCCAACTAGAGGACCCTGCATCTGTGTTCTCCTGATCCAATCATGCAGTGTTTGCACATTGCACACTAGGTCATGGGTGGTTAAAGTCCCCACTTTCCACCTCTGTCTCTGGCTTTGTTAGCTGTTACTCCAGCTGCTGGTGAGCTGTCAGCCGTTGGCTGCTGTGTCCACCTCTGACCTTACAGGTGTCTTCTTTGTCCTCACAGCTACCAAAAAGTAGCTGTAGTTATTCCATACCTAGTCCTAGTTAATCCATAGCTAACTGTAGTTAATTCCTTTGTCTATGGTATGGTTGGGAATCTCTTTTTTGAGACGATTGAGGCTTCTCAGATCCTGCCCATCACAGCCACATTAGAAGCAAGAATACAGAAAAGATCAGCAGTGCCCAGATGTTACCCTGGAGTGTAGGGAAGTTTTCATGGAAGGTAGCTAACTGGCCCACCAACACTGGCCTTATTTCCCAGAGCCCATCTGTCTCTCTCATCAGGTCCTCTTGGCTATCTCTCATACAGTGTAAACTCCCAGTCTCCCTCATCCTCAGTGTGCCCAGCCTTGCTGCTTTAACACTAAGGTTCCCCTGAGCTCTGAGGTCTATTCCTACTAAAACAAAATGGGAGTCACATTTGGCTCTCAGTGGGTGGGGTTGGGGGAGAGTTCCTTTTCTCTTGCTATCTACAGTAAGCTGGCAATGCCTCACCACCAATACCAGAATGGCTGCTACTAAAAAACCAAAGAAAAGAACACTGGCTGGGGAAGATCTGGAAAAGCCAGGGTTACTTTGGATCAAGGGCACCAAGTAACCCCAGAGATACAGAGGAGGGGCGGGGCAGAGGTGACCATACTGCAATCATTACGTAGAAGGCAGTGTCTGACCAGATCCAGCCTGAGGTCTGGGTCTCAGTCCAGGGTCACAGCTGCTATCCCAGTGTTCCCAGGGGCAAGCTTTCAGGAGAGCCACAGGGATGGTCACCTGTGAGCTCTGGGACCAGGGCTGGGACCTCTATGGTGCTTATAACCAGGCTGCCTTTGCAGCTTTAGATCATGCAGGTGAGTTCAAGTGCACGAACACAGTTTCTTAGCATAGGAGCTGGGTGCTCATCCCTGGCCTCTGCTGGGAGCCCACGGCCAGGAATGATGCTGGCATGGATGGGGCACTGATGGGATTGGCTTCTGTTCCCAGGGCAGTTTCCATGGACAGGCACTTAGAACCCGAGTGTGAACCTTTAGAATAGCCCTGTAGGGTCTTGCTTTCTGGATAGACCTCAAGGGGACACCAGATTCAAGGGTAATTTAGATCTATTCTTGCACTAGGGACTGAATGTGTGTGTGTGTGTGTGTGTGTATTTGTGTGTGTTTGTGTGTGTTTTGAGACTTCAGTCTCTTCCGTAAATCATGGAAACCCTCATTCAAATCAGAAGCAAGATGCCGATGCTCCCATATATCATGTGTCAACCCTGAGAAGGAGAATGCCTTAGACAGGCTGGCAGCTGCCCAATCTGCATGCATACGACTGGGGACACAGCCTCTGTAAACGTTTCCTAAACTGATGATCTGGCAAAGGACTATTGCAATTAAATAGACTTTTAACTTGTGGTTGGCTTTTTGAGATCCTGCTTGGTGATTTTATTTTACACACACACACACACACACACACACACACACACACACACACACACACACACACACAGAGCCTTAACTATAACTACAAGTTTATAGGATGCAGGTTCCCTTTGGACTCTATATTTCAGTGTTTGAAATTTCAAGAGTAGTAGAGAAATGTCCACTCATATGATGAATCAGATCAGTGAAAGCCACTGTGACCAGGCCTGCACTGGCCAGGATTTAGATGTTATAGACAAGATCAAAGACAGAGTGCCTTAGGCTGAAGTGATAGATAGATAGATAGATAGATAGATAGATAGAGCTTCTGGGGTTCACTAGTGGACAACTTAGTTTAACTTGGAGGGTCAATGAGAGATGTCATCTCCAATGACATCTCAAAGGGTGGACTGCTCTTGAGGAGGACTTTTGTCTGTATACATATGTTCATATACCTGGGCATATACAACACATAGGCACGCACATATTCTTTACTTGTTTCTTTTGTTTTCTTTTTTTAAGAGAGTGTTTTGATTGATTAGTGATGTCTGCCTTGGGCACAGGAAGGGGCAGAAAGAGTTTATTATTACACTGGTCATCTCCATGTCCACTGGGTTCTTGCTTTTCTGACTTACTGAGCCAGTGGGGATCTGAGTTCACTATGAAGTGCCGAATGCACTAAGTTGAGCCACACCCACAGCCAGAAAATTCAAGGCTTGGAACCATTTAAAAAGTAAGCACACCAGGTCCCCTTTGTTTGAAAGAAGCTACTCAAACAGCTGCGGGTACACTCCCACGGTCTTGTCTACCTCCTGAAACTCGATGATTCAATATTCCTTCTGTATCTAAATCTCTTTTATTCTTCAAATTTCTTGGCAGCTCAGCACTCTGTCACTACATTGTACGCAGTCATAAAAATAATATTAATGCTACGTGGTGTGGGACGATGCTCGCACTATATTCTGTGGGTAAAAAAAATATGGAGCGTGTCAACATGTTCAAGGCCTAGAAAGAAGGCGCCATCACTCAGGCCCTGCTCTTGGTAAGTACCGCATACATTTCAATTTTTTTCTGTGTGAAACTTAATGAGTTTGGATTCTTCGCCTCATTGGTCATGGTACCAGCAAATAAAAACCAAGGAACAGGCGTAACTGTCTCATGCTTAAACTCTAAATGCCTTGAGTCCTTAAAACAAACCAAACAGAAATGATGGCCGAGATTTACAGGAGAAATGGCATGGTGGTAATTTCTGCTGTACATTTTGGGTCTGTTCCCTATTCTTCCAAATCAGGAGTGCCATATTTGCCTATTACGTGTGTGTGGTGGATAGCTTTCTGCTGCCTGACCTAGAAAAGGAGCAGCCAGGAAGAATGCTGGGTACACCAGAGGGCTGAGGCTCCAGTGTGGTCGTCCATCGATCAGGTCTTTGTTTGGTCATCTGAGCTCAGGCCCAGATGGAGATTTAGGAGAGGGATCAGACCAGGGAACTATATCCATCCAGGTCCAGCAGGAGGCCTTCAAGGGAGAATGGAAAATTGTCATGGCTTGAATGTAAATGTCCCTGTAATTCCTAATACTGCACTATTACTACCACCACTACCAATAATTCAAAAACAAACAAATAAGAAAAGTCTGCTGACTCTCCTTGAGAGATGGTGGACATGCTGGAAGAATGGAGATCTCAGAGCCTGTGGCCTTTATCCACGTGCGCAGGGTGCAGTGCCCTGATGACCCAGGAGAGGAGAGTTATGACTCTGGAAGGGCTTTGTCTCGGGATATTATGACTATCTGGGCTTTCAGAAAAAAAATATATTTGCTAAACATACCAAGTCTTTCCCCAGGACAATGGGATGCGGGAGTCATTACCAAAGAAAAATATAGGATTGTGTCTACCACTCACCATTCCCTGACACTTGCCTAAAGTTGGTCCCTGGGCCTGTCTACACTCTGGTAGGGGAGGGGGGTTGTGAGCTCCTATCACTTTCTGAGGGTTTCTAGGATGTGACTGGGGGAAGAAGACACACTTTCTTCCGTGGTGTAACCACTTGTAAGTTGTACATGCTCCCATAAGCCACCTAATGAAACTCACTGGGCCAGGTGCGCACAAAGAATACATTAAAGTTGGTCCCTGAGAAAGGCAGATACAATGACTTGTCGGGCTTGGAGCAACTTAATTTATAGGCACAATGTGTCCATTACCTAGAGCACAGGCACAGCCTATTTGGTGCCTAGTGGAACTGGGGCTGACGGGAACATGATGGACATCATCTAGAAGAGGAAGGGGACCGGGTGTGGTGGATAAGTTGAACTGGGTCAGGGGCTAAAGGCACAATAGGTGCGAAGGCAGGCAAGGGCCTCCCATGTTTGGGGAATAACATATTGGGCAAGACTCTGAAGCACACAGAAGGACACAGAGGCAGACAGGTGGGGGCAGACTATGAAGAACTTGGAGGTAATGTACTACGCAAGCTGGGGCTGGCTGCATTTTCAAGTGAGGGGGTGGGGGTGGACACTACAAACAAAGTAATGTTTTGGAAAAAATGAGAGGGTGGATACTGTTCAGTTACCCAGGAGAGAGAGGTAAGGGCACAAAGATGATAGATGCCTTGAAGGTGCAGGGTAAGGGAGTCTTTGAAGGAGCTCTGGAGTGTGGGCTGTCTGGGAGGGAGGGGAGGGAGGGGAGGGAGGGGAGGGAGGAACAAGCCAGTGTGGCTGCTGGAAGATGCAGGAAGATGCTGGTAGGGGGTGGGGGCACTTCTTGGAGGCTAATGGGTTCGTGTTAACAGACAAATTGATTCCCTACAGGACTAGTCTCTTTTGTCCCTTACAGGACACTCCTAGCTGGTACCCCCAGGTGTACCCAATGCCTTGCCACCATCAGAAATTGACCAACAACGGAGCCAACAACAAGGACCAGATGCACTTTACACTTAGCCTAGGCTCCAACCAGAAGGAAAGCTCCACGATCCATATTATAACCCCTTCTCAGGGACCCTCCTTATTCTCAGAGACTACATAACAAACAAGACATCACTGGACTTGGATGTGACATTTAAGACCGACCAGAGAAGAAGGACCAGCCTCTGGCCTTGTTGGCTTCTCCATGGAGATAAGGGGATTTTTCTCTCTACCATTCTCCAGTTTGTCTGTACAAGAAATTAATATTTTTAAAGGCCAAACTCCTGGCTTCATTTGTCATCTTGACAGTTTCCGAGATGCTGGTGGATTTTGCACTGGGCTGGCTTTTTTCCCCTCTTGTTTTGGGGTGAATTTCATTTTCTTCTACTGGCACCCATGGGCAGAGCAACACATACCTCCGCAAAGAGCTTGTGGGGAGAGATCTGGTACAGGATTTGATTAAAACAAGGAGCTTATCTCACTGGACACGGGTGAGTCTGATTCCTACCCAAGATGGATCTGGAGGTAAATGGACAAGTGTTGACAACCCATGAACTAGATGTGGGTGGCTGTGGCATAGAGTGGGACGGTCTTAGTCATGCTCTATTGCTGTGGAGAGACACCACGACCACAACCACGGCAACTCTTATTAAAAAAGTATTTAACTGAGGCTGGCTTATGATCTCAGAGGCTTAGTGGAACGCACACAGGCAGACATGGTGTGGGAGGAGCTGAGAGTTCAGACCTGCAGGCAGCAGGAAGGGGGGGGGGGAGAGAGAGAGAGAGAGAGAGAGAGAGAGAGAGAGAGAGAGAGAGAGAGAGAGAGAAAGAGAGAAAGAGAGAAAGAGAGAGAAAGATAAACAGAGAGAGACAGAGAGATAGAGAGAGACAAGGGTGGGTTTCTGGAGCCCACCCCCACTGACACACATCCTCCAAAAAGGCCACACCTCCTAACCTTTAAAATGGCACCACTTTTACATTCAAATATAAGAACCTACGGGAGCCATTCTTATTCAAACTACCAAAGGCCTAACCAGGGTTTAGAAAGGCTTTACTGGATTGGAACTCCTGCTGACTCTGGTCCTGACATGGCTGCCACTCACATCAGTTTGTAGCAGCAGCTGTAGTTACCTGCATCCGACCATGTGTGAATGTGGGTACCCCAAGGCCATATCCCTCCCTAGGAGAAGCTATTGGCAGCTGATGGCTACTGAGGAATGGAGGGTCACTCCTTTGGGGGCATGGCTACTGGCAGTTTGTTCATGCCCCAGGAGATGGCTACATACCCATACACATATGAGCAGTACTGATTTGACTCATGATTTTTAACAACAACAACAAAGAGGGCGTGGCATTGGGAGGGTGATAATTTGTTGGGTAAGTACTAGGGGGCATTTGAGGGGGTAGCAGTAGATGGATATGATCCATATGCATTGTATGACTGTAAGAAACTCTCAGATATTACGTAATAAAACCCCACGTTCAAACATTTTCTGGTTCACTTTAAATCTAAACAGGTATACCACAAGGCTTCTCTTCTTGTCATTGGGATGACATACGTAAAATAGCAGCGTAAGAAATGAAGTCTGTATTTATAGAGGGTCTAGTTCATCAATGCAGGGAAGGTATGGTGGGAGAGTGTAGCTGAGACTCATCAATCTCCCTAGAACAGGAAGCAGGGATGGATGAAGCAAGGCCCCTCCAAGCTCCATCTTGCCTGACCCTAAGCCTTCTGGGTAAGCCCCACACCCAAATGGTTCTAGACTCCCCACCCCCACACAGTACCACCAGTTGCTTTCAACTACAGAAGCCTATGAGGGACATTGCATTTTCAAACAACAATGAATCCATTCCTATTTTATAAACCTCATACCACTCTGACGCTGGCTGGCTAAGCCTTTAGCAAATGACTCTACCATTGCCTCCGTTTCCCTGCCTGCACCCTGTCAACTTAAGATGTTTCCCAGTAACAGGAGCGTTTTCCATGAGAAGAGAATCCACCCGTGTCTGATTTAGTCGTTACTGTCCACTCCCCTAAACCTTGTGCTAGGGATCAGGAATGTGAAAATGAGTCGCTGACCGCTCCTTCATTAGACAGGCTGCAAACCAGTAGGGACGAGGGGTGCGGTTTGGTAAGAGTAATGGGGTGGACTGGGTAATAAGAAATCACAGATAGGCAAGGCAAGTCATCCTGGGGTGCAGTGAGACCAAATCTGAGCTCGAAAGAACAGGCAGGCACTGTCTGAAAGATAGAGCAGCGGCAGGTAAGGGTGAGACACACACTGAGCCTAGAGTGTGCTACACACCGAAGGTCTGAGTTCCCTCTGCATCGAGGGGACTTGGGGGATGTAGATTTTCAGGAGATGAAGAGGAGCATCAGGGCAGGGCCTTCCTCACGGTTTCTCTGGGCTCTTGGTAGCCGTTTGGATGCGAAGGGATCCAAACACATGAAAAAAAAAATGGGACCAGAGGGTTGACAAGCCTGAGGGCTGAGCAGTCAACTGGAGACCAGGGCATCGCGTCTGAGAGTCAACAGCACTATGAGGGATACCCCAGGCTTACATCGGGATTCACTCAGATTCCAGAAGCAGCAGGGACAGAAGGTCTCATCATTGTGAGGGTGACAGGAAGAGAGCAGAATGGAGATGGAGCACCACCTTTGAGATGGGGTAGAGGGAATTACATCATACAATATATACATATGCCCCAAACTTGTTCTCTATTTCTAGGGTCACTTAGCAGCTCATCATCCAAGGAGAGGAGGGAAGGAGGAGTTGAAAGAAGAGCAGAGGCTCCCATGTTTGCAGGTTTTCATGTCTAGGGAAGGAGTGACCTTCTTTCTTTGTACAATGACATAGAAGTCAGAGAAAGGTAAGAACTATCCTCTCTTTCCCAGGAATGGCTGTTAGGAGACAAGGCTTACCTCTCCCTGTACTGAGGGTGAGGGGAAGGCAAGTGGCTGATATGATAAACATTTGAAGGACTTCTACAGCTGGGGAAGATACCGACAAAGTCAGAAGATGGGCGCCAATCAAGTCACCAGAGCAAGGGTTGAATGTCAATCATCCAAGCCAACAGAAGGGTCTGCCATTTTAATGATTCTCTTGCCTGCTCTATAATCCCCCCCGCTGGCCCTAGTCTTGACCAGTAAGTAACAGATGTAGCACAACAGCTACAGGACCAGAACTGGAGACTGAAATATGAAACTCCAGACAAGAGTCTACAAAGAAGGAAACTCATAAGTCAGGGCGGAATAAATGAGCTGAAGGCAGGGATGGACAGAAAACCCACAGCTCCCTGAGCATCAGGAACATACGGGGAAGAGAGGGAAATCCGTTGCTGTCGCCACCCCTGGAACACAACATTTCTCTGATTTCTTGGTCTGTTGTCTCTGGGGACCAGGGAACAGGGGATGAAGGGGATGAATTCAGTGTCTGTAAGGGCAATGGTTCATGACCAAGAAGTACTCTCGAGGTGCGAAGGCATTTGGTCCTCAGTCCTCCACATGAGTGGTGCAGACAGGAGTGGATGGGAGGAAGGAGATGTAAGAGGGGCAGGCCCTCCACAGAGGAAGCCAAGGTCCTGTGTTATGGGCTGGAGTTGAGTGGTGTGCATTTGCTTGGAGACCTGTGGACAGCTTCCAGGACATCGTATTCTGAGGAGGTGGTTTTAGCCAGATGCCACAGTTCCAGTCTCACTAGGCTGGATCTGTTTCTCTAGAAGACATTTCTGCCCTTTGAGGCTCTTACTGTACCTAGAGCTAGACTGGCCATCCCTGGTACCCACTCTGTCCCCACCCAATACTGCACTGCAGTTACAGGCATGCACAAACCCACTGGCATCTTTGCATGTGAATGTGGAAGATTCAAGCTGAGGTCTTTGTGCCTGTGTGGCAAGGGCTCTTACACCCTGAGCCACCTTCCCAGTCCTGGTGGCCCGCCTTCCCAGAAGGTCTGCTCTCTAATAGGCATCCTTTCTAGAAGTGGCCTCTACAAGAAGAAACCCATCACAGCTGAGAGGATTGATAAAATGTCAGGTTACAGCTTCCAACAGCCGGAGCCACTCGAGCACACTGCTCCTCAGTGGCAATGGTCACCACCCCAGAAGACCTCAGCTTAGCTTAGCCAATGGGGATTCTGCTGACAAGGAATGTGAACATTTAACATCTAATTAGTATATCTGCTCACAGTCTCTCTCTCTCTCTCTCTCTCTCTCTCTCTCTCTCTCTCTCTCTCTCTCTCTCTCTCTCTCTCTGTGTGTGTGTTTGGCATTCTAGTCAGTCTTTTTCCAGGATGCAAAATTACAGCTTCAGAAACATTTAAGGGGCAGAAGAGAAGGATCAGTTGGCAAAGGGCTCACTATGCATCTGTGAGGTCCCAAGTTACATCCCCAACACCCATGGAAGCCAAGCACAGTGGCTTGTGTCTATAATCTCAGCAGTAGGGAGGCAGAGACAGGCATATTTCTGAGTTCACTGGTCAGTTAGCCCAGATGAATTGTTGAGCTTCTGATTCAGTGAGAGACCCTACCTCAAAACCTAAGGTGTGAGAAGATACTTGATTTTGTCCTTTAGCCTCCACACACATGTACAAACACCTCACCTTCTAACACACACACACATACACACACACACACACACACACACACACACACACACACACACACACACACGTATACACACCCCACTTTAGCTCACTGAGTTTGAGGTGAATGCATGCCTTTTTTTTTCATTCCAGGAGTCTGTCTGGTTCTATCCTGTACTGGCTGATTTTGTGTGTCAACTTGATATAAGCTGGAGTTATCACAAAGGAACCTCCCTTGAGGAAATGCCTCCATGAGATCCAGCTGTAAGGCATTTTCTCAATTAGTGATCAAGGGCAAAGGGCCCATTGTGGGTGGGACCATCCCTGGGCTGGTAGTTTTGGGTTCTATAAGAGAGCAAGCTGAGCAAGCCAGGGGAAGCAAGCCAGTAAGAAACATCCCTCCATGGCCTCTGCATCAGCTCCTGCTTCCTGACCTGCTTGAGTTTCAGTCCTGACTTCCTTTGGTGATGAACAACAATGTGGAAAGTGTAAGCTGAATAAACCCTTTCCTCCCCAACTTGCTTCTTGGTCATGACGTTTGTGCAGGAATAGAAACCCTGACGAAGACAGATCCCCAGAAGAGTTATCGGCTTAAACTTTGTAGCGACTCATCTCATCCCAAAGTCAGGATCGGCTGGAGATCCCGAGGAAAGAAAGCAGGTGTCACATGGCTGGGCTTGCCCTTCGCAGATGTCCAATTACTTAGATAAATAAGAAGCAGTTCATCTCTCCCTTTATCCACATACTTTCCCCACATCTCCTCTGCACTTCAAACCACAGAAGGACCTTGGAGACCAGCCAACTCAAGCCTCCTCTTGTTCCCATGAGAAGACATACCCAGAGAGATAAAGCACCTGTCTAAAGTCCCCCAAGCTGCCAGCCACAAGCTCAGGACAGAATTCAGACCCTCATTCCTTGTAGATGCTCCACAGCCTAAACAAACACACAGCATGCGGGGTCGTTTGTTCGGACAGCTTACCAGCCATGTGAGCAAATCTCAGGCACCCATGACCAAAAAGTTTGGTTTAGTTCTACCACAGCAAAACCACAATTTATGTCTTGACATTCTTCTCTCCAATACCCATCCAATGTAAACCAAGTACAGTGGCTTGCATCTGTAATCCCAGCAGTAAGGAGATAGAGACAGGCTGTTTGCTGAGCCCACTGGCCAGTTAGCCCAGTGAGTCAGTGAGAGAACCCACCTCAAAAACTACAGGGGAGAGTAACTGAGGAAGACCCTTGGCTAAGATTTATTTTTATTTTAAGGGGTGTGTGTGTGTGCATGCGTGTGCTGTATATGTAAATGATGTGACAGGGTAAAGGGGGTGTCAGAGACTCTGGAGCTGGAGTTATACGTGGTTGTAGTCTCCCTAGTATTGGTGTTGGAAACTGAAATCTAAAATCCAGCCCAATATTACTTTCATTATAAATGGAGTCTGTTCTAGACAGACTATGTGGGTATAAACACTGAGACCAGAGAGTGCCTTCCCCAAGTCCACACTGCGTGAAGGTTCATCGAGAGGAAAGAACAAATCACTTAGCACTTATCTGCTCTCCGAAGCCTTACACGAGAAGGGCTGTGCTTTCACAGACTTTGGCCCGTGGGAATGTTCTCTGTGCTTTTCAATCTTCCATGAAAGACTGGCAGCGGAACACCTGACAGAAAGCACTGTTGGGGAGAGATTATTTATCTTGGCTCACGGTTTCAGAGGGACTCCAGCTCATTCTAGCAGGGAAGACACAGCAGAGTGGCTCCACAGAGATGGGAGTGACAGTGAAGGAGGAGACAGACAGTGTGAGACTGGAAGGAGCCACAGAGAACACACTCTATGGACCCTCCCCCAGTAACCTACTCCCTTCAGCTAATCATCCTCTCAGCAGCTCCACAGAGCCCCCTCAGCATGCCACAAGGAGGGGAGCAAGGTCCAAGATGTGAGTCTGTGTACATCTTAGATGAAGCCATGGCAGGTGTGCCAGGGAGATGGCTCAGAGGTCAAGGATATGTGCTACCCATACAGGGCAGGGGTTCTATCCCAGCATCCTTACTGGGCATCTCACAGCCATCTGTAATGTCAGCTGTGGGGTGTGTGTGTCTGACATTGTCTTTTGGCTCCTGTGGACATTTGCACTCAACGTATATATACCAATACTCATTCTTTACTTTTATCTTAAAGAAAAGCCCAGAAAAGGTATTTATTATAATACAGATTCCAGCTATTACCCAGTGTTACTCTTGTTCATTTTGGGTTAGATAAGTATGTCTTTTTCTTTTCATTCCTCTCTCCCTCCCTCTCTCCCTCTTTCCCCTCTCCCTTCCTTCTACCTGTTCCTTTCTTCTTCCTCTCTCCTTCTCTCCTTCCCTCCTTCCCTCCCTTCCTCCCTTCCTCCCTTTGTTTTTTCTTTTTTGAATTTTCCTATCCACTCTTTCTTTGCAATTAAAATACAGAAGGTTAGTACAGCTTAACTCCTTAAGACCCAAAGCTGGGAGTCCTTATTTCTGCCAAAGAGACTATGAATATTCTAGAGTATTCCATTGTTCTGTTACCTTGCTGCTTCTCAGCTGTTTGGCTGAGATCAAGTGAAGAATCCTTTACCCACCACACAGGCCAGAAGAGTGACTGACTGCTTTGCCCACCCAGAGTTCTACTTTCTCAAGACTTCTACACAAACCAAAATAAACCCTTTGGAGGCCAGGTTTCCAGGACAGAGGGCTTTCTATCATACTTGGGAACCTGGTGCTGTCCATGGTCCTGAGCGGATCTTCTAGAATGCTGCTGCTGCTGGGGTCTTGGCTTTGTAGCACCTCGGCTCTCTTGCATTCTAACCCATGAACTAGATATTTTCCTCCCATGATTCATCCCTGCCCTTTTGACGCCTGAACCAGCATCCGAGCTTCATGCTCTGCCTGCGAACACTTGAGTCATACATAACCTGAGCCGTGGTCTCATAACAAGCCCCATGGAACCGTGAGCTGTGAAGCTGCACTGTAGTTGATGACACCATCACAGCCACCAGGAGGCACGATTTATTCAATAGGTACTGAGCACCAATGAGAATGCAGCTACCTCATCTCTCAGAAGTCCCATTGCCTTGTACATCAGGCAATGTTACTGCCATTGTACAAGTGGGAAAATGGAAGGAGCTCTGCCTGAGGCTGGGGTAGAAATAATGAATTTAAACAGCAGCTTAGGACAGTGTCACGGCCAGGTAAACCCTCTGTAAATCCTCACTGGTGGCAGTTTCTCTTTATTCTGTGTGGTTATTGACTTAAATATTGAGCCCCCAAAGGAGGCAGAAGGAGATATATTTTGATGGTGCCTCTTCTCTGTCTCTTAGTATCTGTTGAAGCAGAGAAAATCTTGAACGGATTCTACCCCAAAGGAAGAGAGAACAACAGTAAATGAAAAGAGATCTATTGGTCTGAGAGTCACAAAAAATTTGAAGGGAGACTGAAATAAAAGAAATACATTGTAAAAGCATTGGTATGCCTGTATAGATTGGCAGATTTACTAGACAGACCCCTTTAAGGCTAATCTCTTCAGCCCTGGAGGAAGAAGCCTTGTGGTAGACTAGGTATCCCTATCATGTGATCAAAGCTTACTGGGATAGAGGGAGGCTCTGCCCAAAGTGGTAGCAAACCACACACAGTTGATTCAGTCATCTGTATCTCTGAGAATCTGAAATGGAAACTTAAAGAAAGTAAGTAGCAATGTGCAAACATGTCAACAGAGCAACATCAGCCAAGCCATATTAAAGAAGAGCTCTCTCTAGAAGGTTCCAGAGTCCCCCTTGCTTGGGTGTGAGAGATGCCAATGATCCCATGCATGGGACCTGATGGCTTACCTTTCCTTGGGAGTCTGAGGTATAGTTTATACCCTTTCTCTCAAAGTGACTAGTGGGGTTTCTCTTCCTGACCATTGGACAATCTATGCTAGGATCTAAGGTGATCAAAGCATGGGAACTGGAGTTAAATGTTCACTTCTGGGGATTATGTTAAGGAGAAGCTTGTAGACGGTGCCAGTGTTGGAGATAAGAGAAAGGAGAAGGAAGTGTGTGGAGAGTGACTCAGAGGCATGACCCCTTGTCTACATATCTGAGCCATGAAGTGATGGTGCAGTTTTTAAAAAAGAACTGTTGCCTTTTCCAGATACAACTGACACACCAAAAGACCTATTTCTCCACTCTGCACAATGAGGTAAGTTTACAGTCAGTCGAGGACACACCCATGAACCATGTGTGATGGCTAAATCTTGTGACATCTTGACAGATCTGGAACCACCTAGGAAATGCACCTGGGTGTGTCTTGGAGTGTTTCCTGAGAATATTAACAGAGGGGAGAAATCTCTGCTCAGAGCAGGCAGTACCTTCCAAAACAGAAGAAGCTCAAGAAAAAGAGAAGCTGCCTGCCTGTCCTTCTTGAATCATGCCTAAGGCTGCTGCCACCTTTGCTTTTATTTGCTGACATCAAATTCCATTTTCTTTGGCCTTTCAACATGGGCTGAAGACCAGCAGTCATCCAGGAGTCTTCTAGACCCTAAATGTGGTCTCAGACTCCCAAGGCTTCCTTATTTGTGAAATGAATATCTACCAGACACTCTGCCTTCCTTGCATGCAGACACCATTGTTGGATACCCAGCCCCTATCACAAAAGATGACCTAGTAAATCCCGTTTACAACATGTGCACATTCTATTGTCTGGTCCTCTAGAGCACCCTGCACACAACACCATCAATACAATCTATGCATCATCTGGCAAGGGCTCCCGACATCCTTACTGACTGACTCTGTGACTTGTGATAGATTCTCAGTAGGCAACACAGGCTGTCTTCCAACCCACAATCCTCTTTCTTTGGCTTCCTGTGTGGCTGGACTATAGGTGTATACCACCACGCCTGGCCTGTGACTTCTTTATGTGCCTTTTATGTGCTATAAGATCATACATACATCAACACCCTTAGCAGAGGTTTAAGTTTGCAATATGGTATAGTTCACTATAGGCATTGCTCTGAAGGCCAGATCCCTGGGAGGCATCCATATTCCATATTGAATCTTGGTTCCCTTTGACTAAAGACCAGTTCCCTTTCTCCCCAGCCCCAGGCAACTACCATTCCACTCTTTGTTTCTTCAAGCTTGGCTGTTTTCTATTCATTTGGCAAATGGTATCACAGTGTTTGTCCTTTTGTGTCTAGATTATTTTAATTAACACAATGTCCCACAGATGCACTCATGTCATAAATTGCAAGTGGCAAGATTTGCTCATTTTTAATGGTTGGATAACATCCCGTTTTGCATATGTAAATATGTAATATTTGGGCTGCTAAGATGGCTTAGCAGGTAAAGGTAAACGTGAAATCTGGAAGCTGGCTGCATGAGTCTTCATAAACGCAAACTCCTTTCAGATACTCAAGTTCTGACTGCCATTATAGGATGTCATAGCCTGCAAGGCCCCATCATTTGGGCAGACATTGTGTCTGATGGTCATTAGTATTTTTGTATGTAACTGTTCACGTGTTCACAGACGTGTACATATGTGGAGTCTGGAAGTTGACTTGGGATATGACTTCTCCAGTCACCTTCCCCATTATATTTTGAGACAGTGTCTCTCACTGGTTTGGCTAGACTTGTGGGGGTGGGGGGAATCAAGCCCTAGGGATGCTTCAATTTTCCACCTCTGCAGGGTTGGAACCATAGGCAGATGGCGCCATATTTGGGTTTTTGTGTGGTATTGAGGCTCCAATACCTCAGGTCCCCATGCTTGTTTTCCTGACTGAGTCATCTCCCCAGCTGGGTAATCTTATATTTTCCTGATTAAAGCTGTTTCTGCATCAGAGGCCTCAGGAGGCACAGCAGCATCAGTCTGGAGATGATACAGTGGACGGCCGCTGTCCTCTTTCTCAGGTTCAAATTCTGTTCTTTCTGACAGCAGGAACTGTTTAGCTCCCACAGCTCTTCCCTAGAAAGTTGAGTGTGCCTCTCATGAGTTTTATTTACTTATTTTAATCAAGATGAAATGAATTGTTACCACTGGGGTGGTCCAAAGTCAGCTGGACAGCATCGGGATGGCTGTCGCTGGCCACTGGATTTCCTTCTTCGTGTCTCTAAGGGAATTTATCCACTCGTGATCTGTATTTGGACTTTCTAGTTCCTATGGATCTACTGCCAACAGCAGTGGTCAGAGTGAACAGCTTGGTTTTCCCCTTGGCAGGTCCTCAGCTCTCAGGTAGGCCACACTTCCATGCTCTTCCCAGTTTGAGTTGCTGGGATTCGAAGCCATAGAGGAAGCAAGCAATAATTCTCCATGGTGCTGAACACTGACCGCTGTCTTTGCCCCCATGGTATCTGGACAGTGTCACCAGCTTCAGAGCCCAGCTCCTTGACTAAGACCTTGCTCTCCCTCTTCCCCTGTTACCCACATGGCTCATTCCTCCAAAGGTAGTCTCTCCAGAGCCAGCTCTTCATTGCTCTCATCAACTCCCAACAAGGGCTCAGGTCACACACTCTGAGCAGTATCCATCCCAACAAAGTCCAATGTATACAGCCACATTTCCTCCAAGAGAGAGAGAGAGAGAGAGAGAGAGAGAGAGAGAGAGACAGAGACAGAGACAGAGACAGAGACAGAGACAGACAATTTGGCTTCAGAAAAATAAAAAACAACAAGTTTCACTTATGTTCATAAATGTTAGATGCAGGTTCCGATTACCCTCCGACTCAATGCAGATTTAAAATGTAAATTATTTAACATGCCCAGGACCTGTGCCCCATGCTCCTTATTTTAAGCAATGACACGCACATCACATATGCATTATTCATGCGCCAGGCGCCCATTATACACAGAGATGCTGCCCAAGGCACAGCCAGTCACGAGAGAGAGGCCAACACATTCAACAGACAGATGTAGATGCTCATAAATTCCTCCAGTTTTTGTCTCTGAGCTTTGCTTCCGGTGGAAAAATCTTTCTCCGGTGTGGCATGTGCAATCTGATACTGCCCTATGCCTGCCCCTGGCTGTTGAAGGATTTGCTTTTTTTTTTTGTCAAGGTCTCATTCTATTGCCCAGACTAGTCTGGAACTGACTCTGTAGAACTCACAGCAATCCTTCTGCCTCAGTTTCCCAGGCATCAGAGAATATATGTGAACTTCTAAGCCCAGCTTGGAAGGTTGCTGTTAAAGCATCAGTTTTAATCTGGGGATGTAGCTCAATTGATTCAGTGTCTGTACAGCATTCATGTAACTCTGGGTTAGATGCTCAGTACCAGATAAACTAGATGGGGCTGCGCAAGCCTGTATTCTCAGCAGTAGGTAGGTGGAGGTAGAAGGACCAGGAGTTCAGGATCCTTCTTGGCTATGTAAGGAGTTTGAGGCCAGCGGGGGATACAGGAGAATTCCCCCTCTTGTGTGTGTGTATGTGTGTGTGTGTGTGTGTGTGTGTGTGTGTGTGTGTGTGTGTGTGAATGCTACCCAGTGGCGCACTTGCACATTGTGTCATACAGTCACACATGGTTCAGGGCTCCATGTCCACCACTCAGGACTCGGGTTGCAGCCAAGGTACAGAACTTTGGTTAGGCCCTGACAGTCAGGCCTTCATCCCAGAGTCCATGATCAGTTCTTTTATATGGTGTTATCTGGGAAAGTCTGTCACTCAGCATGATCAAAGCATGTGCCCTACTGCTCTCTCTACTCACTTAAGTCTCAGGTGACAAGGGATGTCTGGAATTGCGCGCCGTGGCCAGACTGGCACCACAAAAGGACTCTTGAGATGAAAGGTTAACAGTCAAAGAACAGTGAGACCTGAGTGGCATACCCACCTTCCGTGTGTTCCTAGCCTCGACTCCAGAACTGGTTGTCTATGCCAAAGGGCCATGCGGGGATCCTGCTGGCAGACTGCTCAAAATTGCTATTTGCAGGGACAGGTTTCCAGACAGCTTTGTTTGTTTCGACACAGAATAGCATGTGTAATTTGACAAGCTGCTGGTGACAGCGGGAGCTTCTATGGTACAAGTCTCGTGGCAAGCTGTGCACTGGATGGTAGTGGATAGAGGCAGGGGCTGGGTACAGGCACAGGTCAGGAGACACCTGCACATGTCCCTTGCTGAGCAGTCCCCTGCCTCAACTGACACCAGGCCTATTTCCCTCCTGCTTGAATGTGGCAGGAGGCGGGAAGAATCCTGTAACAAGATGGCTCCTCTGTTAACTGAGGGAGTGCAGCCAGGCCAGGCTTGAATCTGAGATGCTTTCTTGAGTGGCAGAAGTATTTCCTATATCTCTCAATTGCCTGCGACTTGCTAGAACAGTTCCCACTGCCAGGGAGGATGGTGGGTCGGAGTGGACAACATAGCTCAGCTGTTTGCTTTGCTGCAATAAGAAACACTCCCTCAGCAAACATGACCACACCTGACCACAGTCTTCCAGAGCTGGAAATGGGTGCTCATCTCTTACCATGCCGTCTCTTTGACTATATTTCAACATTCCTTTTTCTAGTAGCGAATTCCTTTAAGGTGAAATTCCTCAACCTGTTAGCCAGACTGTTTTGGGGATATAATTAGGATAATTAGGTGGCTTCTCAGAGTGATTTGCACTCCGCTGGCTGCGAGGAGGTTCTTTGAACTTTTGGGTGCACCTCTTCTGTCTGTGTTCTCTAGCATTGGCGTGTTGTGTTTGCTTTATTATAATGCCAGGCCAGGAGACAGAAGGATGTGACAGGGAGAGAAGACTTCGGGTGGGATGATGGGGCAAGTGGAGCTGGTGATGGTTTGGTAGTCACTGTCTACATCACACGGGTGTCTCTTCAACATCTGGCTGCATTTCCTGATGAGACCACGCCTTTAGCATATGCAACTGGTTCCCACTCTTAGAGGGCCTCAAATGACCTCCACCTCCCAAATGTCCCCTATAGAGGGGCAGAGAACGCAAGACCAAGGGAATTTGCCCAGCCAGGTCCCATGGGTGACCTTGAGAGCACATTCCGTGTACCGGGAATCTGAGGTTCCCCGACTAAACAGGACACTAGGTGGGAGGTGGTGAGGAGGTGGTGAGCTTGCTTCTAATACTCAAATCTTTTATGTAGCTCCCTGCTTTGAATTTGGGTTCTAACAGGGTGGAATTATGTCAGGGGGAGTTAAGGAGTTTGGTGCCCACACTAGACAGTGACTCAGTCAGGGGACACTGTGGGAGTGGCCGGTTAGTTGGGGGGAGATGCCAGGCAGGTGCATCAGAGATGTGCCCCTAGGGTTTATGGGAATTTGGTGGGGGCAGAGCAGGAGAGAAATATGACAACATCCCCAAAGGGACAGAGCAAGACTGCTTTCTCTCCATCCATTATTTAGTCATTAAAAGTTTTGTGAATGGCTACTATATATCAGCCACTCAGGACACAGGAGGGATCTAGACAGACACGGTCCCTGCCTTGACGGAGCTTTTCATAAAAAGCACTGCTAAGTATTCTTGGTGGTGGTGGGGGTGGAAGGAAATGTTATCTTTCTTTGTTACCAAGAACCCACAGTAGAGTCCCTGGGACTCTCCTCGTGAAGATACATATACAGGCCAGCTCCTCCACACCGGGCAGAATCTGCTGTCTGATTCACAGCATGGCAACCAATCTGTCAGTCACCATCGTCTGTCATCACGATACGCCTGTCAGCCGCCGTCAATCACCAAACACTACCCACCACTCTGCATCATAGACCCTCATGCACCAGCGCTTGCTTATTCCACACAGGAGGATGAAGACATCAAAGCAGGTGATCTAAGCCTTTGTCATGGGATCTGGAAGCTTCCTCTAGCACCTCCAGGCCGAAAGGGACTTTTCTCTTGGGCTTGAAACGTTTCCAGTCTGCTTTGCTGTAAGCCCCTGCTGGAGGTGTTCCACAGACCTTTGTGTCTGTCTCTATCAAACAGTTGGGGCTCAGCCAGCCTTTGGGCACGGATGCAAGACAGCCACACAGGGTCGTTTTGTAAAACATAGCTCCCAGGAGAGCAGAGGTAACCATTGGCTAAGGTTGGCTGTTACATGGTTGGCATGGTGACCTCTGGCACTTGGAGGGGAAGGTGCCTCCCACCCTGAGTGTTTATCTAGTCAGGAAAAAATCTTGTTTTCTTTCTATGTGGGGATCCAGATGGCAGCAGTCAGATGAGCAAGCAGAAAAGGCCACCACAGACACACAGTTCCAATCAGCTGACGCCCCCGCCCTAATTCTCTCTTCCTGACAGTGTCACCCATGGTTACAAAGTCCTTGATTACAGGAACCTGTTCATGTCACTCCTCTAGTTAAGCCTCCTTGGAAGGAACTGAATAACACTTCCTTTTTATTTTAGATAACAAGTTTCTCTGCACCTTTTTCTTATTAGGAAGTCAATGCCCAGAGCCCTTTCACTAATGTGAGTTCTTTCTTTCTTTCTTTCTTTCTTTCTTTCTTTCTTTCTTTCTTTCTTTCTTTCTTTCTTCCTTTCTCCCTTTCTTTCTTTCTTCCTTTCTCCCTTTCTTTCTTTCTTTCTTTCTTTCTTTCTTTCTTTCTTTCTTTCTTTCTTTCTTTCTTTCTTTCTTTCTCTTTCTTTCTTTTTCTTTCCTTTCTTCCCTCCTTTCTTCCCTCCTTTCTTTCTTTCTTTCTTTCTTTCTTTCTTTCTTTCTTTCTTTCTTTCTTTCTTTCTTTCTTTCTTTCTTTCTTGTCTGTCTCTTTCTCTGTCTGTCTTTCTGTCTGTCTGCCTGCCTCTGTCTCTGTCTGTCTCTGTATCTGTCTCTGTCTCTGTTTCTGTCTTTCTGTCTGTCTGCCTGCCTGTCTGTCTCTTTCTCGGTCTCTATCTATCTATTTCTGTCTTTCTGTCTGTCTCTGTCTCTGTTTTCTCTGTCTCCTCTTTCTCCTTGTGTATATTGTGTGAACAAATGTGATTTGGAAGGCAGTAAAGCAGCCGTGGCCACATTGTTGGGGGCTTGCTAGCTGGAACAGCATCATAAGCCAGTGTGGAGCCCTACGAAGGGGATGCTGATAGAGCACGTGGTGGGGAGTCTCCCACCAGAAGAAGGCTGACATGTCCCTGTTTCCCCCTTGCTGCAGGCTGCTCAGCATCCATTTCACATGATCTCTTTATATGAATGACAGGGTGCTTGGTTCTGAGAGTCCTTTTCTTCCTAGCTGGGATTTGATTTCCAAATCTGTACTTTACACAATGGAAGGAGAAAAGGTGGCGGGGGTGGGGGTGGGGAGAGGCGAAGAGAGATGACAGGAGAAGGAGCTGTTTCTGGGGACAGACTGACAGGCCTACCCTGGCCCTCTCCCAGGTGTCCCCAAGGCTTCTATCACAACTGTCAGGAAAGATAGCCAGTGACAGATGAGGGGAGGGTAAACGGGGCTCCCATGGGTCACTGGGCTCCTTGAAGTGTTCAAGGTGTTCTTGATCTCAGGTACAATGATGAGCACAAAGCTTGACAGGAAAGGGTATTGTGTAAATACGGAAGACAGAGCCACACTTCCTCCACATAGCTGCACATCCTGTCACCTTGTCTGACTCCTTACAGGGATTTAGTAAAACCTTCCGATTGTAAAGGGCCCTTAGTTTTCTCCTTGGGGGCAAGATGATGGAGGATGGATAGGGGACTGTAAGAAATGAATGGGAAGACAAAAATCTAGAGTACGGAGATGGCCTGAACAGAGAAATAAAGGGTGTTTTCCTAGGGCTGGTTATGATTTGGGAAGAAGAAGGAGACTTGGTTTTACTTGTATGTCCCTAAACGCCCAGAAACTAACCCTACGGTCTGCATTCAGTTCACACTCCCATCTCCTAAGGCAGAAGGAGATCTCCGGGGTCCCTGGTGGCAGAGCACATGTCCTGTAGCCCGTGAGCAAGATGGTGATCCATGGTTATCTTAAATTGTGTTCTTATCTTTCTCCCCTTAAGTTGGGTCTGCCAACCGTAGTGCGTCCATACTGGTCCCTGGAAACAAGTTTACTGTGGGAGAGGATGCTCACACCTCGGAGGAGGCTAGCAATATCCTGGACTCCAGAGTACCCATCACCTTTCATACAGTTGTCAGCTATTCCATGCTTCTAAGACTCCCTAGCTATTCCATGTCCTTGATGGAGTTGGGGTAAGGTTACCCCTGGCTCAGGACTCCTAATTTTCAGGAGTTCCCCGTGTGAGCCGGCCAAGCCTGCTATCTGAGGTCAGCACATCCCCCCCACCTCTGGGACTCAGTGATCACTCTGTCACTTGGACATTTGCTCCTCCCTTCTTCCTGGAATCTGTCCTGCCCCCTGTCTGTTCTAACCCTTCTTCCAAACAGAAATTAATCCTAAAATCCACCCTGGAAACTCTTTGAAAGCTGCCCAGTGCTCTGGGGGGTGGCAGTGGTAGGAGATTACTAGGAGCGAAGATAACTATTTGTGCTAGAATGAATTTTGCTCGGCTTCATCCTCTTGTCCAATCCGCTACCCTCCATTTAGCCTGGGATCCCAGGAAAGCTCCTCCTTGTCGTCTATTCCCTCTATCTCTCTTCCCACACTTCCTGCACACGTCAAGTCACCTGCCCCAGGCCCGGGCTCCCCAGCCACACCTGGATCCCAGATCCTGGTTCTCAGCAAGTCAACATTGTTCCTTCCCAGCTTTTCGTAAATCAAATCTGATGTTTATTGGCATCACCTTTGGATGACAAGTGCCGCAGGTCGCAGGGTTATGTTATGTAGGTCACAGCCCAGCTCAACACCCCTCTACCACTACAGTGCCTGTCACATAGGCATTGTGGGAAGGATGGAGAAAGACAGAGGTGGCCAGATGTATTAAGATACAAGTCAATTAAGGCTGGAGACATGGGCCAGTGGTTAAGAACACTGGCTGCTCTTACAGAGTACCTGGGTTCTATCCCAAGACATGGTGGCTCACAACTATCTGTAACTCCAGTTCCAGGATATCCATTGCTCTCTTCTGGCTTCATGGGTACTGTAGAACTCTTGTATACAGACTTACATGCAGACAAATCAAATGTGCACGTAAAAGAAATCTGTTTTAAAAGATTCAAGTCTACTTTAGCTCTTGAACTTGAAGCCTTGGCTTTTCAGGACCAGAAAGGGTCCCTTTCTTTGTGGTTTCTGTGATTTTTATTCAGCTTCTTACTCTTTCCCGAGTACCAGGCATGTGCCACCTGTAGACCAGTAACCAAGTGTCAGATAACACAGTGACAGTACCCCAGTAGACACCATGGAAGCCATGGCTGAAGCACCCAGAGCTCCCAGTATCCTTAGATGGAGACTGAGAGTCAGGCTAACCTCTCTCACTCACTATGTCTCCCAGATTCAGCCACCTTCAAGCATAAGTTGAATTTCTTTGTACAAAGGTTCAAAAGTCATGATATGTCCAAGCCAGTTTCTATCAGCTTACACAGCACCATTCTCAGGGTTCCATATGGTGTTTATGCCTCATTTCCTAAGTGGATTTCCAAATATTTGCATCCAGGATGTCACCAAGGCAAGGGGTAAGGAACAATAGTTTCCCTCTTGGACTTAGAGAAAAAGAAATCCATGGTATGTCCAATAAATGAAAGAAGGAGGAGGAGGAGGAAGGAGGGAGGGAGGGAGGGAAGGAGGGGGAGAGAAGGGGGAAGGGGAGGGGCTGGGGGAGGGGGAGAGGAAGAGGGAGGGGTAGGGAGAGGGGAAGGGGAAGGGGGAGGGGGAGGAGAAGGGAAAGGGGAAGGGGAAGGGGGAGGGGGAGAAGAAGGGGGAGGGGGAGGGGGAGGGGAAGGGGAAGAAGAAGAAGAAGAAGAAGAAGAAGAGGAGGAGGAGGAGGAGGAGGAAGAGGAAGAAGAAGGAGAAGAAAAAAAAATAATAATAACAATATAGTGGGAAGCAAAGCTCTTAGTTATATTGGTTCCCAGCAAGGACACCATAATCCTGGGGAAGCTAACATAAGTAGAACAAGAGTTTTGACTCATAGGAAAGGAAGGCTGAAGCTAAGCAAGGTTTTATCTCAAGGGTGGACTTCCCCATTCTGACTACAACCATCCCAGGAGGGATGGCTTGCTGGTTAGGAGCACACACTGCTCTTGCAGAGGACACAAATTCAGTTCCCAGCATCCATGTAGGCATTGATTATAGCTGCTTGTAATGTCAGTGCCAGGGAATCTGAGAGCCTCTTTTGGCCCCTGAAGGTACTGCAGTCATGCCTGTGTGCAGGTCTCACACACACACACACACACACACACACCCCAGAACAGCTTTCTCTGGGCACCTTATTGGGGATTCTCATCTTTGGTATCCTCTTGCAGTCATTATTCTACAACATCATCTCCAGGGCACCTAGAACTTTCTGGATGTTCACATGGTTTGCTTTATTTTGTATTGGGACCCTGGCAAGAACACAGATCTGCACTGTGCTGTCCATTCCCGCAGCCCCAGAATTACAACAGCACAGGATGCAGTAGTCAGTGAGTGAGTGGCTGAGTGAATGAGAACACGGGAGCCCTGGTTTTCCCTGGGAGGGTGGAAGGATGTTCCAGAGAGGCAGTCATGTTTGAGGTGGATCTCACAGTAAAAGATGGAACTTTCATGCTATAAGGACAGAGACAAAGGGTGGCAGGTGAGGAGGGGGCTTTGTGGCATGGACATTTACATAATGTTGATAAAATGGAGGGGCAAGATGAAGACCATAGGTAATAGTCCAGAGAGATGACAGGACAGACCTAGCCAATGACCTATTGTTCATATGTATATGTGTAATGTGTGTATGTATATATGTATACACACATATACATACATACATACATACTGCACCTTTTTACTACTAGGCCATTACAGTCATCCTTGTAACAACATGAGAAAATATATTAAATTAAATGTAAAGACACTAGGTTATAAAGCGAAAATAAAACTTCCATTCAAATTAAAAATCAGGTTGCCCCAGCCATCATCTGCAGCTTCCGACTGTGGGGCTGAGGTGCAGATCCTGGGAATGCCTATTAGCTAAGAGTACTTCTATAGACAATGACTTTGCATGTCTGGATATCACATACAGAACAAGAGAAAGATGGAGCCAGGTTGCTACCCCACACAACCTCCCCTACGAGCCCAGAAAAATACAACAGATCGAAGCTGATCATGTACTTTTCCTTGGCGAAAGGAATATAATTTATGAATTTCTAATTTGGCACATCCACTAAAATATGTATCTTTTCTTCTTCATTGTCAACCTCCCCCAAATTGTTAAGAATCCTTAACTATTACTGTGAAGTCGTCTTCTTCTACTGAGCATGTTGAACCATTGCTTGAGAGACTTCTACATCTCCACACCCAAGGGTTATGGGGGATTTAACACCGAGCAGCTTCTGAGAAGGGCGAAGTTGCTGAAGGGCTAATTAAGTCCCGATTGGGTAAAGAACATGAGCTTCTAACCGTGAGTTTTGGAGTTATTTTTAAGTACTCCCTGAAGGAGGCGAACAGAATAAAAACTTCATCATTAAGTCTGTTTCCAGTAAATGGAATCTTCTGGTTAGTTTAAGAGAAGTCACATCAACCAAGAGAATTATACACCACACCCGATAATTTCTCTTCCTTGATACCTGTGTGTCTAATGGCTGGTAATGGGGAGACAGAGTTGGGCTTACTGAGTTTATGCTTGTGGTCAGAAACTGGGAAAGGGACTTTTCTGGTTTTGTAATGCTAGTAGAAACCCTTTGTAATGTCATTAACCTTCATCTAGCACAAGAAACAGATAATGAAACAGATAAAGTTAAATCCACTGCCCAGACGGTGCAACTGGTAAACTGCAGAGCAGGGATCCATGTTTGAGCCTAGGATATAACCGCAGACTTGAGAGTTTTGTGGACCATTTGGTTAGGATTCTAGAACTGAACTGTCACTATGTCATGTGGGACCAATGGCTCAACTTAGCATGAAAGCAGGCCTCATCGGCCCCATGGGGACCGTCATGGTATCTATTTTCATAGCAATGAGAGAGGACTATGTTAGGCCAGTACAGAGCTTAGTACATGTATACTAAAGGACACAGCTCATTTTCCACAGGGGAATACAGCTTCAGAGGTCTTGGTGTTAAACCAGGACCAACTCTTGATGCTCAGCATCCAGTCAGGCAATGACAATTCGATGCTCTCCCAGGGTAGTCCTGGTTTTGGCTGCAGCACAGATTGATGGTGAGGTTCTCTGGACTCCGTGTTCTGGCTTAGCACCGCCATGCAATCTTTGCAGAGGTCTTGGTCTGCAGATATCTTTATGATATCTATGGGGTTGGGTGGCTTGCTCTATATACCACAGGATGCTACTAGGTGGAAACCCAAGCACCCTTCCACTGAATGTCAGTCATACTCTCCCCTCCTACCCATAGCTGCATTTCTAGACAGCCATATTCCCCCAGGGAGTTTGGCTACGCTCTGCTGAGATCCACTGACATCAGTGAAATAGGACAGTGATTTATGATGCTCAAGACAAGGTTAGAGCTTGCTAGAATGCAAAGGCAGAGTTCTCTCTTCCTGGAAGATTTTGCAGTTCTTACTGAATACAGATGGGTTCTCACTGGGGAATCAAGGCAGGGCAATCAACAAATTACTGTGGCCCGTTAGCTCATCAGACTCCTGCTACCGAACCCTTGGTGTTTTGTAGATTGTTAATTTCCCATTAAAGGAGCTGTGTCATTTAATAAGCATCCTGCCATTTGGTTCCAGAAGGTGGAATAAAAACTTGAGGGCCCAGGAATGTTTTATTTTTTAAATGTTAATAAGGAGTGACAGCTATGTTCAGTCATCCAACACATATAGATTGCTTGCTATATGAAATCTTGCAGAATAAGTCTTTGGCGGTATCAAGAAAAACCTGAAGTGGTTTGTTTGTTTGTTTGTCTGTCTGTGTGGAAAGAATATCAACTATTCCAAGCTATAGTTATGGAAAATCTACTGTGTGCTGAGCCTCCCAGTAGATTCTGGATAGCACCTACTAGGATATAAACATCATTCCCATGGATTCTTGGCCTGATTCAGAGTAAAGCAGAATTTCTTAAAGTGATGTTCCAAGGCTAGCACCAACACTATCTGATGTAATGACTCCACCACAACTAACACTCTCTCTCTCTCTCTCTCTCTCTCTCTCTCTCTCTCTGCCTCTGCGTGTGTGTATGTGCATACAGAAGCAAGAAGATAAACCTTGGGTGTCACTTCTTAGGTGCCACTCACTCTTTTTTGATAGGGTCTCTAATCAGCCTGAAACTTGCCAAGTAGACTCAGCTGGCAGGCCAGTGAGCCCCAGGGACCCTCCTGCTTCTGTCCTCCAGCACTGTGATGACAAATATGGATCCATGCTTGGGTTTTGAGATCAAACTCAGATCCTCATGCTTGCAAGGTGAATGCATTAATGACTGAATAATCTCCCCAGCCTACCCCACCAAAGATTCGCTGAAATCTGAGTCCCATATCCGAACATATCGAAAGATGAGGTTTTTATGGAGATAAGCAGAGGAAGATGAAGTCATGAGAAGTACCTTCAACCCATATGGAAGCCCATAGATAAAAAAGGGAAACTTGGACTCAGAAACACATTGATAGAGGAGGCTGATGTCAATTTGCCTGTGATGTGGCTGACAGACAGAGATCAGAAAGGGCTTTTGGAAACACCAGGAGCTGGAGCAGGTAAGGACACAATCACTCCAGTGCTATCAGAGAATGCCTAGCTACACGAACAATCTGATCTCCCTCTAGGACCAAGAAAGAAGCCCTTTATGTTGTTCTAAGGCCAACTGGTGTGTTCACTGGGTCATGGCTGCTCTGGGACACTGACATTCCTTGAACTTTGTTGAAATGGGAACTCTTGGTCCCTACCTCAGATTTGCTAGATCAGATGCCTTCTCCAGTCTGTGGTTGACTTACTCCCTTGGTCTGCAGGAGTTAGGGCAGACCTGAGCCAGGACAGTGTTTTATGGTGCTGTTGCATAGAAGATCTGACTAGAAAGCCTAAAGACAGACATAGAAGCAGGACCCTGGTGATGTGAAGAGGGGCTCTTTGAGGATGACATGAGGTGAAGCCAATCTCAAAATGCTGGTGCCTGTATCTCAGCGGGAAGCCTTCACCTGGGCATCTTGAACAGAGGCAGATTGTTTCAGTAGAGGTGGTGTGGGAACCCAGACTCCAAAATTCTGGCAAGTTCATGGCTCACACCATGAGGCTAGACCAAGTCAGATAAGGAGGATGGGTCAAAGGATACCTATTCTGACACTCAGAGTAGAGCTAAAGAGACTGATTTCAGCAAGGACACTAGGGGTGACACGCAGTGATAGAGAAGAAAGGCAAGTGTCCCATTGCTTAGCTCCTAGTGGAATCCCCAACTCAGGGTTGCACCCATCCCATAGATCTGGGTCTTAGTTTACCTTCAAAGACCCAGAATATGGTGGGGTGGAGTCTTTCCTCAGAATAACATTAGTTATGGAAACAAGCAAACCATTACATTTAAACCCACATCACCAGTCTATTTTCTCTACCCCCCCCCCAGGGTGCTACCTATCCTAGGGTTGGGGATACATGCCTTGATGTCTTATGTTTGGGCTTGCTCTGGACCCTGCAGTCCTTTCTGTTTCGCTAGTGCTTAGCGATTAAAGAGCCTGGAGAGACCAGGGCAAGTCTAATATCATGTACCTCATTCTACCAGTTCTCTGTAATGTGACCCTGCATCTGTGAGAACGTCTAGCTCTATGGCTGAGAGTTTGGTGAACGCATGGCTTCACGTTTTAAAGGGTGAGTAAGGCTGGCCAGGTGGAGGAGGCTGGGGAGTTTTGAGAAGGGGAGATATACCTAGAATGAACAGTGGACTTTTGGGGAAAGATAACACCGTGTGTTCCCATGGTGTCTCCAGTATCATTCTTCTTATGAAAATATCATTAACCCTCTCTCAGAGCTTCAACATTCCAGTAGGATGGCTGGATGTTTCTAAGGAAGAGTTCTAGGTGCCTTCCTGTTGCTCAGCAAGCAACATAGGTAGATCTATCTGGAATCATGATTGCCATTCCTGGATCCAGCTCAACCTTGATGCGAGCCAGTACTCTCAGCAGGAACCAATGTCTGGACTTAGAATCTGATACAAGATTGGCCAGGGACAGAGGAGGAGAGAACAGAAAGGGGTCACCTAGGAAAAATGTCAAGGAGGATGTTGGACGATGTTGGAGGATGTTCTATATCCCAGTTCTGCATCCCAGTTCTACATCCCAGTTCTACATCCCAGTTCTGCGTCCCTTCTCAGCACCTCTGCTAAACAAATTAGTATCTCTGCTTGAGAGTGACACAAGGTATTTCCCAAGAGCCCTTGTCTCCTAATGTAGGAGAGAATTATATCTAAGATTCAAAAATGAAAGATAGCAACAGAGGGAAAGTCAGGGAATTGTGTCAGGGGACCTGGACCATTCAAGTATTCTCTCTGGGCATCTCTAATGGATTATCCAATTTCTGGCGGTGAGAGTCCTTTTTCAAACGTTGAGCTGAAATCTGTCCTTTTGGAAGCATCTCTCTCTCTCAGGTGCCCAGGGCTGGAACAAGTGTAACCACCCATGGGCAGTGGTACCATGCTGTGCTGTGCCTCTGTCATTTGTATTCTGGAAACCATGACAGCGCAGCCTCTGTGAGCCCTTGAGGACTTTTTGGAGGCGTGACCCGTAGACAATACTGTAGAACTGGTGACAGGACAATGGTGAATGCCCTCCAGCCAGCCACACATTGAAGACAGCGCTTATGCCTGCTATGTCCTTCTCCTGTAGGTTCCTCTCTTTAGCCAGCTTCTCTTCTCTGGGTGATCCCAGGCTCTCGTTTTCCTCTACACAAGCATCTCCTTCGAAGGTGTTCTCGGGATCTCGGATCTCAAGATGTCAGCGTGGTCTTTGAAGACCAAAGGTTGGGAGGGTCCTTGTATACAGATGGCTGTGTCACAGCTTTGTGACACATCTAAGTGTAACAAAACTTCAGAGAAGTCCTCAGAGCAAACCGCCTTGATGGTTCATCTTCATGGCTGACTTGGCTAGATTTTAGAATCACTGACCAGACACACCTTTGAGTATGTCTATGAAGATGTTTCCAGAAAGGGTTAACTCAGTCGTTTTCAATGAAGTTATTTCAGTGATCCTCAACTTTCCACTACCCCAACCCTTTAATATAGTGCCTCATGCTGTGATGACACCCCCAACCATAGAATTACTTCATAACTGGGCTTTTGCTGCTGTTATGAATCACAATGCAAATATCTGATATGTAGGATATCTGATACATGACCCCCAAGAGGGTTGCCACTCACAGGTTTACCTGCAGAGGAAAGCCACACACTCAGTGTGGGCAGTAGCATCCCACAGGCTGAGGTCCTGGAGAATGTGAGCTGAGTGCCAGCAACCATCTCTGCTTCCTAACGGCATTCACAATGTGAGCATCTCATCCTTCTAATGTCATCCTGTGCCCACCATGAGGACTGTGCTCTCACTGTGAACCACAACAAACCCTTCCTCCTTGAGTTGCTTTCACCGGGCAGTTTTGTCACAGCAATGAGAAAGGCGGTGGAATCAACTAACTGTACACACGGTTTGAGCGTGCGCCCCGTGAGTTGGAAGGTACTCTGGAACAATACCTGGGATGATGATAGCCTGCACCTTCGGCCAAGAGTCTCAGTCCTTGGTCTACAGCTGAGTACATCCTTCCACATAGGCCACTCTAGCTCTGCATGTCTTAACGACACACTACTCATCCAAGCTGAACCCCCTTGGATCACCCTTTCTGCTTTGTCCTACCAAGATGTTTATTCTTCCTTTCCTAAGATACCTGTGACCCATGTCACAGATACAGACTGTCACCAAAGGATGCCAAGCCAGACTCACCCCATGCTGTCCTCCATGATACCCCTACTTCTACCGCTCTGACAATTCCATCCCTTTAAAGTAACCCCTCAAGTGTCTCTCTATCCTTTGAATATATATTAATATTTGAGTGCTAGGACTGAAGGCTTTAGAAAGCCCCTTCATTAGAGACCGTACTTTACTTCTGTCAGATCAACAAATGGTTGGTCACTGTAGCCTCCAGGTCCTACAGGATTGGCCATGCAGGAGAGGAGTGTCATTTGTCCTGGATGATGCTGATGACAGACATCTGGGAACTGAGGAGGGGCTGGATAAATCCGAAGAATGGTAACACGAAGATTATCATTCACAAATTCACATGCGCACAGCCCTAGCTCTAAGCACCGGGGCCTCCCAAGCTCCCTCTAATCTGTATAAATAATTTTCTCCCAAGCCACTTGGCACAGTACTGTTATGACACACTGAATATGTATAGACACAGCAGGTAATTTAAGATTACTGCAAGTGTCTGACAAAAAACATAGAGTGTGGCCCACTTGTTTAGGAAACATCTTAATGACAAGCAATGCAATTTATAGAGGGCATATTTTTATTGCACAGCTACATCAACATTTATTATTTGGCCAATAACTGAGAGAGAAAGCTGACTTCCTCCATCTAGACAACAGAATTAAATTCTGAGCAAGGCAATATAGAAGTAGGCGGAACCTTGAATTTAGTCATGGCATAAAATAATATCCTTTTAGAAATATGCTAGGCAGCATGAGGAGGGTGGTCTAATGGCCTGATCAAGTATTCCAAAGCGAACACTGTGGAGATAGAATCCTTCCTACTGGGCCAACGCTTGGTTTGATAAAAATCAAAGCAATCTTCCTACTATGGATTGATACTTCCTCTAAAATGCCACTAGGTTAGTTCTGGTTACAGGTATCTATTCTTGGCTTCTTTCTTGCTTTTTAGAGATAACAAAGGAGGAAGTGTGTACAGGGGGAATGTGTGGAATCAGAGGATAACTTGGTAAGAGCCGGTTCTTCCCTTCCACCTCGTGGGCCCCAGGGAATTGAACTCAGGTCATCAGGCTTTGCCACCAGGCGTTCACCTGATGAGCTGTCCCAAGGACCTCAACTGCTTGCTTTCTTTTCTGCAGGTTGAGAATAAAGTCTCCGAGAAGTTCTGCAGTGCGGAAGTCTTAATCTGGTTCTCTGCAGTACCTGAACGACCCATCTCCCTGGCTGTGGCGCATCACCCTCTCAGAGCTAAAAACGAACCGATTGTTTACCTTCCAAATTCTGTTTCTAGAGCACAGCAGACATTTCAGGCTCTGAGATGAGGGAAAAATCCAAGTAAATTATTCACAGTGAATGTTCTGTGATTTGCTTTGGCATCCCCAGCCTGAAGTTCAGACTTGCACAGGACGAAAGAGAATCGGGTCCACGGTCTTGTAGAAATGAGGTAATTTATGTCTCTGTTGGGGTAGGAAAGTCCTGTGAAATTACTCTTGACTTTTTATCTACTTGCTTGACAAATACTTGTTAAATTTGAGCCTTGTGTACCGCTGGGCCCCCTGGACTGTGGCTCGATGAGATGCTGGCTCCTCAGCTGTGGTTCTCAGAAATTCCATCTGACCACCCGAAGTCCTCGCAGCTAGGAGCCATTTTGTTACTTGAGCCTTCAAGATGTCATTTACTGTTCGAGTAGCGTGAAATCTCACTTTTCCTCCCCACACCCCTCTTTTATTTATTTATTTATTCATTTATTCATTTATTTTTTAATCCACTAAGACGGGGGAACCATTTAATCAGGAGGGTCAGGGGTCTACGTCACCTGCAGCCCCCACCCCTATCTCAAATTCACTTTGCAGCCCTTAAGAATTCGGATGTCACCCCAGCCAGCTGTCTTGCTGTCATGCTTTACGCTTTGCCTGTCTGTCACAAGTGCTGCGGATTTTCACTCCCAAACGGCCCTGAGGCTGCCCTATCCCTAGGTTTCTGCTGTGAGGTTAGTGACCTGGGTCACCACTCTTTCCTGGGACTGACGTGACAGTCTTCTAGCTGCTGTCTCTCTTCCTTCCCTCTCTGTGCCTCCTTCATACTCAAGCCAGAGCGATCCCTCCTGAATGCAGGTGTGGAGACTGCTCCCATCACTCAAAGCACACGCAGGCCCAGGCATGTCAACCTTTAGATGCCACGACAGATGTTAGCATCTATGGATTTCATATCTGAGAAACACACAACTGGATTACAGGACGAAATTGCAAGGCTGATGAGATAGCTCAATGGGCAACAGGGTTTGCGACTCAGCTTGGAGATTTGAGGCTGATTCCAGGACCCATTTCTGCTAGGTGACCTCTGACCTCTACACACAATGCTATGCCAATATGCCCCTTTCTACTAAATAAATGTAATTGAAAGAAAGGGCCACATCAGGACACACACACACACACACACACACACCCCTCTGTCTCTTTTTAAGGAGGTTGGTGATGCAGTCAGGCCACATTCATAGCTATCCTGGGGCAGCTGTGCCGTAGGCTGGACACACGTGGCTTCCTATTTGCATTATCAGAAGGACACCATCAGTCACTATGGCCCACAGGTTTACACAGGGCTCAGCCCTGGCCTGTTTGCTGCCTTATGTGTGTCCAGGTTCTTTTGGCTGCCCCATAGTCCTTCTGCCCACAACTATTTCCTCCACTGTTCTCACAATGGCGCGCGCGTGCGCACACACACACACACACATACACACACACATACACACACACAATGTTCTCACAACAAACATACACATACACATACATACAAACACATGTGTATATATACACACACATATGTATACAAACACACATGTTTTTGCATGTGTGGTGACACGTGTGTAGACATATGTGCACATGTATGTGTATGTATGTGAAGGCCTGAGGCTGGATCCTCTTCTGTTGTTTTCTCCACTTATTCACTGAGTCAAGGTCTCTCAATCAAACCTAGAGCTCACTGATATGGCCTGTCTCACTAGCCAGCTACTTTGGGGATCTCCTGTTTCCAGCCCATCCAGGGCTTTATGTGGGTTCTGGTGATCAGACCATCAGTCCCTGTCCTTGTCCAATAAGAATAATAGTGATTTGTCCTGAATACTCAATATTTACAGTGTCAGATACTGTGACTAACCCTGGTTCTTCATAATGGCTCTGCTTGACAGACTCCTGTTTCTGGTCACAATCCAGAGTGAGTTGTTGCTTTGTGCCTGTTTCTCAGCCCCTTGGAGCATCCTCTGTGACAAGAAATCTCCTTCCTCCATCCTCGAGTGCTCTAAGTGATGGCCACGGTCGGTCTCCATTCAACTCGGGCTTGGCTCCTTATTTGCGTATCTGTGCTCACACAGGTGGCCCAGCATCATCTTCTTGGTGGTGTGTGCAGAAAGTTAGAGATGTTCATGGAATGGAGTGAAAGTGGAACGGTGCACCCTAACAGATCCTCCCTTCCAAGTGCTAACCAGGCCTGACCCTGCTAGCTTTGAGAACAGGTCAGTTCAGGTGGCTTTGAGGTGCTACCGCTGTACACAGAAGCCATGGGTCCTCAGGCGGCTTTCCAAGTCTGCCCACTTCTTGTTATTTTTTTTTTTTACACACCAACCATCACACTGGCTGCCTCTTGCTGGCACACCCACGGTGGTTTCCTGAATGCACAGTTCTTTGCCGGCTTACTAAGTGGTTACAGGGACTTCAAGAAAGCCAGCTAAATGGTACATCCATTTTAGTGACTTGACATTGATCTTTGAAGCTGGACATGGGGTTTTTGATTTGACCAACAGAGCTGAGCATCTCTTTCCATCCCATGCATACCAGGATAGGGACTGCTTGCCTTGGGTTCTTTATGAATGCTGTGTCTTCTGCTGGAGTACCCAAGAGCCTCAGCTCTCACAGTTGGCTTCTAATGGACCCCCAGCTCTCCATATATATGCTGGATTGAATGCCAACTCCAGAGTGTTCAGGACTTCATGATCCTCGGGACCTGGGAGTTATCCCACATGCCCAAGGGACTTAGCAGATGTGGTTGCATTAATGACCTTGACTGGGCTACTAACCATGGACAGTGCTGAGCTGAACAATCTAGACAAGATGTTGTCGATTCCTAGAAAGGCTTATCATACGGCCATGACAACAAGTGTCAGTCAACGCTATTATGTTACATGATAGTCACAGAGGGCCATGTGTTATAGCATTCTGGTTAAATGCAATGTCTCAGCTAGGAAGTCCATGGAGACAGCAAGTGAATTCTCATCACTGAGAGTTACATCTAGGAGGGGAAAGGAAGCAGGCTGTGGCTCAGATGTGTGAGATGTCCACGTAAGCTCAGATGTTTGAACACTTGGCCCCGGCTGGTGACACTGTAGTGGGAGGTGATGGAACCTTCCAGAGATGGGAGACGGGCTAGAAGCCGGTCACCAGGAGGAGACTGTGCTGAGGCTTAGACATTGGCTGTAATTCCAGCTAAGCTTCCCGAGTCATTGATATCTAACAGCTCCAACTACAAGCTCCTGCCACCGTGGAATCAGCCCCACCTATGACTTTAGCCACTATATCCTTCTCTTCCCGGAAGAACGGAGTCCCTCAAACCAGGAGCCAGAATAAGCCCTCGTCCCGTGACTTACTGCTCTAGGGGACACTGTCACAGCCACAAGAGGAACCCAACTATTCATGGGAATAGCTACTTTTTTGGGGTGATACAATACAGAAAAGGGGTGCTTACACATTATCCACACCCCAAGCTTCACAAAGCTGTTTATTTTTAAATGGCTAATTTAGGAGTGTGCTTCCTAGGAGCACAAGCAAACAAACAAACAAACAAAACATAAATGGTTACCTTTTATATGAGTTTTACTTTGATCAAAAAATAAAATAAACCCAGTTATTTCTCTACTGATAATTCATATTCTACACCTCCTCTGGTTGGAGTCTTTCCTCTGATTGCCCAAGAGTCATGGTGAGTGCTGAAAACCTTGCTGGCCCTTGCTGTACACACTTGATGTCCTGTCTGCTCACTGTGGATGGGTCCCTGTCATGCAAGCAGCAGTAGCAGGAGAACATGAGGCCCTGGCTTGCTAGATTCTGGGGATACCCTAGAAGACAGGCTTGCCTGGACCATGAGCTCTGTGGTGGGGAAGGAGACACACAGAGCTAAGCGCATCTACGATGCACAATATCACAGGGAAGGAAGCTTCCCCCTCTGTCTTTTTCAGTGTGACAGAAACAGCCGCCATCTGCTGGTCTTTGCCTAAGAGTTATCCAAATGGTCAGGCATCCCACTCTCCTCTTCTGAAATAAGAGCCGACACTGAGGCAGACAAAACAGGGGCAGGAACAGAGCAGTAACCTGGCCCTCTTAGCAATGCCTGACACCTTGCATATTGGAGTTAGCATCTCCTTCAGAGAGCCCTGTCAGCACGGTTTGTGTTAGAAACAGCGGTGGCTGAAGGACTGAAGGATGGGAGCTAACAGGCCACATTGGTCCAATGCAAGTAGTCTGCCGACTCTGCCTGTGCCACAGCTGGCTTCCCTCTGCCAGGTGTTTGTACCTGGCATGATGGGTGTGTGTGTATGTGTGTGTATGACAGCTCATCTTCACGGTCAGTGTTACAGAATTTAGAATCAACATGTAAATACAGCTCTGTGTGTGAGGGTGTTTCCGGCAGGCTTCACTGACAAGAGAAGGTGGGTGGGTGGGTGGGGTACCATCCTAAGGGCTGGGATCTCAGACTGAATAAATAGGAGAGACCAAGCTGAGCATTTATCTCTCTCTACTTCCTGGATGTGGTGGATGTCATGTGACCAGCTGCCTGTCACCATGATTTTTCCACCGTGAGGACCCACAAACTCCAACTGTGATTTCAGATAAGCACATCCCACCCATCCTTCCTTCCTCCTCTTTCCTTCCTCTTTCCCTCTTTCTCTCCCTCCTTCTATCTTCCTTCCTTCCATTGCTTCTTGTCAGGTATTTGGTCAAAATAAAGAGAAAAGTAATGGTTGGTACATTTCAAGACTGACTTGGCTATGGGGCAGATGGTCACCCGTGTGCTTACGAAACACCTAATACATACATGGCTGTATAGGGCTCGCAAAGACAGTAAGGTCCTGTCACCATGGTGAACAAGGAGCTCATGATCTGCACCAAGAGACACCTGTCATCCACTGTCCCTTGCTTGTTTGGCAGTGACCACACACCAGTGCTCAGCTGAGTCCCTGAACACAGTGGCAAACAGCTGGATGTGGGTACCAGGAAGGCCTGTGCCTCCAGAGAGACAAATGCTTACCCAGGGACATGTTGCTAAGGGCTACGTGTGTGACGCATGGCAGGAGGTACCCGGCACTTCGCACTGACAGTATGAAGTATGCCAAGTGCCTATGGGATGGGGAACCTCTTCTAACCCTAGAGTGGGGTGCAGGGCTCTGCACCAACCTCAGTGGCTGCTACACTCAATTACCGAGAGCCCTTTGGCTCGAAGCGGCACAGATTTATTCTCTTACAGCGGTGGGAGACCCGGGATCTGTCTCACTGAGCCAAAATTATGGTGGCAGCAGGGCCACCCTCCCTTCAGGGGCTCTGGAGGACTCCATTTCTCATCTCTTTCTAAGTTGTCCTCCTGTCTCAGCTTGTGGTCCCATTCAGTCGTGTTCTTCTGAGTCAAATCAGCCCTGCTTGACCTTTACAGGGATATCTGTCCGACATTTAAGGTCAACCTGGATAATCCAAAGGCCTTTTCTGGCTCAAGAATTCAAGAATTCCATTTGCAGAGTCTCTCCCTCAGGGTCAGGTAAAGCAGACAAAGACTCCTGGGAGGGAGGGGTGGATGTCACTTTTCAGGAATTTTTTTTTCCTTTTTTTTTTTTTTTTTTTTTAAACACCGAATTACCTCTAGGTCAGGCCCTCAGGAGAAACTGAGTCTGGAGGACTGAGTAGCCTCAGGATTCTAGTTACCTTAAGTTGAAAAGCCAGAACAATGGACATCACTTCAGGTTCAAGCTGTAAATTTTTGTTTGTTTGTTTGTTTGTTTGTTTGTTTCTTTTCTGACACAGCATCACCCAGGGACAGGAGGTTCCCATGGCAGCAGCAAGCCTAATGTCACCAGGTGTGGTGCTGAACACTTCACCAGAGGAGCACCATGAACGCTGACAACTGTCACATGAGCATACACTATTCCACACCCCCATTTCATAGGAGGGAAAACCGAGGCACAGAGAAGCTAAAGTACCAAGTCAAGGTCACAGAGGTAAAATGTGAAGGGACGTGGGGTGAGGAAATGGCTCAGCTGCTAGAACACACGCCTCACAAGTGTGGAGATCTGATCAGAACCCCTTTAAAGGCCAGGCATGGTGGTGAATGCTTACAGTCCCAGCGCTGGGGAGGAGAAACAAGGTGATCCCTGCAAGCGGGCGAGCCTGACAGCCTGGCTCTGAAGCTCCAAGCCAAGTGTCAGATCTTATTTCAAATGAATGGTGGAAGGCACCTGAGGATTGACTGGCCACAAAGGTTGTCCTCTGATGGCCACATGTATGGGGCACACACTGGTACCCACACATGCACACGTACATGCACACTTTCATGCACACAGACCACATACCCACATGAGCACATGCAATGTAGCCAGTGCAGCTGGAACTCGGCCTGTGAATCCACAGGTGTACTCTACATACCTCACTCATATTCCACCTCCCTGCCAGGATTATTACGCATTCCAAGGAACCACGTACCAGCAGGTGATGGAGGTGGCAGTCTGGATGGCTGGGGAAACTCTTTCCAAAGGCTAAAAACCCAACCACTCATCCAACTTTGACCAACAGGGTGGCTTTGAACAGTCCCCATCCACCCCTCTCAGGACCTCAGAATCCTGGTGGGCTGTGGTCTCCGCCACCCTCTAGTGTGGTTGTGGTCTTGGGAAGTTTAAAAGCCTCACCCTGAACATAGGCTGGAAGAGATGAGGTGAAGGCAGAGACCCAGGAAGCGAGGGAAGGAGGCGAAACAGCAATGCCCTGTCCTCTCAAGGCGAGAGAAACGGCCCAGGAAAAGCGGTGCAAAACCCAGCTGCCATCTGGCTGTATCCCAAAGCTCTCCTTCAAAGACCACTGACTTCCCACACAGCTGGAAACACCATCCAAACGTTTAAGAAGGCATCGAATAGAATCGTAAAGCCTTGTACAAGGTCAGCTTGTCAGCCATGCCTTTAAAAGGAAGCCATGGAGACCCATGGAGACCCACATTAGAGTCAGTTGATTAGCTCACATTTCTCGATCCAGAAATTCCCCTATCTTTAGCTTTAATTGAAAGTGTTTAACCTGTAACAAATGGCCATGCACAGTGCTGAGATGAACACCCACTAAATGCTCATTTCAAAGATGTGAACCTCCTCAAGGTTCAGCAGGAACACACGGGCAGACCTGCAGGCAGGATGGAGAAGAGATGCTAGTTTTGAGAGAAGATGCTTTCTGGCCAAGCAGCAGCAGGATCCAGCAGGCCCTGACAGCCCCTCAGGTAGAGCTCCCTGCATTTTTCTACGTTCCAGAAGGACGTCTACTTGGCCATTCTCTCTCCTACATAACTAGAACACCACTCATGTGTGTATGTGTCTGTCTGTATGTTAATGTGTGGTAATGCATATGGATATGGGGTGGGTGAGTGGGTGTGTGTACATATATGTGCATGCTTGTGTGGAAACCAGAGGTGTACCTTAGGTGTTGCTCCTCAGGAAACATCCACCTTCTATTTTGGAGTCAATTTCTCTTTCTCTCCCCCCCCCCAAACCCTTAATGTGTTACATGCATGTATGTGTTTGTACTGGGTGTGTGTAGTGCTTATAGAAGTCAGAAGAAGGCACTAGATCCCCTGGAACTGGAGTTACAGATGGTTGTGGGTTGCCATGTGGACGTTGGGAATGGAACCCACATCTTCTGAAAGAGCAGCCAGTGCTCTTAAGTGCAGAACCATCTCCAGGCCCTGATAAAGTTATCTTGTTATAAATACAACACTATAGGCCACCATTCTCACCAAATCGCACAGACACATTCACAGGTCTTTGCTTATAATATCTATTTTTCCTTTTGACTTTTTTTTTTTTTGAGACAAGGTGTTGTACTGTAGTGAAGGCTGACTTCAAACTCACTGCCCTCCCTAGGAAGCCCCAGTCTTGAGGCAATCCTCCTGCCTCAGCCTCTTGAGTACTGAAATTATAAGCGTGTGCCACCACCCTTTATATATAATATTTTTATAGGTGGAAGAATTACTTGCAACATTTTATTTTGAATAATCTTCCCTTTTGCTTAATATTCATCTATCCTCATTTATGCTACTTAAGGAAAATAGGGACACACATCACCCATGCCATTTAACCTTACAGAATATGTCAAAATCACACACAGGCAATATTCACAGTCTCTTCCCACAAACGGTGATACATACACACATTCTTCTTAGTCTGACAGCATGGACACTGTCACTTTTCATGAGCCAAAGCATAGCTCACACTGTGGGATGTAGACTGTTGAGTTAAACTGTCAACACATTCTAGAATCACCTTGGGAGAGTGTCCATGGATGGTTGTTGAGATCAGGATGTCCTGTGTGCATGTCTGTGGGGACTGGTCGTGACTGTTATAATTGGTGTAGAAAGACTCAGCCTGAAGGTAGGTGGCACCGTTCCCTGGGGTTGGGTCCCGAACTGTCTAAAGTAGAGCAAGCAGGATGCCTAAGCAAGCATGCATGCATTCATCAGCCTCTGCTCTTGACTGTGATGTCATGTGACCAGAGGCTTCTGGTTCTTGCCGATTTGACTCCCTCACAACTATTGACTGTAGCACCCCAGAACTGTGAGCTAAAGTAAACTCTTCCCTTGGTTGATTTCTGTCAGGAGATTTTTACCACAGCAACATAAATGAGACCAGGGCATGTGTTGGCATGGTACACCTGGTGGACATTTAATATTTTTCCATTTAAAATATTTAATATTTTTCTCTGTTACACTGGCAAAAATCAAAACTTTGGCTGGGCGTGGTGGTGGTATACACCTGCATGTCAACACTGGGAAGGATGAGGCAGGAAGATCATGAGTTTAAGTCTACCCAAAACCATTTTTTCCAAATCAAGCCAAATGAAAAGAAGACAACACTAACTGAGCAAAGCCAATGTCTCAGCTAACACCCATGGGCATAGAGAATCACATATTGAGTTTTACCAAGCAGGCTTTGCAGAGGGAAGGTTGCTGAATAAAAGCCATGCATGTTAAGAACTTCAGTGTCTCTCACCAGACTGGCTTGGATTCGACATGTATTCTTTGGACAACAGAGACTAAGCTTTTACCATGGGCACTGTGGCCTCTACAGTCTCAGGTGTCTAACAACGAGCTGAGCTTTTAAAAACACCAAGTCTGCCTAGCTCTAAGACATCAAAAGAATAAAAAATAAAAAAGGCAGAGGGATTCTCAGGGGTGAGTGGCACTGGAAGACTTCGTTTTATCAGCTAATGAGGTTCTTGTGTCCCTAAATGAATCGCTGTCCTACACAGAGGTTGACCAAGCTGTGTAGGTATAACTACCCCATTACAGATCCAGCATAGCCACTGGGGACATTTCTCAAGGTGACTCTTGCTAATTAGTCAGTCATACAGCCAAGTTCCCTCAACTGCAGAGAGTTACAAGGAAGAAAAGGCTTAGAGAAACTTGGCAGTGAATGGGCTCTGTCTGGATGCTAACTATTGTGGATCTGGGACTGGATTTGTTTAAGAGCAAGAATGAAAACATCGGAGTGTTCAACACTCATCCTTATCAGAGTGCTCAGGCTTTAGTGTCCACTGAAGGTATCTCTCAGTGCCAGTTGGAGGAGTGCATATTCCCAACAGGAAATCCCATTTGGAGCAGGATGCTTGCAACATTCAAGGGGGCACAATGCCAGCAATGAAAAGTCCTCAGAAGAAGCCTTCAAGGATGGGATGTGCATTTTTAATTTTGCAATTTGAAATCTCTCTTTAAACGCCACCTCCCTCAAAGTGTGATTAATCCAAATTTCTCCCATCGTTATGATGGCAAATAGCAAGTTCTATCGTGGCTTTTGAAAGAACATTCTGGGTGTTATTGAGATTAAAGGGAGAAGGCAGGCATGAAGCTGATGGCAAATGGTACACATTTCGCTATCATAGCTACGGGTGAGACCATTAAGGGGGTCTGTATGAGTTGTGTGGGGTACAGAGATGGAGCTTATGCTGGGCAGTTTTTGCCAAGCTGACACAAACTGAGTCACTTGCAAGGAGCAGATTTCAGTTGAAGAATTCCCGACTTGAGAATGGCCCATAGGTACACCTGTGTGGCATTTTCCTTACTGTTGATTGATGTGGGAGGTCCCAGCACACTGAGGGCAGCACCATCCCTGGGAAGGTGGTCTGGCATGTGTAAGAAAGATAGTTAAACATGAAGCTGGGAGCAAGCATGTAAATAGTGTTGCCCCTGGGTTCTGCTACAGCTCCTGCCTCCAGGTTCCTGCCTTGAGTTCCTGCCCTGACTGCCCTCAGGGCAGTTACCTAGAAGTGTAAGATGAAATGAACAATTTCTTCTGCAAGTTACTTTTGGTATTAGCCTTATCCTAGAAACAGAAAAGCTAACAATGGCAGTGCTACCCGCGTGTGCCTGCACACGGTGATGATAGGTTACTTGTGGCCTGCCTTGGGTGCACTCAATGAAAAGCTCTGATGGAACCCGCTGAGGCCAGTCCTGCCTTTCCCTAGAAACTTTGAGAACATCACTGAGCTTGTTGGGAGGAGATCTGTAAAAATCCTCTGGTTCTGATATTATGGGAAATTTTCTTGTCATTCACATAATCAATTAACATGAACTGAGTAGTGAGAAAATAAAGATGATTTCCATTTTGTGGTCTGATATGAATTCCAGCAATTTCAATGATATTCAGTGCATGCTTGTATCATCTCTCTAGTAGTAATAGGAACTGGTGTTTTTAGGTTGCTTATTGGTGTCATGTTCTAGACTGGGTGTGGCCTCAGCCTTAGTTCATAGGTGTTCAAAACCTTTGAGCCAGGTGTGATGGTTAATTTTAATTTTCAACTTGATACAACATGGATATGCCTGGAAAGTGAGTCTCAGTGAGGAATTATCTAGATTGGGTTGGTCTGTGGGGAACTGTTTATATTGCTAGTTGATGGGTAAGGACCTGACCAACTATGGGTGTCACCATGACCCTGCCCACTGTGGGCGGCACCATTCCCTAGTTAGGGGGCTCTTGAACAGTATAAGAAAGAAGAAAGTTGGCTGAGAGGGAGCAAGCAAGTGTTCACACATTCATTCTCTTTCTGCTCTTAACTATGGACATGATGCTTTAAGTTCCTGCCTTGACTTCCCCAAGATGGTGGACTCTAATCTATAACTGTAAACCGAGATGAAACTAGGATACCAGGTGAATCTATTATTCTCAAACAAGGAAAGTGCCTCAGTTTCCCTAATCTACCTACAAAGTTAGGGATAGATGAAGTTTAAAAACATTTCCATATTCCCAAGTGAGTTGGTATTTCATCACTGACAAAACCCTGAAGGGAACAGTTGAAAAGAGGAAGGGTCTATTTGGACTCATGGCTTCAGACTGTGGTTGGCTGCTACATGGATTCACAGTCAAGATGCAGAAGGTACATCACAGCAGCAGGGAGATACAGCAGAGGCTACTCACAGCATGGCTGACAGAAAGCAGATGGATTGACAGATCAATAGATCAATAGATAGAGCCTACTGGGGACAGCAGGTTTCCCTATCTGCTGCTATTCCATTTGGTCTCCAACCTAAGGTTCTGGCCGCATTCGGGGTCAATTTCCTTCTTGGTTAATTATTCCAGGAAACACCCTCAAGACAAGCAATTGCTCTCAGTCCAACCATGTTGACCAGAGAGATGAGCCACCACACCAACAGCACTGCCCCTGAGACTCACAAACTCTCTGTGTCTCTCATTTCCTCTTCCCCTTGCTTGATTGCTTGCTTGGAAACAAAGTATCAAGATAAACAATGCCTGGAGATCAGGGCTGGAGGAGCATTTAAAGGTCTCATAGGATTTGAGTTATGGATGAGTCCTCATGCTGACATCTGATGGTTCTGTGACATGGGCTGAGTGGCTTAGCCACTCTGGTTTTACCTGTAAGGTGGATATCAAATAGTACCAGGGATGCTGTGAACATATGTGTGAACATGGTGGTCTTAAGGCACCAGATGATTTCTGGCCACTGCTGGTTTGGGGTTGAAATACCAGGAGAAACATTTCAAAATGATACAAAATGCAGGGTAACGGGACAGCCATTGAACTGAGTGCTTTCTGTGTGATAGCCTAAGTTCAAAGCCTTCCTCACTTGCTAACTTCTTTTACATGTGAGAAAACCAGATCCTTTCAACATCAAGGATGGTCCAGGACGACAGCAAGACCACCCAGAGAAATCCCTGGTCTACTCATGGACAAAATTTCACAGCCCCTCAGGTCTCACTATCTCTGTTTCCCCACCTAATAATCCTCAGGGCTTTCTCACGTTAGAGGGCAGCTACATCTTCCAGTGGAGACTTGTGATTTTTCTGAAAGCTGCTGTTTTGCCAAGATCCAGTAAGTGTTGTGCTAATACAGGAGCTCTGTACCTCTCTGGCCTACTCACTCCACCCATCAGAAGTCTCATGGGAATCTTTGATCCCTGTAACCATAAAGGACTGGCACCAACATGGCTACACATCCTTAAGATTATTTCAGTATAAATGCACCCAGTGAGTGTCCCCGCCTTCATCCACCTGGCACAAAGTCATTACTCATGCAGATCACATGCTGATTTATTCTTCTAATAATGCATTATTCATCCACATTATGTAAATCCAGATGCATCTTGGTCAAAATGTATCTGTGGGATGGTAAGGTCAAGATAGATGTAATGACATTTCAACTTTGGGTCTGTTTCATTAACAGACACAACTGAAATAATGTCTATTTCTTGTGGGTGGACTACAGGGGAGTGATTAAGAGGAGCGACCTGAGGATCTTCATGGCCAAGTGCCAGTCACCCCACTGCCTTTGGTGGCCCAGCAGGTTAGGGTGAGAAAGTGATTCTCTATTCTTGGGTCCTGGTAGACATGGGCTCTGGGTTGTTTTGTCTTCCTTGAAAGAGTGGTGGTTCTAGACACTGTGACACAGGACTGGAGTGTCGGAAACACAGTTTATACTCTTTAAAAAGTAAAAATTATATATAATTATATAATACATAATTATATAATATATTTATACATAATTATATATTATATATGCACATGTGTCTGTGTGTATGTGTGTGTGTGTCTGGATTGGGTGTGAACTTATGCATATCAGTGAAGTGCTCACCAAGGCCAGAAGAGGACACTGGGTCCCTTGAAGCTGGAGTTATAGGTGGCAGCAAACCTCCTGGCAAAGTTGCTAGCAATGGACTTCAATTTCACCGAAGGATCTGGAAATTGCCTTAACTGCTGAGCCATCCCTTCAGCCCACGTTTCTCTCTTGTCTTCCTCTCCCATTTAGGGTGTGCTTTACGGCAATTCCACAGAGGGAAACAAATAGCCAGAGTCTTGGATGTTGCATCAGATATGGTCACAGAGGTGGGACTTGAGAGCTAGGGGAAACCCAAGCCAGTTGCTAGGGTAGTGGCAGCCAGAACTTTCTTTGGGTACAGAGGGTGACTGACCCCCAAAATTCAACATGAAATCAGGAGACCGAAGGAATCTGGCATGGGAAGGACTTGGCAGCCCCAGCACAGAGACAGTACTGGTGGATGGGGAGAGGTCACCCTCAACGAACCCTGGGTCTCTACTGAGGGAAGATGGAAGGAGGAGGGGACATAACCAAACTAGGTTATGAAAGAAGTTCAGCCCTTATGGTCAAAGGGTAACTGCTCAGGGGAATGGGTGCCCCCAACAGCTAGCCTCAGCCCTCTCTGACCCCTCCTCCTACCGTCAACCAGATTACTGTCAGAGTGCCTGCTACAGCCGGGCAAGCCCAGTGGTAGGTGCTGGAGGCAAGGAGCACATCAGACGTTGCTCCTGAACTCAGTGGATGTGGGTGGGAAGCCCTGATATCACATTTTAATTCTAACTTCAGTGACAGTGCCCAAGGAAGAAGTTCCCGCCGAGGGCAGAGCATCACAGCAGGTGCCATAGGGTGGGGGTGGGGGAAAGGGCTTTTTCTGGAGGAAGCCACATTTTAGCTGGAACTTGGGAATTGGGTCTCACTCAGCCAGGTAAAAGAAGAATATCCCAGGCAGAGGGACAGTACCTGCCAGGGCCATAGGTCTAGACAGGCTTGGAGCTGCTGGCTGGGGTGGCCCTGATAATGGCTGGTGGGTGGGACTTTGGAATCTGAGCTCTAAAGGGTGGAGAGAAACAGCTCTAGCTGTTGGGTTGGAAAGACTTTCCTTCCAGTTAGCATGAAAGGATGCATAGCCCTGAGGAGGCTGGAACCCTGGCCATCCTGGTGCCCTTTGTCACCACCTGAATTTGGAGGAGGTGTGAACAGGGACAGAGCCCAGCAGTGGTCAAATCAGTGTGGCCACCTGTTGATGACAAGCCACTCCATAGGTGTGTTGACAAAGCCAGAACACTGCTGCCCTGCATTTTTACAATGTTCCTTTATAGAACTGGCGAAAACTGGGTGTTTATTGGGCATAGGCCTTTGTGTGTGTGTGTGTGTGTGTGTGTGTGTGTGTGTGTGTGTTCCTGAGCACAGCACATGATTACTTTTACAAAGGTGAAGCACCCCTGCACTGGCTAGTTTTGTGTCAAGTTGACACAGCTGGAGTTACTACAGAGAAAGGAGCTTCAGTTGGGGAAATGCCTCCATGAGATCCAACTGTAAGGCATTTTGTCAATTAGTGATCAAGGGGGAAAGGCCCCTTGTGGGTGGAACCATCTCTGGGCTGGTAGTCTTGGGTTCTATAAGAGAGCAGGCTGAGCAAGCCAGGGGAAGCAAGCCAGTAAAGAACATCCCTCCATGGCCTCTGCATCAGCTCCTGCTTCCTGACCTGCTTGAGTTCCAGTCCTGACTTCTTTCAGTGATGAGCAGTAATGTGGAAGTGTAAGCTGAATAAACCCTTTCCTCCCCAACTTGCTTCTTGGTCATGATGTTTGTGCAGGAATAGAAACCCCGACTAAGACAACCCCCCACTCCGAGAGTATAACTGAGACCAGGTTTCCCTGGCACACTTTTTAACAGTAGAAACTGTAGTGTCCTTGCCCCATCTGCTTTCTCACAGACCCTCATCTTACCCCTGACCGTCCATAACACCAGCTGACACGAGATGGATGTTTGCATTCATTCTATCAAGGCAATAATACATGCCTTTAAAAAGGCTTACAGGACATGCTGGGGGTGGGGGGTGGGGAATCCCATCCCAGTGCATCTGAGGCAACCATGATGGATTTTGTAGAAAGAGCCAATGAGGATGTAAAGGTTGAAGGTGTGGCCAGAGCAGACTCTCCCCTCTGCTGGTGGTGCCCAGAAAAAGCTGGACCAGCAGTCAGCAGTCTATACAGTGAGGGCAACAGAAAGGAAGACAGGCCAACAGCTGCATGCAGGGATGTGAAGGCTAAAGGATTTGTCTCTGTATCAGCTGCATACACCACCCTGCTCCCAGAGAGCCACTTGGAAAACTACCACACTCAAGCGTGTGCTATGGCCTCATAGCATGGTGCTGGTAACTTGGGCTATTGCCTTATGAAGATCCAAGTGGTGACATTTCTTTCTCAAGGGGGTTCAGCCTAAGGTCAGTGGGAGAATCGGCCCAAACAAGGTTCCTCCCTCCCTTTCCCCCCTCTCATTTAGCTCGAGTCCTGTGGAAAGACGAATAACTCCAAGATTTTCCTATTTACATTCTTTTCCGCGGGTGGCTGGGTGCCACATGCAATTTAGATTGATTTCTACAGTATTCAGCTGCAGCAGCGGAGGGCTGCATCAATATTTATAAGCTGTTTACATCTCTTTACGCCTCGCGAGGGACATGGACAATATTGCCATCCGATTCTCCCAGCAGACCACAGGCTAAGCTGTCCTTACCCTGTATTTTATTGTTGCCATTAACAGCAGGTTTGTGCTGGGACAATAGTGATGCACATCTGGCTCCCTCTGACTGCTAACATCAGCACAGGAATCCTGGGAGCCTTTCCCACCAACAACCTCATATTTTTCATACCCCACCTCCGAACTTCAAAGAGCAAAGAGGGCCTCTGCCCTAGAAAAACCCCACAGTCAGAGAGGTATCTGATTATTTTATAATTTAAATCCGGGAAGCTTGAAAGCTGAACAAACCTATAAGGACAAGAAATTACTGAAATAATTACTGAAAGGATGATATGAGGCTGTGGCATATTCTACAACCTGAATTTAATATGCGGTAGCATGACACGGCCTCATTTATGGCGGCTCAATGGGGACATGGTGGGTCTGGAGGAGGATGAGCAGAGACAAGACACTGTGACCCTTGGAATAGCGTATGACCTATTAGAACAGGCACTGCATATGGTAGAGAAAATATGAGAGAGGAGTTTATAAAACGTGGTGTTGGGAGATGATGGTTGAAAGCCAAAGAGAGACATATTCCATGAAGCCTCTCCTTGGTGGAACACTGAATACTTACCTTTCTCGTTTAACAATGAACGCATGTGAGTGTGTGTGCACATATGCGTACAGGTGCACATGCACTCTGTGTGTGTGTGTGTGTGTGTGTGTGTGTGTGTGTGTGTGTGTGTGTGAGAGAGAGAGAGAGAGAGAGAGAGAGAGAGAGAGAGAGAGATGATGGCAGCCTCAGGAGTTGGTCCTTAGGGACACTTTGATGGAGACAGGTCTCTCACTGGCCTGAAGCTCATCAGTTAGGCTAGACCAGAATTCTCCTGTTTCCACCTTCCGGCTGCTGGTATTTCAAGTGCACAGCACCGTGCCTGGCTTTTTATGTAGGTACTGGGGATCAGGCTCAGGTCCCCATGTTTGCCAAGCAAGCAATTTATGGACTAAACCACCTCCTTAACCCTCCTTTTATCATTTTTAGGGATCCATAGGACTTGGAGGAAGCTTTTGAGCAAAGCAGGGCTGAGGCCAGAGCCACATGACAGGTCCTGAGTCTGTCCCTGGCTGGTGGCCCTGAGTGTTTTCATAAATGGCTCAGGTCCACTGCAAATTTAGTCGAGCCTCAGACTGGTTCTAACAACAATGGTACTGTGTTCATGTACGGAACCCTTTAAACCCTCGTAAGACAAGCTGTGCTCAAGATCAGTCATGGAGTGGAAAGTATAACACACTCACACCAGCCGTATAATTGTAATGACGTTTACGTAAAGGTTGTTATCATTAAAGATTCTATTTTATCTTCAATTACATGTATGTTTGTGCCTCTGTGTGGCTTTGTGCACACAAGTGCATATGGAAGCTGGGGAAGGCATCGGATCCCTTAGAGCTGGGGTTAAGGTGGAGACCCACTTTGTGTGGGTACTGGTGACAGAACTTGGTCTCTGAAGGGACAGTATATGCCCTCAACCGCTGAGCCATCTCTCCAGCCCTAAGGTACACACTGTAGACGTTATTCATGGATTCCAAGCCTAAGCATCTTCCCCAGGATGACTGTGTTGAAGTCATCAGATGCTCATTTCCTTCCATAACATGGCAAGGTATCTGCTCATGAGCTACACATGCCCCTGTGTTATACTTCCGACTACCACTAGATCACTTACAATACCTAATGCTATGCAAATGTCATGCAAATGAGTCTACTGTGACGTGTAGGGACTAAGGACAGGAAGAAAACCCTTGTGCACACAGTGTACATGTAATTTCCCCCCCTAAATACTTTCAATATGCATGTAGATGTGGAACCCAGGAATGAAGAGCTGATTGTGCATTCTATACTTTATACTTTGGGATTAAGATACTGAAATTTCCAGGATCCCAGTGCACTAACATACCCCAGAGGGCCTCTGAAATTAAGCTATAGTTCTGTCTCTTCTAGGCATCACTACACTGAGCTGTTTCAAAGGAAATCAGCATTGAGCTTGATGAATCAGGAATAACGTCTGTGTGTGTGTGAACTCTTTGTGTCCAGCGTGGAGCCTAAGGGTGTTTCTTATGTTAGATGTAACAATAGTGCATTCTTTTACATCAGAGCCTTAGTTTATCAGTGTCTGCCTTAGTTTACCATTATAGACACATATTGTTTTTAGTTCGGGAAATACTGTGAAAACAACTGTTTTTGAAAATATCTATGTGTGCACCTTCAGGCCTGTGTATTTGGTTGTGGTCCTAGTTTCTTATCTGTTGCTGTGATTAAGAACATTCCGACCAGAACCAGAGCCAACCTAGGGGAAGAGTTTATTTGGCTTACACGTCCTGGTCACAGTCCATTATGGAAGTCAGGGCAGAAACTCAGGAAGGAACTCGAATCACAGTCGGAGCTTAGCTAGCTTCCCTGTATAGCTCAGGACCACCTGCCTAGGGGATGATGCTGCCCACAGTGGGCTGAACTCTTCTACATCAACTAACAGACAAGTTAGTAGTGCCCCCCTGGACATGCCCACAGGTCAATCTGATCTGGGCGGTCCCTCACCTGAGACGTCCGCCTCAGGTGACTCTAGGCTGTGCCGACATGACAGCTGATACTAACTGGAAGAGTTGTCTTGGTACATACAGAGCTTAGGTAGATACTTCCAAAGAGATTCGATATGCACACTCATCAGCAAACTGCAAGTCTCACTTGCTCCACATCCTTGCCAGTGCCTACTATTGTCAGCCCTTTATTTTAGCTATGATGGACATATCTGGCTCTCAGAGGAATTCTTTTCCCATATTTTCAGACTTAATATAAGTAGCAGTGGACTTCCTATCTACATTAGCCAACCTGAAGTCTTTCTTCTTGGTTCAAATTTCCCCCAAAACGAAATTCTTTCTTCTGTGTGCCTTTTAAAGTAACTTTTATTTTCCTCTTGCCCTCAGGTTTGGAGGACTGTTTGTCTGAGGTGTTGCTTGTAGACCACAGCCCTAGGTTAGCCTTCATCCCTCTCCTGGAATGTTTTAAGTAGAAGAAAGACTTTTTTTTTTTTTTTGACTGTTTTGGGACATTGTAGAAATGGCTCTGATTCATTTCCTTGGCAACTTCCCTGGCTTCTGATCAAAGGGCCTAGAAACTTTTTAACTGGATTAGTCTATTATCCAAGGTATTACAGCTAAAGTGGCTAATTCTTCCCCTGTTAGCTCCTCAAACTCTTTCAAACGATGAATGCGAAAGTGTGATATGAAGCCCTTTAACTTGTAAGTCTTTGCTTTTTAAAGGATTAGCTCCTTCTGTGTGTTTGGCGTGTAACGGAGGCCACTCAGCCATCCTTCTGTAGGCACCAAGGAGAGGCTGTCTTAGATCTCCCTGCTGCAACTTGCCTTTTAAGGGTCCCCGTTATCTTAGGCTTGCTTTCTCACTACACTAAGGACACCCACATCTCTGATCACTTTATTCTACACCACTTAGTGGGTGGAGGCAAGCCTCCTGCTGTATCTCCTCTCGCCCCTCCGCAGTAACTACTCCCCAGCTTATACAAACCATTCTCAGACTTCCAGCAAGTTCCAGTCCCTCAACATCCCCAGTCTCCATCTGTGGCTTGTTGGCACACTTGATACCCAGATGGCAGAACTGTTTGGGAAGGAGTAGGAGGCATGGCCTTGTCTGAAGCTGTGTGTCAGCCCTGAGGTTTCAATAGCCTATACCATTCCTAGTTAGTTCTCTTTGCCTCATGCTTGTATATTAGATTCCAGCTACTGCTCCAGTGCCATGCCTGCTTGTCTGGTGCCAGGCTCCCTAGCAGGGTGGTCATGGACCCTCTAGAACCATAAGCCACATATTAAAAGCTTTCTTTCATAAACTGCCTTGGTCATGGTGTTCTATCACAGCAACAGATAAGTAGCTAAGATACTCTTCCTTCAGAGGCTAAACTCTCAGGCCAGGGCTGAAGGACAGGGGTGAAGGACAGTATCCGTGACTCTGGAAGCCTAGGGTCTCCTCTCCACACCCTGCATCTGTATCTTGCTTTATTCTCAGCCATGTTGTTGACCCATAGTCTCTCCTTTTGAGCCTCTGGCCTTCAGATCCGTCATTAAGTCTCTCAACTGGTTTGCTAGATAGAAACAACCTCGGGACATCTGTGGGCACCCCCACCTCTGTCTTCTTTCACGTCTGTGGGACCACATGACCAGTTCTGGCCAATGGGAAGCAGAGCTTTCAGATCCAAGTATTTAAGCATTGAGGTAGAACACCTTGATTCTTCTTCCTCAGTCACAAATATGTGGGGTCCTTGAGTATGGTGTAAGCTGGCAGAGGACCTGCCAGCCTGGATCCCTTAGGCGAGCATCTGGCTCACAGTTCAGGGGGATACAAACCATGCTGGCTCGGTGCGGGTAAGGCAGCGGGAGGGGGTTGCAACTGTGGCACTGCCCGTGTTTGGGCAGAACTGGAAGCAGAAGGATGATAGAAATGGAGAAAGGCCAGAACCAGGGATGGACTAGGAACTGCAAGGCCCTCTGTGCAATCCACTTCTTCCTGCTAAGCCCCTCCCCTTTAGAGGTCCCGCAGCTCCCCCATACAGTGCTACTAGCCATCCATCAAATGTACAAACGTGAGTCTATGAGGGACACTTCACATGCAATCCCCCAAGAGTCACTGTCCTTGACACAGGCAGTGGAGTGCACAGAGTAGTGGGAGGAGGGGTCTCTCCCCTAAGACCGTCCATAGCTTATATCGTGGATGGTTGTTTCTCATGACTCCTCTCTGCAGGTTTGGTTTGGTTTTAAAAAGCAAACTAATATCATTACGTTGGCTTCTTGGTTTTTCTGTATGTACTAGCGTGCTGTGATCTTGACATGATTTAAAAAAAAAAGGGCTGTATTTGTTCTTTGAGAACTTTATGTACTGCATGATTTAATTTGATCATATCCAAGTCTCACTTCCCCACTCTAATTCCTTCCAGACTCAGCAAGACTCCCCCTACATTATTTTCTCCACTACTTCCTCTTCTCCATCTTCCTCCTCTCTCCTCCTCCTGCCCCTCCTCCTCTTCTTTCTCTTTCCTCCTTTCCCTCCCCTTCCTCCTCCTCCTTTCTCTTCTCCTCTTCCTCCTCTTCTTCCTCCTCCTCTTCCCCAGTGAGTCCAATTACTGCTTCCCATATGTGTATGGGTGCAGGGACATTCACTGGGGCACAGGCATAGGCAATGTACCAGGAACTGCTCCCCAGATGAAAACTGACTCTCCCAGCAGCCATCACCTACCAGCAGCTCCTCAGCTGGGGGCGTGGTCTCACAAGCCCCTCCCTTTCCATGCTGGGATCCTGGCTGGTTTGGTCTCTTACAGACAAGCACAGCTGCTGTGGATGTCTGGGTGCAAGGGCCTGCTGTGTCCAGAAGACATGATTTTGCCACACTCCTCCTCAACCCCCGGCTCCAACAATCCTTTCGTTACTTGTCACACACCCTCTTTCACAGTGTTCTCTGGGTCTCAGCAGAAAGAGTGTGGTATCGAGTACTCCACAGGCACAACTGGCTTTGTGTGTGTGTATGTGTGTGTGTGTATGTGTGAGTGTGTATGTGTGTGTGTGTGTATGTGTGTGTGTATGTGTATGTGTGTGTATGTGTGTGTATATATGTGTGTATGTGTGTGTATATATATGTATGTGTGTATGCATATGTATATGTATGTGAATGTGTGTGTATGTGTATATGTATGTGTGTATATGTGTGTGTGTTTGTATATGTGTGTGTATGTGTATATGTGTGCATATGTATGTATGTGTGTTAATGTGTGTGTATATATGTGTGTATGTGTGTGTGCATGTGTATGTGTGTACGTGCATGTATATATGTGTGTATATATGTGCATATGTGTGTATGTGTGTGTGTATGAATATGGAGACCATAGGTTGATATAGGATGCCTTTATCAGCTGCTCATCATATCTTTTGAGCCTGGGAGCTCACTGAGCAGGTTAGACCGGCTGGCCTGTGCATTCCAGGGATCTCTTATCTCCCCTTGGCTCCCCTATGCTGAGATCATGGACACATGCTACCATGCCTGACTTCTGTGGGTTCTGGGGATCAGAACTCGGATCCTCGGGTTTGCACAGCATGCTCTTTACTGACTCAGCCCTTCTGCAGCCCCACTGTTATATCCTTCTAGGCTTGAAGCTAGTGCAGTATTCCCAACATGAAATGGCAGCCTGGTTCAGGGACTAGACTGCAAGCACCCCCTGCTCTGTTGAGGGAACCTCGGAGTGGAGCAGAGCTCTGCAGGCTCAGAGCCCAAGCATCCCAGCTTTCTGCTCAGTGCTACTTCCAGGAAAGATTTCAAACAGCGTAAACTTCTGAGAGGAAACTTCCCGCACGCCTCTCTGATTTCACTTATTACAACCTTCACGGCAAAAGTCAAGAACCCAGGGGCTCGATCAGGCACGTTTCTGACAAAACCAGCAAGCATGAGTTTTGAATTAACTTTCCGGGTTGAAGCAGAAATTAAAGCAACTTATCTGCTGTACAGAACACGGGTAACAAGATGCCATTTCACCCAAACACAGCTTCTCATTTCCTTCCCCTTTCTGGTTTGTCTGTTTCATTATAAACACACGCAGGGGCGCTTTTCCTGCCCACAAGTACACGGGCCAGCATCGCAAGCAGTTTACGATTTTGTTATTAAACGGCAGTAATGAGACTTTCCTGGGTGTTTTACTCCTTTATGAAGTCATCGAAAGGCTGTGGCTTTTGGGAGGAGAGGGGGCTTCTTTTTGTCCTGCTTTTGAAGCCCTGGTCCTTATATGTTGCCATTGTAGCTCTGATTAGATCTACTACCTGGGATATGCAGTTGTAGCCTTTTTTCCTGGGGTGTAACTTGATCTTCTCCTCACCATCTTGAAGTGGGGGGGGGTGTACTCTTAGCCCAGTGGTATCCATGGCAACAAACTGAGCAGAGTAATACACTAAAGTATGGTAATGATGGTCAATGGAGTGATGGACACTACCTGACAGGAGAGGAGAGAGGCTCATGGGACCCTCACCTGGATCTTGAACTGTTACCCTCGCCTGCCTCCAAGCCCTGCAGCAAGTGATCTTGGGAGATGTGAGAGTTAGGTAGGAAGTAGATGGTTAGCTGACAAGGGGTGTGGTCCACAGGCTATGTCAGAAGCATAGACCTGTCGGTGTCTTTCTACAATGTCAGGAATTACTGAATAACAATAAATTCACTGTATGTGACAAAAGGGGCAAGTTCAGGGGGTCCACAGAGCAGGAAACTGAGACCAATGGCCCTTTAAAGGTGAGCTTGACCATAAAAGAGAGCCTTGTGGCTACAGGGGATAGGTACAGGGGCCATGGCATGGTTGAGCCTTGAGGTAGGAAAGCATTATCAGGGACAGTATATCTTGTAGGAGGAGCACAAGGGGGGTCTTAGAAGGGAAGTGGCGTTTCTTTAACATCCAGAGAGAGGGTTCATCAAGCATAAGTGAAAGAGCAGGAGTGACAACATTCATGCATAGCATGATGGAGGGCCTTGAATGGAGAAGAGGGTGCTAGAGGGGAGAAGGGGAGAGGAAGAGAGGGAGGGAGAAAGAGAGATGGAGAGAGGGAGAGAGGGGGGGGAGGGAGAGAGGGAGGGAAGAAGGAGAGGAAGGGAGGAAAGAAATGGAAGGGAGGGGAGGGAGGGAAGAGGAGGGGAAGGGAGGAAGGGAGGGAGAGATGGAAGGAAGGAAAGAGGGAAAGGAGAGACAGAGAGACAGAGGGATGGAGGGAAGGAGGGAGGGAGAGAGATTTCCCAAACACAGGGCATAGCTGACTTGCATATGTTTTCACCTCTGATTACATCTTGTCTGATCTACTTGACTCTAAGCAGGGAAATGGGTACAGGGTAGGACCATAAACTCAAATTCCTTTGAGGAGGAAATCCTCACACCCTACTGTGCTGAGCAGGCTGGGGGACTTGACTTTATAACAGGCTCCAGGGCAATACAGCTGCCTCTGGTGTGCATTGGGAAACTGCTGGTCTGGGTCCAAGCCCCTAGGAATGCCCCTATAGCACACACCCTTCCCCCAACCACTGTCTTCATTATTTATCCATTTATTTTATTTTAATCTATGTGTATGTTTCCATGTGTGGAAACCAGAAGCAGGTGTCAGATCCTCTGGAACTGCAGTGACAGTTGCGAGCCACTGTGTGGGTGCCAGGAACCAAACACCAGTCCTTTATAAAAGCAGCAAATGCTCTTAACCCCTTAGCTCTGTCTCTAGCCTCTGTTTCAGTAGTAGTTTCCAGTGTTCATACAAATGCTTGCCAAAGGCTACCACACATTGGAACTACTCACTAGGAAATGGATTCATGCAATAATCAGGTTATTAGCCACCCTGGAAGGTCTAATAGGCTACACAGCTTGTCTGGATCGAGATTCAGGTCAGTGATGGATCTCAGGGTCTGAGTGTTGGGCTTATTTTTAGATCTGTTTATTTTATGGGCATGGGGGTTTTGCTCGCATGTATGTCTCTATACCACTTGTGTGCCTTGTGCCTGTGGAAGTCAGAAGAAGGCATCAGATAGCATGGAATTGGAGTCCTAGGTGGTGGTGAGGTGCCACGTGGATGCTGAGAACTGAACCCAGGTCCCCTGCAAGAGCAGCCAGTGCTCTAAAATGCAGCGACAAGGCTTACTTCTCCTCGAACACTCTAAAGCTAACCATTCCCTTTCCTGCCTCGCTTTCGCTTTTCATTTCCTTGGCTTCTCCATCAGGTCTCCCCTGACAACTGTGATCCTTTCCCTGGTCTCCTCCCTGAGCAGACCTAGCATCTCTCTGTGTCGAGATTCTTGAACTGCTTATGCAGATACACTTGTGCAATTTTGCTCACTCAGACATTCTGTCCAGTCTGCTTCTATGGCGTTGCATGTGTGCACTGGAGAGTGTGACAGTCCTTTGTCTTAGGAGAAGGTGATGATGGGACTGTAATAATACTGGTGGGTCTTTTGAAAACACCCTTATTTGAAATGACTAAAAAAATGTTCTAGTCCTCCAAGGTCCCAAAATTCTCAAGGACGAATCTTGCATGGAATTTCAGTCTCTGGCAACATTGACTCATATTCTGGACTCCAACACTTCATATGTGTAACTGTTGCTATTTCTGGTCTTTGTATTTGTCTTGTTTAAGATCCTCATTTTGACATCAGAACACACACACACACATACACACACACACACATGTTCACACATACAAATGCATATGCACAAATGCACATGCACAAATGTGCACACATAGAAAAATATGCACATGCAAATGTGTGCACACATGCACACACATATGCACACACATATATTCCTTTTCATAGTAGACATCTGCATGGGTGGATGGAAGAAAGCAGGTGACCTGGAGTGAGTATTCTGGTTCTGTTGAAAAGCAAGTGGGTTAAACCCCACAAGTGAGCTAGAGCCCAGGGCCACCAGTCTCTGGTCTTCTTCGGTCTCTGTGAATGAATTCCAGACAGGAAGCCACGCCTACTGCTCCATTTCTCTGCTAATGTTTCCTTCTTCCTGGGCTCCTGTTAGCCGTCAAGTTGCCTCCAATTTCCTGATAGCATTTTGAGAAATGAAAACTTAAGGAGAAGCAAATTTTTTTCGCCCCGTCATGTTGTGTATATTTAATATTCCATTAGATTTGGCTCACTTATCTCTATAATTTCAAACCGTACTGTACCATTTATGGGCCACAGAAGGATTTTCATAGGCAGGTGGAGTCCAACGGTGGAACAGGGTGTTTATCAGTTTCTTCAAAATGTCATCTAAATTCATTTTTCACATTGTAAGATTGGCGCCGTGTACTTTCTCCATCTCAGAGAGCAAACAGTCGCACACAGCCAACTATCCCCTCTAATATGAATAAAAACGCCTCTCTACTTTATCTGCTCTAAACCAATATCCCTGAAGAATGTAAATATCTCACTCTTTTTCTTTTGTTTCTTACAGAGCAGGCCCAGGGGAGCGCATCAGATACATCTCTGCCATCTCTCCATACAGCTCCTAGGCTGAGCCAAGAAATCAAACCCCACCTGTGGTGCGAAGCCAGCACGCACTCTAAGCAGATCACTAGGGTAAAGCTCACACCAGACCTCGGGGAGATGCTCTGCTAGCCAGGCTCCTGTCTGCACCCAAGGTCTTGCCCCTGTCTACCTTCCAGCAGCGTGACCGTGACCAACTTCTCTTCTCTCTCAGCTTTGTCTCATTGTGTGTAGTGAAAAGAAAACACGGTCCCTGAAACTTGGGGTAATAATCCACAGAAAATGTTTAGCTCAGTGTCTGGCTCACAGTAACTCTTCATTGAGAGCTAATTTTCTTCTTTTTAAATTTTATCTATTTAATTTTTACTTATTCACTTTACATTCCTCTCGCTGCCCCACTCCAGGTCACTCCCTCCCACAATCCTTCCCCTATGTCCCCTTCTCCTCTGAACAGGTAAGGTCCCCCTCAGGTTCCCCCCACACTGGCACTTCAAGTCTCTGCAAGGCTAGGTACCTCCTTTCCCACTGAGGCCAGCCAAGGCAGTACAGAGGGCTACTTTATTATTATTATTAATTTAATTATTTATTGACATGCCAAAGATATTTTTTGGACATACATTCTTACTTTGTAGTTTAGGCTGACCTCTAACACACAGCCCTCTAGGCCGACCTCTAACCCATAATCCTCCAGGCTGACCTCTAACCCACAGTCCTCTAGGCTGATCTCTAACCCACAATCCTCCAGGCTGACCTCTAACCCATAGTCCTCCAAACCGACCTCTAACTCATAGTCCTCAGGAATGCTGACTTCTAACCCACAATCCTCCTGGCTTCATTTCCAGATTGCTGAGATTAACAGCATGTGCTGCCATAATTCTGGAATGAGAATCCCCCAACACACTTAGTTGGCCAGGCTTTTATTTATATTTGCTTGTGTGGTATATGTGAGCCTGTTGATGCATATGTGGAAGGCAGGGGTAGCTGCCTAGTGTCTGTCTATCTGTCTGTCTGTCTTCCTCTGACTCTGCACCTCATTAGTCTTTGAGGCAGTATCTCTTGCTGCATCTGGAGCCCGATGATTGGGCTGGCTGGCCAGGCAAACCTTGGAGAGCAACCTGTTTCTACCTCCCAATGCTTGTATTATAATCAGACACCTCTAATCCTGGATTAGTGGGTTCTGGGCCTTGAACTCAGGTCTTCATTGTTGTACAGCAAGCCACTTTACTGGTTGAGTCATCTTCCTGGTACCATGTTCTGATTTCCCAATCCTGGACTTTCTATGTTTCTTTCCTTATGTCTTCTTCCTATCCTCTAAGCCATGGTCTGCAAATTTTAACCAAGGGGCCAAAGCTGGTCCACCACCCATTTTCAGAAGTGAAGTCTTACAGCCACACAGCCACACATGCTCAGCTTCTGTACCATAATGGCAATCCTGGGTAGCTGACACAGAGAGTCTATGGGCTTCCAAACCCAAAGTGGGCACTACTTGACCCTTTCACACGGACACTGGGGACCACTGGCTAAAATCTTCAGCTCAAGTCATCCCAGGCCTGGAAGTCCATGTCATTGGTCCCACACATGATGCGGCCATACGGTCATTTTTACATGTCTTCCCACTACACTGTGAACTGGATGTCTACTGCCATGTCTGACGCCAGGGTGGGAACAGATGGCCCCTCTGAGGGAGGAATGAGGTGTGAGGCAGGAGCAGGTACATTGCAGAAAGCTTGGGACCTTGGTTTTAAAAGATAAGTAGGAGAAGAGAGGTCAGAGACTCCACCCACAGAGATAAGCAAACATCCAGGTGTGTGCACAGAGTGGCCCAGACATCTTCACACTTCTGTTTTGGGCTTGACTTCACACACCTGCTTACAGCTTGATAAAGGATGTACATCAGTTGTGTATCTGTGTCTCTTCTGGTACCTCAGATCTGGGATGGTCAGACACCTTAGAGGACGGTGGGGGGACCTGATCCAGCTCGCCTCCTTTTCTTTCATTTTATTCTCCCAAGGCAAAGATTTGGGAGCAGGTGGCTTATTTGGGAGGTCCCTCCTGTGTTTCTCAGTCCTCTAGGAACCAGAGCAGAATGCTTGGCTCAGTTGTCCTTTACATGGGAGAAAAATGTGAATGAATCTATAACTTCAGTTCTCAAAGGTTGGACACTGGTTCTCTGTTCACACCGAGATTCTCTTGTGGTCAAAAGAGGTTCCAGGGCAGCAGCTGCAGAGTCTAAGAAACCTTTGTGCGGGAGTGAAACTTCTACAGGGTTGGGGGTGGGGTTCCTAACATCCATCTCGAGAGATGGCCTGTGCTATAAAATACTGCATACGCATGCTCAGTGTGTGTCTTTCTCTCTGTGTGTGTGTGTGTGTCCTCCCTCTCTGTATGTCTCTCTCTTTCAGGGTATGTCTCTCTCTCTCTCTCTCTCTCTCTCTCTCTCTCTCTATATATATATATATATATATATATATATATATATATATGTGTGTGTGTGTGTGTGTGTGTGTGTGTGTGTGTGTATGCTCTTCTCTGTGTATATGTCTCTCATTGTATGTGTCTCTGTGTGTGTGTCTTTTTGTATGTATGTCTCTCTCTATACGTCTTTCTTTGTATGTCTCTCTCTTATGTGTGTGTCTCCCTGTGTGTTTCTCTGTATATATATCTTTCTCTCTGTGTATGTCTGTCTCTCTGTGTATCTCTCTCTCTGTGTCTCTCTATATGCCTCTGTGTGTCTCTCCATGTGTATGTCTCTCTGCATGTGTGTCTCTCTCTCTGTGTGTCTTTCTCTCCCTGTGTGTGTATGCCTCTCTGTGTTTATGTCTCTCACTCTGTATATCTCCCTGACTCTCTAGCTTTCTCTGTATGTGTGTGTGTGTGTGTGTGTGCGCGCGCGCGCGCGCGGGTCCATTTCTAATTTCCTACCCCCTCCCTTCACTTCTCTCTACAAGATCGCAGCGAGGCACTGGCAGGCGTGTGCCGACCAGGCAAAAAAGCTTCCTATTTAGCCAATGAGATTTTTACTAAGGAAAGTCGTGTTTTAAATTAAATTATAAGGCTAGGGCAGCAGCCCAGTGGGAAAGGGCCTGCCATACAAGGATGAGGACCTGAGACTGCATTCCTGGCATTCACATAGAAATACAGCATGGTGGCCTGCACCTTAACCTCAGTGCTAGGTGCACAGTGGGTGAAGCAAGAAGCTGGGAAGATCTATGGAGCTCACTGGCTGGTCTAAGTAAACCAAGGAGCTTCATATTGGATGAGAGATCACATCAAAAGATAGGTAGAGACACCTCACAGCAGTGGCCCTCAAACCTCCTAGTGCTGAGACCCTTTAACACAGCTCCTCATATTGCGGTGATCCCCCAACCATAACATTATTTCATTGCCACTTCATAACTGTAATTTTGCTACTGTTAAGAATAATAATATAGGTATCGGATATGCAGGATAGCAGATATGCTACCACCAAAGGGAGTCTCAACCTATAGGTTGAGAATCACTGCCATACATAGACCGTGGGTTTCCACACAAATGTGCACACATGTCCATGTGCAACCACATACACCACCTACTTACACACACAAACACATGCATGTACACATGTGCACATGTGGGCTTGTGTACTTGTGTGTGTGTATGTGTATGCACACACACACACATATACCAGACAAATGCATAAATTAGATGACAAAGCTTGTGGTGACCAAGTTTTATAACAAGGTTGTCTGAGCATGTACTCTTAGACAGAATCAGGCTATCTAGGGGGACAGTTTAACCCACCCAAGCCTCCTGAATGTCTTTTTGCAATTGCTCCTTGCCTCTCAGATTCTCTCCCAGAGCAGCCCTCAGCTCTCAGTCTTCCACCTTGAGAGTAAGATTAAGAATGTGCTGTGGTCAAAGCTGCCTCTAAATCCGTTTTAAGATCTTAGTTTTCCAGTCTGATCTGCCTTGAAACAGCCCCGGCTTTACACTGGATCCTGCTTAACCTTCCGACATTTCCTCCTCATTCTGAAAGTGCATTAAAGATGATTTCATCACAAGCCTTTGCAGGGAGATGAAGATTGGAGGGGAAACACTGCTTTCCTGGTGACAATTATTTAGCAGGAATATAAAGGGTATTGGTGGGACAAGGAGGAGGGAGGGCTCCATCCAGCAGAGGGAGGCTGGGAAGGCTGCTCAGAGGTGCGGGGCTGAGAGGGGGGGTTCTGGCTGATTCTGGAAGGGCCACAGAGGCACTGCATGAATGAGCTTTAAGTATAGAAAGCAGTATATGTGTAATTGTTTCCTATTGCTGTGTAACAGGGCAGCCCAAGCTTGGTGTGCTTTCAAGCAAGAATATACAGTTACAATTGCAAGTGGTATCTGGGGCTTAGAGATTAGTTCTTTAGAGGCTCTTGCTGAGTGTCTTTTCTGGTTCTCTTTCTTTCTCCTCTCTCTCTCTCTCTCTCTCTCTCTCTCTCTCTCTCTCTCTCTCTCTCTCTGTGTGTGTATGTGTGTACAGACTAGACAATAATGAGCTGGAGTTATCTTCCGTTTTACCTTGGGCCAGGTGATCTGCATCCAACTCAGCTTGTATTCCTGGGGAAGAGTGCTGGCTATTGGTCGGTGACCTCAGTTCCCTACCATATGGAATGCTCTATAATGCTATTTCAGCGTGTTTATAACACAGCAGTTGGCTTCACCCCATAGCAAGAATGAAGACAGATAACCCAGGTTTGGGGCTCACACAGCACAGTTGCTGTTGAATGTTACCAGCTTCAGAAGCCATCATTTCTAGAGGATATGGTGTTTCAGAGAATGACAGAAAAGCACAGACAAGGGACTCAGCAGTCACTCCTCTCCCACAAACTGGCCTCTGCAAAGTCTCACGTGGCTAGTCACCTTTTAGAGGGCCCGGGAGAACTTGGCTTCACTGCTCTGACCAGCTGGGCTCCTCATCCAGAACTCACCAAAATGTCAGCTTTCAGCTTCCAGTCTGCACAGCCTGGTGACCTGCCTTGTTCTGAAACAATACCAGCTCCTGTTTGCGGCAGCATTTTCTTTGTACTCACACTGACCAGAGCATGTTTTCACTTCCCCCATCCCAGTCCTTGATTATGGGAACTTGGGCAGGTCCACATCTTCTCCAGCATCCAGCTTCCTTCAGTGTTGGAATGGAATAGTGACCCCATGTTAAAGCATATTTAAGGACCACCATCGGGATGTATTTGCAATGTCTGGTATAGAGGCTGTGGACATCTCATTTGAAGCTTTAGCTTCCCAGATGCCATTTCACTGGGGAGAGCATTTAGCTCCAAGCCAACTAGCCTAACCAGAACTGCTGTCTTCTAACAGAATTTACCAAATGCCTCCTCGGCAGCTCTCACACTGGCCAGTTTCTCTAAGCATCAGGCAGCTAAGAGGGTATTAGGTAAGGACTGTGCTGTGGGTGAGGGCTTCTCCCTAACTCTGAAGTCAGGAGTCACAATGCTGACTGGAGTCCACCATGGTAAATATGCTTAGAAGTATCCTCTGAGGCAAGCTCTTACAAGCTTGTATGGGCGACTGGAAGGAAACATTGTTTCATTGTATAGGCAATTGGGAGGAAAGGAAACAACGTTTCATTGTATAGGCAATTTGGAGGAAAGGAGACAATGTTTCATTGTATAGGGAATTGGGAGGAAAGGAGACATTATTTCAGAAAGCATCTGAGATCTTGGGAAGATCTGTCTGAGCATCTCAGAGACAACTGTGCCTTGGTTCAAGTTCAAGCACCAACTTATAACTTATCACATCTTGTCTATTTACTATTTATTGAGTGGCTATTGAGACACGCCCATCAGAGCACAACTTGGAGGGTTCCATTAGTTCTTTCTTTACCATGTGGATTTCAGGGCGCTAACTCAAGTCAGTCCTCAGGCTTGGTAGTGATTACCTTCACCTGCTGAGCCATCTTACACTCCCATCCCCAGACTTTTGGGTTGTATGTAGGTAAAGACTCACCCTGCCTCTGTAATATCAGCCTTCTGTATGAACACAAGAGGCAATGACAACCACGGGTGTCACCCCTGCATGGCTAAAGTCCTTCATTGGCTCCCGACATCTGTCCTTTCTCCTCCCACTCTAGGTTTTCACAGAGAATAGAGAAGCCAAAGGGAGAAATTTGGATGTCCCATTCTAAACAGGTTTTTCTTCCTTTCTTAAAAAAAAACAAAAACAAAAACAAAAACAAAAAGAACACACATACACACATCCACATGTCACTGTGCAACTCATTGGCAGGGCTCTAATTGCTCACTTGTATGAATACATTTCCTGTAATTTAAAAAAGCATCACATAAACAAATGCTATTTTAAACATACATCCTTTGAGACCACTTTTCTCATCATCCGCTGGACACCAGGCAACCTCATTATCTGTTCTAACACCTGCTGCTGCCAGGCTTGCGACTGCTCTGTCTGGGTGTCTGCTGCACAGGATGAAGCTGCTATCTCCCAAGGTCTCACCTTGCTAGAGTCCAGGATGCTAAGTCCAGGTGACAAGTACTCAGTTCATTTGCCACCTTCTACAACTGAGGAAGTCATTAGTGGGAACTTACAGCTCCCCGCTGTCTGTCAGGAGGGACACTGGGAAGGCTGGGACTTTCTGACAGCAATTAAACTCTTCTTTCAGTCAATGGGAAATGAGAGGTGTTCTAGACTCAGGAAATATCACCAAGCAGGCCATATACAGCAGGCCATTGACACAGAAGAACAGTCTGCTCAGGATCTCGAGTGACACAGGCTCCGATTGCTAAGTGGACAAGCTTGAAAACCCCCTATATCTAGGCTCTTCTCCATCCGGAGCCTTCAGTCCACACGCTATCTAGAAATCAGGTCAAAGGCTGTATGGTTAGCTTTTTGTCACTACGGTTGACAGCAATGACTTATGGAGAAGGTTCACTTCTAGCCCATGGTCTCAGAGCTGTCTTTCTATTGGGGTGAGGAGGGGATGACAGGACAGTCTACCTCAGGGTGGACAGGAAGCAGAGCAGTAACAAGGACATGTCCCTAGCACCCTACTTCTTCCAGCTAGGCCACATGTCCTCTTTTATAACTTCTCAATAATGCCATTGTATAATGAATCCATCGAAGGATCAGCCCTTCCTTAGGTCAGAATCTAATTTTCTCTGGCACCTTAGAGTTGTGCCTCACCATTCACTTAGGTGATTTCTGAACCAATCAACTGATAAGACCAACCACCTTGGGGAATTTCACCTCTAGAACATGCCTGTGTCATACTGCTGCTGGCAACACCAGTACTAAGCACTAGGTACTAGTACTTAGTAATAAGTACCAGCAGCAGCATTACGCTCACAGTCCAGTGTCCACCACTGTGTGGGGTGTCTAATGGAAAAACTGGGGAAACTGAGTCAAGCTTACCACATGAGGAATCTCAGAACAAACACTACCGACGTTCCTGAAATGAGTCTTATAAAGATCAAGGTTGTCCTTATCGACACTTGTTAAGACTCTCCAGAAGCATGGCCCAGGTTTCTCCCCAGCAGCATGGGGAGTGGATACAGCAGAGGTGTGTGGGTCGCATCCAGCTTTCTGGTGTCTTCCTTGTGACTCAGGCAAGGCAGAGTAACCCCTTGGGTATTATTTTTACCAAACACCAAATCTTAACAGACAGGTTATTTTTAGTTGGTTTTGGAACTCCTTTGAGTCCTGGAAACCTCATTTGACCATCTGTCTGGAGGGATGTGTGTATGTATATAATGTTTAAAAGGGTGGTTGTTTGGTGCCAAGGCTACAAATACTCTCTCATACAAAGAGAGAGTCAAACACAAGACAAGAATAGAGAAATCTTCCAACTCATGCCTGTCCCAGAATGCCAGAGCTCAAAGGGACAAAAAAAAAAAAAAAAAAAAAAAAACAAACCCTGGAGTTTTGATGCCAAGGAGTCTTCTATAGAAAACAATTCAGAAGACCCTGGAGAGAGAGCAGAGGACAGAATTGAATTCTGCCTCCCAGTTTAGACATCCATAAATAGAGATGCCACTCACCACATCTCAGCGTCATTTCTGCATCTGCTCTCTGCAAAGGTCAAAACAAATGATTCCACATGCCTATCTGGAAAACGCAGACACACACAACTCCGTCTGCTCACCACCCGCTGGGATCTGGGGTGGGGACAGAGAAGGCAAGCAGACAGTGAGTGTGTTTGTTGACTGTCACGTGTAGCCATGTAAACCTGCTGCCAGCTTTGCGCCACTTAGATGCTTGTTGCTACCTCCACAGATATGTGACAAGATTCTCTCCTAAGTGTGACTTTACAGGCACCCTCTCCTGATATCTGACTTGCTTTGTCTGTGACTCTGGCATCCCGACACAGGCCTCTATGTGTAGTGTGACTCCTACTATTTTGCCAACAGATCAACTGGGTAGCATTGACACCAGTCTACACTCAGAGTTATAACCTCCTCCCATCACAGTGCAGCTCCCTGTCACAGTTAGTTTTAATTGTCAGCTTGCAACAACTTAGTGTCACAAATCCTCTGTGGCTGATCTTGACTGTGGTTCTTCACCCAAAACCCAATGGAAACTGTTGTTGCTGGTCCTGGCACATATATTGGCTCTCGGGAATCTGCTGGTCCAAAGGGCACTGGGACACATTGTAAAGCCATTTGAGTTTTTAAAAAAGTGTCTCCCTATTATATTATATTATATTTATCTATCTATCCATCCATCCATCATCTACATATTCTCTACCTAACTCTCCATTCACATACCCATCTACACATCTATCCATCCATCTATCCATCCATCCATCCACCCACCCACCCACCCATCCATCCCATTGATCATGTGTGCCTGTATACTATGGCATAGGAGGTCACAACTTGTGGGACTCAGTTTCGTCTACAGGGTGGGTCCGAGAGAACAACCTTAGGTTGCCAGGGCTGGGGTAGCCTTCTTTATCCTCTGCCAACCCACTTGTTCTCATTTGATTCTTACTGTGTTGTATTATATATCTATGCTAATTGAAGAGAAAGCCTTCTGCCCACAGCTGCCTCAAACCCAGGTGGCCACAGGAGTAGGGGCCACCTAGGCTCAGTGACCTAGAAAAAAGCCACCTGGCTCATTTCTTTTCTTTTCTTTTATTTGGTTGGTCTTATATTTGTTTTAGTAGTTTTGAAATTTCACTCTTGAATATTGTATTACATCATTTCAATCCCACAATCATCTCCTTCTATAGTTCCATGTCACCTTGACTCCTCAATGCCATGACCTCTTCTTTATTATTGTTACACACACACACACACACACACACACACACACACTCTAACCTGATGAATTCCTTTAGTATCTCATATATGACATAAAGTATACACCCATGAAATCTTAGCAATATGGTCACCTAAATGAACCCAGCACAATGACAACAGGAGAGAATATCCCAATATGGACAGGAGTCTCACAAAGCTTCATTCTTAGATAAAGAGCTTCGGGCAATTAATGGCTACTAAGAGAGGGAGAACCAGTCTTTTCTAGAAATCCGCTCACTCATAGGCTATTCCAATCACAATCTGCTATCCCTGTACTCACTGACACATTAGCACCCCATCCTTACAACAGTGGGAATTGAAGCCCACATCTGGGCTAGCACAAATATGCTCAAACTTCACGGCATTTTGCTTTCCTGTGTTGAAAGATGGCTCACTGTAGTGGTGAAATTGTTAAACCACTTTGGTTCCTGGCAGGTTCCACATACACTGCATCCTCCCAAGAGCTCTCTGGATTCTCAAATGAAAGACATACATATGTTGGTTAATTTTCTTTTTTGTTTGTTTTTTTTTTTTTTTTTTTTTTTTTTTTCGAGACAGGGTTTCTCTGTATAGTCCTGGCTGTCCTGGAACTCACTTTGTAGACCAGGCTGGCCTCGAACTCAGAAATCCGCCTGCCTCTGCCTCCCGAGTGCTGGGATTAAAGGCGTGCGCCACCACGCCCGGCTCGGTTAATTTTCATATGCCTTGATTAGCTCAATGGCTGGGCATTTCCAATCCTTCTTGAGGCTAGCTTATATTTTATTTTCTTCTGGTATTCCTCGCCTAACATCTTCTAAATCTATGTTTTATCTTTGCTGCCATGTTACTTTCTGGGCAGCCACTCCACTGGGCTGCTTTCTCTTTCTACCTACACTGCTGGATGAATTCTCTTCTCTAGCTCTTAAATCTGATCCCTCTCCCTCTGAGTCATGGCGATTGTCCTCCTCTCCCTTGCAGTCCCTTACCCACATAATCTAAAAGTCCTGCTCCATCTTCCTGCCCAACCAATGGCTATATGGTAATTCTTTATAATCAATTAAAGCCAACTGGGGGCAGGGACCCTCAAGTCTAGAACTGGCTTTTGAGAGCTGAAATGAGACAAAACATTAAAACTGATTCCCAACAGCTCACACCCTGCTTCTTCTGTGAGGTCACCTCCCAGATGAACAGTGGTGGTATTGATTAAACTAGAGAGAAGACATCCATGGGATATGGAGGTGAGACATAATGGGCTCAGATTTCAATGACCTTGGCTTTCCCTCTGTGTAATGAGGGCTTCTTCATTCACCTCAAAAGATTGCCATCGAGAGTCAATTAAACATGGAACACATATTTTTGTGTCTGACATATGTCACACACAGCAGAAATCCAATAGTCTCATTTCAGGTTAGTTCTGATCATGGCTACAAGGTTAAGTTCTGGGTCTGAAAGAAATATCTGAGTTGGTTCAGGATGATGCCCTTTTATGTCTGCAGGTGATTCTAGAAAATGCTTGGTTTCCTTCCCACTCCACGAGGGTTCCCTGCTGAGCCTAAGGATGAGAGAACACACCCATATCCCCCACTTCTCCTGTTTCCAGCCCCTGGTGCAGCTGGCAATTCCACCAGCTTCCAAGTTCTGCTGAGAGAACTGGCCATCTGTGAGACTTCTTTCTTTAGTGTGAGGTTCTGCCCTGACAGAGAGACTCCTTCCCAGATGGACTTGCCCCCAATTTTGACACTTCCAAGGGTTGATAAGCTGAAAAGTATTAAAAACATTTTAAATGGTCACACTAGCCATCTTAGTACTTATGGGGCATCCTCAATGCTGCCTGCAGGTCCACGCCTGGACAGCACTCTCTGTTTTATTATTCTTAGGTTGGACTCATTGTTTTAATTATTGCAATCTGATGTTGAGTCAAGATTTAATTACCCGAGGTTAATCTATTTCTTAGTAATGAGGGAAACGGACTTTGCTGTCAGAAGAATGAAGGTAGACACACTGTCCGTGGCTCCCCTTCTTTTCAGATAATTGCTCTTCAGGGGGCAATAAATAACTGTGATTCAGTACATGGAGTGGCCCTCAGCTACAGACACAGGGAGATAAGTGAGAATCAATATGTCAAGCCACCACTTTTCAGCCACCTTGACCAGTGATCGTTAAGGTCAGCATCTGCCAATTATGGCCTGTGGGTCAAAACCAACCTGCTATCTCGTTTTTGAATGCTCACATGCTGAAAAAAAATGCACTTAAAAAAAATCTAAAATGGTTTCACCAATCGTGAGAACACTGTGTAAAAGCCTAACCAGTCATTTTTAATATTTTTGAAAATTTTCAGATATTATTACTTTCACGTATGTATATGTGGGCAGACAAACTTGATGCAGGTGCCCATGGTGGACAGGGGCATCAGAATTCCCTGGAGCTCTGGTTATAGGTGATAGTGAGCTGTCCAGTGTGGTTGCTGGGAATTGAACCTGGGTCCTCTGCAAGAGGTTCAATAACCACTGGGCCATCTCTGCAGATTGCTCACGAGTCCTTAAGTCTGGAAAGACTTACCATCTGGGTGTCAATGAAAAAGTTTGCTCATCTCTGAGATGACATAAGGTCTTAAATTTGCAGCCCTGCTGGTTGCTGAACACGACAGGACAGCACCAGGTCTCCTGAAGGGCTCTAATTAACAGTCTGATGGAGTCACATGCCCATGAGGAAAAGTGTCAGCAGGGAGGTGCTCTCTAAAACCACATAATTTAGCCCCGATCCCAGGAACTTGGAGATCTGTGTTCGGAAGCCCTGTACTACCAGTTTGTGCTATTTCGAGGTGGAGGCTTTTTCCAAATGGCTTTATAGTGGAAACCAACCACAGCCTTGTCTGCAGTCCTGTCTAGGCTGAGACCACACTCACTCACGTTAAGTCTGTAGTTGCACTCAGAGACGCCCTGGCAGCTTGTCTCCAGATGTTGGGCTTCTCATTCCAGCAAAAACACTGCAAATTTAAAACCTTCTTTGTCCCATTTTTCTCTATCACTTTACACCAGAACTCAGCCAGAACCCTGTCCTAAAATAGAGGACACCCCTCTAGACTGAAGCATTCATGGGAGGGGGGCTCAGAAGCCTGTCATTTAACCTCAGTAACTGGAAAACCTGCTCATGAAGAAAATCAGTAATAACTCACCAATCAGTTCTTGGCTACCATGGGAAAGGGAGGGAAAAAAAAAAACCTCTCTCTGAAAGAGATTACTCCTTCAATTTTTTTTTAAAAGGCAACTCCACATAAAGTGAGATGAAGAGGTTTAAGATGACAGAAGAGTCCTCCACTCTCACCACCAACTTACATCTGAAGCTCCTTATTCTTGTTTGTTTGTTTGTTTGTTTTGTTTTTTGTTTTTTGAGACAGGGTTTCTCTGTGTAGCCCTGGCTGTCCTGGAACTCACTTTGTAGACCAGGATGGCCTCAAACTCAGAAATCCACCTGTCTCTGCCTCCCAACTACTGGGATTAAAGGCATGCGCCACCTCCGCCTGGCCTCCTTTTTTTTTTCTTAATGTACAAAGACCCAAAAGAAAACAAAGTGGACTGCAGAGAAAATTCCACAAATCAAAACATTTGTCAAAGTCCCAAAGATGAAGCTCTCTTAATGGCAAATCATGTCTTAACATACACCACGAGACTGCTGACTACCCAGCCAGGAGCCTACTGAGTACCCAGCCACATAACTACCAAGTCACGTGACTACTGACTACACAGCCAGGTGGCTAATGACTACCTAGTCACGTGACTACTGAGTACCTAGCCATGAGACTACTGAGTACCTAGTCATGTGATTATGGACTACCCAGCCACGTGATTACTGAAAACCCAGTGCTCAAAGACATACAGGAACAGGAAGCTCAAAATACGATGTTTATTAGCAGAAAACTAGATGGCAGAACTGAGATTCAAGGCAGAGTCCCCACCACCCTCTTTGATTAGTGGGGGAACTCTGAGCATCCATTTGGTCACTGAGCCTCCCATGTCTTTCTCATTGATGTATCTTTGCTGGTCTTCATCATCTCTCCATCAAGGTAAGGAAACATCCCTCCCTCCAAGTCAACACCCTGCAAATGGCTGCTAGCTTCCCACTTATAGCTGGAAGCCATCCCCAGAAAGGCATCTGAAGCCCTTTGTGCTCCAGCCCCAGCTTCCTGTCTCCAGACCACTCCTTCCCCCCTCAGTTTCCCCAGATTTTCCCAGCTGCTCTTCCCACTACCAGGCTCCAACTGCCCAGCCCTCTACTCTTTCCTGGGGATGAGCACCAGAAGTGCCCCACCCCCTACCTCTGTGTTTGCAGTCTGACTTGTGCTTCCCTGCCAGGAGGGCGTCATCCAGCTGGCCTCTACAGTCTATAGGTTCAGCAGGGATTTGAAAGTGTTGGCTAAATCTCATTAACATTAATCTCTGAGCTTTGGGAACCCAGTGACCTTGGGTTTTCTCAAAACATAAAGAGTCTGCCATATTCCCTGTTGTATGGGCAGGGTCAAGGCTGACTTCCTGTGGATCATGGGAAGTAGATGGCTTCCTGAATCTCCAGTCTCATTGTCAATTGCAGAATTAATTGGTCTCAATTCAGATTTACAGCATGGTAGGGAACAAGCCAGCCATCACTACGATGCTTATCTCTCTCAGTTGTCCCCATTAGCCTCTGATAAAAGGATGGTGGGTGTCCTCAGTGTGGCAGGGGAAGAAACAGGCCCCGAGGAGGCTGAATGAATGAATTGTCCCAGGAAACAAAGAGCCAACCTGTTCTAGCCATTCTGTAAGTCTGACTAACTAGTACTCTGTGGCTGGGGAGAGCTGGGGTGTCACAGGCTAGGAGCAAAGTTACCTTGGGCCATCATTACTCCTTCAGTAGTCATTGCCCAGCACTGTGAGTAACCTAATATCCTGTGACTCTGGTAAATCTATAAAAATGAGGCCCAAGAATGTCACCTGAGGCCCATTACAGACACATACCTACTTTGCTGTATCCCTCCCTGATGTTTCCAGAAAATGTATTTGAAAAGTACCTTGATTTATAATTTTACTTGCTATAAAAAAAACTATAAAGCTGTCATTATTTTGGAGCATGGTATCCAGGATGATTTGAATCTGTGTTTCCGAGTCATGGCCACTCGTACTTGGCTCTAGAATAAGCTCTCTCTTATTCCCTTTGACACAAGAGCTGTGTTTTTACGTGGACCTCCGGAGTGTGAGGACAGTGCCTCTGTCCGTGGATCCTGGCTATCTGATCAGACTACTCCAGTTGAGCTGAAGTCATACCTGGCAGCTAGACAGGACAGTAGCTTTAGCTTAGCCAACCCACAGCTATAGAGGAGCAGTGGGGATGAAGGAGAGGCTGTTAGATGCACATAGAGGAGCAGTAGGGATGACAGAAAGGGTGTTATATGCACTCAGGTCTCAGGTTTCTGAGAGTGAAAAGAGAGAGGAAGGCACAGCCTAAAAGCCAGGACCTCTTGTTTCTACCGAAAAAACGTCATCTATGGAAACCTGATGTTGCTGCAGCCCCATGTTAGACCCTAGGGTTTATCGTCCCACCTCAGATGCATCCTGCCCCATTGTCTTTGCTGACACACAGAACGAGCACAATCCCACAGTGCAGTTCACCATCTGTGTTTCATTTGCAAGGATAATGTGTCATTTTAAAAATAATAAGACCATTTATTTACATCTGCCTTTTTTCTTCCTCTATTTGCTCGGCAGTAGAGTGATAAAAAAATGGAGAAAATTATCCAAACAAAAATATTTATGAGTAAATAGCTTATAGAGATGGTGAGGCTGTGACTATCTAATTCTGGTCCCACCCACCAGAGCAAACAAAGACAGTGCTCCTGGCAGCGTGATTGAATTGTATGCAATTATCACCAATCTTTCAAACATGATGGTAACGAGGGAAGTATTAGCATAGATTAGGACAGCCTCGAAACATTTATTTCCCCAAGAATATGACTACTGCTTCTAATTTTTATTAATGGAATGGAGGAGATGCTATCTCTTATTTGTTCAGGCAGTTTGATCTGATACCATTTTCACAACTTCCTTCACGGGTCTCTGGAATGCGGCTACAAGACAATGTGATAACGCAGGTCATTTTACCCACGTGCCCGATTATCATTGGACCTCCTGGTTTGCATCCAGATTCATCAACTACTTTGTTTGTATGAAATAACTCATTGGGGACCTGGAGAGATGGCTTAGCCACTAAGAGTGCTTGCTGCTCTGTCAGAGGACCAAGGGTTAGGTCTCAACACCCATGACAGGATGGCTCATAACTGCCTGTAATGCCAGCTCTGGGGGAATCTGAGGCCCTCTGATGGGCCTCTGAGGGAAACTGTACAGGTATAACACACACACACACACACACACACACACACACACACAGATAAAAATAAATTTTAAAAGGTATTTCCAGATCATTCTCTGTTTTCAGTTTGGACACATTCTAGAACTATCCAACTACCTCACAGCAGATAAATGCAAATAAAACTAAAAGTAAACATGGGAAGAACTCCTTAATTTTCACATTTGGCCTTAAACTTTTGGGCACTGATGAAGTTTTAGGGAATCCCTTACCAGCTGCAAATAGAAAATCAAGACATCCCTGGGTCTATGATCTGGTTTAGTATGTGCATATTTCATAGGCAGGCGATCATCTGCCTAGATTATCTGCAAACTGATGCATAATAAAGAAGGTGAATTCAAACAAAGACGGGAAAGTGCTCAGCTCGAACCCCTTGAGAAGATCAAGGGCCCTTCTGCAGGGAGGTTCTCCTTTTAAGGGTTTCTTTTGGAAACTGTTTCTACTTGAAAAAAAAATCCCCTGACCATTACGTGCTCTGAGTAGTTGCAAATTGTGGTCGTGTTCAGAAAATGCTGGCAGATTCCAGCTGATGAATTCCAGTCTAGCAGCCAAGATGGTCAGCTAAATAGAGCATTTATCAACCACAAGACCTTTATCTGATATTATTTTGTAGTGCAGCCAGACATAGTTGAAAAATACAGATGGAGCTGTTTGAACGGAGTGGCTGAGTATGGCCATAGAAGAGAAGAAAACAGTGCCCCCTATGAGCCCGATTTCACTGAGTAGGATATATGGTTCTTACTTTCTACAAACATTTCCCTGAATATTTCAGTTGGAGGACACATTCCCACAGGTCCACCATTCGCTATGTGGATCAATGGACTATGCTTCAGGGCTTGGTATAGTACTTGGTACCAGGGCAGCCATCAAATGCATTCATTAGACTGATAAATGATGGCACAGAGGTAGGACTAAGCTAGCAACTGAAATCAAATAGCTTTGACTGTTTATATAACTGTGCAGGAATGAGGACCCAGTAGTATGTTCTGAGATAATATAAACCTTAGGAATATAGGTCATTTAAATATCTATCTGTCCACTTACCTAGTCATCTATCCATCCATCCATCCATCACTACTTACCTGCATGCATATCTACTCATGTATGTAGCTATCCATCAATTGTTTGTATGTCCATGTACCTGCTCATCCATCCATCCATCCATCCATCCATTCATCCATCCATTCACCCACCCATCCATCCAACCATCCACCCATCCACCTATACATCCATCCAAACACCTATCAATTCATCCAGTCAGCCAGCTACCTATCCATCTACCTATTCATCCAACAAACAAATTCTGACTCTATTACACATCTGATACCATACTTGGCCATGCAGATAGACAGATGGGTCAGAGATCTAAGGGTCCTTGTTTTAGAAAGTATCATTTTGGTAGAATATCAGAGAAAGTCTATGCTCAAGCTTGTGATGGAAAATATATCAGATTCCCAAGTGCAACCTGTGATCTATAGACACCGAACTTCCAATCTCGAGTAGTAATCAGTGGCTTCACAATTGTAGTCACTGATCTCACAAGTCATCGGTGCTCCCCATCACTCCTCCCTTCCAGCTTAACAAGTAGCTCCCCCTTCATACTAAGAGCCAGAGAAATGCCAGGGAGGGAGCATGCAGAGAGAATCCTCTTCCTCCTCAGAGCATGAAGACACCGGCACCTGGTTCATTTAGGAGACTTGTTAAGGTGTCCTGGGGAGGGAGGAGGAGGATGATCAGTCACATGCAGTGGGTTAAAGGTCACCTCCTCACTGCTGCACCTCACTGTCCTTATGGTGCGCTCAGAGAGAAAGCCGGCCACGGAAACAGAGGAGACCAATAGGCAGATTCCAAACACTTGCTCAGCATGTGACACCTCCTCTCCGATGCCAGCTCGTCTGCCTCTCCCCAAAGCCAATCCTCCCAGCTGGCTCCTCCTTAGGAGATGGCTTCATGGCAGGAAACACACCACATGGAAAAATCAACATGACTTTGCTATCACCTGAGCTCACAGGAGCCAGAGGTTTAGAGTCCCCACTCTAGATAAGCTCAAGATGTACAGAAGCTTTGTCTCTTCCTGAGTCAGGGCTGAGGAGGAGCTGAGAGCAATGCGAGAGCAGCTGCTCCCAAAGGAGTTTTGATCCGTCTACACTTGTCATCGTCAACATACACACGCATACACACACATCCTCCCACTCACATATACACACATAGACATACACACAGACACATACACACATAGACAATCACAGACCCACACAGACAGACATACACACATATACATAAGGATACAGGCACATCCTCCCACTCACACACACATACACACACACACACACACACATACACACATAGACACACATACACACATAGACATACACACAGACACACACAGACATGCACACCCACACCCACACACATACATGCACACACATAGACATACACATAGACACACACAGATGAACATACATACATACACAGAGATACACAGAGATATGCATGCACCCTCCATGCACATACATGTACACACATACACACAGATATACAGACACATACACACATATAGACACACACAGAGACACATACAAACACATAGACATATACATACACACACACATAGACATATACACAGACACATACAAGCACATAGATGTATACATTGATACATACACACACATAGACATACAGGCAGACATATGAATACCCAGGGACACACACACAGACACACAGGCATACACGCACGCGCACACACACACACACACACACACACGAACAAACACACATACACTTGAGGTACTGTAAGCGAAGTCAAGCGTAATTCACATCAAAGTTCATAGGTCTCATGTGGAGATTTTCTTTTCCTATTTTTGAAACAGTTTTCAAGTTATGTGTTTATGGGTGTTTTCCCTACAAGTATGTCTGTGGCACCATGCGTGTATCTGGCTCCTGAGGAGGTCTGAAGAGGACATCTGCTCCCCTTGGACAGATATTACAGGTGGTTGTGAGTCACCATGTAGGTACTGGGACTTGAACTCAAGTCTTCTAAAAGAGCAGCCAGTGCTTTTAACTGCCAAGCTATCTCTCCAGGTCTTCATCTACTATAACAACAACAACAACAACATCAACCTACTGTGGGGGTGTATGTGTACCTTGGTCATTGTATATGTGTATAGACTGCAGGACACCCCATCTATTTCATTTGAGACAGGATCTATCTGTGGCCCGGAGCTCATTAACTAGGCTAGACTGACCAGCACGTCCCAAGAATCCTCCTGTCTCTGCCTCTGCAGAGCTGGTGTTACACTGTATGCTGCCACATGCTGCTTTTTAGACATGGATTCTGGGGATCAAACCCTGGTCCTCATGCTGTGGAGGTAAGCGCTTCCCCTACTGAGCTTCCCTCTCCAGCACCAAAGCATTTTCTTTTTTTCTTTTTTTTTTTTTTTTTTGGTTTTTTTTTTTTTTGGTTTCTCTTTATAGCTCTGGCTGTCCTGGAGCTCATTTTGTAGACCAGGCTGGCCTCGAACTCAGAAATCCACCTGCCTCTGCCTCCCAAGTGCTGGGATTAAAGACGTGCGCCACCACGCCCGGCTTGCATTTTCATGAAAGAGAATGTTGTTAAGTTCTCTGCTGGACACCCAGCTGGCTAAACATACCCAGAATAGGGAGGCCCTCAGTAGCTCTCTGGGAATAAAACCAGCATGGAAGTCCACCCTCTGGCTGAAGGGACCTAACACATCCACTTGAATCTTAAGAGAGTAGCTGAGCCCAATAAGGTTAAGATACCATGAGCCAGGGAACCTGAACATGACGGTGGTGGTTCCTGTCCCTTTAAGGAGCCAGCACTGCAACTTCTCGGGCTCAGCAGCTGGGTGCAGCGTTCCCGCTCAGCTCACATGCTGAAGTCGCAGAGATTTCTTTCCTCCAGATTGTGTTTATGTTGCCTGCCTCAGCACTGAACTCTGGAAAACCCCGCAGAAGTGGCACTCGCCATTCATTGTCTTTGATTTTCCAATTTCAGTTCAATTGAATTTCTACTTTTTGGGGGCTGCTTGTATATTGTGGCTTGGAATACTTAATTCAGCTCTATGCTGATATACTTGTTGCCTCTCAACAACAGCCACAGAGCTTCAGACCCTCTGTGTGTCCCACACATAAACTTTAAGAATGTTCTATAGGGATCCTTTCTTTTCTTTTTTTTCCCCCCAAAACAAAGAGCCGCTGAGCCGGGCAAAATCACATTATTTGGCCCTGCCTCCCTCAGAAGAAATGATGGTCAGGACCTTTGGAGGGCTTAGGGTTACAGGAAGGCTGATGTGTATGTGTGTGTGTGTGTGTGTGTGTGTGTGTGTGTGTGTGTGTGTATGCGCGTGCATGTGTGTATGTGTGATATGTATGGTATGAGTGATATGTTAGAATAGTGACTCATGGCTGAATATAACACACCAGGCCAAAGCAGTTCAACATGTAAGAGGTTTTACCAGGGACAAAGGGAGTAGAGAGAGAAAGACAAAGGGTAAAAGAAAAAAAGGTGGGGGGGTGGCGAAAGTTCTATCTTTTATATAGACTGTGATGTAATCTCTTTGCAGGTGAGTGTGGGAAGTGGGCTCTGGGAAGGTATGTGGTCGTCATAGCAACAGGTGACATGACACCTACATAGCAGATCTGCAAAACTGATCTTTTGATGCCAACAATGAGTGTTTGTATATTTGTATGTTTGTGTGTGTCTACATGTGTGTGTCTGTGTGTGAATACATGTGTGGTAGGTGAACAAAAGGGTTCACTCTGGGAAGCCTTCAATCACCCTCAAAGAAAAAGGAAATACATGCCTGGGTGGATGGCCCAGCAGGTAAAGTGTATGCCTTGTAAGCTTAGGACCTTATAACCAAGCACAAGCCAGACACAGTGTGGCCAATGTCTGTAATCCCCAGTCTGGGAAATCAGGTCAGGCAGATTGCAGGGACTGACTGGCCAGTAGGTCTGGCTGAGACAGTAAGGTCGGTGTTCCTGAGAGAGAGCTCCATCTCTAACAAAAATAAGCAATAGAGGAAGACACCGACCTCTGATGGCGTTGACTTCTGAGCTCCTCACACCTGTGTGCACATGTGCGAGCACACCTACCCACAGGCATGCTTGTGCATGCAAACACACATATCCAACCCAGTAGCCATGGAAACGGGGAGGGTTGGGAAGAGAATGGGGAAATGAACTCAAGGGAAAGGACTAACATTGTCTCCTCTCCTCTTTGTTTTTAAACCAGAAACAATTACATTTTTAAAGTAGTCACCACAATTTAACACGGATTTCTCTTTTTCTCTCCCTTCTTGTAATTTCCCATGCTAATCTTTAGTGTCTTAGCCCTCAAGAGTAAATCTTGGGGCCATTTCAACTCAAGTCACCTCTTTCCCTCTGTCAACAAGTGTACAATTAGAACTGTCATGGTCCTTGGACTGTGCTTGGCTGTGAAGAGGCAAACATTCATAGTCTTTAATTTTTAATTTGTGATCTAGGCCAACAGAGCTTTCTGGACTTACAGTATGGTATTCTAGGCGGTCACTGGAGTACATCAGCTTCCGCTAGCCACTTGTGACCACTCAGCCCTGGAAAGGGTGAGTGTGACCCGGAAACTGTTTTTATTTTTTATTTTTTTCAGCTTCAGTTCAATTAATCTAAAGCTTAAATGAACACATTTAAGCAGTGACTCCTTTCTTGAATGATGCTTCAAGGAGACAGGTAACAGTTCAAGGAAATACGCACCCTGGCGTGGGTTGGCTCACGTGTGAATTTAGAAACTAGGAATGAACCAGACTTGGGGAATAGGGTAGAGTTTCAGCGGGGGCTGATTTAATCCAGATTCTTAGGAGACACATGGGACCACTGAGAAAACAGAGATGAGAAGACATCTAAGCCCTGGATGGCTTCACTGGGAACACTGAAGTGAAATGGACCATGCTGAGCCCATTGAGGAAGGCTGGCAGTCACAATGTGAAAATGGCATCCAGGGTCAAGCCTAGAGGTGTCTGGAACAAGGATCTGCTCTCAGACAGTGGGAGAGCCGGAGATGAATAGGAGCCCAAGTCAGCTTCTGTGTAGTGCATGACTTCACATGAGCTACCGGGTGGACCCGGAACTTAGGAAAGGACTGGGCCACATGGGGTGGTGGCAGTGCACATTTAAGCCAACATAGAGACAAGGACCGTGCATAGGCTCAGTTTAAAGATGGCACTGGCTTTATCTGAGCATGATATCTCCCGAGACTCATGGTGTGAAGGGAAATGAGGCCTAAGGCTTCTCAGATGGCTCATTTTCAGAAGACTTTAACATAAGAATTAAAGAAAGGAAATATTATACTGAAACATTTTGTTAGGGCCCCTAATTCTAAACGCTTTTAAAACACTGGGTGAAAGAGCAAAAAAGTCAATATGGGGTTCAACAGAGGCTCAGGGCATCTCTGCATGACGACATGTGATCTGAGGGATGAGTGATTTTACAGAGGGCTTATAGAGGAAAGGCAGAGATGGCGGGAAGACACAGGGCACACATGGATAGAACTTCTTGGCTGTACCAAGGACAGACTGGGTAATCTTAGAAAGAGCTATGCCCCCCTTCTTCCCCTCCCCCATGTGACCTTGCCTTCCCTTCTACAGGGAACTCAAGAGTCTGAAGAATGGATAGATAGATCATCGGGTAGAAAGACTAGAAATAGCCAGGGCCACCCAGCCCTGCAGAGTGTCTGGCTGGGTCACATCCCAACCTGTTTATCTATTGAGATCCAGCCACCACGCTGTGTGTAAACATCTCGTTCCTGCCTTTACGGTCTCGAGGGCCCTTGACTCCCATATGTTCCCTTTGGTGGGGAGCTGTGCTCCATTCTCACAAAGAAGAAAACAGAATCCTTTCCGCTCACCTCCCGGTCCAGCAGCGCAGGTGACACTACGGTGACAATGTCTCCTTTCTCGGGATCGATGTAGAACATGTTAGGAGATGGCTTGTCAGGCGTCTGCTGACGGATGTTGTACCTCAGGAGAGCATTGTCAGTAGCCGGGTCATCTGCATCAAACGCTGTCATCCGCATCACTGTGGTCCCTAAGGAGGGCGGGGCCAAAGGGTAGGAGACAGTTATCAAAGGGGCAGGATGGTCAGGGCCTCTCCCCCGTGGGCAACGACAGCAAGGGAATAGCCTGCCCATCACTCTCTGAATTAAAAAGACAAACCATTTCCCGAGCTCTGCTTCTCCTGCCTGCTCCATCACATTAAAGGACCCGAAATACAGAAAAGAAAGCTCCCCTGTTCTGTGGAGTGACAGCTTAATTTTTTCTTCTGCTGATGTGCGATTTATTTTTACGGGCTTCCATTGCATTTTGGATGTGGCTCCGTGACAAGAGCTTCTGAAACTCTCACGGATGCCTGCCAGGGCCTGGGACAGGTGTTGGAGAAATAGAAGCACAAAGGGGGTCGGTCATACATCATAGCATCCCGGAGCTCAGAGAGAGAGATGGATACATAAAGGGGCAGAAATCATTAGCGGGGAATGGAGGGAGCAAAGAGCGGCTTCTTTGGCCCAGGCTCTGGGGAGGTTCTCGATGCAGCTACCCATGGGGTGAGAAGGTACCAGCGAGGTGAAGGATAAGGGCCTTCAAGGAAAAGCTACACCAGGAAAAGAGGACATGAGGCAGTCTTAACACTGCTAGACAGCTGCCACCCTCAGGTACTATCAGCATAGAGAGGATGGTGACATGGTGCAACCTTGCCAACACAAGCAGGAGACACGGGCACAGGACCTCCATCCATGAAGAAACAGACTGCTTGGCAATGCCTGGGCTGGTAGTGTGCCATCTTTTACTCACACACTGCTCACACGAAGGGTGTCTTAGTCAGGGTTTCTATTCTTGCACAAAACACCATGACCAAGAAGAAGCAACCTGGGGAGGAAAGCTTACACGTCCACACTGCTGTTCATCACCAAAGGAAGTTAGGACTGGAACTCAATTAGATCAGTAAGCAGGACTTGATGCAGAGGCCATGGAGGGATGTTCTTTACTGGCTTGCTTCCCCTGGCTTGCTCAGCTTGCTTTCTTATAGAACCTGAGACTACCAGCCCAGGGATGGTACCACCCACAAGGGGGCCCTCCCTCCTTGATCACTAATTGAGAAAATGCCTTACAGCTGGATCTCATGGAGGCATTTCCTCAACTGAAGCTCCTTTCTCTGTGATAACTCCAGCCTGTGTCAAGTTGACACACAAAACCAGCCAGTACAAAGGGAGACCAGGATATTGACTTACAAGGACAACTGGGCTTCACAGAGGGAAAATAATACATTTGCCTTCTTGGCATCTACTCTTGGGGAAGCTCATGTCAAGCAGTTTGCATGAGGAAGCTCATGGGTAGACTCTCTGGTGGCAGAAAATTTGGAATCAGCCTAGCTGTCTAGCAACAGGGGAATCAATAAGAGGCTAGCACCTGCCTATTAGGAAAGCCTTTGAAGTTGTTTGGGGGCAGATCTGATATGGTCTACCATAGACAACACTCCAGGTTACACAATCAAATAAAATACATCAGGGTGACGAGCAACTCCTTGCCATGGAAACTCCCACAGCAGGCGTGCACGGTGCAGGTGCTATCTGCATCTAAGGAGAATGGAAGGTTTGCAACAGTGAAGCCTCATACTGGTCATGCAAGTGAAATCTGAGGAGAGAGAGGGTAATGGGGTTGGGCTGGTCATGAAGGAACAAGGTTGGTCTAATCTGTCATGCTCTCACAGAGTGGATGCAGCCATTCCGAAACTAACACTTAACTTTAAAAACAGTGTAGTCATGAACACTGACAGCCTAGAACCCAACCAGACAAATATGGCTATTTATCCTGATGACTTTTTGAGCATCATGATGATGCTCAGGGTGACGTACCCAACCAGAACTGTTACCTGAAGTGACCTAAATGGCAGGAGAGCTGTAGTTTCAGTGGAATAGTATATATATATATATATTCCAGAAGCTTAAATAAAACATATATATATTCCAGAAGCTTAAATAAAACACTGAGTTTATTGAGCTCACCCAGGATCCCAGATTTTTTTTTTAAAGCTTACACGTTCCTCCTACCATCAAAGCTAGAACATTGATTTATTCTCCTACAATTAATTAGAGTCAGATTTTTAACCATTAAGTGTGAGCGGTCAGGTTAATAATGCACTCTAGAGCTTAGGTGACGTTTTGATGAACTTCACCCATGCTGCCATTAGCTATGTGTTGCAAGGTGTGTCTACTACATATTTTGTTTCTTTGCCTTTGAAATACTGTAGAGAAAATATGGGGTCCGATACAGGTATTGAACATTCTTGGCAGAAGCAGATCTCTACTTGTGTCTCAGACGTTGGGAGATAGTGTTAATTATGCACGCTAAGCATATTGTGAATGAAGTGGCTCTATACAGTCACCCTCAGCCCACTGAGTTGGTAGCTCCCTAACCTCGGAAGAGAGGGCCACCCAAGACTCTCTGCATAACTTACTGACAGATTTCAAGCCATGTGAGCTTCTAGGAGCATGTGAGCTCCTTTTGGCTGAAGGCAGAGAAGGAACCTTGCCCTTATCAATTCTTCACCAACATCTCAGGTTAAGTACACTTGACACTGTAGATCTCCCTTGGCTAGTGTCTGCTGAATGCCTAATTGATTGAAACTGTTCACCGATCTTCATTTAATTGAAGTCATGGCTGAAGGAAGAAATGAAAGTAGAAAACCGAAGTCACCATGGCCCTGGGACTCACACTCGAGTTTGGATGATCGGGGGAGGTGGAAAAGACTCCGGGTGAAGCGCCTCAGTGTGCACTGGGATGCTCATGCTGGACATCTTTGTTCTCAAAGAGTTGATCAGAGGAGAGACCCAGTTTTTACCCTGAGATAACCCCACAGGTACACAGAAAATGCCTACATTTAAATCGATTGTTGGGAAATAAGAAAGACGAGCTTAAAGCCTTGCCTTTGTCTTTACCCGGGTGTAGAGACATAGCTCACTTTTCTCCTTAGGAAATTCCACTTCTGTTCTACTCCACGCAGCACGAAAGGACAGAGCTGCTGAGGTTTTAGTGTGAGATGTCACCTACAGGCTCATGTCTTCACGTGCTCCACTCCCAGCTGGTGGCACTGTTTTGGGAGGTTGTACAAACTTTGGGAGGTGGAGTCTTGTTGGAGGAAGCAGATCACTGGTGATGACCCTTGATATTTTATAGCTTGAACTTGCTTCCCGCCCACTCTCTGCTTTGGATCCACCTAAATTTGAGGAGTCCCAGCCGCATGATCCCGCCACCATAGAGCCATGTGTTGTCATATCTTCCCCACTATCATGGACTGTAGTCCCTAAAACCGAGAGCTAAAGTACCCCCTCCACCCCCACACACACACTCTTTCAGTTGCTTCTTGACAGATACTTGGTCAGAGCAATGAGAAAAGTGACTAATATAATTACCTTGAACGTATACACATAAACACACACACACATACACTTTTATGTGCTAAGCCCTATGGGTATATATTTGAGCTCTGTAATGATTCAACTCATCTTACAAATCTTTCCAGTTCATCTCCCACCCATGTGCAGTGTGTTAAGCCACACACTTGCATACCCTGGGTTTTGTTTTAATTCAACTGACCAGAGCTGTGGTCCTGTCTATAGAGGAGAGCACCTGGCCTCTTACCCAACTTGCCTTGAGAGTCATTCATTAAAGTATGTACCAGTCACCAGCCAGACTCAGCTCTTGGTTTGATGTTCCTTCAAGAACTGAACCCAGTGGCCATAGACAATCCCAAGGCCAACAGCTGCATCTGTGTGGATGTCCCCACTGTCCCTGGAGATCCCTTAGCCTCAGCTCTGTTCCAGTTCATGTGTCCCGGACTCCAGGAAGAATCCGTCCCGCACCAGCCTGATAGCCTCCTGTCATGCTTGTCTTGTGCGGCATGTGTTTCTGGATGGCAGGGAAAGGCTAATTACATGATAGACCTATATTGGGTTCTTCACACAATCCCTCTCTGTCTTACCCCCGTCACAATATTCAGAGTGTCAAAATAAGTGATAATCACCCTGTCACTCCGAAGGGCCAGGCAACCCAGCAGTAGTAGCCCTCTGGAGAAAAATGAAAGAATTACAGGTTGGTGGCTGAGAGCCTCAAGTTAGCCAGTCATTTTCTGTTATAGAAGAATACATCTGCCAACCTGACAGGCTGAGAACAATGGTTTCTGACCTGTTTTGGGCAGAGAACCCCTTCCTCTCCAGTGTAGATCTCTGATGGAGGAGATCCAGGCTCTGCTATCTGGTGTCTTGACCATGGAATCAACACACCTGAACTTGGCTTCCTGCAACTATGAGTCTATGAGCCCTTCCCAACAATGGACTTCTTCTAGCTGGCCTTGGGGTGGGGGCAGGGCTCTAAAAGATGTCTCAGTGTGCACCACGTGTGGCATTCCTTTATCTTTTGATTTTTTTCTTTTCATATTTTGTTTATTATTTGACAACCTCACACATATATACCTTGACCTTATCTATGCCCAGGCTCCCCTCACCATCTCTGGATACCTCTGAGCGCCAGTATCCCCATCATATTCTCTCCCTTTCCCTTTCATGTTGAGTCCAACAGTGTTGTCCATTGGCTCCTGGCTGATATTGTTGTATTGATCTTGCCCTGGTCATTGTAACTATAGTGAGTTCACAAATGTCGCAGCCATGTCATATCCCTGTGCTCCTAGCATCTCTGGCTCCTCACTTCCTTCCCTACCCCTTCCATGGTGTTCCCAGAGCCTTGGAGGAGGGAGGGAGGTAGAGACACCCCAGTTAGGGCTAAGCACCCAACACTTGCTTATTATCAGCATGCCCCACCACATATACTAGAATAATATATATATTCCAAAACGTTGCCCTTTGTTTGGTCACCAAGCATCAGACTCCTTTTTAGAAAATCATTATTCTTACAGATGAATTATATGTCATAGGCATTTGTCTGTGCACTGCACTTCCAGCAGTGATGCAAGGGCAGCTTTAGGCTGTGCAATGCTAAGACATATGAACAGAGCCAGGAGATGTTGCCAAGTAAAGTTCTTGTGTGTCACAACATGGCAGCAGGCACACACACAGACACACAGACACAGAGACACATACAAAAACTTCATGGGATTTCTCCCACTTTCTCCATTCTATCACAAAATGTTGGTTCCATAGACACACTGTCCTCTATCCACAATGTAGCCTTTTGGAAGTGTATGGAACATTGTAATATCAAATATAAAGATATTTAACCCTCTTCTTCATTCTTCCTACATATATGGCAAGTCCAAGAAAGATGCAAGTTTTAATGGTATGCGTGTGTGTACTCTTATAGCTGTCCAAGGATAACTATGGGTACCATTCCTTAGGCACTAACCACTCTTTTGTGGAGACAGGGTTTCTCACTGGCTTGGGACCCGAAGATTACCCTAAGCCAGCAGTGTGGTACAGGCAGCTGCAGACCTTACAGGGTATATGAGCTCAGGGGACCCATATGTCCCTGCCTCCCTAGCCCTGGGATCGTAAGTATGCGCCTTCTCTCCCATACCTTGCATTTTTTTTTTTTTTTTTTTTTTTTTTTTTTTTTTTTGGTTTTTGAGACAGGGTTTCTCTGTGTAGCCCTGGCTGTCCTGGCACTCACTTTGTAGACCAGGCTGGCCTCGAACTCAGAAATCCGCCTGCCTCTGCCTCCCGAGTGCTGGGATTAAAGGCGTGCGCCACCACGCCCGGCTTTACCTTGCATTTTAAAAACATGGCTTTTGGGGCTCGAACTCAGGTCCTCATGCTTGCAAAGCAAGCATTTAACCAGCTGAGCTATCCCCGGATAGCGCTGGTATTATGATTTTTGATGACCATACTTTAGAGCTCAATTTGGAGGGGCACATTGCACAGGGAAGTGTTGACAGGGTACACCTTGTGGGATCAGACCACCTAGCTTTCTCTGTGACTAGACCTGTGAGGAATGCACACACATAGCTCTCCTTCCTGTGACCTCAGCATCCATGAAAACATAGGAACTGACATATAAATGAAAATACAAAAGACAACCACTCTGCCTGCTGGGCACCCAGAGGCTGCCCATGCTCCCCACTCCCTGTGTTCCTGGAAAGCCACCCACGTAAGGAGGCTTACATGACATCTTAGGGATGTAAATGGTGCCCAGCTTCCAGTTCACCTGCATCTATTTCAGGTCTGCTTTGATAATGTACATATTCCAAGCCACTCCCCCTAACTGGATTTCAGGGGTGTTTGCTCATTACCCCCAATGCTTTCCTGGCCTGTGTGTGGGGAGAAGGAAGTCAGCTCTCTGTCTCAGAGTGACGTGCAGAGGGAAGATTTCAAGGGGCAGGAAAAAGAAGAGGGGATGGGATGGAGGATGGGAGAAACAGCTTTTCATATCCATCTCCTCTGGCCCTTGATCATTACCCAGGGACTATCATTCACCAACACAGACACCTCCCACAGTTTCCGGGTGGTGCTAGGCAGAGAGAGTTTGGAATGAGGTAAGTTTTGGGGATGAGCTCTCAATGACTTTGGCTCCTCTTTTGACAGCACTACTGTCCCAGGGACCTCAGTGTGTAGCCCTCTGTGTCCAGGCACCAGGTCGGGGGTGATAACATCTTAGGGGGATGTCATGGTGTCCTATTTCCAGCTGACCTGCATCCATCTCAGGTATGCTTTATCTCCCTGTGATGATGTGTCCACCCAAGCCACTCCCTCTATCTGGATTGCAGGTGTGTTTGCTCGTTGCTCCAATGCTCTCCTGGCAAGTGGGTTGGGAGAAGTAGGTCATCTCTCTGTCCTAGGGAGACAAGCAGAGGGAAGATTCCAAAGCTGCAGGACCACCTAAGACAGCTCACAAGATCACAGTCCCCTCACTCCATCAGAAGTGTTGGGGACAGAAGCCACCTAAGGGCTCAGGTGTTTTCCAACTCATGGTACCCACTGTGCTACTGACACACAAGTCTGTGGGAAGCCAGACTTCCGACTCTTCCGGCACAGATGGGAGTTAGCAGTTTAAAAGAAGTTGTTACAATGTTGCTGTGCTGGACATTTGCTGGAAATGTTAAAAGTAAAGGTAATTAAGTGGAACCAGAAGGGCCAAAGGAGGAAAGCCGGCAGGCTCAGTAGACGCTGCTTGAATTTTATTTCTTTTGACTTTTTGACCTTGAGTGACGTCATAGTGATTCCCCTCCAGCTGCAAAGAGCATGCTTTTGGTTCTGTTAGTAGATAAACACTTCGGCTGTTAAAGAGGCCTATTTTGCTGGTGTATGCAATGGTGTCAGCGTTTGGAGGCTGATTATGGAATGGATCCCCGGGTATGGCAGTCTCTAGATGGTCCATCCTTTCGTCTCAGCTCCAAACTTTGTCTCTGAACTCCTTCCATGGGTGTTTTGTTCCCACTGATATAGCTGTCTCTTGTGAGGCTATGCCGGGGCCTGGCAAACATAGAAGTGGATGCTCACAGTCAGCTATTGGATGGAACACAGGGCCCCCAATGGAGGAGCTAGAGAAAGTACCCAAGGAGCTAAAGGGGTCTACAACTCTATAGGTGGAACAACAATATGAACTAACCAGTACCCCTGGAGCTCGTGTCTCTAGCTGCATATGTATCAGAAGATGGCCTAGTTGGCCATCATTGGGAAGAAAGATCCCTTGGTCTTGCAAACTTTATATGCCTCATTACGGGGGAACGCCAGGGACAAGAAGTTGGAGTAGGGGGTGGGGGGGAGGGAGGGTCTGGGGGACTTTTGGGATAGCATTTGAAATGTAAATGAAGAAAATACCTAATTAAAAAAAAAGAGGCCTATTTTGTCTAAGTTACTGCTTCATTTGAGTTTTCTGTTTCCTGCAGTCACCCTTCCTCCCCTCTGTAACGTATGCATACCCATTGATGTTCATGCCCATATGCGCATGTGGAGGCCACAGGAGGACCTCTGATATCCTGCCCAGCCACTGTCTGCTTTAGTCCATTAGGACAGGAATCTCATTGAATCTGGAGCTAGGCTAACCGCCATTCAGTACCCAGCAATCCTCCTGTTTCTGTCCCATCAGTGCTGGGATTATAGGTATTCATGACTCTAGCTTTGTATGTTGGTGCTGGAGATTAGAACTCAGAACCTCATGCTTTCAAAGGGAGGTCCCTTCTCCACTGAGATATCTTGTCAGGCCCTGTGTGTGTGTGTGTGTGTGTGTGTGTGTGTGTGTGTGTGTGTGTGTATGTGTGTGTAGATGCATATATACCTGTGTGGGCGCGCATGTAGAGTCCAGAAGTGCCATGTGACTTCCTCCATCACTCTCACTGAGCCTGGAGCTTGCTGACTTGACAAGACTAGCTGGCCAGTGAACCCAGCAATCCTCCTGCCTCCACTCTCCTCTCAGTCTCAGGGTTGCAGGCACATGTCATCATGCCCAGCCTTTTACATGGAGGCTGGGAGAATCTCAACTCAGTTTGTATTACAACCTTATTAATTACTTACTTACTTAATTAATGCCTGTATGGCAATTACTTTACCAAGTCATTCCTCATCCTTACCTTTTTCTGTATACTTAGTATTAACCATGAAAGTAGGATTCTGTTGCTTTCCAGTAACCATGGCAATCACTAATTCGGGGGGGGGGGGAACCAAACTGAAATATGCAGTTAGTTTCTTAGGGATGATCAAGTATTCAAAGCAGATCCACTTATTTGAAATGCTTGGTATCAGGGATTAGAATTGAAGCCCTGTGTTAGGGGTTAGGAAATGGCAGCTCCATTAGTGGCTTCAGCAGTTCACTGAGCTTCAGCCATATTCATGTGTAGTTCCTTCTCACAAAGACTGTGGGGTGAGCCATAGGACATTCTTTGACCAGAAGAACAGAAGCTTGGGAGTTCTACACACAGAACTTAGCTTCCTAGAACCCAGCCTCTTCTGTAAAAGCTGAGCTGCCCTTGACTGTCCCTGGCTGACCCTCCACTGACACCGAAGGTTGAAAGCATCTTTTACGGGACAGCCTCCAGCTAAGATCAGCCTAGGGACAGCAATCTCTGGTGAGCCCAGCTGAGCCCTTCCCAACTTGTAAATCATGAACAAATACATGGCTTCTGTTTTATAAGGCATGGAATTCTAGTGTGGCAATAGACAACTGGTAAAGGCATATAAATTAATGACTCAGTACACACAAGTTAGAAAAATGATACATAATTCAACAGAGACTTTAGTTTCAATGTGGGACTTTCCCATTTTAAATAGGTAACTCAGCAGGTTTAAGAGTTAGACTAAAAATACAAAGAAACAGGTGCAGGAAAGAGAAACAAAACCTGCAGAGAACAAACTGCAAAATAGTTGCCAAATGTCAGCGCCTCACAGATGGGTTTTGGGAGCCACCAATAAAGCCGTCATCAAAGCCAAGCCAAACAAAGGTGTGTGCTGGCACCGGTTGCTTTGTTGCTAGGTAGAGTTGGACTTTCATTTCCAGAACATAGAATTAAAGTCCTGCAAAGTCTACCTTCTGGTTGCAGGTCTGTGTTGAGTAGGTGCTACCAACCAGGATTCCAACTCTGCCCTTCAAAGTGAGCGTGCCTTCAATTTTGAGGTGGTTGCTAACTCCGTTTAATTGTAGCCCCTAAGTGTCTCCGGGGCGGCTGCGATTACCACTGACTTGATTTGAAATGCAATAGACTTCGCCTCTCCAATTTTCTCTCCTTCCCTGGAGCTAGTTGGGTTTTTTTTAAAGTACAAATTGGCAGTCAAATATGTAATAAGTTATGACACATTTGCAATGGCTGTCTCCCATCTGCTTCCAAAGCTTGTTGGGTTTTGATGTGAATAAAGGAGTGATGGGGATGGACTCACCTTAAGATTGTTTTAGTCTCTCAGCAGTCTGCGTCTTGTTTGTCTGGGGAGCCACTTTTTAATTAAGCCAGGCAGGCTAGGCTTTAGGAAAAAATAATTGTTTCTGAGATCCTAAGTAACTAACAACCCAAATCGAGATCCCGCCTGTCAGCAGTCACTCTGTTGCTGTATGCCTGGGAGAGAGAGAGAGAGTGTGTGTGTGTGTGTGTGTGTGTGTGTGTAAGTATGTGCCTGTGTCCCTGTGTGTGTATGGATTCATGTATATGTGTATGTGCATGCATGTGTGCATGCATGTGCCTTTATGTGTATATGTGTGCACATGCATGTTTGTGTATGTGTGTGTGAATGCATGAGTGTGTATGTGTGTGAATGCATGAGTGTATATGTGTGTATGTAGGTGCATGTGTTATGTGCTGTATGTTTGTATTTATGTATTTGTCCGTGTATGTGTATGTATGCATGTGTGTGTGCTTGTGTGTATATATGCACATATGTGTGTATATGTGTGAAAGTATGAGTGTATGTGTGTGTGCTGCCTATGCATGCTTACACAGAAGAAGGAGGATGGTTCCTTAGGACCCATCCATCTTCTTATTTTTTGGAGGGTGCAGGGACTCCCACTGACCTGGGCTCACCTGATTTCCCAGCAAGTCCCAGGAATCCTTCTGACTCTGTCTTCTAGCACTAGGTTTAAAGCATGCGGCACCATGCTGTTTAAAACCTGAGCTTTGGGGACCAAACTCAGGTCTCACGCTTGTGAGGCAGACACTTTACCAACTCTGTTGTGGCCCCAGCTCCTTCATCTTTAAGGTGATATTTTTCTTAAACTGATTAAAATGGGTCTTATATATTTATTAATTATATACATAATTATACATATTACTAAATATTATATATCACACATATATTATGTATAAACATATAATTATATATATTAAAATAGTTCTATATCTTTTTCAAATTATCCATTTTTTGATGAAGGACAGAGGGGTGCTCTCTGCTGAATTATCTGGTCATGCCTAAAACACCCTAAAGAAGCAAGTGTAAGTGGAGACACGGTCCTTATTGTCCACCCTAATAAAGAGAAATGTGAATGTTGGCACAGCATGAAGCAGCTGAAGTTCCTAAGTGTGAACATGCAGTTCCACAATACCACAAAACTAACAAAAAAGATGTTCTGTGTGTGTCAGTCCTTTAACAGATTTAATGGGTTTTACAAAGTGAGTCCAATCTTCCTTGGGTCAGTGTAGTTTCACCACTCAGGGGGTGGGGGGCATTCGGCAATGTCTGCAGATGATTTTGGTTGTCACAGAATGAACGAGACATTGACATCTAGTCAGCAGAGGTGTCATTGTCACGGGAGCATAAGAGCTCTCAAGACCAGAAAAAACGAGGCTCTGTGCTTGGCGGGACATTAGAAAACCGAATGGGACTGGGAGCCAAGAAAAAGTAAGAGAAGGGTGGGATGGCTTTAAATCATCTCTTGCCTAGCTTTAAGATACTTCTTGAACATTTATTTTTACTTATATGTGTGTGTGTGTGTGTGTGTGTGTGTGTCTGTCTGTCTGTCTGTCTGTTTCTGTGTGTAAGCATATGCTACATGTATAGGTGTGACCACCTAGGCCAGAAGCACCTGCCAGACCCTCTGAAGCTGGAGTTACAGGTAGTTTTGAGGCACTCAACAAGGGTGCTGGGAGCCAAGCCCAGGTCTTCTGCATGAGAGTGTTCTTCACCTCTGAGTCATCTATCTGTCCGTCTTTTAAATACATCCTGACTATTTAAAAATTACATTTATCTATTTGTGTGCATGTGTGTGTGTATGGGCTGTGTGGATGGGCACACATACTGTCTGTGTGGCACACGCACTCTAGTTTGAGCATGGAGGTCAGAGGTCAACACTGTAGTCTCCTCCCACCTTCATGTGGGTTCCAGGGATTGAATGCAGGCATCAGGCTTGCTGGGCAAGCACCTTACCCTCTGAGTCATCTCTCCAGCGTCTATTACATCTTAAGGTAGCAATGGAGGTTGGGTCAGGATGGTTGGTCGTTAGTTCTTGTCTTTCATTGACTTATTGTGAGAGATACCCTGAGAGCCCCTTATCTCTTTTAACTGAAGAGATCACCATGGTTGCTCTTTAAAATTAACCTCACAAGGCTCAGACTCACCCAGCCAACCCAGACCACCAAGGCTTAGCACAGAGGCGTGAGTTCTCGAACCAGTTCAGCCCACTGTAGGGGTGCCCTGATTAAGAACAGGATGGGGAAGCTTGCACACAAGGCGGGGCTGGGATGGTTACTATAGTGACAAGATACCAAGGGGCTAGGATGCGACAGTTCAACCCATCTCAGACTCTGGTTCAGTGGGAAGAGATGCAGGCACACTGCTGGGACAGGAGTGATGCTGCTGATTTTTGCAAATGGCTTCTTGGGCTGGGTAAATAAACACATACTGGCTAGCTGCTGCAAGCTCCCTAAGCTCTTGCTTTATGGCTTGGGAGTCAGCTGTGATTGATGCAAGCTATGAAAGAATTTATAAAATAACAGTGAATTAGAAGAAGGCACATTTTGAGCCTAGGGAAATGGATCTTTTTATGAAGAATAAAACTTGATGAAGTAGCTTCATCAGGACCACACAAATCTGGAATTAAACATGCTGAGACGGAAAGCTGAGGGAGTTGTGTTCTAGGCCCTCTGGGCTCAGAGCCTGCAACAGGGCAGCATCTTCTCCTTGGCCCCCTACGTCACATGGAGTCATTTCCACTCACCATGATTCCTTTCTCTGCACTGAGAATGTCACTTTGTCCAAGCCATCAAGATACCATTCAGTGACATAGCACTTAATGCTCATTTGATGAATATAGTTGACTTACTTTTGTTCTCCACTGAATGGAGCGGGGTCAGGCACACAGTAGGTGCTCAATAAATGCCCAGTTAAGGGCAGAAGGTGAGCTCATGTCAGTTTGTGGTATTCATGGATCTCATTTCATTTGGGATTTTAAAAGACCTTCCCCATCTTCACGTGCACATCCCCCAGACCTCTGTTAGCCCAGATAAATGTTCATCTCTTGGAAAAATACGGCAGGGGACAGACTGGTGGGGGCTGCTCTCCACTGCAGAGGGCTGACAGGCACCTGACACAAGTTGGTGATGTTTCCTGTCTTTGAAACCACGAGCCCCTGTACCTGAGGCTTGTCCCAGCTTAGTCTAATTTACCCTGTAGCTGCTTCTCTCCTCAAGCTTCATGTATAGTCTCCTGTTAGGCTTGACAGCCAGAGAGAGCTCAACGGCTCCCCCATCCATCCTCTGTGAAAGTAGAGGCTGCTTTCTTGTCACATGCAACCACAGGTCACTATCGAATGCCAACAGCCAACAGCTTCCTTGCACACCAGCCATGAGCACTGGGATCCAGGATATATCCTCAGGCTGAGTCCTGGGTGATGGTCTCTTGCTCTGCCACATGGTAGCTGAATGGTCTTGGAGAACCCTGAGCCTGACAGTTTTTTTTAAATGATAATTGGATAATATCTATCATAGTGTGAATTAAGTTAGTCCATGCCTGCATTAATCATATTCAGCCAAGATTCCTAGTCTCAGGAAATATTATTGCCATCAAAAGACGGGAAAGGTAGAGCTGATGGGATGTCTCGGTGGCTAAGAACACTTTCTGCTCTCCCAGAGAACCTGTACTCAGTTCCAGCACCCATCCTGGGCAGCTTATAACTGCCTGTAACTTCATCTCTAGGAGATCGGGACCCATGCCTCCTCCTTTTTTGGCTCCTGCAGGTGTTTTCCCTTCCAATGCACACAAATTAAAAATGACAAATGCGGGAGGGATCTAGGTCAACAGGCTCAGTGTTTGGTCAAGATGAAGCAAGGAGCGTGAAAAGTGATTTTGACGTAAGAGATAACTTTAGGCTGCACACACAGTGATGGACATTGGTCAGTATCGCCGCTGTATTGCCTGCGCAATGCAGTCTCTACATTCTAAGCATCTCCAGCATTTCAAATGGATGATGGGGCGGGGAATCCACCCTGCCTAGCTGTGTAGAGCAAACATTCCGATTGGCTCAGCTCTGCTCACGACAGACGCTTGCTTTGAGGCTGCCCTGTGCTGGACTGTATACACAGAAGAACAACGAGGCTATCATGGACTCTCAAGTTGCTCACATTCTACAAGAAGAGATGATGATGCTTCAACACAGAACCAGAGTGAGTGTGACCCCTGCGCTCAACCGACGAAGCCCACACCAACCATCTTCAAGGTGTCGTTGAAGGCAGTGTGTGGCAGGGTGACATATTCCTGTGGCACTTTCTGAATGTATTTGACTATTCCCAGCTGAGATTCAAAGTAGGGCCAGTGTCAGCTACTTCTCACATTAGGGATTTGAAAGGCCTGCTCACTCTTAGAATAACTCATTACCACTCAGACCTAAGCTGTGGAAACCTTTGCTTTTCTAACAGAAGGACTTTCCCATTTGCTGAGGTGCAAAGGGACAGCGAGACCTGACAACCAGCCTCATTGGCTCCCTCTAAACTCCCCCTCCTTGCTAGGAGACAGGCACACACTAAAGATGTTTAAGAGCTGGGGACTTTGAGCTTTGATTTACAAGTCAGATTGAAAGAACACAGTGGCTTTGAAAAGCCCTGGCCACTCAGCAGTCAACTGCTACACTCTTTGCTCTGGAATGTTCTGTTGAGTTCTACAGGGCAAGACCTAGGGTGGCTGAAAAGGCCCAAATTCTGCAGAAAAGTACAGCTGTAGTATGCCATGCATGTGAGTTCATGAGTCTCATACAACCCAATGGCTTGCACAAACTGAGGCAGGCAGAGCTTCTCCTCTGTGGCTTCTTCTCTGTGGTCGAGGGAGGCAAGAGACAGTCAGCCTTGAGAAATAGACACTTACACTGGATGACAAGGCGCAGGCAGTTAGTTAAGCTGGGGCTGGGGAGAGGGAGAGGTGGAGGTGGAGGGTAGCAGTGTGTGAAAGACTCAATCTAAACCCAGGAAGTGGCTACTGAGGACCTGCTGTACTGTGTGTGCCCAGAGTCACCAGGTCTCTGGTCTCCCACCGCTGGCTTTCCAAGGAGGCTTATGGCTGAGTCTATCTCCTGGAGCTGCCCAAACAAAGCACTACAAAGTGGGCAGAGGGCTGGGGATTCAGAACCATGGAAATGTATTCCATTCTGCTTCTGGGGCTCAAATCCAGCCTTAAGGGGTTGGCAGAGCTGGGCTCTTACAGAAGGTTCTAGATCAGGGTTTCCTCATGGCCTTCAGCCTGGCATGGCTGTGTCTTCTCTTGTCTGTGCTATCTCCTAGTCCCTGCCTTTCTGTGAGTCTGTGTTCTCTCCCTTCACCCCCTTTCTCAAGACCCTTGAGACCATCTTTGGGGTACACCTACAGAATCCAAGGCATTGTTTTCATCTTAAGACCATTATCTTAGCCACTCCTGAGAAGGCTCTTCTTCTCAAGGTCGCATTTACACAGTGTAGGATTGGAACGTGATTTTTTGCTGATAACACTCAGCCCAGCACCCTGACTTCCCAACACCCTGCTTGCTCACCATGCTGGCACACTTGTTGAAACACACACACACACACACACACATACACACACACACACACCATTGACATCTGGAGACTTTTTATCCTTTTTTGAGGGAAGTATAACAGCCCGGGTGGAGACACACAGCTGAGCCTGTGGGATCAAAACTGGGGCATCCAAGGTTTCTAAGTCCACACAGGGACTGTGCCTTTTATAGCCAATTGTTCTGGGGGTTGGTGTGACAGACCTAGAATCCCAACTGAGGCAGGGGGATAGAAGGTCCAAGCTCTGCTTAGATTGCAAAGAGATTTATGGTCAACTTGGACAATATAGTGAGATCTGTTTTTTAAAAAGTAAAATATAAAAGGAGGGTTGAGACCACAGCTCAGTGGCAGAGTGTTCACTCAGCAGCATGAGAGCCCTGTGTTCAAGCCCTAGAACCAGCAGAAATAAGGAGGGCTTGGGATCCTTGCACGCAGCAGGGACTGGTGGTCCCCAAAACAAGGAACATGGATGGTTGTTGCCCAGAAATGTGCCAGTGGCTCCTTTCCTAAAAATGGGCACAGGGAAGGATGGCCCCGGAGGCCATCATCCTGCCCTGGGGATTGGCTCAAGGTGTGCTCATGTTCCAGGTTCAATTCTTACCCACATGTGATGGCCAGCTCCTGGATCTCATGGGCTCTGCTCACACTGCCTAAGCTAGGCTGTCTTTTCAGAAGCAGGGGGGCTTAGGAAGGTGAATGGGTGGCATTGGCTTCCATGTAAGCTCTAGCAGGGGCTCACTGGATTGAGAGCAAAACAAAGATGGTCATCACAGAGCATGGGTACTTTAGATTTCTGTAAATTCATGGCCAAGGTGTGTGTGTGTGTGTGTGTGTGTGTGTGTGTGTGTGTCTGTCTGTCTGTCTCTCTCTCTCTCTCTCACTCATCTCTAAAGAAAGAAAATATGTAAGGTAGATTTGTTTCTCCTTTGAACCATAAAACATTTGAGCACAGAGAGGCTTAAGGGTTAACCCAGATCAGGAGGTGCCAGGGATTTCTGTGAACACCAGCTCTTCCTGGTGACAGCTTTTGCTCCTGGTGACAGGGCTGGGCTAGAATCTCAGATTACTTTTGTGCCTGTTAGCTTCTATGAAAGTAAAGGGACCAGACTCTGCCAGGAGGTGAGCAGGTTTGGGGGTGGGGGCTGTCTAGAAGGAGAGGAACACGGCCTCCTAGCCTGAAGTTGTGTCTTCTTTTCAGACTTAAAAGGAAGAACACAAAGACAGAAACTGGTGTGAGATGATCTGAAGCCCCCCTGGGAGTCTGTGCTGCCTCCTGTTCTTCGCTCTTCCAGAGGCTTCACGCTTTAACTGGGAACAGCACCATATACTCCAGCTGGGACCCAGAGGCTGGGGTTCAGCCTGATGGAAGACTCCTGCTCTGTGAAAGCTGAGCTCTCATGCTGAGCATGTTTGCAGGAGAATGTCAGAAGGGACCTTGCCTTGCAGGGAAGGGCTGGGCAGATCGTTTCTGTGATGGCTCATGTGACAACATTGGTAGGACTCAGGTAGGAGCAGAAAACCCGCAGAGGTGATGTCACCAATGTCACACTCCTGGTGCCCAACGGACATGGAGATGGGAGAGAGGAGAGCATATGAGCCATTTTGCAGCTGACAGCCCTGTGATAGCTAGCTCACTGCTGGTTGGAACAATGCAAAGAAGAAGCCAAGAGGTCACCGTCCTGGTTTTGTTTCTGTGGCTGTGGTAAAATACCCCAACAAAAAACAACTTACAGGAGAAAGAGGCTATTTCTGCTATAGTCAAGAGCAGAGAGAAATAGACAAAGGCATGCTTGCTATGCTCGGTCCAATTTCTCCACTCTCATACCATTCAGGGTTTCTTACCTAGGGAATGGTGCCACCCACAGTGGGTGGAATTCTCCCACATCAGTTAATAATGTAGCTAATACAATTCCCTGTGGACATGCCTACAGGCCAACCCAATGCAGTCTATCTCTCATTGAGACATTCTTCCCAGGTGATTGATTCTAGGTCATACCAAGTTAACAACGATAGCGATAGCCAGCCCTTAAGGTCCCTTTGTTTCCTCATCTTTCCCTTTACACCCCAAATAAGTCAATCTATACCCATGGGTATATTTTATTCTTAGAAATGGCAGATCCACATTGGGGGCCAAAGGATGCTTCCAGGGTGGCTATCAGTCAACATGTATTTTCTCTACCTCCTGGTTGTTCTTATCTTGTTTAAGCCCATAGTGGGGTAAGACCCAGTAAATCAGCGAGAGTCAGAGTCTCACTGTCTATGGGGACAGAGGGCTGCCACAGAGCTACTGTAATTGTAAAGCCGGGTCCTGCTCATGGTTTCTGAAGCCTCCTGACCTAGGCATTGCCCATATCTGATTCTGCCTCTATGGTTGTCCACTTCTGTCACCTCTGCTGTCTTACTTAGGCTTTTATTGCTGTAAACAGACACCATGACCAAGGCAACTCTTATAAAGAACAACATTTAACTGGGGCTGGCTTACAGGTTCAGAGGTTCAGTCTGTTATCATCAAGGTGAGAGCACATCTGTGTCCAAGCAAGAATAATGCAGGCAGAATTGAGAGTTCTACATGTTCACCTGAAGGTGCTAGTGGAAGATGGGCTTCCAGGCAGCTAGGATAAGGGTCTTAAAAGCCCACACCCACAATGACACACCTACTCCAACAAGGTCATGCCTCCTAATCGTGCCACTCGCTGAGCCAAGCATATTCAAACCATCACATCTATGTTGGGAGTTTTTCTGGCCATTCGTTTTGGCACACTGGTGCCAACAACTTGGTTTTTTTCTTTCAGACAGGCTCTAAATGTGTGCCTTCTCATCACTGCTTTTATTCCTATGTGATATTGCCACCTGAACATCATAAGTTCCACTGTTGAACCTACTGAAGGATGACTGACCCGTCCCTTCACCCGGTCTAGTAGACACAAGCGAGGTATAAGAAAACTACAGCCCGCCCTTGTCCCTACCTAACCCAGCTAAAAGAATCATTTCTGTCCATGTCTCCTCAGCAACTTCTTCAAGCTGCCCCTACCATGCCCCCAAGAAAATGATTTGTCTGCAAGGTCTGCTATGGTGCTTCAGACTTCCACTTCTCTGTTTTAAACACATTAGCAATTCTCACCCCGAATACACAAACTCATCCCATTGGTATTTCCTGGAAACTGCTTTTCATGTAACAGTATGTTCTAGGGAAGCCACTGAGCTGCAGGGCAGGTCTTGGGGCACGGCACTGTCCTTTGCTTAGCCATGCTTTGGTGGATGAGCACAGATTGCTTGCTCCTGTTTTTGCCCCCGTTAGTGAAGCCCAGGTACACAGGTGGAAGTTCCCGGTTCTCCTTAGTGTTTTCCCGGGATTGGGCTCCACAGCTTTTGCTGTGACAGATAACAACAAACCCAGCTTCTAAGCTGTTCCAATTTATAATCCCAACAGTCATCACGGAGGGTCACTGTTTTTCTGTCATGGCCAATGACATGACACTTCTAGGTTTAATATTTAGCAGCCCGCTAGATGAAAACCATTATGTGCAATTGTATATAAGTGCCACTTGGATTTTGAGGGTTGGTGGGATGGAAGAGCTGTTTCTTCACTGATTGGCCATACATTGTTTATTTTGTCAAATGACAGCTGAATTAATTTGCCTTTCTTATTAAGTACAGAGTTTCTTTTTATAACAGGATGGCTAGTTCTCTATCTATAAATGTGCTGGGACTATCAACTCTAAGAAAATGCCTTGAATTTCCATCTCTGAAAAAACACTATCTGTCCGGGATTCGTTTCCATCGCTGTGATTAAAACAGTCTGACCAAAAGCAAGTCAGGGGAGGAAGTGGATTGTAATTCCAGGTTACTGTCCATCAGTGAGGGAGACATCGAGGCAAGGTCTTGAGCAGTCAACCACATCCCCTCCACAACCTAGAGCGGAGAGAAAAGGAAGCAGCCAGGCTGTCTGCTGCCTCAGTGCTCAGCGGGGTCGCCTCACTCTGGCACAGTTCAGGCCTCAACCGATGGAATGCTGTCACCCACAATTAGGGTGGGTGTTCCCACCAATTCACACAATCAAGACTCCCCCACCAACACCCTGGCATTCTTGCAGGCTGACCCTTCCTAGACAAACCTCCTTCGAGACTCTCTGCCCAGGTGATTCTAGGCTGGGGCAGGTTGTCAGAAAAAAACCAAAAACCAAACGGCATGGTGTCTTCTTTATTTCATTGCTAAGACTTCTGGATGAACTTGATTATATCAGGCTATCAGGTTACAATCTATATGCTACGCCTGGCATCTGTTTCCCACCAGGTGACAAGTGACAACACTTGAAATGACAAAGCCCCTTGTCCATTTTCACACTTTAGTTAACTCTACATGTCTTTGTTCCATTCCGAGAAGCTTACTGGCATGTGTGTAATTTGATCTTTTGGAAACAAAAACAAGCCCCCCATTCCCCCCTCTCTTCCTGTCTCCTTTCTTTCTGTATGTTTCTCTCTTCCATCTCTCTCCTCTCTCCTCTCCCCTCTCTTTCTTCTCTCCCTCCCTGTCTCCTCTTTGTCGCTTGATCTCCCTCTCCCTCTGTGTACAGGTGCCTATACCCTGCATGCCCTGTGTGTCCTGTGTGCCCTGTGTGTCCTGCGCATTCTGTGTGCATGCACACATCAATGGAGACCAGTGGTAGGTGTTGGAATTCTTCCTCAATTGTTTCTCTGTCTTCCTTTTTGAAACAGGGTCATTCACTGAACCTGGAGCCCTCCATGTTGGCTAGATTGGCTGCCACACCCAGCTTTTCACAGGTCCTGGGGATCTGAACCCAGGTCCTTGTGTTTGCATCGCCAGTGTTTTACCTATTGAGTCATATCCTCAGCCCTACAAAGGATGCTGATACAGATTTGACACGTGTCTGTCTGTCTGTCTGTCTATCTATCTATATTTATTTACATCAAATGCGGCCCCCTTCCTGGTTCCCCCTCACAGAGATAATCCCCTCTCCCTCCCCTTCTCCTCTGAGAGCCTTCCCCCCCCCCCAGGTATCCCTCGACTCTGGCATATCCATTCTCTGCCAGGATAGGTGCATCCTCTCTCACTGAGGCCAGACAAAGGGATATGGACACCAACCCACCCAAAAAACTTTCAACCCCAAATCTGTCCTGTTTAAAAGAAATGCAAGGACAAAGATGGAGCAGAGATCAAAGGAACGGCAAACCGATAATCAGCTCAACCTGAAACCCATCCCATGGGCAAACACTGATCCCTGACATTATTAGTGATGCTACTCTGTTCCGCTGGCAGATAGCAGCCTAACATAACTGTCCTCGGAGAGGCTCCAGCCAGCAGCTGACTGACACAGACTCAGAGGCCCACAGCCAAACATTGGGCAGATTTGACCTTTAACCTTTACCCCCAAACCATCACAAGTCCCTCAACCCCTTCCACTTTCTTGTTAGACTAACCACAAGTCAGAAGAAACTCTTCCAGCCATTTCCTGGGGCTCTTGGCCTAGCGCAGCAAGACCGACTCAGAACCTTTAATTACTTAGCTTACTTCAAGATGAATGCAAATCAAAAAAAGTTCCCGTTCTCACCTGTTTATGAGCCTACAGCAAAATTAATTAAAGCTAATGGGGGGGGGAGAGTAAACAAACATGTTTGAAATAAAGAAAATAGAGACTGTGAGGTGCGAGCGAAGGCTCATGAAACATGAGAGAGTTGGTTATTTAAAAGTCCCGTGTTTCTGCCTGATCATTTAATCACCCTTGCTGCAGCCTCTTTCCCGTCGGGATCCATGCTAAGAAGAAAAGAAGGTGTACTAGAAAGGGTCTCAGGTCTCTTATCAACAGCGTGGCTACAAACTAACGCCAAAGCAACATCACCAGATGGCGTTCCAGTGGGCTTTCTGAGTTGCCAGCTTCATTACGATGTAGTACTATTTCTCTGCCTTTCTACAGACTTGTAAAATGTGCACTTTCCCCATAATTTTGCTTCGTTTCCAAGAACCACAAGGGAAGGTGTACCACTCAGTATGTGAATTAGTCTGGCAGGGCTGGCAAGAGGGCGCAGCTAGGAGTGAGGATTGCTCCTGCAGAGGACCCCAAGTTCAGTTCCTGAATTTCAAGTACCACAGCCCATAACTGCCTCTAACTCCTGCCCACAGGGGATCTGGTGCCCTTTTCTGGTCTCCATGGGTACCTGTACTCACATGCCCATATTCACACATATGTATACATAGTAGTTAAAAATAAAAACAAATCTTTAAGTCAGACTGGCATAGAGGATGTGCTGTCAGACGAACAGGAAAGCCACATGGAAGATGGAGGCTCCTTTGTCCATGAGAAGATATTGGTTTGCATGAAAAACACTGCTGTTCCTAGACCCTAGCCAGAGGCAGTCCCTGGTGATGGCTCCTCCTCACTGCCCTGGTGCAGTGAAGCAGAAATTTCATCACACTTGGGCTGGGTTTGAGAAGGAAGCAGCAGATGTTGGGCCTGGGATCAGGTAATGAATGTCAGAAATAAACATTTCTTGCCATCAGGGAATTGAGTTAAGATGCCAGGAAGGAAAGACAGGACAGGATGAAGGTTTTTCTAGATGACTCAGGTATGTAAACAACCAGAAACCTAGGAATGAAATATGAATAACTGAGCCATAAGGCTATGACTGTAGTCCAACCAAAGCAAAACCAACCAACAACCCAACCAACAAACAGCAGCCCCCAGAGGCTGGGGAGATAACTTCGCTTAGGTAAGGTGCTTGCCCCACAGATAAGAGGATCTGAGGTCAGATCCCCAGCTGTGAGAATCCACGAGGAACATTTTGTGTCTGTCATACCAGGACATCTCCGGGTATAGGCTGTGACACCCCCCTCAAAGTTCAGGAACAATAGGTCTGTGTTTTCATTATGTTTCATATTGCCCTGACCAAGTCCAAACAAAGGGCATCTTAGAGGAGGATGCTTGATTCTGGCTCACAGGTTATGAACGGATGCTGTCCATTCCTGGTGGGAAGGCAATGGCTGGTGGCAGAGCAGGAGGCTGCTGGTCACGTGGTGTCCACAGGGAATAAAGAAAGTCCTCACCCCCAGGGACTCACGTCCTCTGGTGTGGCTCCACCTCCCAGCACAGTGCTGCCAGCTGAGACCAAGTATTTAAACGCATGAGCCTGTGAGAGACACTTCACATTCAGGACCCGCCTCCCCCCCCCCCATCACCAGATTTAGGGGCTCTCCATGTTGATTCACCTCTGTGCTCCCAGAACGCCATACGTTGTCTCCCCCATCTCGGCCTCTTACCTCCCTGCCCCCAGGTGTATTTGGTCCAGAACATATGATTTAGTTTAAACAACCCACAGACACCTGGACTTGTGAAGGTATCCCACCCTATTTATGTGGACATTTTTCTAGAGTAAGAAATCTGTCACTTGAATGTTGTGTCACCGGAGAGGAGGAGCATGGTGCCTGGAACACAGTCAATTGCAGTCATGACTTAGTGACTGAAGGACGTGGTCTTCCTGGTCTCTACCAAGCCAGGGCTGGGTGCTGGAATACAGACCAGAAAAATGCTGAGTAATTCCAGCCCCACTGAAGACAGCAAGGGAGATAAGATCTGGAGATAAGACTTCACCTCTCAGCCCTGAAGTCCTCACAGGATGCAAAATGCTTCTCATTCTCAGAAGTTAATTGGAGGCACCAGCAGGTCACTTCATAGAGCGCTGCCAGGTGCAAATTCAATTAATGACTTGTTTCAGGCTCCTAGGGAGAACAGGGAGGTCTGACTGCCATTGTCTAGGCCTACCCTCTCCTTCAAAGCCTGATGGTGTGGTCTATTGGGTTCTGAGGAGGACAAATTGCAAAGCTGGGGGCTCTGCTGAGACAGGGGTGGTGCTGGCACCCGAAGCCTTCTCGGAAAAGTTAGCTGGAAACACAGGACAACACTTGAAGCTGTGTGACAATAGGTGAGGCTATAGGAAGGTGTCCTCTGGTGTCTTTCTCTGTTGCTCTCAGCCTTATGGCTTGTGAGACAGGGTCTCACCCAACCAGAAGCTCACATTTGGGTTAAGGGGGCTGGCCAGAGCGCTCTTGGGTTCTGCCTTTCTCTTCTCCTCATGCTGCGTTAATCAGCACATACAGCCATACTGACTTTTTATGTGGGTGCTGGGGTTTGAACTCAGGTTCTCAGGATTTCCCTTGCCCATTGGCCCATACCCTGGTCCCTCTAGTCACTTGTTAGCTCCCATTGCCCTCCTTGTCCCATCCCATGTGGTCTAAGCTGAAGTGCACACTCACTGAGAATTTCAGCTCTGAGTCTGAGGTGCCTGGGTTCATATTTCACATGCATAAGCAGCTGTATGTGAGATTTTGAGCACTTGGGGCACCTGCTCCCACATCGGGAAATAGATTAATAATGGCTTCTATTTCACAGGGCGCTTAGGAAAAGTAAACAGTTTCAAGTATTCACAAAGAATCAATAGAACATATTTGGGTCCTTCCTATGGGTTCTTAAAACACGGTTGCTGTAGTTACAAATGTCTGAAAAATCAATGGCCTAGATGTTTAACCATAGGAAAATGGCCAAATAAATTAGGCTTGACTATTCGGCGGGCCATTATCTAGTCATTAAAGACCATCATCGTGAGGACCACGCGGAGATCTTGGCTATGCTTATGATATATTTACTGGAAAGTAAGCCAGGCATGGGGGTGGTGGTACACACCTCTAATCCTAGCACAGGCAGGGATAGGATCGCCACGAGTTTGAGTCCAGCTTAGCAAGTTTAATGCTAACTAGGGCTACATAATAAGATCTCGTCTTAAAACATGGAGCTAGATGCAGACGAGAAGACTGAAGAACAGCAACGTCACAGGGGAGGGACCAGGGCTGGTGTCTGTGCTAGTGCTGCATAGGGTATTTTTTGTTTTTAATCCTTGGGGAAGAGATGGCTCCTGGGTTAGGAGTGCTCTTTCAGAGGACCTGAGTTTGGTTTTCAGAACCCACAGTGGGTGGCTCACAACCTCCAACGGACGACTGCATCTTGTGTGATCTGATGCCCTCTTCTGGTCTCCATAGGCATCTGAACTTAGGTGCACATCCCCACAGACACAGACAAGTAAACATATATATATATTTTTTAAAAAACCACTGAAAAGAGCTTTAAGAAGTTAAATCTGTCCATACTGATTCTGTAGATGTGTCTGAGAAGGTGAGGTGGTATATATGTTTAAATCAATCTCTCTCTCTCTCTCTCTCTCTCTCTCTCTCTCTCTCCCCCCTTCCCTTCCTCTTCCATTCCCCCCTCTCTCCTCTCTCCTTTTCCCTTCCCCTCCCTTCTCCTTTTGCCTCTCATCCACACAAGCTATGCCCTGCAAAATGTACTCTCAAGGCTCCTCCCTTCTAACTAATATTTCCAGAAACTGTCATCTGTCACGTGTTTGTACTGAATCCTTGCAGTGGCCAAGCAGGGCCTCTTGTGCCTCATAAGATATGTGGGCTATATGATTCCCCCCCCCCCGCCCAGAGCTCTGTGGTACACCCAAGTCCCCTAGAAACTCTGAGGGACAAAGTCTCAAAGGTAAAGATGGGGAGTTTCCCATAAGCAGCTGCTCAGAAGTTGCAGTGCACACACCTTGCCTTGGAAGGCAACAAACATGGCTTGGCACTGTTTTGAACTACACGCCATAGCTCCTGAATCACAATGTCATATGTAACCCAGCAAAAACAGCCCCCAAGTGGGGCACGGTGATTTGGGGAGGCTAATACACCATTCGTGGACTTCCAGTTCCCACAGATGCACTCTTCGTAAAGCGTTTCTTTTTCAGTCAAGTGACTGCAGCAGAAAAGATGTACCCAGGCCATTCATGACGTTCCTCATCTGTGGGTATCCCAGAGGGCCCCAGCATTCACAGACCCACACACTCAGTTTCCCAGAACTGGCTTGCATTACTTTGTACTGAGTGGCATCTATCAGATGTACAGTGGTAAGATAACTAAAGCAACGATACATTTACAGATCTAGTTCTTTACTTTTATTTGTATGCGTGTGCCTGCAGGAGCTTATGTGCGCCACATGCATGCAGGAGCCCGTGGAGGCCAGAAGAGGGCACCAGACCTCCTGGAGCTGTAGTTACACGCTGCTCTGAGTTGCCCGGTGTGGGTGCTGAGAATCAAACCTGGGTCCCCCACAGGAGCAGCAAGTGCTCTTTATCCTCTTAGCCACCTCTCCAGCTAAGCTGATATCATTTTATCAAGAGCTTGGACCATGACAGTCACTGTGCTAAGTGCCTTCAATAGTATCTCATGGATTTCTCTGGGTTCCTTCATGGGGTACAGAGATATTCTCCATTTTAGACAGGGAAACCAAAGTTCAAAAAATGAAGGTGATAGCCACAGAGCTGGATTTCTTCTCATGGACTTGGGTTCAGCCAGTGCACAACTGTCTCAGTTGGGTTGAAGGCTGGTTTCTGCAGCCAAGTGAACAGAAATTATGTTCAGTGTGAGAGAACAGTAGTTCTCTTTTCTGAAGTCAGCTTTGGGCATTCCCCACTGAGGAAGGCTTTAGTGTGTATCTCGGGGAAATAAGTCAATTGCCCCACTCAAAATCTACAGTTCCTTATCACCCCACCCCCATATTTAGTTTCAGTGTGTGTGTGAGTGTATATATGTGTATCTCCTCCACATGTGGGCATGCACACAGAAGCCAGAAGAGGGTGTCAGATATCAGCTGTCTCCTCTCTCATTCTCTTCCTGCTTATTCAGGGAGGGTTCTCCCCAAACCTGGGGCTCATTCTCAACTGGTCTTGAGACCAGTGAACCCCATTGACACCCCCTGTCTTCCAACTCAAAGTGAGGCTTGCAGGTGTTTGCTGGGGTGACCTGCTTGTAGCACAGATGCTGGGGTCCAGGACCGTGACTGCAGCACAAGTGAGCTTAACCACTGAGCCATCTTGCCAGCCTCTTTATCTTTAGATGTTTATTTTTAACATTGGCCACAGCTTAAAAAAAAAAAACCAACAACAAACGTCTTCATTTTCATGGGAACTTAGCTTAGCACTTTCGGTTATTAGACATTGTTTCCTTGCAGGGTAGAAAATGAGTATCACCCCAAATAAAGCCACATGTGACAATTAACCAAATGTAAAACTAACCAAATGAATGGTCACTCAGCCCAGCCCAGCCCAGCCCAGCCCAGCCCAGCCCAGCCCAGCCCAGCCCAGCCCAGCCCAGCCATGCCTTCTTCCCTGTACAAAGTGAAGACACCGTGTAGTTTTTCCCACCTGCGTACATGATTGCAATTTGTTTTTATTTTCAGTTTCACTCAGAGTTTGGCATGACGTAGATAATAATAAACGCTTGGTTAAAAAATGAGCAAATAAATGAAGGTATGAATAATCTAATGTGGGAGTGAGATTTTCCAGAACAATGGCCAGCTAAATCGTATGTACAATAAAACCGTGCGCGCAGCTGTCTCTGATTTATTGATATTCTATTAACTGACAAAGCTGGATTAGAAACGTCCATTCCAAGAGAGTATTTCAAATAATTTCTCCTTTTCCAGTCTTAAAAATAATCATATTCTCAGGACATGGAGTTGGACTGTGTCTCCTGCCTAATGATGGGTACAGGCATGTGGCATTAGAACTCACTGGACTGGAAGATAGGCTGCTGTTTGTCACAAACAGGAAATCAGGAAGATCAGCCCTGCTATTCTTGGGTCTTGAGAGATGAGCCAAGATTGAACAGAGAACCAAATCCCTGAGCTGCATCCAACACACACACACACACACACACACCCCAGATGCATAGAGATGCTCTAGGCTAGAAGAACCCTGAAAAGTTTATTTACTGTTTGAATCTGGTGGGCAGGTGCTGTTCATTGTAGTGGGAGGAGCTTCACCACACACAAGATCGGTGAATCCTTTGACCCTTGAACTCCTCAGACTTGAGAACACTGAAAAAAAGTTCTGTCATTTCTCCCAAAAGTTTCAAGGTGGAAGAGAGATTAAGGAGAGAAAATTACCGCCAGGAAATGAGTATCTTTTAGGGTCTTCTTCAATGTCCCTTTCCGGTGTTTTGAAACCTTCTTTATAGAGGTCATGGCTTCCTTACTGGGTTTATTCCTAGGTGTGATGGTTTGAATAGGCTTGACCCAGGGAATGTCACTATAAGGAGGTGTGGCCTTGTTTGAGAATATTTGCCACTCACTGAGTAGGTGGGCTTTGAGACCCTTCTCCCAGCCATGTGGGAGACAACCTGCTCTGGGCTTCCTTCAGATGAAGATGTAGAACTCTCAGCTCCTCCTGTACCATGCCTGCCTGGATACTGCCATGCTCCCACCATGATGATAATGGACTGAACCTCTGAACCTGTAAGCCAGCTCCAGTTAAATTTTGTCCTTATAAGAGTTGCCTTGGTCATGGTGTCTGTTCACAGCAATGGAAACCTAACTAAGACGCTAGGTGTTGTAATTTCTTTGAAGCTACCATAAATGTTATTGTTTTCCTGGTTTCTTGCTTGGCATGTGCACTGTTGGTTTATGGGAAAGGCAACGGGAATTTTTGTAGACGGGTTTTGTATCTTGTTACTTTGCTTCAAGTGTGTGTTGGTGTTAAGGGCGGAGTCTTGGGGCTCTCTTAAGTGTGCACCATGGAATACCTTGGCCTCTTCCTTTCCTATTTGTATACCACTTACTTTATTCCCCATGTCAGGGTTCTAGCTAAGATGTCAGGGACTACGTGGAGTGAGATGGAGATGGGGGACACTTATCCATGTTCCTGATATCAGAGCAAATGCTTTGAGTTTTCCCCCATTTAGTGTAGTACTTAACCTCTAGTACATTGACTTATTGTGTGTGTGTGTGCTCCTGTGAGAGCACACACAAACACCTGAGCACGTGTGTGCTGTCGTGCATGGAGGCTGGAGGTGAAGGTCGGATGTCTCCCTCGATTGCCCTCCATTGGCTGAGTCACCTCACCAGGTTCTGAGGCATGTGTCTATTTCTAATCATATTAAGCAAAAGAACACAGACTCAGAAAGACACATAGCATGCCTGGGTCATCTATCTCATGTAAATGAGATGAAGCTCACACTTAAGCTCACTGTCTCTCTGGAGATATATCAGCGGGGTGGGTTCGTGGGTGAACCCTGCATACAAGGAGGATGATGTAAGAACCAGATACTGAGCCCCTAAACCCATAAAGGCCTGGAAAGAAACTCTAGTAGATGAGAAACACGGACTAGATGATACGCGAGTGGCGAATACAGGAGAGGACTTCTCTTTGATATACAGAGCACAATTGACAGACCAAGCATATTACCTGGAAGTCAACAGCACCCCTGCTTCCAGTCAGAGCTGAGCAACAGCCTCAGACGGCGGCAAAATGTGTTCCGGGTCCTGCCAGCCACATGTTCTTGCCCCAGTGGGCGTGGCTTCTGTGGCACTGGACTTCTTGGTAAATGTCACTGGATTTTTACTGTTCCCTTTACGCCACCATTTATGTTGAGTGCATAACCTACATAAGTGTGTGTTTGTGTTTGTGGTGGACAGATATATGGAAGCCAGGAGTTGGCAATGGCTTTCTTAGCCACTTCCACCCTTCTTTAACTTCTTTGTGAATGACAAGATCTGTCACTGAGCCTGGAACCCACCAACTAGGCTATGCTCGTTGTCCAGAGAGGCCTAGGAAGCCCCACGTTTCCACCTTCCCAGAGTGGGGCTCACAGGCACACAGTACCACTCCTAGCTCTTGTGTGAGTGCTGGAGACTGAACTCGGCTCATCAGGCTTGTGCTGCAAGCATTTCGCTGACCGGTCTCTCTGTGCTTTTATGGACCAGCCTCTTGCCTCATGGAAGCATTTAGGATTTTTGTCCCCAAGGACTGGACAGACATTTCAGTTGCAAAGGCTTATTATAGAACATTCTAGAGTATTGTAAGAACAAACCACATTATAGACGATCATTTTTATTTGAGGCATGTAAGTAGTGATACCTGCTCACAAGGATGCCATTGGCCAGTCTCTGTTCCTGTGGTCAAGTCTGACAAACTGAACAGACCCCAGTCCCCTCTAGCCCAGGGCTGCAGGGCTGTGGAGGTTCATAACCAGGAGTGTTTTGTGTCTTTTCTCTACCCCACCTGCCATTCATTCTCCACACAAGGAATCCTGTATTCGCATGTTCTTGCCATGGCCACCAACAACCTTAAGTGATTCCGTCCTGTGTGCTTCCCTCAGAGGCTCCCTGGAGTCCCCCCTGCCTCAGAAAGATGGAGCCAGTAGTCCAGGCCAGCTTCCTCAGGAACATGAAGTCAGCATCCAAAGCCAGCTTCCTTAGGAACACAGAGCCAAAATACCAGGCCAGCTTCCTTAGAAACACAGAACCAGCATCCAAAGCCAGCTTCCTCAGAAACACAGAGCTGGTATCCCAGGGCAGCTTCTGGAGGAAGATATCTTTTCCACTCATTCCTGCCTTCGTGCCTCCAAAAATCCTAGTTATTCTTAAAAAATAGCAATGACCATGAGGGGCTTATCAACAGTAACAGCGGCCACTGTGCCCAGGCTCACAGGGAACTAGCTACTCTTTCCAAGCTAAGCACGGAAGACTTAGCACGCATGACCCCTTCAGCACTTCCCCAGATCACCCATCTCCAGTGGCCTTGACTTGTGCATCATTAGGCTTTCCTGTGGTTCACAGCACACATTAACTCACCGGCGTCATCATCAAACATAGTGTGGCATAAACACTGTTAGATGTTTTGAGGGGGTGGTAGAACAGATTCGGTTCCTGGCTTTCTAAACCCCGTCAATGCAGGTATATGGCCACCAGGTGGCAGTAAATCACCACTACGGAGATTGTTTTGCCTATCTAAAGGTGGCCACCAAGATCCTCTCCTTTTACAAAGACACACTTTTGTTAAATGCTTAAGCAGCATAGTTTAACTCCAGGTAGGGTATGTGACCTAATGACATCATCACCGTATTTCTGATTCAGTTACTCTTCAGGATATGAGACAACTAGAGTCCACGGAGTTTGGCTAGATAGTGAGAGGGCCTTCTATCATTGACTCCCACTCCTGAGGGGAGAAGGAGGAGAAGGGGAGGGGGAATGGAAGAGGAAGTGGGAAGGGAGGGGGGAGGAGGAGGGCGAAGAGGACAGAGGCACAAAGCAGCTCCGGAGTTAGATGGTTCCCCTCTCCACACTCCTTCCAGGGCTTGGCTTCCCATCTTCTAGATCTAGTGACCTGCCTGTATCCACTTTCTGCCCCACCCCCACCCCCTACCCCGCCCAAGGCCAGGGATGCCTGAAGACAGTTTACAAAGCTGGAGGCTATGAAGGCTAGTGGCGGAAACTTGCTTTCTTAAAAGCTACTGAAAGTCACACCTCCCTGGTAGATGTTCTGTTCCATGGAAGTTTCTGAGCACAAAGCTTGGAGCACAAAACTTCAAGAAGGAGAGAGGTGCTCTTTTGGGGGCTGTTACCACTGCATACCCAGGGACTGGTGGCTCTAAGCTTGGTGTCTGGCTGGTCTGCAGACCCTAGTCCCTTCCACTCCACTGCCCACCTTTCCAGCTAACACTTCAGGGAATACAGGCTCTCAAGTCAACACTAAATATTCCTTCCTTCTTCATGAAAACTTGTAGCTGCTTCTCAGGACCTTTAACTAGGAGATCTAGAAAGCCAACTGTGTTTCTTAGCTAAGTGATGGAGAGCCTGTTCTGAATTCTCATGATAAAAGGAAGGGCTGGGGGAAACTTGATGATCTTTATCACCAACAAAAACACACTGTGTGTCTGTAGTGTGTGTGTCTGTAATGTGTGTGTGTGTGTGTGGTGTGTGGTATGGAGAGAGAGAGAGAGCACAAGAACTGGGGGTACGGCTCAATGGGCAGGAACATTTGCTGTCAAGCATGAGGCTCCAAGTAGGGATCCCAGCAAACACTAAAAATGCTAGGTTTGCATCAGGACCACAATGTTCCAGGTGTGTGCAGCAGAGGCAGGGGGATCACTAGGGCTTACTGGGTACAACACAGCTCCAGGATAAGTAAGAGACTCCAACTCAAGGGATAAAGCAGAGAGTGCTAGCATAGCATACCCAAAGTCTTCCTCTGGCCTGCTCAGACACATGCACGGCACACACTTGTGAGCATACACCCCACTTACATATTCACATAGATACCTCCACCATGCTCACACATGCACGGCACACACTTGTGAGCATACACCCCACTTACATATTCACATAGATACCTCCACCATGCTCACATATGCATGCACATCAAAAATAAATACATTAGGAAGAAGGAGGAAGAGGAGGAGGAGGAGAGGAAGAGGAAGAGGAAGAGGAAGAAGGAAGAAGGAAGAAGGGAGAAGGGAGAAGGAGGAGGAGGAAGAAGAGAAGGAGGAGGAGGAGGAGGAGAAGAAGAAGAAGAAGAAGAAGAAGAAGAAGAAGAAGAAGAAGAAGAAGAAGAAGAAGAAGAAGAAGAAGAAGAAGAAGAAGAAGAAGAAGAAGAAGATCAAGAAGATCATTTGTGGGGAGGAATTAAGACCAAGAACAAAACCTCCCAAATCACAGAGTCCAGCCCTTCACCTTCACTCAAGCAGCCTCCGCCGTTATAGACATTCTTCTTGCAGTTGGATGACAAAGCAGCCTATAAATAACACAGACACGTGAGGACATCAAAGCCCAGACTGAACACCCAGCTATGACTTCCTAGGCCTGAATGCTTTCTTAGGGAGACTTGGACTTTATCTTCTGTATAGAGAGGGCTCTACATTGGAAGGCAATGTTGGGGGTGTGGCCTTCTGTACAGCAGTTGACACCATAGCCTTGGGTTCTTCTCCTGTGAGATGTGAATACCACCCCTTCCCTACTGTCAGAGCAGCAAGGGAATTGAGTCCCTGAGTAGGAGATGGAGACCAAGGAGGGAGACTGGACAGGTGAGATTTTAAGGTGTGGCATTTGTGCATGTGTGTGTGTGTCTGTGTGTGTGGATGTATCTCTGTGTGTATGTGTGTATGAGTGTGGATGTGTCTGTGTGTACATGTGTGTATGGGGGGTATATACATGTGTGTGTCTGTGTGTATGTGTTTTATGTGTCTGTATGTGTGTATATGTGTGTATGTGTCTGTTTGTCATGTGTGTGGGATATGTGTGTATGTGTGTATATCTGTATGTATGTGTGTGAGTATGTGTGTGTACATGTGTGTATGTGTGTGTGTATGTGTATATGTGTATATGTGCCTGTGTATATATATATGTGTGTGTGAATGTGTGTGTGTGTGGGTCTGTGTATGTATGTTTGTCTGTGTATGTGTGCTGTGTGTGTCTGTATATGTTTGTCTGTTTATGTGCGCTGTGTGTCTGTGTATATATGTGTGTGTTTATGTGTATGTATGTATGTGTATATGTGCATGTGTGTCTGTGTGTATATGTGTGTCATGTGTAGTGTGTATGTGTATGCTGTGTCGGTGTGTCTGTGTGTGTAACATGTGTGGTGTGTATATGTGTGTGTGTTGGAGAGGTGATGGAAGATGAAAGCAGGAGATAATATTTTGGGGGCAGAACGGGACCAGCAAAAGAGGGTATGGGCGTAGGCAGGGACAGTGGGGAGATGAACAGGAACTATAATATAAAGACCGACAGGCATAAGCATGCCATCATGAAGCCATTAGTTTGTATACTAACTAAAAATTAGTAACAGAATAAGAAATAAAAAATGCCTTGGACCTTAAAACAAACAAAAGAAAAAGAATCCCTGAGGTGGGGGCAGCAAAGCCTTAACGTAGCTTCATCTATCCCTTCAATCCCAGGCTGCCGCTGTCAGCCTTGCAGAAGTAGAAACTACCTGCTTTTAGTAGACCGTGGCACGGGACATCGAGGTGCATTTTGGGAGGCATTGTCTACTCTGCGGCAGAGAGGGAAGCCTCACTGATTTGGGAACTTGGATGTGTTCCCATGCACCGTGTCTTCGATCTCTGTCTCCTGGGACTTGGGCTTCTAATGAATTCCGACAGTAAAAAGCTGGAATCCTATACCTGCAGGCAAAAAAATCGCCTTGAGCACAGCCTCGACTTAGAACAGGCTGTCGTGAATGAAACCGAAATTAGTTTGGTGGGCAGAGATTTAAACAGCTTCTACTGCTCTGCCCAAGGGACGATGTATCACTCTGGCAGAAGTACTGCCCACTGCTTATTATTATACAAAACGGACAGACAGGAGTGCAGACTGAATTGAGAAGCATGAAAATCCCTGGAGTCTTTCAGAAGAGAGTGCGCAGTGCTATGGGAGGCCGTGGGGCTCCAGGCTCACTGGTTCAAGGTGGATCTGCTGTGGGAATTCCCTGCTGGGTGTCTTCAGGCTCACTGCTCAGCCACCGGCTCAGGATTTCACATTGTGTTCTAGGGGATGCCATGGGTACTGTCCTAGGCAAGTTCCTTCCCGTCTTGGAGTCTCCGCTCTATCATCTTTAAAATGAGAAGACTCACTTGACAATGGGGTGGTACCGAAGCAGCGATGGTTCGGATTAGGCATGGAGCACATTGACTTGGTATTGAGCAAAGGGTCAAATGATGCCTCTATCACCACCATCTCCATTGCCATCCTTATTACATCTTCATCCTCCTCTTCATCCCCATGGTTACCACTCTCATCACCATGATCCTCATTATACCATCACCATCTCCACCACCACCATCACCTTAATCATCACCGTCACCATCATCATGACCATCATTAATGCCTTAGCATTATGGTCCCCACATGAAGACAACAGCATCCTCACCGTTGCCATCATAGTGACTCGCAGCAGGCTCATTATCACCATCCTGACTCTAACCATCACCACAGTAACCATGGCTACATCATCATCTCATCCCCCATCTCCATCATCAACACAGTCCCGGTCTCTGTGGGCAGGGCTATGGCTTCCTCCAGAAAGCGCAATGTGATTTTTACCTTATATTCTTGGTTGTTTTCAGTCCTTTCAGAGATTGGAGATGCTTTAGAAACTAGAAATAATTCCCTGTGTACCAGGAGTTTTGATTTTGATCTGCTCAGGTAAAAAGTACATAAATCTATCCCTCCCAGAACACTCTAGATGTCTTAGTAAGAAGTTATGGGTGCTGCTCCTGCCTACAGGCACAGTTACTAAGGCTGGCCCTACCTACAGGCTCAGAGTTACTGAGGCTGGTCCTGTCTATGGGGCAGCACCTCACCCCTACTCTCTCACTACCCCACACTACCCTATGAGAGAGGGCTCAGGCTACCTTTTCAAAGGTGACACTTAAGATGGGCAAAGCAGCTAATTGCCCCTGGGACTCCATCAGGCCTTCTGAGTTCCTCTGCAGGCGCAGTTTGCCCGCTAGATGTGCTCCTCAGCCTCGGATGGATTCCTCTTTGCATTTGGCCTAGGAGAGGAGACGGAGCACTTTTTCAGCTGCCGGCTTCAGGGTGCTGAGCTGAAATATGCAGATTGAAGTCTGAACAGCTGCAGCGCTGCAAAGTGGCTGGTATTTTGGTGGGCTTTATTTTAAAGTCCCTGACAGTTCAATCTCACTAAATAATTCAAGCTGTTTAGGAAAAGCCATCTGATTTTAAAGTACGTCCCTGAAGGTCAAGGAAATAGTTGGGATTTTTATTCTTGGTGAATAGTATTTGACAAAATAACAGAATTGCCCCTCATAATATCTTTCTCTTTACGTCGCAAATGAAATTACTAAGCACACACCGTTGGATGTTTGTCTATAAACATCCAATGTCTCTTTCCCGTGTGTCCCTGACAGAATGTTAAGTAACATTCGGGTCTCACCATTCTGAGTGAAGCCCCAGGTTTGAATAAAGTCCCAGGCTTGAAAGCCCAATGCCAGAAGCCATCTCCAGCTTCGGGTGTCCCTGATCCCTTAGGGAGGTCTACTTGTATCCAGTGCAGGAAGACACAAGCCCCGAGTCATGGAAGAGCTAAAGTATTGATTTAGAAATCAGTAGACAAGAACAAAACGAAGCAGCAACAAATGAAGAAAGAAAACTAAGAGACACACTAAACCCCCAACTTGCCTTGTAAAAGTTTTCTTGTGCCGGGCGTGGTGGCGCACGCCTTTAATCCCAGCACTCGGGAGGCAGAGGCAGGCGGATTTCTGAGTTCGAGGCCAGCCTGGTCTACAAAGTGAGTTCCAGGACAGCCAGGGCTACACAGAGAAACCCTATCTCGAAAAACCAAAAAAAAAAAAAAAAAAAAAAAAAAAAAAAAAAAAAGTTTTCTTGTACAGAGGTGGAAGTTTGCTCGTCTAACACTGTGGTCTCCATGGTGACATGCAAGTCAGGCATACAGCCTTAACTTCCAGAAACACACTGGACAGGGATTCTTTTGTGCTCTTTGGAGATGGGGCTCTGGGTTTGTTCATCCGATGGGAGACTGGGGAACAGCTTGGGGTATTGGGAGGCAGGACATGTAGACCTGTGGATCAGACCTGTTTGAACTCACACAGAACCCAACAGGAGCTCTGCTCATCCATAGCCAATGCTTGCCTGTCTCCTGAGACTGAGGCCAAGGAGTCACAAGGATGCATGCTCACAGATCCACTCAGTAACCGAACCAGACTGAGGATGCAAACTGGGCACTGGGGTTGACACAGAACACATCAGAGGTGGCTCGATTTTGATTCAGCGGTGATGAACAGCAGAACCACAGCCATCTCTCCAATGTGGTCTGACCTGCCATCCTTAACATGACTTCAATGAGCTGATCCCACCTCCCCTGCTCCCAGCTTCCTCCCATAGAATCCCCGTATCAGTTCTCACTTCATAAGGATGCTGTTACACATGGAATTCTACATTTAAACTGCTACAAGCAATCTGAGACATGATTGCTCATGTCTGCAAATACCAGCACTTGGTAAGCTGAGGCAGGAGGATTGCTGCCAGTTCAAGACCAGGCTGGGTTACATAGTACCTGCCTCAAAATCAAAACAACCACCTACTTCAAAAAGTCCTGGAGGCAAAGACCTCATTTATACTCCCCCAGAGCAATGGTTTGCTCCTGTGTACCCTCTGTGCTGACCTATGACATCTCTTGGGACTAGGATGTTGTTCCATGGCTGTGGGAAACCCATGCCATTCAGTGCTGACACCTGTAGATGTGCCACCAGCATGCCACAGGTGTGACTGCTCAAACAGTGCAGGTAGGTGACAATCAATGGCTTGTATCTACTTCCACTGGTAAATGCCACTGAGGGGACAATTAGGAGAGGTTATGTAGCTTAGCTCAAAGGGTCACAAGATGGCTCTCATCCCCAGATCTATCTTCGCACTGTGACCTACCATATTGAGAGAACTTCCTGCTCCAGCATGGCACACAACTGGTTCCTCAGGGGCCTGGTCTTCTGGGGGGTCCAGTCCCTGGTGTGTCTCTCAGCTGTGCAGCTGAGTTTTGAGACCTAGGCAAACTACTCTGTCTGTCCTCTGTCCTGGTTGCAGTGATTTTCTTACATGCAACAGAGGTGACATGAATAACCAAACTATTCCAATTATGACCAGCCTGTGGGTCTTCTGTTCTGTGTCCCCAAGTTTTCACACCATTATGCAAGAGCCACCTCTGCCCCCTCTACACCCCAACCATCTATTCTTCTGGGATAAAGGTATTTTGAGACATAAGCATGAGTCTTGGCATGATTTATGTCACAATGTGTCTCTAAGGAGACTAGTATGTCTATCTACCCCCAAGCATGGTACAGACCCACATGGTTCCCCTGTCCTCACCATTAGCTTCACTGTCTCCCTTGGGTGCTCTGCTGTGGGAAATCCCACTCACATTTGGGCATCTTCTGTACAGCCTGAAAAACACCATTCATTTTGGCTGGTCCACAATGCCTTCTGTTCCTGGGCCACCTCCTAGCTGTTACTGCTAGGGACATACTTTCTCTGGTTCTCATCTGTCTTGGATTCTTGGATTCAACACTAATTCTCTCAGAGGACCCATTTGGCTATATTAATTCAAGTCACCCTCCTCAGTCACACTGAACCACAGGATCCTATTTTCTTCTTAATGTTTAGCACAATATTCTATTTTATTGACCTCAAACATACACACACACACATATATATATATACACACATATATACATATATACACACATATATGTATGTATATATAAATACACACACACACACATATATATATATACATATATGTATGCATGTAATGTATGTATAGTTTGAACAGTGTTCAAAGGACATCCACCCTGAATTGAAAATATTTACTGAGCATGTGTTGAATAATTTTGATAAGAAAAAGAAACGTTTTCACTGATAAACAAGAGCGGGTCTGGGTCCAAGGTTATGATGCTGGCAGTCTCCTATTAATCACAACAGCTGAGAAACCAACACCCAACAAGGCTCCCTGTGACCCATCACAGGACACAATTCAGACCAGCATACAACCATTCCTACACACAGGCAAGTGTGACACCACACTGTGGCTTCACTGACCACAGCTGTAACCTCCCTGCAGTCAGCTCTAGCTAGAGATAGGATCCTGACAGCCCCCTTGCTCCCATGAGTGAGGAACCCCTAAATCTATGCCTTCCCTAACACTCTACTACTGAGGCAGCCACAATTCCTCATGGCTCTCTGCTTCAATTGCAGCAAGCAACAGTTTCTGGGCAGGAACACAGGCGTCTCTGGGAGCCTGGAGCTGAATACATAGCACTAAGTAGATAGCTTTTTGGGGGTGGGGAGGTGGCTCAGAAGGTTAAGTACCTGTCATACAAGCACAAAGACCCGAGTTTGGATCTTCATAGCCAGAGGAGGCAGTGCACATCTGTAACCCCAGTATGAGGGTAGGGGTGGGGAGATAAGTGAATAACTGCAGTTCCCTGGCTGGCCAGTCAGCGTAGCTGAAGTAATGAGTGCCTGGCTCCGTGGGAGATCCCATTTTTAAAAAATAAGGTAGGGGGGATAAAAATGACACTTGACACCAATCTCCGTTCTCCACCTGCACACATACTCAAGTATGCATATGTATACACACAAGGAACATACATTTTCCACACAGACAGACACACACACACACACTCATCAAAATACGAAATAAAGCAAAAGAATGGGCAGACACTGTGGTGTCTGTGAGCCAGACATCAGTTCCTATGCAGCAGCGCTGGCAGGTGGCCATCCATGTCACCATCCTGACTCTAAAGATGAAGAAGCTGACATGTAAATCAGACATTTCTGAGGTCATGGGGCTCCCGGTGGGGAGGCTGCAGCTTGAATGCACCCCTTCCTGCTCGGAGCCTCGAATACTCTCTCGTGGTTGCGGGGCTTCTTTGGTCTTAGTAACTCTACCCTTGGCTCTGAGCGGGCATCCAGCACACATCCCTGGGTGTGTGCCCTCACATGACTGCTCCATTGGCAATGAGAAGCATTGGCAGGAACTACTCCAGGTGGCCATCTCCCCAGAAGTCTGCTGTTGCGATTGTCGCTGTTTCTTTCTAGGACCATCTGAAATACTCAGACTACGGCTAAAAACATATTTGGGGTGAAACATCCTTCCGTTCTGTAGGGGACATTTAACAAACGGAGAAAAGAGGTTTGAGATGAGGATTTGGGGGGACAGGAAGTATGGCCCACAGGTTTTACGTAAGACAGTTCAATACCCTGAATTATTGCTTTCTGGGTAATGGCTCCTACCTCTTGCCAGCAATCACTGAGTAATAAATGAATCTGTACTCAACAGTTATTTGTGGAATGAAGACTCTGGGTTGCTGGCAAGGGAATACATTTGCCTCTTGACATCTCAGGCCATTACAGAGAGCATGTGACCCTACCCTGCACTGTGTGCTGTCAGCTGTGACATGGAACCGGCAACCCTCTCAGGGGTTCCATTCCTGATTCAAGACATGAGAGGAGGCACTGTCACCCCTGTGATCCGGCTCGTCAGCACTGGCCAGGTGGGACTCAGTTCCTCTCAGACTGGGATTTGGAGATTCCAGAGGTGGAATTCAACTTGGGGTTGGGCGAGGGTACACAGCAAAGGTCAAAGACAAACACCCTCCCCATCCCCTCCAGCTTTGTCTGATTGGAGAAAAGCTTCAGGGGGAGTTGCCATGGCTTGATTATGTGACAGTTCTTAGACTGTCATAGGTCTTGAGAGGGACAGGGGCTTCATCAGGGTCTGTCTCACAGACCATGTTGGCAGCAAGGACTTGTGAGGTGGAGTGGGCAGGGAGGTGGTTGGTAGCTACCCCAGGAACAGGGGAGAGGTAAGAAGGGTGGATGTATGGAGCAGAGGAAAGGGAGTTGGGGGTAGCAGAAGGACGGGGCCTAGATGAGGAGGCCAGTGCCTGGCAGATCCACATTCTCTACTCCTTTGCGCAGACACCACAGTCGCTCACTCATTTTGATCAAACTATTCTATAGCCGAGCATTAGAGGTCAGTGGGAAAGGGAACATCAGAGATGTCCTTTATTATCCATGGCTTCCAAGGCATCCTTTGTCTTATTAATTGAGCATGGAAACCTTCCTGTTTTTGATGTTTTGTGGTCATTAGTTTAACATGAACTCCATTCTGGTGAGGTAGGGACAGCCATCACCTTATTTCCCATGGCGGAGGACGGAAGCACAGGGGTGGTCAAGTAACTCGACCAAGGTCATCCTACAGAACATCTTCCTGAAGGCGAATGTCAGATCCAAATCCCCGTGACTCCCAGCCTCCATGGGAAGGAGAGTGGTACCTAGTGAGCTTCAAGGACAGCCAAGGGCAAGCGAGTTATATCCATCTGACTTTGATTTAATTTTGTCTCAAGTACCACAGGGAAGAAACAACTCCATCATCCCAAGTCTCTCTTAGTTAGGGGAAAAAATGGTGGCAATTTTCTCATCGAGGTTCTGGTGGGGTTTTAAACCTAATTATTTGAAGCCTGTTTATCCATACAGAGCTCTACCAGTGGCTCATGATGATTTATCTCTATGGATTAAATGTCACAACAGAGGAGCTGTGATCTAAATCATACATTCACTGCGGATCTTGAAAACCTTAGGAAGGTCTCCCAACCACATGCACCAAAGACAATGTACATCTCCCAGCTTTTCTCTCCACGTTGTCAGGTGTTTGGAATCACACACAGACAGGATCTTCTCTTTGGCCTAGCTTGGGCGCTGAAATCCACATGTTCTTTTAGGGAGATTATACTGGCTGGTTCTCTGTGTCAACTTGACACAAGCTGGAGTTATCACAGAGAAAGGAGCCTCCTTTGAGGAAGTGCCTCCATGAGATCCAGCTATAAGGCATTTTCTCAATGAGTGATTAAGGCAGGAGGGCCCAGCCCATGGTGGGTGGTGCCATCCCTGGGCTGGTAGTCCTGGGTTCTATTAAGACAGCAAGATGAGCAAGCCAGGGGAAGTAATGCAGTAAACAGCATCCCTCCATGGTCTCTGCATCAGCTCCTGCTTTGGTCACAGAGAAGAGATGAGAAACATATGCAGCTATCAGAAATCGTTTTGGCAAAGGATTATTATGGGGCTTCTGAGACCCCAGTAATAGAACCCCCCCAAATGTTCACTTACATAATAATTGTTTATGAGGTGCCCCTGTGTCAGATGAAGGGAAAGGCCAAGAGATAACCATAGACAAAATACAGAGATCATGGCGTAGAATAAATCTTATAGAATAAGGTTGACTCTCTTCTCATAGGTTCATAGGTGAGATTATAGTTAATGAAATTAAAACCCATGCAAGTCACAAAAATACAGTGAGATGAAGTAGCTTGTTGACAGCAGCCTCTTTCCTCTAGATAGACAAGGTCACTGGCCTGATGCCATTTGGTTCCTCTCCGGCTCTTTCTCTAACTTGTTTTCCCTTTAAATTACTCTCTTCTGCAGTTACTTTGGCAGACCCATAAAGATCTTTTTGACAAGACACCTAAAGTGCACTCAGCTTCCATCAAACCCCATAAGACAGATCTCTCCTTAAACAGTGGAAGTTATCCTCTGTGACACTGTGACCCAGGGCACAGTGGCCATCTCATGGGAGCCAGATTGCTCCCTTCAAGCGACATACCCCGGGGACAGGACCACTGACCTGACTATAATCTCGGCTCAGCCTGCTATGTCTAACCAATCTCCTTTTGTTTTCTTTCCCCATAAGATCTCAATGTCCCTGTCAGTTCCTCCAGACTTGGCAGTCAACAAACCTCCCCCATGTCTTCTTGGTCATCAGTTCTCCCTATCTGCCCTTTACCAAGGTTCATCTCTTTTATTAGGTTCTAGAACAGGTGGCAGAGCCTAGATCACTGGAATCTATAGAGCAGCGTGCTTGGTCCCCAAACTGCAGAAACAAGTTTTGGAGAGCCAGCAAGGAGGTAAACCATGCTGGACATCAGTTACTCACAGCGAGTTGATCCAGATGAACAGGAAAGATTGAGTAGTGGTCTCAGGAAGAACCAACATCAACTAAGGAACCGCTTCCATCCAATTGTCCTGTGACCACATCTGGGATATTTCTTAATTGCTAATTGGTGTAAGAGTACCCAGTCCATGGTAGGTGGCACTATCCCTAGGCGGGCAGGCCTGGACTATATAAGAAAGGTAGCTGAGAAAGCCAGAGGGAACTAGCTAGTCAACAGCCTTCCTCCATGGTCTTCCTACTTAAGTTCTTTCCTTGGCTCCCCTCAATGATGGACTGAAGCCTGTGAGGTAAAATAAACTTGAAAAACCAACCAAACAAACAAACAACCAAAAACTCTTTGGAATTGCTTTTGGTCAGTGTTTTATCATAGCAACAGAGAGCACATTAGGACAGCACATGATGCGATTGCCGGGACTGCATTTACACTTAGATCTTTTCTTATCTTTGTACTTCAGCCTGCTGTTGTCACCTTCTACCATTATTTTGTGAGGCAGACAAATGAGAATTTGAGTTTACAGTCCCTTAGAGAAAGACCCAGTGAGTCCTTTCCCATTAGTGCAGGTTGGACCTTGCATTTCTTGTTTCTGGCCATCGTAGCTCTTCAGGAATTATCCGTGCACTTATGTCAGGGAAATTTGAAATTTTGCAGAAAATATCCTTGTTGTTTGAACTCTCCCTGGAGAACATTCTGGGATTAGAGCATTTGTCTTTAAAGGTTTTACTTTATTTTAAATTATGTGTGTATGTGTGTACTATGCCTTTTCCACCAAGGGCTTCATCCCCTTGAACTATAGACCAGAATCTATCCTTTCTTCCCTAAGTCACTTCTTGTTGGCGGCCACAGCATCAACAAGAAGAAATGACCATCTTACACACAGCTTATATTTTACATGTGGGAATTAATTCCAGGGCCAGGAAACACAGCTCACCAGTGGCACAAGCCTGATGATTGCAAGCCTTGGTCTCTCCAGGATGCAATAAGAACCAGGCCTAACAGGGCCCAACATGACCTGGGGCAAAGGGTGCTCAGCCACTGGAAAACTCCTGTTAACCTCGGCTGATCTGCTCAGAGCCCAGGGCTGCTGTCAGGGTCTCTTCAAAGTGTTTAGAGTCATGGAGTCTGTGATGGACGAGTGAGCCTGAGGCAGCACTTCAGGCGTTGTCCTTGGACGGTGAAGTCCATCGCATCACCCTTGAACCCTTTCGTCTTGCTAGAGAGAAAAGCCATGGTGGCGGCTAGAGACAAGCTGGAGTCCCAGGCAGAGGAAATGCTTTTCAGTGGGGCTTAGGGCCACGTGCAGTGTGAGATTAAGGGTGTATTTTGCACATAGGGAAGAAAATAATTGAAGTATTGCTGATATCACTATGGGAAATAATAAATGACATTTAGTGTTCTCATCTACTACGTGATATCTGCATTAATAAAAACCACATGATAGGACGGCAGCCAAGGTAAGGTATAGGCAAAGGATAGCCACCTGCCTGAGTGCCCAGAGCAGCTGCTGAGTCTGTTTGCCCTGTACTCTAGCTCCTTCTTGCTCCCCAAACTAACGGATCTTCTGGTGGGAGCCTCTTCGGGTCAAAGACTTATAGAGAAAGCATACTTGAACCTTAACTAATGATAATGGGAGGGAAGGGCTTATTTCAGACATAGGCAACTAAGACAAGGATCTTTAATATGGCTAGAAGGCATGTAAAGGAAACAGGGTGACCGTGCTGTGCACGGGCTGTGGCTGCACGTTTGCTGTTGTACCTTGCACACTGTGGGCTGCGTAGTTCTGCAGTGATGACTGACAGTAGTGGCAAGTTTTTAGTCCAGCTTAAAGTCTTAAAAAGAAGGCAGCCTGCATCTTGGTAACCTCACTCTGACGATGAGAACACTGTGGCTCCGAGATGAGAAATGTAGCCCCTTGGGATGTGTTTTGGAATGCATTTCTTTCTGTTTCCCCAACAAAGGAGGACCAGCTCCAGCCAGGTAGTTGTAGGCAGTGCTACCTTCTCTCTGCATGCTTGGACAGGGGTGCTAAGGTGGTGGGGCAGATTATAAGCTTTGAGTCCACCGCACAATGGAGAGGCAGAGTGCACCATCAGTCCTGAGTAAAGCAGGGGGAATGGTTGCAACGGTCAAATGATAGGCTAGCCTGGAACACTGGCTAGTCTGGCGGGAACACGGGTCATTCATCATAGTTCTAGCTCCTGGGAAGTCTTCTTTCTCTTTTCAGTGATCTTCAGTGCTGGGTGTGAGTGTGTGATGGTGTGAGTGTGTGCATCTATTTGCGTGTGACCATGTGGTCCACCTGGTGGCTATGGCCAAGAAGACTCTTGCTTGGCACAGGAGCTGCAAGGAAGAGCAGAGCCCAGAAAGCGTCTTGCTTTTTTCTTGTTTTTGTTTTCCCCCCAAAGGGCTGAGGAGAGCTTTGCACATGATGCCCATGCTTCCCGCCAGACTTGACACTGGTCCAGTGATGGACAAAAGATCTACTCAGCTCTGATTCTACTGCAAAACACCAGGTTGCATCATACCGTAGGTCCATTACAGGAAAGTGATGGATGATCTTGAATCCGGTCTAAGGAGCACACTAAGAAGTCACAGTCAACTCAAATGGCAGCAGCCTTTCCCTCCAAGTCACAGTCACCCTAAGGCAATCCAGTGGTTCTCAACTTTCCTAATGCTATGGCCCTTTAATATGGTTCCTCATGTTGTGGTGACCTCCAACCATAAAATTAATTCATTGCCACTTCATAACTATAATTTTGCTATTGTTATGGATCGTCATGTAAATATACGATATACAGGATATCTGATATGCAAGCCCCCAAAGGGGTCACCGAGACCCACAGATTGAGAACTGCTGACCTAGACTGAAACAGCCTTTCCCACCACCAGGAACAGACAGATCTGCCCTCTTCTAAATAATGGCCTCCCTTTCCTCTTCCTTCTGCAATCATAATTTTTAAGCCAAGAAGAGAACCACTGTAGGAAACACTGTGGGCAGACACCTATACTCTTAGCAGCCGAAGTGGTCGAAGACCAACCCTTAATAGTGGTCATTAAAGATAAATGCAGTGGATTGGCCTAGTGCTATGGTTACTTTAGCAAACTGCTCAAGAACAGTAGGATATGCACTGGAAGCTAGGGAGATCTGAAACAACCAATTAAGTCTGAAAACCAAGAATCAATGCACCAGCCAGACCTCTAACACACAAAAGAATGAATAGGTGTTCTCGTCCTACAAAGACAGGAGGGGGTAGATCTGACACAGCAGATGGTGTCCAGTGTCTAGTGTGCACACTCATTTCTTTGTTATTCAGCCAATTTTATTTGCTTGTATTTGCATGTGTGTGGTCTGTGTGTATCTCTCTCTCTCTCTCTCTCTCTCTCTCTCTCTCTCTCTCTCTCTCTATCTATCTATCTATCTATCTCTGTGTGTGTGTGTGTGTGTGTATTATGTGCACATATGTGCACATGGAGGCCAGGGAACGCATCTTTCCTGCTCTATGACTTTTCACCATATTCTCCAGACAGGGTCCTGTGAATCTGGAGTGAAGTTTGTGTAAGCCTCTGCAACCCTTCTGGCTCCACCCCCAGTGAAGACCTCACCTTTGCATCCAGAGTTATTTTAGGGCCAGAACCCAGGTCCTCAAGTGTTCACAGCAATCCCTCTTCCTCTCTGTGCCCTCTCAACAGCCCCTTAACTGATATTCTTGAGCAATTCTGATGCTCCTGAGAAGCTAAGACCCGAAACTCGGATTCTGTGCGTTGATTCCGATGGCGGTGGCTAACTGGGAGGAATTGCTTGGCAGAGCGTTATGAGACAGGCGGTGTACCTCTGGTCTTTCTACTCCACTGCATCTTTGTAAAAAGTAGAATTTTCTCCTCTCAGTTGACAGCATAGAGAAACGTAATTCATGAACACACAGACCCAAAAATAACCCAGGAAAAGACTGGAGCTAGAACAACAACGGAAAAGGCTAGCAACCCAGGTCAAGTGCAGTTGGGGCACATGCTCCCAGGTTCTTTAAAGTAAAAATGAATTTCTCAGAGTAGTTATCTGCCTCGGCCTCCTGCTATCCCGAGGTCACTGAACCCTTTCCAGACCCACAGAAGGTCAGGTGTGAGCCCAACAATAAAACTCAGTTTTCCTTGTCACAGAATAAATACAAGCAGTCAAAACACAATGCTCCCCAACTATTAAAATGGCAGTACCCACTCACGAAAGCTCACATACGATTGTGTTCTCTGCAATGTGAGACAGAGCAGAGGCTGTCATCTTTGAGCCTTCTGTCTGGGTCCCGTGGCTGAGATCAGCTGTAGCCTGTGTAGGACTTTCTATCATTATCCTAAGTGAGGGGACCCAGAGTCCTTAAAGCCATCACAGGCTTGGAAGGAGTCACAGGAAATGCCTTCATGAACGCCCCTGGAGGAACAGGGGTTGGGTAGGCAGCTGGTCCTGGATGGGCCGGGAATAGTGGGTGGTGCTGGGAGCTCGGCAATGGCCTGACAGCGCCTGGGCACAGCCAGCAGGGGGCGTTGGAAGGGTCAAGGGCAGGATCAGCAGATCAGCACTTTCCCTCTCTAGTTTCCTAAGGACTGTGACACGGTGTGGTTCTCTTGTGACTTCTCTTGTGGCAATGTTAGTGGCTTAAGACAGCAGAGACCCGTTGTTTTGCAGTTCTGGGAGGAACTTGACAACTTGAGCCCATAAGGTCTTAAGCAAGGAGTCGTGAAGCTGGTTCTATCTGGAGCTGTCTGCCTTGTGCTGCTTCCCAGCACTGCTCAGATTCCTTGGCTCATGGCTGGATCCAACTTCCCTTGTGTTATCACATCTGCTTTGCTGTGTGTGTGTGTGCGTGTGCGTGTATGTGTGTGTGTGCATGTGTATGCACATATGTATATAGGGCTAGAGAACAACCTCAGCTGTCCTTTGGGGTTGTACACATTGTTTTGGGAGACCAAGTCTCTTACTGGTCTGGGACTCATCAAGTAGACTAGGCTGGCCCGTCAGTGAACCCCAGTGACGCAACTGTTTGCTATGTCACCAAGATCAGATTTTTTAAAAAAAAAACATATGGGTTCTGGGATTGAATTTTAGTGGCAAGCACTTTACCAAAAGAGTGACCACCTCAGTCCCCAACATCTTGTTTCCTGACTCTGATCATTGTTTATGCTTCCTTGAGAGACCTCTATAGTCCTATTGGGTCCTCCTGGATCAAAGAGAGCTCTGCATTTGTCTCAGGATCACTCACAGCCAGGTCTTTTTGGTAACCTGGGGGACTGAGTTCTGTAGTCTCAGCAAGAGTAGAAGGGAGAGAGACAGTCTAATCAGACACCATCCACTCTGGGAGCACATGCGTGTGCGTGCGGACACCCGCAGAAAGCACCGAATCTGCCGGAGGTGGACTTACAGGCATCTGTGAGTAGCTGCCTGATGTGGGTGCTGGAAGCCAAATGTGGGGCTTTTGTCAGAGTAGCGAGTGGTCTAAAGTACTGAGCCATCTCTCTAGCACTAATATCTCCTGAATGAGAAGATGGATGGATGGATGGATGGATGGATTGATGGATGGACTGATGGATGGATAGAAAGAAAGAAAGAAAGAAAGAAAGAAAGAAAGAAAGAAAGAAAGGAAGGAAGGAAGGAAGAAAGAAAGGAAGAAAGAAAGAAGGAGAGAGAAAAGCAAGGAATAAAGAATTTGGTAAGAAGGAAGAAAAGGCTGAAGGGAAGAAGATGGGGAGGAAGGAAGGAAGCAAGCAAGCAAGGAAGGAAGGAAGCAAGGAAGGGTGTTTACATAGTGCAGACTAGCCACTGAAGGACCATATTTTTCTAAAGGTGAGAGAGAGAGATGTGGTTTAGACAGTGACAAAAGACAAGGAAGCTTAGAACCCAGAGAAAGGTCCATAGGTGGCATGAGAGGGATGGAAAGGGAAGGGACAACAGCAGGAGAAGCATATCATGGAGGAGACTAATGGGCCATGTGTGTGATTATCTAGGCTGTGTAAGCTGTGTGGGGTTCTGTAACCTCACCAGTATTTCCTGTGGGTCTCGGGAGTACAGGGGGCTTGTTTAGACATGACTGGCACTGGGCCGAGCGAACACTTAGCATGCTGGTGGCTGGTTATGAAGGACGAACCTTAGGGGCTGTCCATGCTCACATCTGGCCTTGATTCTCAGGTGGCTTCAAGCAACAGGTTGGGGGGGGGAGGCTATGGTGAGCATTTTTCTTTGAAGTATAATATTCCATCCTGTGTAAAGACCCATAAAGACTCAGGAAACGAAACTTAGAAAGCTCAAGAAGGAAATAGCTTACAGATCTCTGACTTCTAAAAGCTTAGAAGATTCCCAGAGACCCTCTCTGAGGTTATCTATCCTCTTCTGAGGAGGGGATAGTCTCCAACCTGTTGGGCTCCCTACAAGCCTTGCAAGGAACTCCAGAGGTGTGGGCCTTGCGAGGAGTTCTGGGGTTGCAGCTATCTCTGGCTGTCGCTTGTGCTGGGGTGGGCTTTTCATCCTCAAATCCTCTTACCTCATCTATTATCCAGTGAGCAACTCCAACAGCCTCACTGGTTCACTGACTCAGTTATGCTTCGGGGGAATTTTTTTGTTCTATCCTTGGTTCTCTGAGGTGACCAGATACTGTCTCCCTGGGAAAAGCCATACAACATCAGCCATTTCTAAGAGACGCCCTGTAGCTAAAACACAGTCTGAAGCTAATATTAGGGGACATCCTGGGCTTTTGAATTTCTAAGTCATCAAATGGCCATTGAGACAATCTGTCTCCCTCAATCCCAATTTATACCCCAGCTGCTGCATCTGTCCAAATGATGGTGGAACAGACTGGTCTTGGCAAATGTCACCCATGGCTCAGACCTTCATGGCAAATGGCAGACTTGACTCTGATTTGACCTAAGTGGAAGTGTTTGCTGTGGCCCGCCAGGATCACTCTGGGAGAAGAAGGCTCTGTGGACTGAATTTCCCATTACTATGGCAACCCCGAGACTTCATTGCAGAAAAAGGTTAAATGTGACCAAGTATTCACCAGAACACTTGACTAAAGGATGAGGCCAAATCCCCCTCTCCTTGGTGAATCTGTAGCTGATGGGGAGATGGTGTCGCACAGAGGATGGCAAAGAAGCAGGGGTGAGCTTACTGTGTAATCAACCTTGGGATTAAAATGAGTCTCTGGCTGATACAATGGCTTCCTCTGCTACAAGCACGAAACAACTGTAATTCAGAGTGGGGGGAAATCAGACATGACACAATAGTGTTCTGAGCGCATTTGTCTAAGACCAAGGATTATTTATTTTCCCTCCTTGTGAAATCGTTTTTGAAAATGTCTCATTTCTTCCTTTGTATCGTTGAGAGGCCATTGCCATCTTTCTAAAATTAACAGTCCAGTGTTTTCCTCCGTGAGTTTAACCCTGTCTCAACAACACGGCATCCCTCATGACTTCAGGGCACAGTCTCTTAAAGACACAGTGGTGAGCAAAGAGGCCTCTGGAGTGAGGGCAGGGGCCTCAGCAGGTACTGACTGACCTGCCTTGGGTTCCAAGGGTTTATAAGCTATAGGCTGTTGTTTATTCATAACACGGGGTGATTTATAGAACAGAGGATGAGCTACCACACATCACATCTTCAGCCCATGCCAGACATCCTTCCCCTCAGGTGTCTTCTAGTTAATCCTTCCATTTGCATTGTTTACCGGTGGGGGCCTGGAGGTGTAAGCATGGCACCCAGTCTTGTACCGGCATCCAGAGAGTGGCAGGAGCTGGGGGATGAGCCATCAGGATCTTTGTATTTTCTGGAGTCTTGAAGATTGATAGAGATGTCTAAGGTCCACCCGAGGTAGAGATGAAACTTGTGTCTCTCAACCCTCTAAACAGAGAACTTTATTTTGACCCAATGACAGAGCAGGGCTTCACACAGAATAGCTTATGATGAATAACTCCACTGTAGTAGTTGGTACTTGGCACAATGTCTGAGGTAGAGTCATTGTCACGCTCTCTTCCTTCTCTCTCCATCATCACCACAGTCCTGTCACCTGACATATTTTAGTGTCTACCACATGCCAGGCACTAGTCTAAGTACCTTCTTTAGGCTCACAAGAAATCCTTAAGATGGTCCCTTAGGGAAAGTACATTAGCCTCCTTGTAAAACATTTGCAAAAATGCTACTTTATCTTATGTATATGTGTGTGCCAAGCACCATATGCCTGCAATGCCCACAGAGTCCAGAAGAGGGCACTGTATCTCTTGGAACTTGGGAGTTACAGTGGCTGTGAACTGACTGATGTGGGTGCTGGGGACCAAACCCAGGTCCCTTGGAAGAGTTATCACTGCACTGCCTCAGATCCACCAGCTCCCAAAACACAGAAACTTATTATGTATTATAGCTTAGGCCTTAGCTGGCTACCTCTCAGCTAGCTCTCACCTGACTAATCCTAGTCCACATTTGTCACATGGACTCAGCCATGGGGACTCTCAGCCAGTCCTGGCATCTGTTCCTTCCACTTATGTGTCACGATGGTGAACCCTCTGCCTCTCAGTTATTCCCCAGAGACTTTCTCCCTTTACCCAGAAGTCCTACCTTTCCTCTCCTCTCCTCTGCCTCAGCTACTGGCTGACAGATCATTATTAAACCAATCAAAGGGCAAGAGAAGAGGTGTCTGTTTACAAAATACCTCGGCAGGTGATGATCTATAAAAATAACAATACCAAAGTCCAGCCCGTACTCAACTCTCTGCCTGTACAGAAACCAACATTTGAATAATGCATAGACAACCTATATATAGTGCACAAAAAGATTACCTCAGCCAAGAGCAGCAAGTACTCTTAAACATGAAGCCATCTTTCCAGCCCCCTATGACATCTCATCTTACATTTTAAATTTATACTCATTCACTTATTTGTGTGACTGTGTGGGGATGTGTATGGATGTCCACGTGCCATGGTATCTTACATGGACCTCAGAGGACAATTTTTTTAAGTTTGTGCTTTCTTTCTACCATGTGGGTCCTAGGGGTTGAACTCAGACCATCAGCCTTGATTTTTCTCCCTTTAGAAAGAGGGAAACAAGGACTTAGATAAAATTCAATAGCCTCATTTCCCTCCTTTGGTTCCTTCTCTCTCTGACACTCCCTGGGCATGTGTAGCTCTAGGCACCAGGACCCAACGTGAGCTAGACTCTTAGAGTGTGTATTTTAGTGGCCAATGTCACTGGGCCAATCATTGACTGCTGGGAAGATTTGAGCTGCATGAAGTAGCAACAGTAGGGCAGGTGACATCCTCGTGTGACATCTGGTTCATCTGCTTCACCTTCACCAGACAGGAGATGTCAGGGATTGTTACTTCAACCCCCAACACAGCTGGACTATGTGCCCTTAGGTGGAGGAGCCTCTAGCTTTGCTTGGGTCCGGCTTGTGGCAATAAGAGGTAATCAGGGTTGTAAGTGACCCTAGAGGAGATATTTCCCTGGCCTGGGCTAATGTGCACTCTGAACACTCTGACAGTTTCCTTTTCTGCATGGAGTGGCTAAGTTTATCCACCAATGAGCTGAGAGTGTCTGTGCTGTGACACCCACCTGTGTGTGTATAAGAGGGTCTGATGGTCCATTAAAAAACTGTATATGTGTGTGATGTGAATGGGTCATCTGTGACCTCCCAGCCATCATGGCCTCTTGTCATAAGAGCCACTTAAAACAGTGAGGGAAAAGACATCCCACCTAGATCATGTACCTCCAGGAATGGAAGCTTCCAGAACAGCTCATCTAAGCGCCCTGAAATATGTGCTTGTTTTGTAACCTCATTAAAAACAAGGACGCCAGCCAGCAGTGTCTTGTGTTTAGCTCTTTGCAGTAACGCAAGGCCTACCGCAATCACAGAGGCCAACATGCCAGGTGTGGGGGTCACTCTCAGCTCTATTAGCAGAGCCGAGACCATCCTCACCGTGACTCTTTCTGATCAGGATTCTGAGTCTTTTGAACAGCCATCTCATTCAGGAGGTTAAATGAGGCCATATCAAGACAGCTCAAGGCAACAGGCGGTGAGTCACTGGTGTCCCTGTTCAACAGTCTCAGAAATGTCTCCCCCTTTCAAACTTTGACCCCTGTGTTATAAATGGAACTGCAAATACTAACGTCAGTAATGAGATTGACAACTGGGTGTTCACAATCTCTAATCATCCCAGCGCTTGTGAATCCGCCTCTCTCTTGCTTCTGTTCAGTCTCCAGGTAATTCACCATGAACAGCTAGCTAAATGGCAGTCAAAACAAGCACACCCTAGACAGACCTCACTCCGAGCTCTAGCGCTGACTGATGCGTGGGTTTGATTTGATGTCTACTTGGTCATCCACTAGATGTGGCAGAGGGCGGGGGTATTTAGCAATGAGCAAGACACAAAGAACTCTGAGTGCCCCACCATAGTGGGGGCGGGTATAAAAAACATTAATGCTACACAGAAATAAATGCTGCTCAAAGACCAAAAAGACATCATGGGGGGAGAGTGAGAGGGCCTTTGCTTTGTTTTAAGTTTTAGGTGGTGGTGGCCCTACTTCTGCTGTGGTGGCCTTGACTTTTCCATCTTCACTGACCAGGCAATGCCATATCTGAAGGTGACCCTGCGACTCAGAGGCTGGGTGGGGGGGAGTCAAGTACTCTCAAATTCACAGGCTTTGAGAGCTGTGGCCAAACTCTCCAGGTTTCCCCATTTTAAAAGGATTTCATAGATAGAAAGAATGCCAAGTGTGTGCATGCACGTGTTGGGCTTCTGTGTGTGCATGTGTGTGTCTCTGGTGTTTGTATGTGTGTGCATATGTCTCTGCATATGTGTGTGTCTCTGTGTGCACACATGTGTGTGCCTATGTGTCTCTGGGAGCACATGTGTGTATCTCTCTCTGTGTATGTGTTAGTGTGTGTGTGTGTGTGTGTGTGTATTTTGCTCCAAAAGACCTGAAGAGGAGGCACCAGCTCCCATAGAGCTGGAGTTTCTGATGGATGCTAGGAACTGACTCCAGAGCCCTAAAAAAATGAATGCTCTCAATCTCTGCATCATCTCTGTGGCTCAGGAGGTGGCCTCAGATGTTAGGAAAGAACGAGCTTCACATGGTGCTATAATTGTGATTTATTATTGTTATTAATCATATGTAATTATTATGTATTAAAATTGATAATATTATTATGCTGAGCTGAGAACTGTGCCCAGGGCCACAGGGCAAGTACTTTCCCACTGAGCCACACCCCCAGATTTAGTGTTATTTAAAAACAAAACTAAGTGCCGCCATCTTCACAATGGAAACCTAAGAGTTGAGAGCTGTCTGACTTTGTTTTCTGCTCTCAGTAGGAAAAGCTTTGTTTAACCTTGACTGTCGTATTAGCTTGGAGGGAAAGGATAAGCATGGAAAGATACCTCAGTGCCCAGAGGGACAGACAGGAGTTAGTGGGGGTCACAATACCACTGATGTCTGTGGTTACCAAGAACACCACTGCTAGCCTTCCAGACCAGTGACCCACCACCGGGCTCCTCTCTGGACCTTAGGTGAGTTCCTCTCCTGCATCCTACCTTAGGAGCATGCTTAGTCATCTTTACAGTGGCTCAGAGAGGTTGCAAGAGTGAAACTTAGTTCCTGATGAGTCTCGATCCAGCATCACTTCATTTTAACATCTACAGTGCCAAGCCCCCTGTCCTGGCCATCAGACTTTTCTTCTGTTACAACACTTTATTCTGATCTCATGTAAAAGACTCTTCTCTCCACATAAATACCATTCTATAAAATTGACATCCAGTTCATTTACCTTCCAAGAGGAAATGAACCAATCAATCGGAGAAATCTGGAATCAATGAACATATTAACAGGGTCCCAAATGACATCACAATCTTTTAAAGGAGGCGATTAGATTGTAGGGTGTCAAGGTGGGTCATGCCTGAACTCCCAGCACTCAGGAGGCAGAGGCAGGGAGATTGCTGTGAACTTGAGGCTGGAGTAGATTGCATAGTGAAATGAAGGCCTGTTTGGGATACTTAGTGAGGCCCCATTTCAAACAATGGGGCCTCACTAAGGCCAGAAAGACAGATACACACGGACAAGAGTGATTCATAGCAAAATAGTCTTATTGCCATGTACAGAGAAGCCAGTTACTCAGAGTTTACAGTTTCTTGGGTAGGGAGTAAGGTGTCTTGTTTCTTAACCCACTCGAGAGAAATCACCAGAGAAAAATGCATTTTAAAACATCTATTCCTTAGAGTATTCCCATAATGTCAGTGTAATTCTGAGGATGCCCAGGGACGTGTCAGGGAAACCCCTGGCCGAAGTCTTGAGTTGGAGGCAGCCTATCAGGGATGGAGATGAATGAATTTTATTCCTGTGAGAACATTGAGGTTACGGTGACTGCTGGTGACGACTGCTCTGAAAAGCCTGGTTCCACTGCCAGCAGCATAAGGCTTGGGTCTCTGCCCAGATCTGAGCCGTGACAATAGAATTTACCCATAGGCTGTTGTGGGGATGACTGAGATACTGAAGATGTGATTGCTTGCTTGTTCTTCCACTCTCTGGCCTTAGGGTCAACTGTTACGAAACTTTCCTGGGCCGGAGTGAAAATATTCTAAAGAGACCCTCGTGCCTTCTCCCTTCAGTGCCAGACTACAGAGACAATGGACCGCAAGCCATCATGAGGGAATCTCATGTTGGAAGATGGAAAAGGCTGAGGTCACACCAGCCACAGGGGAAGCTTTTCTCCTTATGAAGAGATTTTTGCATATGTCTAAGAACTTGTCAGACCACCTTACAGGGAGAATGGAGCCCAGAACGTGATGGCCAATGATAGGCAAGACCACACTTTGACCAAGATTGCCCAGCCACAGCTCCCTAGTTGACCAACTTAGTTTTAACTGTCCACTTGGCAGTCACTTGAGAAGGTAGTCTCAATGGAGGGACTTCACAGATCACACTGGCTTGTGGGTACATCTGTAGGGGATTGTCTTGATTATTAAATGATGCAGGAGATCCCAGGCCACTGTGGGTGGCACCATTCCCTAGGCAGGCGGTCCTGGGATGGATAAGCAAGCTAACTTTTCCTGTGTGAGCCAGAAAGCTGTATTCCTTCATGAATTCTGCTTCAAGTTTTTGCTTGAGTTCTTGTCCTGACTTCCGCCAGTGATGGACATGTGGAAGCTGAAACTAACCCTTGCCTGCCCTATTTTTTTCAATCACAGAAACAGAAAGGAAACCAGAACATAGTTAAGCCTTAGCTGAGAGTTAGGACCATGACGATGGATTTGAGTCTGAGGATGAGCCAAGCCACTGCTTCTCTCCCTTCCCTTTCCCAGTGTGGCCGCATCAAATACTTTTCCTCTGCTGTTCAGTATATGGCTTGTCTGTTGATTTGGCCCATAGATGATGGTGGCTGAGCCTGGCTTCTCAGGGATGACAGGGCCCAGGCTCTGCACCAACTCAGCTGGCAGTTAGATGCCCAGTGTCTCAGGGATGGTATGTCATGTGACATGGTCAACTGCACTTCCGAGTATCACTCAGGCACCACGGCCTACACGGATGGAGCTGCACCCTCCAAAAGTGGAGTCAATAAAAGCTAAGAGTTATCTCAGGAAACCCATAGGTGGCCTCAGCAGAGGGAGGGGAGGGACATGGGGACAAGGTGATTATGGGTTTTGCAGAGGACAGCAGTGAAATGACAGCCCAGCTGTCAGGCAGGATCACAGTCACTTCCACAGCTGGCCTTCTATCCCAGGCTCTGCACGCCGCTGGCTTGTTCTACACATGGGCATAGCATCACAAAAGGCGGCATAGCTTCATCAGGCTGGGGACCCCGCCATGCCCTGTGGATCAATAGCATCTGTGGAAGCACCTCCCTGTCTCATCGCTTTTGCCAAACGGGTCTGCAGCTCCTCACAGGAGCACAGTCACCTTCCGGGCAGAAGGGAAGGACTTCTAGGTCATTGAAATCTATCCGCTCATCATCGGTTTTCTTTCAGACCGTCCCCCCTCTGTCACCTGGTCAGCCACACTGCAACCCCCTGCCCTTCTTCTTTTCTAAAAATGAACCTGCAGCAGGTAGAGATCAGAGGTCGAGTCCTCCCTGCAACCCCTCTCACAGCAGTTCTTGGCCAGGACCTCAGCTCTCACCGTTCAGCCATCTGTCTACCACAGCCTGACACAGAAGCACAGCTCTGCTCCACAATCCCCCTGCCTTGTCTCCTGTCCCCACCCCGCAGGGACAACTTGCTGACCTATGAGGAAGTGAGCAACTTGGGCTGTTCTTTTTCTCTCTCCAGGTAAAGGAGACTAAGAATATTAGAGTCTCTTTTGATGTGGAAAACAAAACAAAAAACAACCCTGAAATTTCCCATGAGTTTCTATTGCCGTGGGTGCCACTCTGTATTTGAAGACTGTCGGTTTCAGCACATCACCATTACTGGGGACACAGTTGTGTCAGGCCCTTGGTCAAATGCATCTCACTGTTCCCTTTTCTTCTCTTCCCTGATAGTCATATGGGGAGAAGCTGGTTTCAACTTCTATCTGTTAAATCTGAAAGACGCATGTAACTTGCTGAAGGCCACACAGCAAACATTCGGAAAGCCGGTATTAGACCCTGGGACCAGTGGTGAAATACTACCCTAGACCATCATGCTAATCATGAAATACTACCCCACTCACCCACCCACCTGCCATACCATTTAAGAGGAGGATGCATCGGTGGAGCTAAGCAAAAGCTTAACAGAGGGGCATTCTCTTGACTTTAAAAATGTGTACGACTTGGTACAATGCAAAGGAGTGTGTGTATATGTGTGTGTGAGACAGTGTGTGTGTGTATATATGTGTATGTGTATGAGCATGTGTATGTGTGTGAGTATGTATGTGTATGTGTTTGAGTGTGTGTATGAATGTGTATGAGTGTATGAGTGTATGCATGTATATGTGTAGGTGTGTATATGTCTGTATGTATATGTGAGTGTGTATATATATGTATGAGTATGTATATGAGTATGTATGTATGTGTGTGAGTGTGAATGTGTATATGTGTATGTGTATGAGTGTGTATGTGTGTGACTTTATGTATATGTGTGTGTGAGTATGTGTATGTGTGTGAGTGTGAACATATACATAGTCACACACACTTGTTCATGCTCACACACATATACACAAACTTACACATACAGTATGCAATTGTGTGTGCATGTGTGTATGAGTGTATGTGCATGTATGTATGTGTATGTGTGTACATATATAAATGTATATGAGTGTGTGTGTATGTGTGCATGTGTGTGTATATGTGTGTACATGTGTGTGAGTATATGTGCATGTAAGTATGTGTGTGTATGTATGTGAGTGTGTGTACATGTATTAATTGTATGAGTGTGTGTGTATGCGTGTGTGAATGTGTGATATGTGTGTGTGTAGGATAGGGGGCAATTTTTACTTTCCCACTTAGTTGATAAGAGCTCTTTTGCTTTGTTCAGGGCTGGGAAGGTGACCCCAGCAGAGCAAGCTAGAGAAAAGGGTTCCATTGGCCTGAGACGATGGGAAGGGGATGAATGGGGCATGCATGTTGTGGGAGGGGTGCTCTGAGGGAGAAGAGAAAGGCTGTGAGGTTCAGGGATACAAGAGGACAGGGAGGTAGTTTCTCAGAGGAGAAATGAAGTGACTTGGCCTTTGCCTGAAGGCAAGGGAAGAGAAGGGTTAGGGTTGGCAGGATGCTGGCTGAGGCCCAACACTGCTGTGTGGTTCATCAGCGTCCCTCTGCCTCTGTTTCCTGATTTGTGAGGTGACTGTCTCAGGCTGGCCTGGAGGAGAAGTGAGACAAGTTGGTGCATTGCTTCTGTGATGTGTGCCAAGTGCTGCCGGTCAGATTCCTCACTTCAGAAACCATGACCTTTATCGTGACCAATGGTTAAAGCCTAATTAAGCTCAGACAGGCACTGTTTTGAAGATTTGCACTTATCACTTAGCATAACAATTAAATGGAGCCTTAAAAGGATGGTATTTATTATTAGTTTCATTAGCATATGTTAATTATACATAATTATGAATTTTACCATGATCTTTTCCTATCTTTATGTAATATTTCTTGCTCAAATTCACCCCATTGGCCTCTCTGTGTCTTTCTATCCTGGCTGATCCCTCCCCTTCCTTTTCTGATAATTTGGTAGCAGTATGTATGTATAGAAACGTGCCTGTGGGCTAGTTTTGTATCCTGGCAACTACAGCCAATTGGCCCCTTTAATTTAAAAATATGATTTTTTTTTCATACAGAGACTTTTGTGTCTTCTATGTATAAAATCATTCTTGTCTGCAAATAGGTTAATTTTCCATCTTACATTCTGATCTCTTCTTTCCCCTTCTTCCCTCACTGCTCCTGCTGGGATCTCTAGCTCTATGGTATGTAGAAGAGTGGTCAACCCGCCACCCGCCCAGCTTCTAACCCAGAAGAAGACCCTTCTGTTTCCCACTGTGGAGGGTGTGGTCAGCCGTAGGCTGTTATATCCGGTCAGCCGGATGGCTATTATTATGGTAGAGGCGCTCCTTCTGTTTCTAATTCATTCAAGAGTTTTGCTCATCAAAGAGGTCAGGTACATAATGTGTGTGTGTGTGTGGGGGGGCATTGTGCACTTGAGTATCAATGTCTGTGCAGTCAGGAAGAGGACATTGGATCCCCGGGATGTGGAATTACAGATGGTTGCAAGCATAGGTGTTGGGAACTGAACTCAGGTCCTCTGTAAGAAGAGGAAGCACTCCTAACTCCTAAGCCATCTCTCCAGCTCAATGCTGGATTGTATTACATGATTTCTCTGCATGTAAGACAACCGCACAGTTTTCATTTTCATTCTGCCTGTGTGTGGGGGTGGGGGTGGGGGCGGGTCACAGGGATTGACTTTTGCACATCGGAGCATCCGTGTCTCTCAGGGACAGACCCTCCTGATCATGGCACAGGACCTCCTTAATGTGCTCCTGGATTTAGTCTCCTGGTGTTTGCCAAGGATCTCTGTCTCCATATTCACCAAGGAACACTGGTCAGCAACTTCCTGTTGGTGCCCTCCCCTGGCTTTGCCGTGAAGGATGAATTTGGAAGGGCTCCCCCATCATCAATCTTTTTGAAAGTTTTCAGAAAGTTTGGTAAAATGCTTCTTTCCATGGTTGATGGGTCAAACACCTGTCCTTGGCTTTTGTTTTCATCTGTCTGGACTTTGTATTTCTGTTTGAGTCAGGCTTGGTAGGTTGGATGCCTCTAGGAATGCATTCATTTTCCTACTGTATTCCATTGGTGGGTCTAAGACTCTCCTGTGGCCCTGTCTATCTCTGCAGCATCAGTTGCACTGTCTCGCTGTTCATTTCTGATGATTATATTTTAATTTTACTTAAATTTTCTCTTCCTTTCATCTTAGTTTCCCAAAGTATTGTCAGCTTTATCCTTTTAAAAATATTATGGCTTCTGCTACATAATCTGCCAATTCTATTTTTAGATATTCACCTAGGATTGAAATCAATATCTCAAAGAACTGTTATGACATAGAGGGACTTTCAGTGTCCTTTGGAACACTGATGATTAATAGGCTGAGGGGACAGCCAGAATAACCAGGAACAGATGAATGGATACAGGATGTATGGTCTACACAACCATTGGAATACTATTCAGCCTTGAAAAAGGAAACTGTGAAATGTGTGACATCACTGATGACCTTTGAGGACATTCTGCTGAGTGAAATTAACCAGGAACATAAAAACAAATATTGTTTGAGCCATGTTCTGGTTTACATTAGCTGTCAACTTGACATAACCAAGAGTCATCTGAGAGGAGATCCTTAGTTGAGAACTTGCCTAAATCAGATTGGCCTGTCGGGGAGTGTCTCAGCTGTGCATTAGGTGAAGGAGGGCCCAGCCCACCATGGGCAGCACCATCCCCTAAGCTGGCGGTCCTGAGCTGATAGCCTGCAACCTGCCAAGCAGCATCCTTCATGGTGTTTGCCTGCTGTACCTCTTGATTGTGAATGAGCTCCTTGGTTGGGAGTGCCAAGGAATGGCAAATGGGTTTGCCATCAAGTGGCCACCATGAGTCCCTGCATTGACATACCTTAACAACAGACTACGACTTGGAATAGGAGCTGAAATAAATCCTTTGCACTCCTGAGTTGGCTTTTGGCCAGAGCAACAGAGACGGAGCTAGTTTCAGATAGACTCAAGTGTGTGGACTCAGAGAGCAGAATCCTGACGACCCAGGGCAGCAGAGAGGGGAAATGAGAATCCTGTCTAAGCAGCAGACCTGAGGCTCCATGTGAGTATAACCTCAACTCCCCTGTGCAGCACAGCACCCAGAGTCAACAGCGTGGCACCACACACTCATGGTTTGTGAGTGAATTTCTAAGAGATCCAGTAAGAACAGTCAGTCTTAGATTCGGCTACTAGAAGATCCCCAGTGGCTGTCCAGACAACCCTTTTAGGAGATGATAGCTGCTTGGGAAGAGGATTTGACAGGAAAGGGCGAAGGGTGAGCCCTGAGACATTTCTGATATACCAGTGTTTAAGGTGGACAGAAGCAGGAGATGAATGAGGAACTCAGGCCAGGAGGCCTCCCCAAGGGACTTTAAGTTTCTTTTGTCTTACTGTTCTTGTCCATGACTTTACCCAGGTCTCTGGTGAGGGGACATCACCAGGCTGCACCCTGACAGTTATTCCATTCCATTTATAAAGTCTGCTTGGCAAAGACATGATTTAGTTGCCTGGTGAGAAATGAAATTCACTGTCTTACCTTGATGGAGGATGGTGGGGGGAGGCGGATAATAATTGGGGGGAGTGTTCTGTTTTTATTACAGCCCGAGGCCATGATCACATTAAAACTAAACACTCCTCTGTGCTGCTTTAAAATGCCATTGACTGTGGGCTGCGAAGCCATTTTGCAGAGACCTGTGGATAGAAGGGAATGTGCCTTCCGAAACTTAATGGCTTCTAAAATATTTTTAGGCCAAAACAGAGAGCGGTCTTCAGATAGCACTTGATACTGTGATAATGTCACATCGAAATGTTATTCTCAGTTCACAGAGGGAGGGAAGCCACATGACCTCTAGCTGATACTGTGCTGTCCCTGCCATCTTACAGTGGGCTGGCTGCAAAGTCGAGACCTCAGACAAAGGCATGCACTGGGTTATGGGAGTCAGTGACTTCCTGAAATCACGCCTGCTAGTGACTGAAGTCAGTGAGGTTTTTAAAACAGGAGCAACAGGACACGGTGACGTGGTGGGTGTTAATTTCAATTATTGGCTCTATCAGATTAAGAAAACCCTAGGGCGGGGCTCCAGAGATTGCTTCCTGCACAGAGTTCCTGTCTGGCAAACATGTAGGCCTGAGTTCTGATCCCTGGTACCTAGTCCAGTACCATGGCAGTCTGTCTGTCATCCCAGGGAAGTGGAGTCAGGCCTTGCAGGGCTGGTAGATGGTTCAGAGCCCATGCAAAGGCCAGGCACAGTGATGGGGTGCAGTCATGGATGGGAAGGAGAGCAGAGCTAAAGTGTGAGAGGCGATGGATGGAGGTAGTTTTACAGATTGGCTGGCTTCAGGTGGTGGAAAGGCCACAGAGGAAGCAGAATCAGGAGTCTGTCGAGTGGGGTGTCATGTAGGTAGGAAAGCTTGACAGAGTCTTCTAAGGAGGAAACTCAAGATGCGAGTGGGGAACAAGGAGGACTCACTGTTGTGGTGAAGATTCGGAGTTTCAGTCCAGAAAAACATACAGTGCAAAGGCTCTGGGGTGAGGACGGACTTGGCCCCTGGGAGCAGGACAAAGAATCAGGAAGCTGTGAGGAAGCTGTGAGGAAGCTGTGAGGAAGCTGTGAGGAAGCTGTGAGGAAGCTATGAGGAAGGCCAGTTGGAGTGGGGGTGGGGCCTGCTGATGCTGAGGATAGAGTAGAGGGGGTCACATGGACAGTTGGATGAGGACAAGGTGACCTGCATTTCACAGCACTGTTTATTTGGGTCATATAGTGGCTGTGACATTCCTGGAGTTCCAACACTTGTTCAGCTTCCTGGTGACTGGGATGGAGAAATAGGGCTGCGGGAGGAGACTGCTTCTTGCTGTGGCTGCAGGACCCAAGAACACAGGGAAACTGTGTGCAACAAATTACCAATGATTAAGCTATTCAAACGGGATTAAATAGAATCTCCTTTGAGTGCTGTAGGGAAGTTTGTGTGTGTGTGTGTGTGTGAGAGAGAGAGAGAGAGAGAGAGAGAGAGAGAGAGACAGAGAGAGAGACAGAGAGACAGAGAGACAGAGACAGAGAGAAATAGAAAGAGACAGAGACAGAGAGATCCTCAAGTGGACTGTATAAATGGGAGTGTATTTTAACCAACCTAAATTACATAACAACAAAAAGAAGGAGTATTTCGCCATGTTCCCTGTGTCTAGAATTTACAGAAGACCCTGCTACACAGCATGGGGTTTGAATGGGAGTCAACATTATTGTTTTTTCTGTTCTCTTAAAGGCCATTAGCCAATAATGTTTATCCCTCAGCAAACTGAAATTAGAGGCGTCCGCCATCTCCATCTATCCATTGTGGTCTGATGCTTCCAAAGGCAAAGCCAAGTTTTCAAATTCAGTTCATTTGCCAATGTTTTTAGAAGGTGGAAGGAATTACTGCATAAGAGATTTTTTTTTAAAAGGGGTTGGAAAGGGGTGGAGAATCAGAAAATGAAACAAAATAAAACCCTCTGCCTTTTCCCCTAGAGGGAAGCAATAATAAATTCTTTATGAATATCTACTCCACGCTCAGGTATAGCTGTGATTCAGTAGGTAATTTAGATAACATTGAACTTTGTCTAGTTAGAAACCCATGAAAGACACAGATGCTGGATTCCATTAGCGGTTTGGCACCTTAGCGCCTCACTCGAGCTGATAAAACCACGTGTCCGACACGGACTGCATGTAATCATATTACCTGCTAACAGGATTTGTGCCTGGAATTCCCAGGGAATGCCTTCACCAGTTCACCCACACGCCCAGTGTCAAGTGCCTTTTGACAACAGTTGGCTCTGACGGAACATAAGGCCCACTAACCTGCTCGAGGGAGCTTTAAATATCTCCCTGAAACATTTGCATCTTGTAATCCAGAAGTTCAATGTTAATAACAAAAGGGGAGCAACTAGACATGAGGCAGGATTTAGAGACAGGTTAAAGAATTTGGATGCAATGATATTCCGAGACTGAGAATCCTTTTGTCTTGTTGAGTAATCACATGGCATGGATCAAGCCACCTTGAATCCTACTCCCGGAGAAGAGATGAATGCTGGTCCTGTTCTGAAAAAAAGTGGGGGGCCTCACTGTAGAAGGACACCATTTGTTAAGAGCAAAGCAGACGGAGAGAATACAAGCCTATGACTTGGCCATTATGTCCTACAGGCCAAGTGTTAACTGGTCAAAGGATAAGATCAATGGATAAGGCTCTAGGAATACTCCAGCCGACTTTAGGGAGGCCTGAGTCCTCCCTAACCATCTTGAGTGAGGAGATCTGAACCAAGTAAATTTGACTCTAAATGGGCTAAGCCAGTTCTTTCTCCTTTTGCAACAGGATGCCCCATCTAGCCTCCCAGTGGGCATCCTGCTCCTGGTACTGGCCTCCCCACTTGCCTGCAGACTTCTGATTAGGACACCTCTTGTTCTCTCTACACAACCCTGGGAGGTATGGCAGATAGCCCAGCTCAGCAAGCACTGGGGGAAACCACACCTGCAGCCTCCAAGCAAATAACTTGGGCTGGTATTTCCATACTCCAGCTCCTACCTGTCCTATGGATGGAGACCACTTCCTCCTCCTCTTTTCCTTTCCCTCCTTCCCCCTTTAATATTACTCCCTCGTGCTTCCTGATATCCAGAGTGCCCTGTTGTATGGAAGTGTCTAGTGCCTGGTGCCTAGGTCATCCTCCCATCCCTTCATTTCTCTCCCTCTTCCCCATCCGTTTCCCTACTTTCCTGTTGGTATTTTCTGTAAGCCCCACCCCCACAAGAAACCAATTTCTCCTGGAATCTCTGTCTCAGCCTTTGTTCTTTGGGAGAAGTTAGCAATAATTCTCCTGCCTCAATTCAACCACGTCAGTGGAAAACGCAAGGCAACTGCGTTTGGTTCAAAAAGAGATGCCCAGGTTAATAAAGGAACTTCAGGATCCTTCACTTGGGCTTAGCTTCCCCGCTCTTCTTTCCTTAACAAGCCACCTCTTTTTCTTTGTTCTGTAAGGCCCTCTTTATGATGGGTGGGGATATATGGATTTATGTATACACAGGGCAGGACTGGAAGCCACCAGCAGCAGCTTTAATCTAAGGTTAACCTTAGAAAGCCCATTTTCAAATGACAACTGTGTCGCTCTTTGTGTTTTTCTTTAAAAAATGGTGAACCACTGGGTCAGGGTGGGTGTGCATCAGAGACAGGGGCGTTTTATGAATGGCACCTTCGGGGTTCTTTGCTATTCAGGAGATGTGCTCCTTTTAAGTCTAATCAGAGAGAAGCGAAGGTTGTCTCCTGGGTCATGGGACAAGAAGCTAGTTCATAGTGACAGCACGTGACCAGGCCCATGTTTAGTTGTAAATGAGGTCTCTGAAAAGTGTTTTTGACCCAGCCACATCCTCTAGTGCTCTTGCTGCCAGGACAGGGGGAGCCTTGCCTTAAGATGCTGCAGGGTGGTTGGGTTGCTCTCTATGAAAGAAGACTCAGGAATGAGACAGAACGCCCTGGGAAGTGGGCTCTGGAAAGCAAATGCCTGCAAAAGAAATCAAGAAGCAACTGGAAACTTTGCCCTCTTAAAATGCCATGCATAGTCAATTATGCATTTGCGAGTCAATTATGCATTTGTAAGTCGATTACGGAAAAAAGAAAACAGATGAGTTTTAAGACTTTAAATGCGCCATGCTGGAAAGAACCTCAATTTAGGAGAACAATAATTTTAAAAAAATGGTTTTAGGTCAAACGAGAAGGGAAGGTTTCCCAAATGCCTCCTGGGAATCAAATTAAAAATGAGTAAACTAATTTTATTTGCGGCTTAAATAAAACTCCCCTGAACTATTTAATGGGCACCTACCTCCTTTAGGTACATTCTAGAGAAAACTCAATTTGCAATTATAAGGCTAAGGAGATTAATGAATCACTGCATTTTATTTGTAGTAGAACCAGTGATTAGAAAGAACTTTTTTTTTTTTTTTTTTTTTTTGCCCTCCCTCTGAGTTAGAGTCACAGCAAGCTAGCTAGACCAAGTGTTGGGGCAGAGCTTGTCATTGACCTAGTTAGGTGGCTGTGTGTTATCCATTAAGTTCAGGGACCAGAGTTATTTATCTTTCCATAAGGAGGACTCCAAGCTGGCTGCATGGCATATAGAAGGAGCCTAAAACTAGAGGTAGAATAAATAATGTCTACAATGGTGTTTCCAGCTTCACACACTTGAAATAAACAGGCCAAGGGAAGGCTGCATTTCCTGAGGTGACAACCATGTCTTCTTTGCCTCAGCCTCTGGGATTCAGATTTCACCTGTTGAGTGAACCTGCTTGCACTTGAGTACACAGCAGTGTGGGCTCTATGTCTTCTTTGTTTCCCAGAGGGTTCCTGTCCCCAGAGAGCTACCTTGCAGTTGTAGTGGTATTCAACTTTGCCCAATGAATGAACACATTAGAAAACTTGAAACGTCCTTTGGAGACCACGAAGGCTGATACTATGGAGCACCCAGGACATAAGCCTCTAGATGTGTCTGTGAGGGATTATCTAGATGGGGCTAGTGGAATTAGGAAGATTCACTTGAAATGTGAGTGGCACCATTCCCCAGTTTGGGATCCTGGGCTGAATAAAGAGGAGAAGGTGGGCCTAGCAGGAGCATTCATCTCTCTTTGCTTGCTGACTGGGGATACCATGTGACCAGCTGCCTCATGTTCCTTCCTGCCATGCCTTCCCTGCCATAACAGACTGTGTATCCCCTCAAACTGAGAGCCAAAACCGATCCCTCCTTCGATAGGTTGTTACAGCAAGAAAAGGAACTCATGCCAAGCCCCACTTCAGACAAGAACACAGGGTTTCATAGTTACTTTCTGTAAAGCAAATAGCTGTTAGAAAACAGATACAATATATAACATTATTTTAGAGACAGTGCCAGAGAATAATGCGCAGACCCTCCACACACAGGCTCTTCTTCTGGGGTTAAACCCTTCTCTTTAGGGAGAGTCTGTTCTTTCCATCTGGCGATATGAAAACTCAGGTTTAGAATATCATCTTTGTCACCTTTCTCTGCTACGAGCAAGTGCCTGACATGAAGTCACTTAAGAGAGGAAGCATTGTAAATATTTAATATTACCTGGGGTTTTCTACCCAGCCTCAGATCATTTTGTTGCCAGATAAAAGACACAAAACCTTTATATTTAAAGTAAGCCTTAATCAGCACTAGAGCTGGGCAGACATCTACCCTCTAAGCTATTAGTATCTACTTCCCTATCAATAACCCGGAGATCTGACTTACCACATCCCTCCTGGGCCGCTCTACTCCCTTGAACTGGCCAGGCCCCATGGCCAGTTCTGTTCTCATGATCCCTTGCCCCATGGCGTCTTCCTTTCTCTCTCCTCTCCTTTTCACCTCATGGTTTCTGTCTCTGACCCCAAGCCCCAGGAACTGAAGCTTCATCTACCTCTCTTCTGCCCAACTACAGGCTGCAAGCATCTTTATTCAACCAATAGTTTTAAGTTAAGGAGCAAGATAATTTAGCATAGCATCACTTGGTAAGGATCATACCTGAGGCAACCAGACCTTGGGGCCAGCATTTAGCATGACAACACATGAGCAAAACCACGACAAGGAAGGGTTTATCTTGACCCACAATTTGAGAGCATACAGTTGATCATGGTGGGGAAAACTCGGTGGAGAGACAGGCAGCTTGTTGTTGTGGCAATGGAGGGAGAGGGAGATGACCATCTCACCATTGTGCAATGGCAGCAAGCTGAGACCTAGGGCTTGAACTAGGGCTGTCTATAACCCTCCAGACCCAACTTTACAGCCCTGCATCTGCTGGCAAGTTCACATGTCCAAATCAACATCCCAAAACAGCCCCACCACTGGGTACCAAGTGTTTAAACAGTGAGTGTGGAAGGGGCATTTTACATGGAAACGTGATAGGTTAGAGCACTCCAAGAAGAGAGAGGTGGGGCTGGGACCCCTTAGGGCTGCACTCAGATAGACCCGGTGAAGACAAAGTTCTGGATGTAGATTCAGGAAACAGGAAGGAGGGAGCAGGAAGTGACAGCAGGAAACCAAAGCATTGAAGAGAGGCCTGTGTCTCAGTGGGGTATTGATAGGAGTCTCTATAGGTGTTTGTCTCACAGCAAAGAGTGCACCAGCATTGCCTTCTGGACAGGGGCCTGGGCACTACTCTACTTCTGCCTGCTGGCTTCAATCCAGCTCTCTCTAGGCCCTACTTCTGGGCCACCCTATGTCCTTGCAATTTCCTATTTATATTGAAGGGGCAGCAGGCACAGACTGAGATGGTGCTGCTGTGAAGACAGCAAGGATGTGCTCTCACCACAGCTACAGCCTAGCTTCTAGGGGGGCTGAGAGGGCTGAGGGCCCAGGGTTGTCCTCCATGCCTATTTATAGTTTTATCTAAGAAGCCTCATCGGCTCCCGCTGAGACAGCAGTCAGGGGGTGATGCACGCCCTGTGGAGAGGGCCTTTACCCTCAGGAAACTCTTAAAGTTGGTGTGTGTGTTTGTGAAAATAGGTAGTGAGACAACGCCCTTCACAAAGAATGCGGAGTGTGCGTTCTGAGATCCAGCCTTAAACAAATAAAGAAGCGCATATGCTAGGCTATTAGTTCCAAGGGACTGCTGGGAGAGAGGGGCGGGGACTGTAGGAGATGGGAGACTTGTCCTTCTCAGACTGTCTTGTTATGATCCCCTGCTTCATCTTCATTTTTACCATCAACATCTGTTGCTTTCAATTCACCCAGAGGGGAGGAAAATCTATGAATCTGCTTATCTGGATCCCGAGGTTACGGGTGACTTCATTTTCTGCCTCAGACATTTTTCGCAGCATAGAAAGAACACTCAGGAATTAAAAGAAGGGATGGTTCATCCATGATATGAGCTACCACATAGCCATCACGGAGGAAGGGGGCCCACACACATGTTGAGCAGTCCTGAGGGGGAGGCAGGTGCAGAGCCAGCTGCAGGTGGCCTCCGCTCTGACAGCACGAGTCATGGGTGGGCTGTGTATGTTTATGAACAGAACTCCTCCTTCGGTAGGGGATCCATCCCGACTGGGGGGGGTCTCAGGGAAACTGCTGAGGAAGGCTTTGTCACAGAGAAGGAATGTTTCAATGTTCATACTGACAGCCCTCCACATCCACGGGCTCTGTGCATTCGACCTGTTTTCCGGAGAGAAGCATTTGGGGAGAAATAGTGACATCTGTATGGAGCACGTGTAGGCTTTTCTCTCATCGTTCCCTAAACACCGTTCAGCAAAAACCTACACTGCATTGACATTCCATGAGGCGCTGAAGGTAATAGAGAGATGAGGTGCCGGGTGTGGGCGGGTCCCCTATGCCAACAGTACGCCATCTTAGAATCTACTGACTCGGGCATCTTTGAGAGGTGGTAAAGGTTGGTTTTAATGTCACTTGCCACAGTTTAGATCTCTGGGCAGGATAAGCCTCGTCTGAGGAAGGCCTTCCTCAGGAGTGGGTGTCATCGACTGGTGGCAGCCCAGAGAGTAGGGACTCGGCAAAGGAAGATTATTCCTCCGCTATTTGCTTGCTTGCTTGGCCTTCCTCCTTCAGTTCGGTTGTTTACTGTTACTGTTGCTGCTGCTGCTGCTGCTGCTGCTGTAGATTTTACGTGGTAGAAGAATGAGCTCTAGGTTCTTCAAGCCAGGTGCTTTGGGAGACAAGACAGCTCAGAAGGGATGGGTCGGGTCAGGGACTGTCCACTCTCCTAACAGCATCTGAATTGACACCCCACCCCCAGAGGCTGCTAGGAAAGTCAACCTAACCGAATAGTCATCTTCCAGCCCTAGGACTCTCCTAGAAGGCCTTCATTCTGGAAAAGCTGAGTCACTGCGAGCCAGCGGGCAGCCAACACAATGTCTGTCTGCTAATCTGTGTGGAAGGAACAGCTTGTCTCCAAAGTGTGAACCTCGCACGTGGCACACACCTCGGCTTTTTCATTCTCGCAAGATGTATTATTTCATTATAGCAAAATGGGGCGAACCTGTACCGTGAGCTGTTTCATTTATGAGGTTGCTAAGTAACCAATTTGCCCCTTGGGTTCCCAAGGAGGCCGAGGGTGCTAAACTTCATGTTGTAAATCAGGGCAGTGGAGGAACTCGGGGTAGCCTTAGGAATGTCTGAAGGGTACAATTGCCATGGTGACTGACGGGATTTAGCCCTTAATTTGAGGGCTCAAATCAAGCTTAAACTTTGGGATTCTAAGCAAGGGGAAAGGGAAGTTATTACAGCTACGTTTAAAGGAGGTGGGATTAAAGTGTACAGAATATAAAATATATGAACATAAATGCAAATGTATGTAAATTAGGTACCCATTGGAAAAGACAGAGAGTCAAATCTCTTATTAATGATGGTGGGTGTAATGTCTGACTCCAGCTGCCTTCTGATTTGTTGGGAGCCATTCTAGGGCTTGCCTTGAGTCCTGCCCCGACACCTGAGGCAGATCTTTCCATGTTTTTTAACCATCAGAAAAACGAGATGGATGACCCAGTCTACCTGGGTTCTCCGCCCACCAATGTGCCAGCTGATGCTCTTTCAGGAGAGCCAGAGTTCAGTGAGGCAGGAGAGGGCTGCATGGGATTGTACATTTATTTGAGATAGGGCCTCCTGTATCCCTGCATGGCATTGCACTCTCTATGAAACAGCCAAAGATGCCCTTGAACTCCTGATCTTCTTGCTTCTATCTCCTGAGTGCTGGCATTACAGGCTCCTGCCATCATACCCATGTGGTGCTTGGGGGTCCAACCAAGGGCTTTGTATAGATAGGCAAGCACTGGACCAACTGAGCCATAGCTTCAGCAGCATATAGTATATTTTCATTTTAGTAAAAAAAAAAAAAAAAGAAAAGAAAAAAGTATGAACCACATCAGCAGACTGAGCAGTGTGGTCAGGCTGGCTGGCAAGCCTTGGATTTAAGGCCAACTGGGTTATCACCAACCTTTGGTGCAAGGAGGAGACGCAGGGAGCACTCTTTTTAGGACAGATCTGTGAGCACTGCTCAGGAGCTCACGTTCCTCCAAGGTATGGAGTGCTCCTACAGACATCAGGAAAGAACAAAATTGATCTCTAACATCTATGTGAGAAGACACAAGAAAAAAATCAAAATCAAAAACAAACAAACAAAAAAACCCCAAAACACTGACAGTTAGAAACCATCTACCCCACTTTCTTTTAAAAAAATGATCAATTATTCATTATGTGTGTGTGTGTGTGTGTGTGCATGTGTGTGTGTGCACATGTATATGCTGTGGTCATGGCACACATGTAGAGGTTAGGGAACAGCTTGTGGGAATTAGTTCTCTCCTTCTGCCATGTGAGGTCTGGGGATCAAACCCAGATTGTCAGCCTTGGCCACAAGCATCTTTGCCCACTGAGCCATCTAGCCAGCCCCTTCCCACTTTCTTAAGGTCATGCCTTGGGTAGTCACTGAGTTCCAGAATTGGCTTATGAAAATAGGCACTCCAGAGGCAGACTGGGTTCAGATCCCTGGCCTGCTACGCACTAGTCACTCATTCCTGGTAAAACTGCTTAGCCCCTCTGTGCCTCTGCTTTGGTTTGTTTATTTGTTTTTTAAATCTACAAAGTACAACTATCATTGTTACAAACATTTCACAGGACTTTTGGTGATTAAATTCTACTATTTTTGTAAAGAACATTTTAGTGAGTCCTCAGAAAGACTAGCCATCCGTACTGTCCCAGACAGTACAGGAAAGCACAGGCAGGGACACAGGGTCAGCCATTAGAATAACCTAAGCAGGCTTGGTGCATTGCAAGTGTTCCTGTGAGCCATTACAAAACCCACAGCTATCAAGGGGCCTAGATGGACAGACTGTGGACTTAGGGGACTACATTCTTACTTGACCCCATGTTCTATACCATACACCCTTCCATGTTATGGGGGATGGTTCTCTGAGCCTCAGCACCATAGATGATCAAAAGCTGATTGGCGCCCAGATGTGAGAAGGTTCGCCATCCTCAACTCTATGAGCGGGGCCCAGAGCTGCTGAGCTGGGTTAGTGTGGGAGGCGCCATCTGTGTGGAACCCATCAAAGCCGACAGAATCACGGCTCTCAGCTTACACAGTGGCCATGATGCAGACCTTCCCGCTGTGGGTTAACTGCTTAGGGGACAAGAAACCCACCTCAAGAAACAGAAGGAGTTCTGCAGGGGAATGGCACAATATCCACACTCAGCTCTCCTGTCTGTCTTCCCTGGGGAGAGGCTCAGCAGCAGCTCACAGATGTTCCTGCAAATGTCTTTGAAAGTCATTCCTTCAGTGGCCAAAGAGTCCCAAGACTCCTTCTGAGTTTTCTGAGGTATCTGTCAAAATCCTTTCTAAAGAAAACCTGGTATGTTTCCGGCTAGGATGCCGCTTCCCTTCTGACTCTCCCAGCATCGCAGGAAAAGACAGAGGTAATATCAGGAACCACACAATTCTATGAAACTAATAGGGCAGTCTTACCCTTGGCTTAACCTTTGTTGATTCCCTATGTTGTATTTACTCATTTTGCTTAAATATGAGAATAATTTAAAGCAGATTTGGCACAACTTTCCTTTCTTTCCTTTCCTTTCCTTTCCTTTCCTTTCCTTTCCTTTCCTTTCCTTTCCTTTCCTTTCCTTTTTCCTTTCCTTTTCTCCTCCTTCTCCTTCTCTTCTCCTTCTCTTCCTCCTCCTCGTCTTCCTCCTTCTTTTCTTTTCATTTTTTGTCCTAAAATGTTGGTTAAAACCTACCAGGTGTCAGGGACTGTTCTAATAAAGGAGAGAGAAAGATGAGATGTCACGCCCTCTTGGGACCCAAAGTCCAGGGTAGATTGGGTGGCATTCCTCAGGATATGGCAGCGCTGGCCTTTTCTACACTCCCTTGAGAAGTGACCCAGCACCGACAATGCACAGAATTGCCCTTCTATTTGAGACTCTGTCCATGACACAAAGTCCTCCTACCTCTGTAATGAAATGACAGGGGCAGACTGAACACTCAGGCAGAGAATGTGGTTTTCTGAGAAAGGTGATCCTACACATGGGCTCACCCCATGTGGCTTGATACGTAAACACATCTTAGAAGAGATGGGTTTTTCCTTAAGAGTCAGCCTTAGTACCTGGACTTCCCACTTGAACTTTTAACTTGGTCTTTATGGAAAGCATTTTAAAATTTAAGTGAAATGCTTTTAAGGGCTCATCACAACAAACCTGCTGATTATCAGGGCAGGATATCATCACTACACTGTGCAGGCAAGAAACCAAGACCCATCCTTTACGTAAGAAGAGGACAGCATTGGGACCAAAATCCGGAGTTAACTGAGGCATTCGAAGCAGTGATTGACATACTCAAGTGCGCCACAGCTACGGAGGGCCACCGTGTACCATCTCTGGGCTTTGCGTTTGAAAAACATTCTATTTGGTGTGTGTGTGTGCGTGTGCATGCTTGCGCATGCATGAAGGTGATGTGTGTTTTATGTGCATGTTTGTGTATGTGTTGTACATGTATTTGTGTGAGTGCATATGTGTTGGATATGAATGTTTATATAGGTGTGGTGTGTTTTATATACATATTTGTGTATGTTGTGTATGTATTTGTGTGTGTGCATGTATGTTGTAAATGCACGTTTGTGTATGTGTGCATATGTTTTAATGCATGTTTGTATGTGTGTTGTACATGTATTTGTGGTGTGCATATATGTTATATATGCATGCTTGTGTATGAGTGCATGTGTTTAATATGCATGTTTGTGTGTGTTGCATATGCATGTCTGTTCTGGTTTGCATTTATGTGGGTCACAGTTGTGTATTTCTCTGTCACTCTCCATTGTATTTCTTTGAGGCAGGGTCTCTTGCTGATCTCATGACTCACACTTTCAGCTAGATTGCCTGACGGTGACCTCCCAGGGTCTGCTTATCCCTGACTCCCCAATGCTGGGGTCACAGACACAAGTAGGCATCCCTCACTTCTACATGGATACTGGGGACTTGAACTCAGATCCTTTTGTTTGTCCAGGCAGTGTACTTATCCAGGGCCATCTGCCCAGGCCAGCTCTGTATCTTTTTGTAGGTAGAGAGCTTCAGAGCATCCTTGGCTTTGAAAATTAGATGCATCACTTATGTAAGACTGCAAGAAGCCATTGTTTAAAATAACATCCATTACAGGCCGAATCTAAAGGATGTTTCTGAATTGCTGCCAACATTTTTTTTTTTGGTCCTATCTTCTTCAAATAATTAAGGGTTAGCAACTTCAAAATTAATTCTAGTGGTAGGCTGTACATCAGGCTTAATGGATCTCATAAATCAATCCCATGAGGTAAAATCTATTTTAAGACGTCTACGGAAGAGGTGCTGTCCTAGAGACGGAACTATGTTATTTCTTTCTCTTCAGAGCAGCCCAAGCCCCACCCCTCCAACCCCCAAGTTACAAACCTTGAAGACCTTCCAGCTAAGTGTTTTTGAATCGGAGCTGAAAATATGCAGATTCCTGGGTGGAGGCCACGCCCACTATAAAAGTACAGTGTGCTTACATTATAATTTCTCGCACCTGTGACTTTTGACCTTATTTGGGGTCTTTGACAGATGTGATTAAATGCAGAAGATGTGAGCCTCAGGACTTGGGATCCTATGAAAACTGAGATGCAGCCACAGGCCTGAAGCCACCGGGGGCTCAAAGAAGCAGGAAATACCCTCTCCTTGTACACTTAGAAGGGATCCTGCACAGGCTGACACCTTGACTTAGTCTGGGTATATAGCATCTGGAATGGTTATAGAATAAACCTCTGTCATCTTAAGTCACCAAGCTCATCAGGATTCTTGGGTCCAGCAGTCAGGACTGTAAGAAGCCTCCTGGGGAGGAGGGTTCACAGTCAAGTTGACTTAGGTCTGGAGGAACTGACCTGGTCATTCTGTTTGTGGCTACACATGGGTATTTCCCCTAGAGAAGCTGCGCATGGAGCAGGTGCCGTGGCAAGAGTCTTCAGGCAGGTGTGGGAACTGCTCTACGTGGGCTCTCTGGAGCTTTCTAGTTCACTAGAAACAACCCTCCACTCCAAGCAAGCCTAGCAATAATAAGTAAGATCCCCTAAGAAGTTCTCGCCATTGAGCGTCTCACCACCTCATTAAGAGGGAGAAGTGGTAACGGATAGAAACAGCTCCATCCCTAGCATTGCAAAGGCCTAACGCCTTCCAAACACCCTTTCAGAATTTTACCAAACAGGCAAGACTTTAAGCTCTGGATGTGTCTCCAGCCACGCATCTCCTAGCTCTGGGACAACATTAAATTCATGCTGGCATTTTCCCCATTTCTGAAATACAGGCTGTCCTGTCCCAAGTATAAAGCAACCAATAGGTTGTCCTCCCTGCCCCTTCTCACACAGACCTCTGAACAGAGAACATTTGCTTGTGCCTGGTGGTACCTGCTGGGGATACATTCATTCATGAGGTGTTGAGCCTGGATTGACTTCCCAGCCATCCCCCTCAGGCTCTGATTGGGCTGAGAGACAGACAGGCAACCATGGCAGCCCTTTGTAACCAACGTCCCCAACAGGCCACCTTGAGTGCCAAAAGCCTTGGATTGTGCATTCTGCAGGGAGAGGTTTCCCTGAGGAGAAGGAGTGTCACTATTGAGAAGGGCATGCTGGGACATGGTTGGAAACCTGGGACACGTGGGTGGCTGTACGCTGTGGCACTAGAGGTTCTGGACTAAGGTTACTTGGTTCACAGACCTGAAGCCACTAGCCAGGAAGCTGTGTGACCCTGGCCAGTTCCTAATGTCTCGGAATCTTGGTTATTCCTTCCATAGTGACACAGGGCAGTCAAGGGTTAGAGCGAAGGCTGGTAGAACTCCCAAAGCCTCAGAAAATTGGGTTTTCTGCGAAAAGTCTGAGGGAATCCAGGGCGGTCAACATCATAGTTCTTAGTCCGCCACAGGTATGAAATTAAAGGTGCTGCCTCAAAATGAGGCTATTGGGTCCCCAAACTGAGGAGAAAGGATTAAAGGGAGAACAGACAGGGGCTTGGGCTTCCAGGCAGCGGGGAGGGTTAGCTACCTACCCCCAGAAGGAATTTGTTCATTGCTTCCTGTTGCCTATGTGGAGGGCGAGCAACACGTGTGGATCTGCCCCTCCACAGTTCTGAGGCTCAGAATAGATTCCCACCGTGCAGACCTGGACACTGATGCTCAAGGGTGAGCGAGTCTTGAGACTGTGATGTAGAGTATGTGCCCTGCAGGGATGACCCCTAACCGGCTGCTACTCCTGACACAGGTTTATATTCGCCATCTTTGAACAGAGGGAAGGAGAGCTGTGTGCGGCCCTTGTCTACCTTCCATGTGAGAGAACCTTCTGGAAGATTCTTCGCACCCACCCGTTTTCCTCCAGGCCAGGCCTCCTACAGGAAGCCCCTATTGAAGGAGGTGACTTCTCGGCATCAGGCCCTCCCCCGTGAGACAGTTCGAATCACATGACTCCTGTGCTCAAGACCCACGCTGCCTCCTCACCTCTCCCTGAAAGCAAAAGCCAGGCTCCTCCTAGTGCCTACGCCGTTGGCTGTGACCAGTGGCTGCTTCTTCCTCTAACTCACCACTCTCTGCCTCTGTACCACTGCTCCACCCATGGCCCATCCTTAGAGCAGGCTCAATGCATCAGACACACCTCTGCCTCAGGACCTTGGTACATACCCTGCTCTCTGTTTGGGATGATGTCCCTCCAGTGGTCAAGCCCTTTCTCCCCTTACCCTTCTCAGCCCCGGGTGTGAATGTAACTTTCTCAGGTAAGCCTCAGCCACCCTGTGGCAAACGGCACAGCTGCCACGCGCCCATTTTTAGTGCTTGCTTTGCCCCGTGCCTCTCCTCACCCTCTCCTCTGCCTGGTTCTCATCTCCCTTCACTAGAGGGTGACAGTGCACATGTGTTTGTTGAGTGCCTACATGAATGAACGGTTGCTTCTATGTATGGGCTTATCCCTGACATCAATACACAGCAACATAATCAGTTATGAACTTGACCCCCTCAACGAACAATACTGGCTTAGGGACTAGCAGTCCGGTAGCCAAGACCTGCCAGAGGAAGTGAATTCTGGTAATTACTGGACTCTGATGGGGGTCGTGATGGGACATCTGGACTGTCTTCTGATGGTATCTCCAGAAAGACCCTTCGGTGTGCTTGCTAGCCAGTCATCATCACAAGGAAGCCTGTCCCTTGGAGAGTCCCTCAGCAGGGGCTGCATGTCTCCGTACTTTGCTCAGAAGGTGAGAACCACATTTTCCTGACACTTCCATCCTCAGGGGACAGAAACCAGCATGGAGCCCGGGACAGCTTAGCACCAGTTCTGGGAGACATGGATACTTGAACCACCCTGTCTGGATATTGGGGACACTCCTTCTTTTTTTTCTTTTCTTTTCTTTTCTTTTTTTTTCTTTTCTTTTTTTTCTTTTTTTCTTTTCTTTCTTTCTTTTCTTTTCTTTTCTTTTTTTTTTTTTGCTTTAAGTAGTACTAATATTATTTGGCAGGGAACTTTGTCTCTCAAAAGAGGCTTCTGGCAAGTCCATGCCCCCAAGCTTAGGTGGCCGATTGGTGACCCTCCATCTACCTCCATGCCCCTGCTCCCAGAGTCTCTAGCTACTCCCATGTTTTGCTCCATCCTCCCTGTTGTCCCAGATTCTCCTCAGTTCCCCCGGAGCCAGCCTGAAACTCCTCTCTTCTTGGAATATTTCATCGTCTCTCTGTTATATAATTTAAATAGGGCACCACATAACTTAACATGCAATCCTAGACATTATCCTCCATGCCTGCTGGTTCTGTCTTTGAGGTTGGCTGACACGGAAGCTGAGAGCTTGCTCTGAGAAGCTGTGGTCTTGGCAAAGGCCGGAAACACAGAACCACCATGGCCCTGGCCAGTGCAGTGCTCTAGCTGTGACTCCACGCCATAAGGCAGCTTCAACACTCCATCAGGGGAGCCATCGCCACGGTAATGGTGGCTCTAGAATCCAATTTAGCTCTCTAAAACCCATGAAATGGCACTCGGAATCTTAGCTCATTGCTTTCAAGTCCTTACTCATGGTAATTTTAAGGGCAATCAGAAATAATATATAAATTATGAATAATAACTGCATTCATTTATTCCTTCTAACTCCATGGGCTAAGGACCCTCTGAGATCGGAGCGGTAACCTCCATCCTCAACCAGTTCTGCAGAGGAAGCCGAGGATGGGGGTGGGAATAGGACAGGACCAGGAAGCTCTTAGGCAGTGATGCCGGGATAGCAATTTTGTAACTGCAGTCATCCAAAGCAGACAAGGACAACCTATCTACAGGGGATATTTAGGGCATACATGCGGAGGGATATACCTGGGGTACACTTGATATTTAGTGAGAGTGGCAATGGGTGTGTGTGTTGTATGTGCATGTTCCTGTGGATGCCAGAAGATGGTATCGGACTGAAACTTGAGGTACAGGAAGGTGCAGGCTGTCCAGTGTGGGTACTGAAAACTGCATGTGGTCTTCAGCAAGAATGGCAAGTCCTCTTCCCTACTGTACCCAGGTATAGTGCCCCACCCATATATCCTGAAAGACCCTGTTCTTATTGTGGACAGAAACAAGCACACTCTATAATTATCTGAGTCAAGAGTCTTGAATCAAGTTCATGTTCAAGAAACAAAAGACCGGACTGCAGGTATTCAATGCCCAGAGCCCCTGTGGACCAAGGCTTGGTGTCTGCTGGTTTCAGACCCGTAACAGTGATAGAAAATCGCTGAGCCAGTGGCCTACCCAGTGCAATTCAAACGATGGACACTAAACAGACTTGTGTCTGCCAGGGCACTGATGCCAGCGGAGGCCTCTCTGAACAGAGTGTTTCAGCCCCTGCCCAGCCCCACCCACAGACTCTACATGTTGTGTGATTTGAATCAGCAACAAAACCTTCTAAAGCTGAGAAGAGCTTGCTCAGGGGCAGGTGCTGCAGTGGCCCCACTGTGCTCAAGCACAGGTGCTGAGGAAAACCACAGTCTGCTCTGAGATGGTCCCTGTCCTGCTTCAGGTCCCTGCCCTGTGATGAGCCATCTAAGGGTGAAGAGCATTGCTAAACAAATGGAAGATTCCAGCAGCCAGTGAGCAGAGCCCGCAGAAACCCCGAGGGGAGTGTGGACAAAGCAGCAGCTACCCACCTGCATATCTGCAGTGTGTTTGGACCTGTCTTTGTTGAGAGAAGAGAAGCCAGGGTGCTTGGGATGTACCCTGGAAAGTAAGGAGCCAGGCAGCATCCTTGGGTGAGGATGGAGGACATGGTCCAGCTTTCCTCCTGTTTCTGAATGCACTTTCAGCCAAGGGCAGTGTGGGTGGCCAAACCGATGGAGGCCCTCACTAGGGTGAGGCTCTTCCTTTCTTGGTTTGGTTCTGACAATAGGCAGTTTTGAGCCTAGGGGAAACACCCTCCAGGAGAAAGCAGAGGGACATGTGTGTGGAAAGTTACAATGCCCTGGTCCCTACTAGCAAAAGAAATGAAAGAGCTCCTCAGATGGCTGCCAGCAGCACGTGGACTGTGGGCATCACTGCATGGAAAAGTTTCTCAAAGATAACTCAGTCTCCTAGCAGAAGAAATACCAAATATTTCTGTGTGCAGGTGTGTGCTCACCAAAAGCCCCTAGAAAAATAGCTATAGGGCCCCAGGTAAAGAGGTGCACACCTATAACCCAACACCTACACCCACTTGGGAAGGAAGGCAGGAGAAGAAGGAGTCTAAGGTTAGTCTGGGCTATGTAGTACTCAACAGAGTACTCAGGAACTAAGTTTGAACCTCCCATTCCATGTAAAGATGGCAGTGTGTGCTTGCAAACATAGCAATGGTAAGATGAGAGATGGAGACAAGGAGATCCTTGGAGCTTGTTGGCCACCAGCTCTGGTTGATTTGGCAAAGCTCTAGGCCAATGAGAGACCCTGTCACAAAGAGTGGAAGGTACCTGAGGAATGCCCCCCCCCCCCAAGGTACGTACGTACACAAACACACACACACACACTGCTCAACACAGTGGACCTTTGAACACTCAACTTCTTTGTGTGAAAATAAACTTGAGCCTTCGCTGTGACAGGCTACGTGAACTCTAAGCCCAGGGAACATTAAGTTGGAAAATGCTGGAGGCTCTCACAGGGGTGGGTGGGGATCCTGAGGTGTTTCTCAATTGTCACTCCTTCCTCAATGGTCTCCTCTGTACACTCCCTGAGCTACACACATGGCAGGACATCATCACCCATGTGTGGTACATGCCCACCATGAACTGGAGTTCTGACAAGATGTAGAGAAATTTGTCCCAGCGCCTCAGACAGCCGATACCGCAGCTCTTAGTGAGACTGTCCACATGTTCTTGCCCCTTGGAGTTCTTTGCTTACGTAAGGAAGAGGCTTGGTCTGACCGTTTATTTCACACTTTGCACTGAGCAGCCTGACTATCTGCAGTAGGATAAATTCCCTTCTAGACCTCAATCAATAAAACCCACCCGTGGGCTAATATCCATTAGGAGCCCCTCTGAGTCCCTCCGCCCAGAACCTTCCAGAATTGCACTGACTCGGAAAACAGTCAACAGCTAGGATGGAGTGGAGACGAGTCACAGGCTGTGAGCTCTCAGTACAGGCTTTCTTAGGCCACCTCTCAAGCCTTCTCCAGATTTAAGGCAGAAAGAGCACTTAGCTTGAGGAATGTAGGGTACTGGGGTAGGTGGGTGGGCAGGTGACAGCAGTGCAAGGTGAGCAAAGCAACAGATGTCACACCTCCCCAAGATGTCATGCCTCCCCAAGATGCCATGCCTCTCCCAAGATGCCACGCCTCCCCCAAGATGTCATGCCTCCCTCAAGATGTCACGCCTCCCCAAGATGCCACGCCTCTCCCAAGATGCCACGCCTCCCCAAGATGCCACAGCTCCCGCAAGATGTCACGTCTCCCCAAGATGCCACGCCTCCCCCAAGATGCCACGCCTCCCCCAAGATGCCACGCCTCCCTAAGATGCCACGCCCCCAAGTACACAGCAATACTTGGCTGCATAGGTTTCTGGGGCAGATGCTGGTGACTGGTCAACCTAACACCTATTTCTGATCTCTGCCCTTCGTCCAATCTTTTCTGTGAGAGAGTCCAAGACGACAGGCGTTTAACTTCCTGTTCTCCATTGCAACCAGAGGTATGTATGTTTTTATATGAAATGTCCCCCACAGACTCCCTAGTTTTAAACAGCCATTTCCTAGCTAGTAGTGCTGTTTTGAGGATTGCAGAACCTGTAGGGGGTGGGACTTAGACAGAGGAAGTGGATCACAGGGGAGCTGACCTCAGATATATATCCTGACCCAGAGTCCTGTCTTCTCTCTGCTTCCAGATCGATCCAGTGGGAAGCAGCCTCATGCTCCTGCTGCCTCTGGTCGTCTGTGCCACGGCCGACTTTATCCCTTTAAACCACGCGGCACAGCAGAGCCTCCTTCCCTCAGCTTGCTGCTTCTTAGTCATTTGCTGGCTGTGGTTAAAGGTAACCAATACAGAGTACAGATCTGGACAGGGAGCCAGAGAAATCACACGTGAGGAAGTCTTTTGTCTTTAGGTGCAAAGAAAAAGATCGAGTGGACATTACTTCCTCTTCTTTCTCCTGTGAATGCAGATGTGAGGATCAGAGCTTAGGCAACCATTTTGTCACCTTGAGGAAAAGGGTAAACTAAGGGTATTGAGCCCAGCTCTGACATTTTAAGTTTGAGTCAACTTCGATGGCCACAAAGATAACTTACAAATAGTTTTAAGCCAGCAAGGTTGGGTTTCTATGACTTGGTTTCCAACAACCCTCAAATGTACAACTCTTCATAAAATTAGATAATGCTGCAAGTCTAACCAGGAGGGAAGTGTCTACACAGAACAAGGATGCTACATTCCCCTACAGCTTACTCTGGTGCCTACAGTGCTCAGTGGAGGCTGGGGGGAGATGGAGTTGGGCGCTGAGCCCTGCTTTCTCCCGACCCCTGCAGCCTGCTTGAGGTCATGTGACTAGTCCTCAGCAAACCTCGAATAGATGTGACCTGTCATACCTGGAATGACTGGAGTGTGGGGACTCGGGGAAGTGGAGATGCTCAGTCAGGAAAGTGTTGCAGTGCAGGGATGAGGGCCTGAGTTTGGGCCCCCATCACCCATATAAAAAGCAAGGCATGGCACTACGGGCTTGTGGATGGAGAGGAAGATGGAGACGAGAAAAGCTCAAGAGTTTAGCTGAATGGATGAGCTCCAGGTACAGGGAGAGACCTTATCGAAAAAAGTGACCAAGGAAGACAACTGATGTCAGCATCTGGTACATACACACACACACACACACACACACACACACACACACTGTACTCACACACATGCAAACATGCACATACATGCACACACTCACGCACTCACAGACATACATGCACGTGCACATAATGAACACATACCCCCTCCACTCCCACTGTCCTGCACCTATATCAGAAAAGGGCCCAATGTCATCTTGATCTCGCTTCCAATTCTGAAAGGGAGCATGAAGAGCGTGCTCTAGAGGTCAAGTAGCTCCCAGAGGGAGGAGGGCAGCTCGCTCTGCGCAGACATCACAGTATCACACTGCTGCTTCAGTTTCTGAGGGCTCAGATTTTTTTTTTCCTCAGCACAGCTGATTTCTCCCTGAAGGTGGCTGAGCTACCTTGCTGGTAGCAATTTTGCAAAAGAAGGAGCTGTAATCTGGAAGTTATTACAACAGGCACCCCATCCATCACCGGGGTTATTCTGCATAGGAATCCAAATCACAGGACGCCTCATCTGCCTAATGAGGTGGACGTTTTTCGGAATTAACTGGAAGATGTTACTCCATTGCAAAATTCGGCACTACTTAATGGAAACAACGTTCCCCTCTAATTTCCACTAATACTTCCAGCTGCTGCCTCAAAATTTTCGTCTTTGAGTCCGGTATCTGTGTATAGTGAAATGTTTGCAAAATATATGTATACTTGTCTGCATGCTAACGGATGCAATTTCATGACCCATTACGCTTCCCACATGAGCAGGGCTGCCTGGACTGTGGGCTGGCTGGCGTCTGCCAGCTGCCCAGGTTTGATCATTAACCCAAAGCACTCAGTAAGGATAAAAACACACATAGATGCCTGAAAATACTTACTGAGCATATACTATGTGCCAGGCAATTTCTTCGAAGCTGGGTGTTCCATGCAAATAATAGTCCCTGGCTCATGTGACTTGCAGCTAGTAGATATAAATAGCTGCTGTACATTATCACCTTCAGTTATGCCATCCAGTCCCCCTTAGCAGAGGCCCTGCCCACCTGCCAACTGGTGGTCCAGCCTCAACCTCAGCTCCTCTGCTTCTCTGGCAACCTTAGCAAAGACTGACCCAAAACATCGTACCTCTCCGGTACCTCTCTTACAAGTCTTTACCCAGCCTTATAAGTACCCCAGTGTGTAAGTGTGGGGAGCGGCCCTAGTTCTTACTAGAGACTGCCCCCATCTTTAGCGCTTGCTTCTCCTGAGTGAACGCCTCTGGTGTTGGGCATGAACCCCTACCTTAACCTGCTTTTTCTACACCTTACACAAATGGCAGTTGTGTGCATTTGGGTGGTTCCAAGTAGAGAGATGATTACAGGGTTTCTCCATTGGTCCAGAGTGACGTGGAGGATTTTCACCATCTGGCTAACCACCTGTCCGGTATTCTCTGATATTCTCCCCTTTCCCCGCCTTTACAAACTCTCTCTACAAACACAAAGGTTGGCAAAGGAGGGAAGCAGCTTCAGTGTACAGAAGCCTGTCCCAACTCCCTTCTGTCACAACGACAAAGGCAACCTCACAGAAAGCAATTGCCTTACACATCCAGGTTGCAGTCCAAGGTAGGAACTCCAGGAGCTCCCCACAGCACATCTCAGTCAAGAGCAGAGAGAAACGGACACACCCAGGCTGCTCAATTTCCTGCTGCTTCCACTTGGCCAGCTGTCTTTACTGTTGTACATTCTGGGGCCAAGCCCATTAAATGGTGCTTTCTATAATGCAGAGAGTCTCCCCAGGCAGGCGCAGAAGCACGCCTGATCAGAATCTTCCCTAGGCAAGCTCACAGGGACACCTGATCTCGATAATACTTCATTGAAACTCTTTTTTTTTTTTTTAGGTGATTACAATTATGTCAAGTTGACAGTTTAATGGGGATACTCCCTGAGGACACTGACCTGGCTCTCCTGCGCTCTGAATGAGGTTTGACTTCTTGCCTTCTAGCAGTGACCTTATAAAAACACCAGCATTTTGGTGGCTTTCCTGCCTAGACTGTGTGACCTACTTCTGGTCCTGAGCAAAGACTTGATGAACCAGAATAGGAGGCCCTCTTCACCTGGAGTCCACTGGTGTGTGTGTGTGTGTGTGTGTGTGTGTGTGTGTGTGTGTGTAGCTGAAATCCAGAGGAAGCTCACTGAAGTGTGAGGACAGGAGGTGACTACAGGTGGATGATATCAGGTGTGACCTGGACAATCCCAGGCTCCTAACTTCAGCTCCCTAGTGTGCCAAGGCTGGGCACCCCTGGGTGGCATCTTGCTTACTTGTCTGATGGTTGGCAGTGATTCTTGCTTTTGAGTCCCATATGCCAATGTTATTGTCAGCAACGGAAGCAAGGCTACATGACCTTATATGCAGGTTGGACGAGGCACAGGATCAATGCCCATGTCATGGTGTATAGGTCCCCATGAGGGTCATCTGTGACAACATCTCTCTCTCTCTCTCTGGAAGCCACACAGAGGAGTGCTGAGGGATGCGGAGGTGTCTCCGAGGTCTCAAAAGACATAGAGCCGGGAAGGCCATTGTATATGGCTGAGGATTTGGAAGAGTGGCTTGTGGAAGTTCTCATTCTGCCTTGAAACTCAGTTCCCTGAGTTTGAAGCTTCTGTTCTCAGACGTGGTGGGGCCATTCTACAAGGCCCATGGGTTGCTCTGAATCTCAGCGATTATGGAGTTGGAATGATATAGGTTCGGAGTTGAATGATCTTGAGCTATCTTAGATGCCTAGAAGGAAATGCAGGTAATGAGTGCCTTGATTGATGGCTATTCTTGTCCCGTTACTATAGAAACATCATGAATCTGTTACCACACTGAAATAAAGACTTTGGGATAACCTGAATCTATGACCCCGGGCCATGAGCATGTTGTTTTTGTTTTTTGTTTTTTTTTTTTGTTTTTTTTTTTTGGCTCCAGAATCAACCACCTCTTGTTCCTGTTGAGATGAGTATTCTGATTATTTTTACATCGACAGAAATAATCTCAGATTAAAGTTCTTTCATGAATTTCCCAACTAACCCAGGTCCCTGAACACATCTGCATAAACTGGTTGAAGGCATAGTGGAAATGTGGCCACAGGGGGCTGCTGTGATCTGTCTGTTGGGTAGCAGGGAGACCATGTGTGGCCATTTCATCTCAGGCCATCTCTGCTATGGAAGAGGTAATACAAGGGCGTGAGTGTTTTTGAGAAAGCACAGGAGTTTAGCAAAGCTGCACACTAGGTCACTGTCAGGACCCGGGCTGAAACCCATTCAAGTTGGACCACAGGGCTCTGCTTCACGGACCACAGATGACAGAGTTTAGTTGTCCCTGTGTCTACAGAAGCTCTGATGAAGTAGGAACAGGGAGAGTGAGTGAATGAATGCATAGACAGAGAGGGACAGCAGGAGGCACCTGCATCTGAATCCTCAAGCTCTTATCACCGTGAATTCATGCATACAAAACTCCTCATTAGACATATGTATCTCCTCCACGAAAGCTAAAGCCAGCCAGGCAGTGGCTGTGTTCAGTGACTAAGTAGCCCAGATCCAGTAAGGGGAGGTATTCTACTGCCTGCTGGCTGATCTCAGATTATTAATTCTTATCATGCTTCTCTCTCTCTCTCTCTCTCTCTCTCTCTCTCTCTCTCTCTCTCTCTCTCTGCCTCTCTGTCTTTTGTCTCTCTCTGTCTCTGTCTCTCTGTCTCTGCATGTGTGTGTGTGTGTGTGTGTGTGTGTGTGTGTGTATGTTAGATGCTTGGCTTGGCCGGATGATTGGAGGACAACTTGAGTGAGCTTTCTCATGAGCATGGTTGGAGGTTGGAGTTACAGTTGTGATAGGAGATGAACTGGTGGGGATGATGGCTGGGGCTTGCTGATGGGAGAAAAGGGAAGTGGAGTGTCAAACTCTAATCATTTAAGACTGACGCTTCCAAGGAACAGCATGGCAGGGTCTGCAGGGGGCCTGGCTGCTGTGATCTCAGCACATAAGATTCACTGAGTGGAGGCAGAGAGCATCTTCATTGGAAGTCATGGTTTCTAAAGTAAGTAAAGTTTAGGACCTTACTCAGACAGGGCTGTTGAGTATCAGCAACCTCATCTTAGGCACAAAGGGCAGGTTACAGGAAGGAGAAGCTGTGCCTGCTGGTGTGAGCTGCTGGCTGGGGCTAAGGGGACGGCTGGAACCCAGGGCAAATGGGAAAGGTGAACCTCAGAAGTCAGTGAAGAAGGCTTGTGCTGCACAGAACAGCAAAATTCTCCCTGTCCTCCCTCTGTTGTGTGTTTGTGTGTATTGTGCACATGTGTGTATGAGTGTGGTTGCATATATATGGAGGTCAGACAGCAACCCTGGGCACTGGTCCCTTCTTCTGTTTTGACAGTTTCCCCTGTTCACTGATATGAATGCCCAGGTAGCTTTCTCCTGATGACTGATTTGAATGACCAGCTAGCTTTCTCCTGATGACTGATTTGAATGACCAGCTAGCTTTCTCCTGATGACTGATTTGAATGCCCAGCTAGCTGGCCCATGAGATTCTGGAGATTCTCTGGTTTTCATCTTCCATCTCACCAAAGGAGCATTGGAATCATGGATGTGGCCCACCCTGCCCAGCTTTGCCTGCGTTCTGAGGATCCAAACCAGGTCCTCATGCTTGTGCAGCAAGTGTTCTTACGAACAACGTCATCTCCCCAGCATCCCCCAAATTAGATATTTTTAATGGCTATGAGCACAATTATTTAACTCTAGAGTTGAGGACAATGGTACTTCTTATTTCTGAGAATGGAGAAGGGTAGGTAGGTAAGGTAGTATGTGTGATTCTGGGGCAGGGCTGGAGAAAAATGACTGGATAAGATATACCAGTGAAATAGTCCATCCGGGATCCCTTGCAGCTACATAGCCCCGTGACTCATCCTAGCCAATGAACTCTAAGCTGAGATTTTCTGGGGAAGGGAAGGTCCTCCTGGCTTAACATATAGTTTGTTTGTGATATCTAGGCTGTTTGCATCTAATGTTTTCCAAGTACTACCCTGATCAATAGCCTCATGTCTCAGAATGTATAACTGAGTTGGTATTGTTTTCTCTGAGCAAGGTCTTGCTATGTATGTAGCCCAGGCTGACTTCAAATTCATGATCTTCCTTCCTTAAGTAGCATTATATGTATGTACTGACCTGCCTAGCTCTTATTTCCTGAGGCCTGCCAGTAAGAATGTGGTCTTACCACAGCCCATTCTAACCATGAATTAACCCTGAGGATAGAGGCATATGCTAAAACAGGTGGCAGCCTCAGGGACCGAGTGACAGAGGCTGTCCAACCCCTCTCTCCAGCTGTTTTTCAGGTGAGGAACAAACAAACAAACAAACAAACAAACTTCCTGCTGTTGATTGTAGGCTTTAGTTTCCTGCAGCTAAGTCCTTTCCTAAATTAGGCAAAGTGATGGGTGTTTGGGGGGGGGCGGTTCTCAGTTATACCTGCTATGTCCCCACCCTCAGAAAATAAAAATAAAATTTTAAAAAGCTGGAGTTAGAAAAGAAAGAGTGAATCTGACACTAACCAAGGAGTGTTAACTTCCTTTTCTTCTTTTTATTTTATTTTAACTTTTTTTTTTTTTAAGAATCATAACTAAACAGAAAAGCACAAAGAACAATAACAGAAATCCCGGGCTGGCCATCTGGAGTCCCAGCTGTTCACACTTTGTTACATTTGCTTTTGCCTTTATTTTTATTAAAAGATCTACAATGTTGCACCTCAGGCTGAAGTCCCTTTAACTGCAATCCCTGCCAGTCTGGTCCTTTTAACCTTTGCTACCAATACCACAGATGTTGAGAGGCTAACCTTCAAAATCCCTAATGGTTGCTGGGAGCACCACGGCTTCAAATAATGATACTATATATTGTTACTTTACATCCAAGATATAAGATACAATTTGCTAAACACATGAAACTCAAGAAGAATGAAGACCAAAGTGTGGACACTTTGCCCCTTCTTAGAATTGGGAACAAAACACCCATGGAAGGAGTTACAGAGATAAAATTTGGAGCTGTGACGAAAGGATGGGCCATCTAGTGATTGCCATATCCAGGAATCCATCCCATAATCAGCTTCCAAACGCTGACACCATTGCATACACTAGCAAGATTTTGCTGAAAGGACCCAGATATAGCTGTCTCTTGTGAGACAATGCCGGGGCCTAGCAAACACAGAAGTGGATGCTCACAGTCAGCTATTGAATGGATCACAGGGCCCCCAATGGAGGAGCTAGAGAAAGCACCCAAGGAACTAAAGGGAACTGCAACCCTATAGGTGGAACAACAATATGAACTAACCAGTACCCCGGAGCTCTTGTCTCTAGCTGCCTATGTATCAAAAGATGGCCTAGTCGGCCATCACTGGAAAGAGGCCCATTGGACTTGCAAACTTTTTATGCCCCAGTACAGGGGAACACCAGGGCCAAAAAGGGGGAGTGGGTTGGTAGGGGAGTGGGGTGGGTGGGTATGGGGGACTTTTGGGATAGCATTGGAAATGTAAATGAGGAAAATACCTAAGGAAAAAAATAGTTACCTTATTGTTATTTGTGTATGTGTGTATGTGTGTGCACGTAGCTGCAGGTGGTTGTGGGCCTTCTGGTGTGGGTGCTGAGGGCTGAACTCAGGACCTCTGGAAGAGCACCAAGCACTTATAACAACTGAGTCATCCCTCCTCCTTCATCATCATCATCATCATCATGGTTTGAATGTGAAGTGCCCCCATAAACGCAGATGTTCAAACTCTTGAGCCCCAGGTGGTGGCACTATTTTGGAAGGCTTTGGAACTTTCAGGAGATGGAACTCGGATGGGGGAAGTGAGTGACTGGCGGTAGGCCTTGAGGTTTGAGAGCCTGGCCCTGGTTCCTGCATGCTCCTGTCTCCATGCCCTCCTCCCCCAGCCCGATGGATTTTTATCTCTTCTTAACCAGCCAAAAGAATCTTTGCTTACTCGAGTTGCTTCTTGCCAGGTATTTGGTCACAAGGATGAGATTAAACCATCACACTGAATGTCACACACATACTCTCTAACTTGGCGGGTTATTTATTTATTTATTTTGCTTGTGAGCTCTGGCTTTATTGCCTGTGCCTCTATATAAACATAGATGTGTTATATGAATATCAGTGCTCTCTCAATAAAGTGCTTCTATAAACCACTAGGATTGATGTATAAATAAAATATTTGCCTCATTCCCTTGAATAACAGCTAATGTTTGCAGTTTTGAACGTTATTAGCCATTCTGCTGCCGAGACACATTTAGGACACTTCTATCAACTGCTTCCGAAGCACCGCAGCGATGAACAGCCTCAACTCTCCGCGTGCACAACCAAATGAGTGGGTGTCCTTTTCTCTGAGACAGGTCTTGCTATGTAGCATCAACTCATCCTCCTCCTGCCTCGGCTTCTATGCCCGGCTCTTATTTATTTCTAGAAGCCTGCTGACAAGACTGAGCCTAAAGGAGATGGACAGATGTGCTATAGCCTTATAGAGGGGTGTTTAAGGATGCTCACAGGACCCTGCTGCATATCTAGTGGGGAAACATAGGCTGGGCAAATGAACTCTCAGGTGTGTTTGTAACAGGTTGATCAGTCCCAGCCTTGTATAAGCGCTTCCTAGGCTGAGGCATTTTCTGGAATAACACATCTTTAGCTTGTCTATTCAGCTGACCTTTCCCCCACCTAACCAGACAGTGCTTTTGAGGGACTGTCTACCAAATGCCACAGTAGAAACTGGACAGAGCAGGCACTGCACAAGCCAGTAGGGTCCCTCACACACTGCGGCCTCTCATTGAACCTTGAGGGGTCTGCAGTCAGTGCTACCCTAAGCCACATGATCATTAGTTTGGCTGAGATTCAGAATTTCTACTTCCGAGAGTTTCAGATTAAAAAGTAGCTTAGAGTAACTGCCAATAAGATAGATTAAAGAGATAAGAAAACTAATTAAAATAAAACCTATAGGTAACCATGGTATCAAAGATTAGCACCTGTATGCTTGTAAGTACACAAGTAGACAGATGGAGATATATTTATGTGTATATATGTATATGTACACACACATATACACATATACACACACCCACATATATACACACATACACATCTATGTATATATACACATATATGTATATATACGTAAATATACATGTATACGCAAATATACATTTATATGTATATATGTAAATATACATGTATATGTATATATGTGTAATATGTATGTGTATATATGTATAATATGTATGTATATATATGTATGTATATGCATATATATATATATATATATATATATATTGCATATAGTGCTATGCTGGAGAGACCTCGCTTGGCAATTATTATATGAAACATTCCTTTAGGTTTCTGGCTGCAAATAGGAGCAGTATGATCTTCAGACACTGGTAATCCTATACTGAGGCCCAGGCTGCGTTACGGTGCTTTTGACCATTTGGTAACCATTACAAGTCCTACTGCAGGACACATTTCGTAAGTGTCTGCCACACACCTATAGCCACGTGAGAATAGACTGTGGGAATCCTAACCTGCAGCCTGAAGCAGACAGTACAGAGGAAGGACCCAAGACTGCCAGAGGCCAGGCAGCTTGTCTGAGATCACGTCTAGCGGGCATTCAAATCCAGCCAGGAAATACACAGTGCTCCAAGATGCAGGACACGGTCCTTAGGGACAGGCACACCGTGGTACGCTGCCCAAAGACTTAGACCAGTTCTCTTCCAGGAAACCCACAAGAAATACGTAAATAAATGACTTTTAGTGATAAGTAGAAGAGAGTCACTTCCCTGTGCAAGCTGATACTGCCTCAAACACAGCCACAAATCATGCCTGTCATGGTAAGTCTCTCTAAGGAAGCACTCTCGTCGCAGGAGGCCTTCTGTGGGCGGGAAGGGCGGCTTTGAGTAGCAGCTGCTTTACTCCTTGTCTGAGGGCTTCCAGATACAGCACGAGGATCCTCAGCCACTTCCTGGTCACCTCTGGTGGCATCTGTAGTTATGGTTGCTTCTGGGATTACAGTTAAAGCCATACTACCATGTCACCACCTCCACGAGGTAGGGCCGAGGGTGGCTCTGTTGCTGCCATTGCCTCCAGGTCCACCCTAAGGAAGTGTGAGTGGGGCTCCTTCCCAGACCCCATGCATGGATGGCTTTGGGACTTACAGAATAGTAAGGAATGGCCCAACCGTCCTCTCACAGTGTCCTGCAGGGATACCACTCTGTTCTACACACACACACACACACACACACACACACACACACACACATACACACACACACACCTTACCTTCTTTCTCTAAACCAAAACCCCAGTGCTCTTGAGTCTTCTCAAAGTGCTCCTGTCCTGAGGGGACTCGGTTTTCTAACTTTATTTCACTTTATCTATCTATCTATCTATCTATCTATCTATCTATCTATCTATCTATCTATTTATTTCTAACTTTATTTCAACATGGGCTGGCCTGTAAACAAAGGTGACTTTGAACTTTTGATCCTCCGGCATCTACTTCCCTCGTGCTGCGATGACAGGTGTGGACTGCACATCTGATTTATGGATATGCTAGACAAACAACCTAGCCATGGAGCCAGACCCTTACCCTTGGTTTTCTACCTTTCGTAAAGCCCCTAGTTGACCAATTGCGTGCCAAGCTTCCCAGGCTGTCGCAGCTTGGAGAGAGACACCAGTGCCTCTCTTAGCTTTCTCTTTCCTCAGATGCACCTCTTTTCCAGTCACTTAAGAGCACAGTTTCTGGCCACCATTTCTGGTGAATGGTATTGTGTGGGAGTTTGGATAAGGCAGGAGAAATGGATGCACATGGGCTGCTTCCCATGCACATCCCTTGCTTCTCCAGCCAGTGGCTCGGGTTTCACTCTGACATCATAGCCCGGGGTTGCAGTAAGAGACTCTGTCATCTCCAGTGGGCATGTGAAGGGACCGGAATGAAAGATGACCATCAGGATCCCTAGTCCCTGGGATCCATAAGAATGCGCCCCACAGAGTATGACAGTCAATCTGCAGCTTATACCCTGAGGCAGGGGAGGGCAAGAGAGGTGAGGGAGGCAGGGCTGGCTGGGGTGTTGGGGGAAGGCACTCAGTTTAAACTCCTCCCTTCATGTTTTAAGGACACCTGGCGATTTCCTGGGTATATTGTCCATGCCCTGCCTTATTTTTCTGTGTGTTTAATTCGGATCATACTCTGGGTCTTGCCACAGAACAATGCTCCCTTATCCAAGTGGCCATTTTATGTTATGATTTTTGGGAACAGAAATGCAGGAAGGATGCATCTGGGTGGCTTATTCAACCCTTTGGAGTTGGTTGAGTTTCTTTCCCTAGCCCAAGGAATGTATGTATGTGTATATAAATATACACACACATACACACATGTATATGCATATATGTGTATATGCATACATGTATATATGCATACACACATATATACATGCATATATAACATATGTATGTGTATATATATATATTTTTTCTACCTATATGTATGCCTGCATGTCAGAAGAGAGCACCAGATCTCATTATAGATGATTCTACCCACCATGTGGTTGCTGGGAATTGAACTTAGGACCTCTAGAAGATCAGCCAGAGCTTCTTCACCTCTGAGCCATTCCTCCAGCCCTTTCAAGGAATCTTAATGCCTCTACCTCTGTCCAGCACCGTATCCCACTGGCCTCTCCGGTCCTTTAGCTCCTGCCATGCCTTCTCTTCCTGTCTTTCTATGTGGTACCTTAGTGATTCTGGTCTTTGTTCATGTGGCCCTCCTGCTCAGAGCAAGCTTCCTTTCCACCCACAAAGGATTTCACACAACATGCCACCCAGTCCCCTCCACTGAATCTGAGCTCCATTAGGTTGGGATCTGTCCTACCTAATCCACCCTGAGTCCCCAGCATCCCCAACATAGCCCCTTACCTGTGGCACTGGCTACTAAGAGCATCGGCTCATGTCTACTGTTTTCCCACGCTGCTATTAGGGATTGTGCGACAGCTCTAGACCCTCTTTGCGAAGAATAAGCCAGCCACACACCCCATGATGAGCCCCCTCATCTGACTTCACCCAAGGGGGTCTCAGCACTTCTTTAAAAATTAATTTGTTCCTTAATTAAGAAACATGCTCCCTTCTAATTAACGGCCCTTCTGTAATGTAAACAGATCACAGGCAACTCCGCGGCTCTCTCCGCTTGGCTCATCTGGAGCCTGAGCTGCAGCCAATTTCAGCACGGCAGCTGGGGCTGGGGAGCTGCGGAGGGCTCTGTCTTGCTCGTATGGAATTAAAGGGACTTAGTAGATGAGGAATCTGTCAGCTGTTCATCCTACCTAGCAAGCTAAATTGCTGCTTCATTATACCAATGGATCACCTTAGAATAAAAGAGTTGACTCAAACTTGTGCACTGGTATACCTATTTCTGAAGACCTAACGCATTTCAGCCACAGGGGGCAGAGGCCACTGAGATGGAACAGACCTGAAAACGTCCTCTCTGAGGAATAGCTTTCATGGCATAGGAAGGTGCCAAGCAAGCTTCCAGATGGAGTCCTAGCCAACTACAGCACCTATGAATCACAACAATGACCACTACGGCATGATAGCCCTAAGGTCACAGTAGTGGCATACATGCCTTGTCCGTAACCAACAGCTTTCTAATTGGACTTAAGGTCTTCTCAACCAGATCATGCCCGGTTCTAGAAACCTAGCTAACTACTTAGTGCTAGCGACGCCATGGACCTTAGAGGGAAATCTACAATCTCTCATTTACTAAACCAACACAATACCTAGCAACCATCTAAACATTTGTCCTCAGACCCACAGATGTGTATAGTCTTCATCCTTCATCATGGAAACTCTGAAGCAGATGGAGACCCACTACAGAAAACCACAGCCAATCAAAGGGCCCAGTCCCGATGGATACATCTACAAAACACTTCTGCACCTAAGACTTGGGGATAACCGTGGAAGAGGGGTAAAAAGACTTTAGGAGCCGGGGGAACAAACAGGAAATTTCCTGCAAGATTGTGTCTCATAGGAATTCAGAAGCCCCATCCACATGGCTGCCCTAACAAGTGCTGAAGAGAATGACAGCGATAGTCATGCCAACATGAATGGAGGGAGACAATGAGACCTCAACTCTAACCAAAGTACTATAGGTAACTAGGGAATGCTGAGACTAGGGGGATAGTCTTCCTAAGGGAAGAGCTCACCAACTGGCTATGTAATACCAAATGGTCAGCCCTTAAAACATATATACAAGTAATATCATGCAGACTGAACAGGTTGTATTTAGGAATACATATATTAAATAAAGGGATTAATGAGGTAACGAATATGTATAGAATGACAAAGGAGGCTGTGAGTTTCAGAGAGAGCAGAGGAGTTCTGGAGGGAGAGAGCGGAAAGGAGAGGTGATGTAATTCTATTACAGTATCAAAAAAACAAAAAACTTCTGCACCCACACATCTGTATGTATGAGCTGATTTAATCAATATCGACATCTATCTCCATGCATACAGATGTGTTTACCCATACAGACACATGCACACGTGTGCGTTGCCCATAAACATAGGCTGCTCATTTGATGGTGGGAGCAGGTAGATGTTCTAAGTGGCATCTGGCTGGCTGGCAGCCGATCTCAGGGTGGCAGTGGCTTCATAGGAGAAGTCAGAGTTTGGTAGGAAGCAGGCTAGGTAGGACATCATCAGTAAGGCAGCTATTCTTTGTTATCACCAGTAGGCGAGGATGTGTTTGAGGGATGAATGGTGGTTTTAAATAAGAGTTGATGCTGACAGAGGTGTGCACCCCCCAAGGGTTCATTCACTGCACTTTGTCTTTGGATAACTGGCTGACTCACATCCTCTCATATCCTGATGGAGGCCCAAGTGCCAAATTCAATGCTCTTTCCATGACCTAAAGAAGAATGAACAAGCCAGGAAGAGTCCAGTTGGAGGCCGTTCTCCATGTAGACGTTACTTTGGTTACCCAAGTATTGGCGAACAGCACACATGGACCAAACAGTTGCTCATCAGCAAAGAAGGTGTGCTCTCTTGAAAGATGTGGATGAAAATTGGGTGTGGTAATGTTTCTCGAGAGCAGCCGTCTGTGAGAACTCAGGAGGCACTGACACACAGTTTGGAAGCTTCTAGATGGTCCCACGGGTGTTCATGTGCCACAAATGAAGAGAGGTAAGGTGCCTGCCTCAGGGAAAGCATAGACATGTTTATGCTGGGGTGTAACGCTGAATTTTCCAAAGTTTTACAGACCAGGGCTTTTTCTTCCCTTTAATTCAGTTCACACGGGTCTAGTCTCAGCTTAAAGGTATGCATAGCCAAGACTAAAAGGCTGTGTGTGCAGTGTTTGCAGTCCTACCCTTTGGCCTTCACAGGCCACTGCCCTGTTCTCCCTTCTGACCATGGAAATTAGCCTGATGGACCCAGGTACCTTTTGAATTCTTGCTAGAGATAGCGATGAGGAGAGGGCGTGGGGTACCATTGGTCATTCCCTCCTCTGTTGCCATGGCTATTTTTGTCTTGTATCGCCCCCAACTCCCCAGATGGCTCTTTACAAGTAAGTCTGTCCTCAGAGGCCCATCACTGTCCCCTTGGTGCTCAGGTCCTGGGATGCCATCATTGCTATCTTTACTTTCTCAGGTCCCTTTGCAATACCCGTGTGTGAGCCAGTCCCTCCCTTAGGTTCCCTAACCCTAGCATGGCATTTGTTTCTTATCGGGATGTTGCTCCATGTGGTGAACGCTTTAGATACTACTTTGCAAACACTTGGTTAACATCGTGGAGATGTCTGAGCACCCCAAACTTTAGCTTTGGAGTTTCACTTAAAGCCAACTTAAAATGGGTGCCACAGATGCCCTATTCAGCAGAGATGACAGGTACTCAGGGACAGTGACCCCTCTGCCTCTCTGTTCCTGTTATCCTTTTGTCAAGTTTCCGTGTGAGTCTGAATACGTATGCCGCCCCTTTTCTCTGCTGCCATATTGAGGGCAGCAAGCTTTCTCTCCCTGCTTTTGGTTGGTGCTGTCTGGCTCCCTGATCTGTCTCCTCTGTCTCCTTCATTGCCAGTCAGGTCTCCATGGGAACAAAGATGAGCTGCCTCCATGTCTACCAAGACTAGAAGAGAGAAGGGCCATAGAAACATCTACATAAATATCCCTGCATGGAATCTGGGGAGACAGTGGTGTTTGGAAGCTCTCCCCAGTACCAGTGCACAAAAGCTAGAACCTTCCTGACTCAGAACACTGTACAGTGGTCAAAAGTTTTAGTCACCACACTGAACCCAGAGCCTTGGGTTTGAATCTATTTCATCTTTCACTAATATGATGATTTCAGTTAAAAAGTCCCCCTTCTCCTAAGACTCAGCATCACCAAGTGTGATGCACACATGTGCAAATCACACCTCACGTGTGTTTCATCTCCGGTGTCGACTTGAGTGGAATCGCCTAGGAGGTACACCTCTTGTTGTGTCTGTGAGGGTGTTTCCAGGGAGGAGAGGAAACTCACTCTAGCTATGGGTGGCAGCATCCCATGGGCTTCTGTTTAGGTCTGAATAAAGAGAGAAAGAGTCAAGCATTCTTCTCTCTCTCTCCTCTCTCCTCTCTCCTCTCTCCTCTCTCCTCTCTCCCTCCTCCCTCCTCCTTCCCCCCTCCCCCTCCCCCTCCCCCCTCTCCTCTCTCTCTGCTTTCTAGATGTGGGTGCCTCACACCCCTACTGTGCCTTCCCCACTCCCCACTACAATGGACTGTGCCCCTCAACTGGGAGCCAAAGGAAACCCTTATTTCCACAAACCGTTTCTTGTAGGTTATAAATGCTAATAGAAAGACAGACTCTAACAGACTAGTCCAGAGCTGATGGCTGGATACCTAAAACCTGTGTTGATGATTGACATTTTAGTAAACATCTTAAATGGCCATACTGGTGGGTACCTATCCTCCCCCCTGGGACACCTATCTTCCCCAGAGTTATCCTTGAACCATAATCAGGCATTCCATGCAGGGTGGGGCCACGGTGAATTACCAATTATCAAAAACTTATACTGTGTCGACCATTGATTGAGTCCTTTAAATACTGCAATCCAGGGTTGCTGGAAGCTAATTTCCCTGGAGTCATACAGACTCTGCATGACTACATGATGGAGAACCAGCCCTTCTGAGACACACATCCTCAAAACCCTACCTCTTGTGCCCTGCAAAGGACTTCTACACTCGGTCACTCAGGAGAGCGCCACCTGTACTCCCTACTCCTTTTCGATGTATTCTAAATGCGTCTCTTAACATTTAACCTAGTTCTCAGGAGGGGTATGAATAGGTAACGAGATTGACACAACAGACATTTCTTAGGCCTCCAGATAAATAGCTGTGAAAATAACAACCCGCCGCCATGCCACATGAAATTATCCTGTGTGTCAGTGCACAGACACCTGGCTTGCATTAAGAAACCCAGTCTTCAGAAAGTATTAACATGGCAGGAGACATGGGTGTGTATTCAGTGAGCGGAATAGAAAGAGAAGGTAGCGAGTGAGCTGCCCTCTTGCTTGACCTGGTTATCTTTGCCTACTGAGGAGAGAGAAAGATGGTGGAGAATGTGACAAGCTGCAGAATGGGGAGAACACTGGGGGTAAAGAGTCACGTGCACATGGAAGGGAAGATGCAGAGCAGAGAGGCTCGAAGGCAGAAGGAATGGATACATACAAGTCAAGTTCACATCCATACAGCAACAGTGAATAGAATGGAAAACACTGCTATCTGAGCCTAGAGAAATGGCTCAGCAGGGTAAGAACCCTTAATGTTCCTGCAGAGGACCTGAGTCTATTTTCCAGCACCCACATCAATCCCTCTTCTGGTCTCTGGGGAGACACACATGTGAGTGGTATACTTGCACACATGCACACACAAACATAGATAGAAGTAAAATAAATCTTTTTAAAAGAGAAAAGAACAGTTGGCATGTAATAGCATCAAAACATAAGGTATTTAGGGATGAAGTGAACAGCAGAGATCCAAGACTTGCATGATGTAAATGATAAGATGCTGACAGAGGTGTGCACGGCCCAAGGGTTCATTCACTGCACTTTGTCTTTGGATAACTGGCTGACCCACATCCTCTCATATCCTGATGGAGGCCCAAGTGCCAAATTCAATGCTCTTTTCATGACCTAAAGAAGAATGAACAAGCCAGGAAGAGTCCAGTTGGACTCCATGTAGACGTTACTTTGGTTACCCGCATATTGGCGAACAGCGCACACATGGGCCAAACAGTTGCTCATCAGCAAAGAAGATGTGCTCTCTTGAAAGACGTGGATGAAAATTGGGCATGGTAATCTGTTTCTTGAAATGATAAGATGCCAGGGAAACAAATTAAAGACTTGGCTGAATGGAAAGGTAGCCCTTGCTTACTGATTCAAAGAGTCAGCATAGTTAGAAATGGGTCACTCCCCCAGTTGATCTGTGTGCCCATTCAATACAACCCTCATCAAAATGCCCCCCCTTTTTTTCCAAGCAGAAATCTACAAGTTGATGCTAGAATTCACATGGACTCTGGAGAGGCAACACCAATTTTGCAAAACTAAAGCAACCTGAAAGCACTCTGAGCTGCCAGTTTGCACACAGTGAGGTGGTGCTGGGATAGAAGACAGATAATGGGCCCTGATGGAGAGTAGAGATATTGGAACGTGTGTGGGCTGCAGACAGGGATGCAGAAAGGCGGCAGCTGCTCTGGGAAATCACTTGGAAATTTCTTAAAAGGTTAAAAGAGACCTGCTTTAGGGCAGGTCCCTCAGGTCTACACTCAAGACAAATCAAGTCCACAGAGGTAACTTACACAGGAATGGTCACGGCTACATTGCTCACCCTAACATCTAGCAGTGACTATGCGCTGTCCACCAATATATGAATGGACAGATTAAATACAGTGACATTACCATGTGGAAATGCAAATGAGCCAAATCCACCCATCACAATATTCTTTTATTTTATTAATTGTTTTATTTATTTACATTCCAAATGTTGCCCCACTTCCTGGGCCTCCCTCCAGGAGTTCTTCACCCCATTTCCTTTCCCCTTTGCTTCTGAGAGGGTGCTCCCCCACCCACCCACACTACCATCCCCCTTCCCTGGGCATCAAGTTTCTACAGGTTAAGCACATCCTTTCCCACTGAAGCCAGACAAGGCAGTTCTCAGCTACACATGTAGTGAGGTCCATGAACCAGCCCATGTATGCTCTTTGGTTGGTGGCTTAGCCTCTGGAAGCTCTGAGGGGTCCAGGTTAGTTGATACTTTTGTTCTTGCTATCGGGTTGCAATCTCCTTCAGCTCCTGCAGTCCTCCCCCCAACTCTTCCATGAGGTCCCTGGCCTCAGTGCAATGGTTGGCTCTAATTATCTGCATCTGTCTCAGTCAGCTGCTGATAGGGCCTCTCAGAGGACAGCCATGCTAGGCTCCTGCCTGCAAGCACAACATAGTATCAGTAATAGTGTGGGGGGTTGGTGTCTGTGCATGGGATGGATCCCAAGTTGGCCTGGACTCTGGATGGCCTTTCCTTTATCACAGTATTCTTAAGGAATAAAAAATATTGAAGTGCTGATAGACTTATGATGTAGGTAAGTCTTAAGAATATCACAATAAAGGAACAAAAACACCAGACACAAAAACAGTATGTCAGATAATTTCATGCCTGTGAAAACATCCAGAACAGACAAACCCACTGAGTAGGGACAGTTTTTCCAGTACTGGGGATGACAGAGGAATGACAAGAGATGGCTAGTGAGCACAGAGTTTTCATTTTAAAGATATACTTAAAAAAAAATGTATGTGTGTGTTTATCTCTGTGTAGGTATATACACATGAGTGCAGTTCCCAAAAAGGCCAGAAGAGGGCATCAGATACCCGGGTGCTGGAGTTACAGGCATTTATAAGCTATGTGATGTGGGTGCTGGGAACCAAACTCAGGCCCTCTTCAAATTGCGAATGAGTTCGTGACTGCCGAATGGTCCCTCCAGTTCTATGATTTCATTTGAAAGTTAAGCATTCTTCAACTGACTAAGGTGGTGACTGTAGAACTTATGACTCTACTCTCAAACCACAGATTAATTATTTTAAATGGGCAAGCCACAGAGCATATGTATTATGCCACAATACAGGTGTTAGACTCCACAAAAGACACAAGGAAACAAAGGCTCCGGGCATGGAGCACGCCTCCAGTGAAAGGGGTGTCCTGTGTGCGACTCAAGGCTTACGTGTTCGCCGTCTTAATGGTACCATGTCACGTTCTGTCCCATACTCCATATGCCACAGGAATTCTAGAATGAAAGGTGAGCCAGTAGAGACTATATTTTAAAGCAAACATCCCACGCAGCCTGGCTCCTAGGAGATAATGCGACACTGTGTGAGATGTGACCTACTGACTGCTGTGTAGGGGTGGCAGCAAACTCTTCTTCATTGATGAGAGTAGCAGTTTATCCTCATGCAGGTACATGCCATCTCCGATGAATGGCATCATTGCTGAGTGATGTCTCTTCTGGGTAAGTGAGGGGAGGTTGAGTGGATGGTGGTTGGGCTTTTGAGAGGGAAAAGGACCTGGGTGTGGCAAAGCTCTTTAATACATCTGAGGTGATCCCTTCAAGGTGGAGGCCATGTCGGTTTGCCATGGCACAATACTAAAAATATCAAAATACTTCTAACCACAGGAGATGGCCACTGCTATGGGTCCCTAGGTCCACTGATGCTGTTTCAAGGATGAGACTGGAGTCCTAAACTGGGGGTTCACTAGCCACTGACCTTTTGCCACTTGTGAGCTCGCTCTTTCATTTATTTCTGTTATAGGGTTGTAGGGAGCAGCTTGGCTCACTGCTGATGTGCTCAAGGGGTAATGAAAACCCCAGACAGAATGCATGTAACATCTGACCACCAGTGCCTGTCATCAGAATTCTGCACCCAGAGGAGCTGAATGAAGGTGCCAAGGGTTCCGTATGAGACGATCAGGAGAAAGGCCTTCTTCAGAGACGGAGGCAGGAGGATTTCCAACCTTGCTTCCCATGTGGCCTACTTCAGGGTAGCCATCGGTGTGATTTGCTCCAAATCTCAAGATAGGAACTACTCAGAGGGACCTCTGTCCTCTCCCCTGTTTCCCCCTCTCCCTCTCCTCCCTCTCCCTCTCCCTCTCTTCCTCTCTCTCTCCCTCTCTTCCTCTCTCTCTCCCTCCTCTCCCTCTCCCTCTCTTCTTCTCTCTCCCTCTCTCCCCCTCTCTCCCTCTCCCTCTCTCCCCCTCTCTCCCTCTCCTCCCCCTCTTCCCCTCTCCCCCTGTCCTCCCCCTCTCCCCCTCTCCTCTCCCTCTTTTCCCCCTCCTCTCCCCCTCTCCTCCCCCTCCTGTCCCCTTCTCCCTCTCTCTCCTCCCTCTCCCTCTCTCTCCCTCTCCCTCTCTCTCTCAGCTCTGTTGTTTTTCTCAAAGTCAGTTTGTTTGTTTTGTTTTTTTTTTCTCAAAGTCAGTTTGTTGCCTCAGATTGCTCCTATTTTGATTGACAAATCGCCAGTGTCTATATCTGTGGGTTAGGCCGTGATGCTTTGATATGTGTTTACAGTGTTGCGTGATTAAATCCAACTGATTAAGGCATCCATCATCTCAAGCTGTCCTGTCACTTGCCATGCTGTGGGTGAGTTCTGAGGATGTTTTGCCTGGCAAAATTAACCAGCCACAGATAGATCAACCCCGTATGTCATGTGTGGAGTCTAAGAAAGATCATCTCCCAGAAGCCGGGAGGACGGTGGTGATTAGGGACTGGGGGTGGGGGAGAGCCAGAGCTGAGATTTGATCAAGAGGTGTGAAGTGTTACGTGGGCAGAAGAGTCGGCTTTGAGTGTTCTGTGTGACTGCGGGACTTTAGTCCAACACAGCACGTCCCATACTTTTTTCCTCTGTGCTTAGAGGCTCAAGTGATTATTTTGGTTGCCCTGGGTTGCCCAGGAAGGTGCCCCATCTTTGACATCAGCTGTTGAGTCACTGTGGTTATATGGGAAGGGACTCTGTGGGCACGTGGTAAAACCCACCACAGGCATAGCCCTAGGTCTTGGAAACTGGAGGCCAGATATCTGCATACCACTGTGTGTGATGGTTGACTGTATCCTGTTTTGTGGTTTTTGGAGTGTGTTCTGCTATGTAGCTCTGACTAGTAGGGACCCCACTGTGTGGACTAAACTGGCCTTACACCTCTGACAGTCCCTCTGCTTCTTTCTCTGTTGCTGGAGTCACAAGAGGGTGGGTGCTGTTAGAACTGGCGTGATAAACTTTGTATTTTATCCTGGCTGGGCTACTCAGCACCCAGACACAGTCAAATGTTTTGTTTTCTGGGCCCATCTACAAAGGGCTTTACGGGTGACATTATTTGATTCTGTAGACTTAATATGACAGTTGTCCTGCCTGAAGTGAATGGGCCTTATCTAATCAGCTGAAGGGAGAGTAGGATAAAAAGGGTGACTAAGAAAGAGTCTCCCCCTGCCTCCCTGTGCAGCTGGGATGGTGGACTTTTCCAGTCTTTAGAATGATGAGAGACATCAGCTCTTCCCAGGGCACGAGCCCGCCTACTCTTGGGCTGGAAGCTGCAGCCTTTGATCTCTGGTTCTTAGGCTTACAGCTGGAACCAGAGGTCGGCTTCTCTCGGTCTTCAAACTGCTGCCTGTGGATGCTGGGACACCTCAGCCTTCATAATCGCACCAGTGATTTCTTTTTTAAAAGGCTTGATTTTTGATTACATGTGTTATGGGTGCATCTACGCATATGTGAATGCAGGGGCCTGAGGTGACAAGCAGACAGTATAGGGACCCTTGGAGCTGGACTTTTCAGGCAGCTGTGAGCCACCTGACATGGGTGTCAGAGACCAAACTCTGGTCCTCGCCAAGATCAGCAAGCCTTCTTTAACCTCTGAGTCTTCTCTCTAGTCCATTAGCCAGTTCTTGGTAATACATCTCTTGGGGCTGAAGAGCTGTCTCGGGAGTTAAAAGCAATGGCTGCTCTGGCAGAGGACCTGGGTTCAGTTCCCAGCACCCAGCGTGTACCCGGCAGCTCACAGATGTCTCTAACTCCAGGTCCTCCTGGGGATCCAATACCCTCTTCCGGCCTCCACAGGCGACAGGTAATCACATGGCACACATACATATAAGCAGGAAGAACACTCATGCAAAATAAAGTAATACAGTCTGAAAATAAATAAATACACAGGCACGTGTAGTTGTGGGGACACACACACACCACAATTCTGTTTTTCTGGAGAACCCTGCTAAATATTGGAGAGAAAAAAAAGCCTTCCATTGACCCCCTGACCCCTGGATGGATCAAGCACCTGTGGCCCTGGTCCCCTTCCTCTTATGGATTAAGGGCTGAAGGTGACCTCCTTTCTACTGATCTTTGCTTGAAATGCATGTGTTCAGGAGAGACTTGAGGGGCAACCCAAGACTCACTGAGTCCTCTGCTCACCAAGAGCCTGCTCCTTATCTGTAAATGAGAATTCCTTTATCAACTTCTTGGGGCCATGAAAGACTGCAATGAAGTGAAATACACAAGAAAGCCACAGCTTCATATCTGGACTATTAGAGCTGCCCTGGAGCTGGATCTGTAACAGTAAGTGGGAAAGAGAGGGAGAGGCTCCCTGGGCATCCTTCACTGCCACATTCAGTCTTCATTAGATCCATCAGCAGACAATTTCCTTGCCACCTTTGCTCTGGACTTAGGACGTCCACCTTCACTATCTCCCATGGCTAATTTTCCACCAGGGACTTAGAAACCAAGATTCCCCACAAGGAGAGGTAAAATAAATGAAACTTGAAATTTTCTGCAGCTGTTCCACGCATGACATATTAATGCATTCCTCGAACATTTCCTTTCTTTGTGTATTTGCTTTGTGGAGGAGACTGGCAGGATTGGAGGAGAGGGTGTCGGGGAGGGGAATCCTAAAGGGAGGGGTATTGTGGTCCCTACTCTCTAGTTGCTGGCAGACTTCCCTGAATGATGCTCCCAATAGTAACTGTCTTGCTCTCTGGTTTTCTCACACCAAACCTGCAGTTCCCACCCATTGCCTGGAAGGAAGTCCACCACCTCCCAGATGTCTTTTTTATCTGTCCAGTCCTCGGTGTCTCAAGAATGCCTTTTCCAGGCAGGCATCTGTCATCATTGCACGCTGACACACACACACACACACATACACACACACTTACACCTTCAGCCTCCAGTGTGCAACACTCTCATGGCTTTACCAGTAAAGAAATGGTTTTATTGGTTTGCTCCCCACCAATTAATTCTCTGGTTACCAATAAAAGCGTGGAAAATGTTACTCTCTTCTTTACTTAAAGTCTAGTGAGGACCAATCTCTGGCTAACCCTAAACCCAATCTCATACCCTCCTCTTCTGGTTCACCACACATGCATGAGCACACATCTATACACATAATCATTGTTGTGTGGCAATTTCCTCTGAATTGAAACATTCCATTCTAGAGGCAAGCTCATTAAAGCTCAGCCAGTTCTAAGGGAAGGTTAGTTAGGACTTCGGAAATCTACAATTCACAAATCTCAGGAAAATCCTGAAACTTACTAAGATTCACAAAGCCCTCTTTTCCTCATGGTTGAGTAAGCTGTGAACATTGTTTGGGACAGGAAACTATATGACCCCTTCAGATGCTTGTGAATTGTGCAGGGAGCTCAGGGGTTCCATGCTGGGGTGGGCTTTACAGAGTCATGCATGTTATGTAAGTGACCCCTCACCCATACTCTCATAAGTAACCCAAATAACTGCTTCACCCAGCTGGACTTTGGTGCTATCACTACTTGGATCTGTTGTGAGTTTCCTATCTGGGTGAGTAGATATTTGTTCGTCTCTCCAAGAACAGTGTCAGAAAATGCATACACATGCTCAAACACACACACACACACACACACACACACACACACACACCCCACTATGTGTTCTACAATAGTTCCTTCAGCAGCTTTGGGTCATCATAAGACGAAGTTCTGCCTTGTCTTGAGGACTTTTGCTAGAGAGTTGGATTTCCTATGGAGTAAGGAGTACATGGATTTCTTTTGTTCTTGAAGTAGCTAGAGCTGGAATGGGTCTTACAACAATGTAGCCAAGTCCTAAGACTTGCAGAAACTCCCACTGTCAAATCTCTGAAACCCTGGGTGAACCTCCACCCACCTTCCTGAAATAGGACACAAGCCAGCTGGGATGGTTAGGCCCTCCTAAACCACCTGCTGTGGTTAGAACCCTAATTGCTAGCTTGTTACCTGCAGCCAAAAGCATTCCTGACTGGTACCTTAAACAGATCATTTTCATCTCCCCGTCCCTGGTTACAGCTTTTCTAACTCAACTACATTTTCTTTTTGCCCTTTAAAAACCTTTTAAGACATAATTAGAACCAGACAGGGTTGGTCTGTTTCACGTCAGGAGAATAAATCCCCTCAGACAGGAATAACCTTGAATGGCTCTGTTGCCTGCACATGCAGAGTTTCTTCCTTTCCTTTCCTTTCCTTTCCTTTCCTTTCCTTTCCTTTCCTTTCCTTTCCTTTCCTTTCCTTTCCTTTCCTTTCCTTTCCTTTCCTTTCCCTCTTTCTTTCTTTCTTTCTTTCTTTCTTTCTTTCTTTCTTTCTTTCTTTCTTTCTTTCTTTCTTTCTTTCTTTCTTTCTCTTGTCTGTTGCATCTTCCATTGCCAATCAAATGAACATTTCCATTTAGATGCCTGGTCTTGTCTGGGGAAAAACACCAAGTGCTTATGGAAGAGAGCTGTGAATAAAGTTACATTAGTCTTATCAAGGAGGACCCGAGAGCACGCACACTAAGGCATAATTAACCCACGCAGAGGCTGAGGAAATGCAGTCTCTTTGAGGTCAGACAGATCTGACTCACGTGGCTCCTTCTCTGATTGTCTGTGTCAACCTTTCTGAGCCTCCATGCCCTCCTGGGAAACTCAGAGACAACACTTCAGCTAGCTTTATTGGGAGTACAAAAAGGGATGATGAATTGGGAAGCGGTTGTCTTGGCAGGGGGCAAGCCTTGGAGGCTTCTGACAGAGCAGAGATGTCTAAGTCCTCTAAAGGGAGTTGGTGAAGGGTGAAGGGAAGCTGAATGTCACACACACACACACACACACACACACACACACACTCTTGCCTTAAGAAGGCAAGAGTGTTCACAGAGAAGTTTCTAGAAGCCATCTTTTCTCTGGCTGTGACATTAACCCCTAATGGATGGACTGAAACCCAGGTCTTCCAAGAGTCAGAGGCCTCAAGTTTCATGCCTTTCCTGATGAAGGGGAATAAATCTTTGGGTGGGCATCCTATCATCACAGGCAAGAAGAGCAATTATTGTCCTCTGAACCCCGCCCCCTCCCTCGAGCCATCCTGACATTTCCAGCACCCTTCTTTCTCTCTCTAGCCCTTTGTACAGAATCTTCAGGCCAGGGCGATGTCACAAATGGTAACCACCAAATGGCACGTGTTACCAGAGCATTCCCAGTGTTCAGAACTACAGTACGTTCTGTATCATGATGATAATGGGGAGTCAAGAAAATTACACCCAAGAACCCTTCCATTGAGAAGCACCGAGTGCTTTTGTTATTTGGTTTTTGAAACAGGCTCTTTTGGCTCAGGCTGGCCTCAAACTCATTGTGTAAACTGTCCTTGAAGTTGTTTTGGTCCTCCCACCTCTGACCTAGGCACCATCACAAGGCGTTTAAATGGTGCTGGGTCTTAGGATCAAACCCAGGGCTTCCTATGTGCTGGGCAAGCACTCTGCCAACTGGGGTCCACCCCAGCTTGACTCTGTGTTTAGCTAATAAAAACATCAAGGGAAAGGAAGACCCCAGAATGCTTCTGGAAAGAACTCGAAGGCAATGGGGAGAGAAAGGCCATCTCTGTCCTGTTAGAGACAATTATTTCCAATTATTACCCAACACCTAGGGACAAGACAAGCATATGGAGCGGTGGCCACTTGGCACTCTGTCGGCACTGACAGTGATTGAGAAAGCAAGCTCAAAGTCTGATTATCTGGGCTATATTGTTTACTCGTTGAATGACACTGGCTATGTCAGCTGCGGTAAGATTTGGTTCCAACTGCAGAAAATCCACCATAAGGAAGGCTCAGGTGAAGGAGAAGCTTCCCATTATCCTATGGAAAATTATCCCATCAAGCAACAGGGCTGGCCTGGTACTCCGCAAGCATCAGGATTTAGTCTCTTTTCATCATTCATCTTACATGATTTCTACCCTTGAAGCTACCTCATGGTGCAAGGTGATGGTCCTAGCACAAGCTATCTCATCTGCATCCCTGGCAGCAAAAGGGAATAGGTGGTAGGAAGAAGATACCAGGATGCTCTTGCCAGCTGAGTTAGTTCCCATAAGTCTAATTCACAGCCCTTCTTATAGCTTATTGGTTAGTGCTTCATCACATGACCAAGGGAGGCTACCCAGTTCTTTCTTTATATGGACACATCGTTGTCAGTATACATCAAGCCGTTACTGATGGGTGCCAGTGTACTAGATACGTCAATGCTTTCTTGGACAAGATGTTTTCCAACACGTTGAAGATTAATTTCTTGCTAGTACCAACATCTACCTCTCTGGGGGACCAGCATCTACCTCCCTGGGGGACCAGCATCTACTTCCCTGGGGGACCAGCATCTACTTCCCTGGGGGACCAGCATCTTCTTCGCTGGGGGACCAGCATCTACCTCCCTGGGAGACCAGCATCTACCTCCCTGGAGGGGGCCTGGAGGTCAACACAAAGACCCTTCAACACATGCTTTGCTCCTGACCACAGATTTGGGTGTTCCATTGAACATCTTCACATACTCTGCTTAGGATTGGATCCACCTCAGCACATGGACATTTTGAGCCAAATTAATTCTTTACACGGGGCATTGTGTAAAGAATTCTCTACCCTTGTGAGATGGCTACCCTAGTCTCTCCACACTAAATTCCAATTTTACCCTCTTCTTCATGGTGGCCACCAAAAGTTATCTCCTGAGGACAAAACCATCCTAAGTTGAGTCACTGCCCCAAGTATCTGAAGTCACAGAACCCACCTCATCCAGGAGAAGTCCCAGGGTCATCTCTGTTTTATAAGCACAGTGTGGGCCAACGTTTCCAGGTGAACCATGGGGAAACTCAGTGAATTTAACTAAATTAATTTCAGATATACATATACATGGACACAGGCATACACACACGTACACACAGATGTTCTCGTCCCACCTCTGGCTCTATATCATAACTCTAGTGAGTCCATAGCATACGCCTACCCCGGGCATAGAGAAGGTGATACAGCAGATGTGAGAGAAAAATGAAACAATCTGGCCAAAGAGCAGCTGGTGGAGTTTGGTGCTGAGGGACCAGATAAAGACATCCCTGGGATTCTGAAGTGAGAGGCTTTTCCTGAAGCCACAGCACCCAGTGGCACAAACACAAATCCTAGCCACCCCAAGGGGGAAGCACCCATGCTAGAGCCCTGATAAAAGATCACAAACCCATGGAAACCATAAAGAGCCTCAGCACAGAAAGAAGAAAATCAGAGCAAGAAAAGGAAAAAAACCCCACAAATATTACCCCAGCCTGACTTTGGAGAACGCTTTGAGGATAGTCGGTCTCCTGAATAATGAAACAGCTTTGGGTACTGTGTTCAGCTTGAATAAAAAAATATGCAGCTGTAATTAAAGCAGGAAAAGCTACAAGTCTATTAAAGTTTTTTTTCTTTGATACTGGAAAACTCAATTCGTGGCCTATATTTCATAAAACATACACTTGAAAAGGATTTTATATGCCCTTTCCCCACAGAATTTAGCAGACTGAATCTCTTTCCATTTACTTAAGATTGGAGGTGGGTCTATATATAATTCACTAAGGGCATCTTAAGAAAATACACTGGATTCGAAGGTGAAGAGCCTGGATCAATGGAAGCCAAGGCCCTGGACTTTGCCCTCAGAAGGAAGCCGGTTCTCAGAGCAGAGAAGAGGCAGGGAGAGGCTGCCTTCAGGTGATCTGTAACGCTGATGGCTGATGGCTTGCCTCCTGGAGTCTCAGTTCTCCTTGAACATCTCCAGATCCACCACTAGAGGGCAGATCTGGCTGTGTAGAGCTGGGGCTGAGCAGGGGCCGCTGAGTGACTTGCAAGGCACTGAGGGGAGGGCATGGGAGATGGGTTTGATCAAAATGTATTACATGGATGTACAAAATTGTGAGACCACAAAAAAATTGATTATAAAAAAATAAGTTACTGAAGAAGATGGGTGCTGATCTCTTTCTCCACACCCCCCCTCCCCCACCACGTAAGGAATTCTTCTCTAGACTTTGAGTGGTACCTGTGTCTTCAGCATGACATCGTGTTGGGTGTGAAGGTTTCAGGAGACAGCGTGCAGTCACTGGAGTCACACAAGTCTAAACTGGATCCCAGCTGTGTCACCCGTGAGCATGGAAGGTCTGTCCTAAGCCCAGGAGATTCTGTGTGCTCAGTCCTACAGCAGTCAGGGGGAGTTAAATGACGGCCAAGGGACAAGGAGTCCAGGGTCTACAAAGCAGTGGGATGGAATCTACTCAAGATCTTCACTGTTTCACTCCAGGCAGAAGCCATCTTCCTCCCTCTCTCCAGGCATGGCTCTCAGGAGCATGCGTACTACAGTGTGTGCGGAACATGCGCACTTCTGAATGACTACAGTATGTGTGGCGTATTACCTGCTGAGGTCCCTGTGTATCAAAACTGTATATGGCGGGCTTTCCGGAGAGCTTATCGAAGGAATGAACAGACTGTGAACGAAGACAGACATTTAAGAACAGAATAAAAAGAGAGCATTATAGGGATTCAGAATTCCTGCCACCTGGGACCATTTGTTCTTGGATGGAATTTATCGGTGGCCACCACCGTGTGTGAGTCCTGAAAACTTAGGGATGTAGAAACAAAACAAAACCCAACATCAGGGTCCCCAGGCTCAAGCTTAGAGCTGAGAAAGAAAACAGAAGGCAGAATCCAGCTCACACCTGGGGAAAATTTATAAACCTATTAAGGTTTACGGTGCTACTGTAATTCCGTAAAGAGGGTTTCGGGCACAATAATCCAGCATCATAAAGTAGCGCAATATGTAGTAATCTCCCATTTGTCAGAGGATCACCACAGAAGTCATGTGTGACCTCTGGTCTCTTTCCTGACCACCATGCTTCAGACTGAAGTCCTCTTATGCTTGGAGCACTAAGACCATTTTGTTGTTGAGAATTTCACACACACACACACACACACACACACACACACACACACACGTTTCATCGAAATCCGTAGCCGTTTCCTTCTTTCCAACTGTTGCCGTATTCCACGCCACTACCTTTATCTCTCTACTTCACGTGCTTTCTTTATTCCCCCTGAAGTCTACTGAGCCCACTTGGCACTGCCTCAATGTGCATGTGTGTGGGGCTGTCTCCTGGAGCTTGAGCAGCTGTCTTCGGGCTGCATTGCTGAAGGAAATGGATTCTTCTAAGGTCATTCTTGGTCCCAATGCCACAATAACTTCCCACTAAGAAGATAGAGCTATTATTCAGCAGTCAAACCAGACTTTCCCAGTCTCCTGTGAAATCCACCCAAGAGATTCCAACTATGTGTAAAACATAACCACACCTAAGGAGCAAACTGTTTTGCAAGACCAACTAGTACATACTTCATCTTTGTGGGATATGTGGTCTGGGCCAAGTTATTCATGTCAGCCAGTGTTGCTTGAATGCAGCCAACACATAGCTGGATGTCTGTGTTCTCATAAAACTTTATTTAAATAAAAGCAAGCAATGGGACAGATCTGGTTTGAAATTGTTGACTTCTACTGAAAGTAACTGGCACATGATCATCTCCTAGCACTCTCTGGACACTTCTTGTCCATTCTTCAATTATGACACCACTTAGCTCTTTGTAATTCCTTGGCCCCACTTCCTTGGACATCCTTCTCCAATGGACTCTTGGATTATTGTTCAGGCTCAATGTGACCTCATCAGAGTTCGCTGTTATTACATTACTCTTTGTTTGTTTCATCTGAAGGATCATCATCTTTCCTGTTCATTTAATTGCTGGTTAACTTTCTTCTCCTAAAAAACCGTAAGTGGTATGTGTGTGTGCATGCTTTGCATGCCTATGTATGTATGTATACATGCATATGAATTTCTATGCACGTGGAAGCTGGACAACCTTGGATGTTGTTCTTCGGGTGCTGTGGTGGTTTCACTGAGAATGTCCCTACAAGGGTCAGATGCTTGAATACTTGGACTCCAGTTGGTAGCACTGTTTGGGTAGAGTTAAGAGGTGTGGCTTTGCTGGAGGACATTTGGAGAATAGCTTTGAGGGCTTAAAAGACTCCTGCCATTACTAGGCACTCTGATTTATGCTTGTGGCTCAGGATGTGAGTTCTGGGCCTAATGTTCCTGTTGCCTTACTTGCTGCCTGGTGCATGCCTCCACTCTGCCATCATGACATCTAACCCTCTTGAACCAAGAGCACAAAGAGACTCCTTCTTCCATAAGTTACGTTGGTCATAGTGTCTTATCACAGCAACAAAAAAGTGACGGATACAGGCAGTTTCAATCATCTGCCTTTCTTAAGGCAAGGGTCTCTCCTTAGCCTGGAACTCACCAACTTAGCTAGGCTGTTTGTCCGGGAAGGTCCAAGGGTCTACCTGTCCCCATCTATTCAGTGCTGGGATTATTAGTCCATATCACTATGCCTTGGGTTTTTTTTTTCATTTTCATTTTATTTTATGTCCACGAATACTTGCCTGCATGTATGCCTGTATGTGTACTATTTACATGCAGGGACCACAGAGGCCATCAGAGAACATTGGATTCCCTGTAACTGGAGTGACAGATGGTTGTGAGCCACCATGTGGGTGTTGGTAACAGAATCCAGCTCCTCTACGAGGGCAGCCAGGGATCTTAACCAGTGAGCATGTCTTTCCATCTAAAAATACAAAGTAGGTTTCAGGGATCAAACTCAGGCCCTCATGCTTGAAAGGCAAAGAATATTGCCCATTGAACTATCTCCCCAGCCATCTCTTTAGCCTCAGAAACATTTTAAGAACAGAGACACAATGGTCAGGGTCAATTCTATGCCCCCAACACCTTCAGCATGACCTGGCATAGAGCAGCTGACCAATATAAAGTTGCTGATTGACACATCTGTAGAAACAGCTGTGAAATCAGTTTCCCTGAAGTTATCACCCGTGGATCCCATGCTCTGACATTCCCACAGATGCACTGGGGACAGACTCTAGGGGCAGCTGGGGACACCCAGCCCATAGCAACTCAAGGACTTGCTCAGCCATTATCAAGTGGCCACGGTGCCTGGAAATCTTTCTTAGATCCATTCCTTCACATGGTTTTGAATGATTACATTGCTTCTGAAAATATTGATGTGACTTTACCCAGATAGTAAGTACTCTATTATACTATTAACCAAGTGAGTTAGATTTCAGTTTTACTGTCAAATACTTGATATCACCAATCATTCCTGCCTTCAAATGATGATGGGTGACAGGAAGGGAGTTCTGAGCTTGAGTCAGAGACAGCCCCAGAAGTTCAAGGAGCACACCTACCAGACATTTACTTTAACATGGAAATAATTTACAGGAGCCCCATCTCTCCAGTTCACCTAGAACTCAGGGACCTCCTGAAGAACAGGACCATGGCTGCCTGCCAGAGGAGAGACAGCATCCAGGCTCACGCAGGATGACAACCCCAGGGTCAGAGAGGAGAGGATGTAAGCAGCAAGGTGATGCCTATATCCTGGATGAACCCCAACCCCAGTGTGGTAAGATAGCTATAGGTAGGATGGAAGGAAGAGTGTTTGAAGCCATGCATATTAACGGTGATGTGTGCGCTGCTGGGATACCCTTCTACCAGACTGAAGGGGTCAAGCCTTCTCCTCTCAGTAGACCCTCTAGCATCCTGGATGCTCTAGCGACCTAACAGGGTGGGGTCCTCTTGCACCTGATGGTGCCCAGCAGAGAGGAGGTGAGTTTGGAAGAATGAAGACCTTGGGAGCCAGAATGAGGAGCTAATGGGCCTGGTTCTGAGATTATGAGAGATGTCTGTTGGCTGCAGACATTCACACTGACACAGTTAAGAGTCACTGTAGAGATTCTATTTCTTGGATATCAAAGAAGAGTCAAGAGCTAGCCAGGTTCAGATACCACCTTGCATACCATTCAATACTGGAATTTTCCCTTTGGGAAGTAGTCTCTGGTTGGATTATATGGCTCTTTGATGACATTAGTTTCTGACCAACTGTACTCAAATGATATGCTAATGACATTCTTCCTGGTCTACACTCCTCTACCAAGTCTCTGGCTGTGACTTGAGGAGACAGGCAAGTACCAGCAACTGTGGCTCTCTAACTTAGCCACAAAACCCAGGGAGAAGGCTATACTGAAACAGTTTCTCCTTACTTGAATGCAGATAAAGACACCAACATAAAACCTTGCAGATACTGAGTAGAGTCCAGGGAAACACATGAGTGACAATTCTCATCAGTATGTGTATGTGTGAAAGGAGAAATGATTATTTCCTAACTCCTGAGCTGAGCTGAGCTGAGCTATAGAATAAACCCCCTGATTACAAGCAATGCCTGAAAATGGCTCAACCGGTAACAAGGCTTATTCTCCATCTTGCCAATCTGACTCCTACCCTACGTGAACTGCCACAAAAGTAGGTAGGGGTGTGTAGGTCAGTGCTTCCCTGTAGAACTGATGGTAAGTTCAAAGCAGAGTGACCTCTTCGGGGACTGGCTAACGAGATGACAGAATACCAGACACTGGCTGGCTGCCACAGGGACCAACCAAGCATTTGCTGATTAGCAAAAGTGGACTACAGAAAGTGACTTGCCTGTGACTTGGTAGAGTCCCACTTCTGTTGACCCATGCACCTGCCTTTCACTGCTTGGAGATGCCCAGGGAGATCCTGGAAATCGGCTAACACAGATGGTTCCCTCTACAAAGTGGCCGATTTGACACCGTGTGGTTTTTCATTAAAAGATGTTTGAGAAAAGTTAAATTCTCCTTTTAAAATATTCATGGTTAAGAAAACTCATGAAATGGCTGTGGCTGAGTACTCTGGGAACTATGAGACCGGCTGGGGCAGAAGATAATGCGAGAGGACATGATTTAAATGTCTGACACACCATTAGAGGGAAATCTGCTATGAGAAAAGAGGGCACCATAGAAGAAGCTTTACCACCAGCAGCCCATCCTGACTAAATGGGGACTGAATACTGATCCAGGTACAAATGTCAGTTCTCGACATCCCAGCCATCTTCATGCTATGCTGGGTACCAAAGAACAATCATTAGCATCATAGCCAACTTTACTCAAATGGCTCAAGCCATTTTGCTGCCAAGACAAGTAGAACTCTCAGGATGGACAACAGCCCCAAAGGTCAACTTGATTTAGTTCCCAGGTCAGAGTTCTTTTACAATGAGACAGACCATACCTAGAAGAATCTGGGGTAAAAACAAATGGGAGACCCCTCTGTGCTCACATCATCCCTTTGCAGAGGGGATGTGGTGGTTTGAATATGCTTGGCCCAGGGAGTAGCACTATTAGGAGGCATGGACTTGTTGGAGTAGGTGTGGCCTTGATGGAGGAAATGCATCACTTTGGGGATGGGCTTTGAGACCATTCTCCTAGTTGCCTAGAGGATAGTCTTCTCCTGCTTGCCTTCAGAACAAGATATAGAACTTTCAGCTCCTCCTGCACCATGCCTGCTTGGATGCTGCCATTTTCCCGCCTTGATGATAATGGACTGAACCTCTGAACCTGTAAGCCAGCCCCAATTAAATGTTGTCCTTTATAATAGAGTTGCCTTGGTCATGGAGTCTCTTCACAGCAATGGAAACCCTAAGACAGGGGTTTCCCTCTGTATAAAACAGGGTCCCATTGCTCCTGTGTTAGATATCCCTTCTGGCTCCTGTGTAATGCTGGCCATAACTTCAGCTCATGTCTTCTCCACTGCTCTCTCTCTCCTCATGTGGCTGCGAATACCAGCAGGATGGACAATGTCTGTCCCCTCACTATGGGGGCCCTCAGAGTTTAGCCCTTGTTGACATATTCAAATATTGGATGGAAAAGGAAGAAAGTAGAGATCAAGGCAGTGTGGGAGTCATGGGGTTGTCAAGGAGGTGGCTGCTGGTCTGGCCTGTCTTCTTCAGCATGCAGTAAGACAAGGGCAGCAGTGGGCATGGGTCTTCCTCATGACTCAGATACACACCTTAGGGTCAGGTTTCCCTCTGAGGGGAAGCTGAACGTGACCAACACATACATGGACTGGACACATACAGTCCTTACTTGACTTTTGTTCCCCGATACCTCTCAAGGCCCAGGGTGGAGTACTATTCTCCCAGCTTCCGTTCAGCTCTGCCAAAACCAGCCCTATGGGGAGAACCCATGTCTTGCTGGAAGGCTGCCTGAAAGCTCACATTCCAACTTGACTTCTGCCCAGCTGACCAAAGGTTCTGGAAGAGCCAAAGTTCCCCATGAAGAGTTTTCTCGCCCTTAGATTTGCAGGATGAATGGTGGACAGCCTGGATCTCTGGATCCTTGACTAGAATAATTCTAATGGGGGTTGATGGCTTTTCCTAACACTTTCCTGAGGGCTTAAGTTCTACCTGCCCACACTGACAGCCTCCCCACCACTTCTTGCTCTGGCTGACTTCTTTTCCTGGACTTCCCTCCCCTAAGGTCCCACACTTGCCCTTGGTCCTCCCTTAGAGTATGCTAGAGGAAGCCCCGGTGGTTGCTCACAGTTAGACCTTCACAAAGGCTCCCAGGAGACTAGCAGGGGCAAAAGCATGTGTGAATTGGTATCAGCAGTGCACTAGGGTCCTGGCACAGGACTTCTGTGAATCCTGAGATTCTAGACCTCTTTTCCACCTCCTCCAAGGGTCTTGGAACCTGGCTGTCTGGTAGAACCACCACAGCCTGGCTAGGGGCTCCATCAATCAACACCTGTAACTATGGAAAGACCTGAAACACCGTCATTCTGTGCCGATGTATTTTCATCCAGGACTGATTTCCCCAGAACAATACCCTGGAGTGTAGTGCTGAACAGCTGGGAACAGTCTCCTGTCTGTTCCTGCAGATAAATACAGGTGACCTTCCTCTGTGACGGATGGGTACTGATGACAGTCGGGTACACAGGGACGTGGCACTGGATCGTTGGGAAATGAATTCTACTCTGTACCAACGTGTGTCTCTTCACTTTAACTTTGCTGCAGGGAATGATGTCAGAGCATCAAGAGTAATCTCAGCCTTAGCAGCACAACCACACACCGGCATCCGCCGAGCATTTGTTAAGGCCTAAACTTGGTCACAGCCTGCTGTCTCATTTAATCCGCCACGTAAGGGCTCTCAGTGAGCTACTCTTAGCCTGCTCCATACTACAGACAAGGCAGTTGAGGCTTTTAAAGGGTTCAGGGGCTTGCCTGAGGTCCCACCTTATTAAAAAGTTGAGCACGGGGGGGGCGGGGGGGCATTAAACCCCTACTAAGGTTTAATGCTGGACCCAGAAGCAGTTGCAGAACTTGTGGAGTTGGGTGAAAATGACAATAGTACCTCCTGTTCATCAAGAACTAAAAGCTTAGGGTGTCAGTGAGAGGGCAGTAAGCAAGATGGGTCTCTTCAGTGACTCGATGCCTGTCTCACCTCCTGCGGCTGCCCAGGTAGATGGGCTCAGAAGAAAGTGATGAAATTACAAGGAAGGACTCGATGTCTTACCCTGCGTCTCCCAGAGCCTTTCCCAGAAGGCTCACCATAAACCCACAGGATCTGGGGAACCGAGCTGTTGGCCAGGAGCACTACTCATCTTCCATCACCATAGAACTAAACAGACACAAACATGCCACAGCTGGGTCTGCTTAGAGTCTAGCACAACCGTTAGAGCCAAACAGACCCAGAGATTGGTGTCTCCTGGATCTCGGGCTTGTGCAAGGTCCAAGCATGGTTGAGGACTGTGGTGTCTACACCCAGATGACACAAGACACAGGTCCTGACATCTTCATACCCAAGGCTGAGCAGGGCTGACAGGATCTATGACAGTTACTTTTTACTTATCAACTTGCCACAGTCTAGGATCACTTAAGAAGAGAGCCCCAGTAGAGGAATTTCTGTTGCTGTGGGAAATATTAAAAAAAGAACCAACTCATTCCAGCTCTTGTACTGGCAACTCTGCCTCAGCAGCCTGGTCAGCCATGCACTGGCGGGCAATGGCTGGCCTTTTCTTATCTTGTAGAGACTCTCTGGCCCAGAGCTCCCGAAACTTCTCCACCCAGCTTGCTGAGTTCCCACAGGTGGGTCGCTACCACGTCAAACCCATATTTCAACCCCCCCCATGGCCTTTTTGGGTGCACATCTGGCAAATTCATGCTTTGCGGCTGTACCTTTCTCTCTTGAACCGAGTTGAACCAACTCGTGAAGGAAAACGCCACACAGACTTAGTTCAGAATCAATGGTAACTCAATTGCTGGGCGCAACAATTAAAATGCTAATCAGTAAGCCTTATTAAATCTAAATCCTCTCGTGGTGAATCTTGATGGATCCACCATTAAAACCAGAAGACATCATAATTACATCTTGTCCTCACGCTATCCCGTCCATACCTCTCTCCTGCTTTCTTTCTTCTGCCATCCAACCCGGAAGTCCCACCTACTCGCCCAGTGATTGGCTCCTTTATTCATCAGGGGATTGGTCCACAAGAACAGCACCAGGCCTATCCACAACACTCTATAGATCTGGTTGGCCTGCAAGCATGTCGGTGGGAAATTGTCTTGTTACTGAGGTAAGAAGATGCATGCATACCATTGGTTGGGGTGTGAACTGTGTAAGGGGGAAAAAAAATCTAAGGTAGGGAGAGACTGGAGAAGACTCAACAAAGGAGCAGGGAATTGTAGACCTGGGAGAAACAAGCACTTGTGTAGCCCAGGAAACACAGAACACACAGAAGACAAGCAGACAGTATGGGTGCATTCATTCTTGCATTCATTCATTCATTCATTCATTCATTGCCGAGTGCTCTTGACTGCAGGTGTGACCAATGGCCACAGGCTCCTGCACCAGAGGAGACTTTCCTGTGAGATTCGACTATAACTTGGAGTTGAAGGCAAATAAAGCCCCTATGTTGCTTCTGGTTGGGATGTTTTGTTTTGTTTTGTTTTGTTTTTAATTACAACAGACACAGGCATGGACCCCGAACAGCATCCTGTTATCAAATAAGGCACCATCCTCCGAATTTCCCCATGGTCCTCCTGGTCTCTGGGAAGAAGGTAGCCGACTCCAGAATGGTAGATGAGAAGGAGCTGTGGCTCAAAGCTCAAGACATGAGGGACTCTTGGCTTTTTCATCTGTGAGGTGAGATCTGCTGGACCCACCTCTCAGGGTATGAAACAGTCAGTGGTGGAGAGTGTGTAGTATCTAAATCTCCCAGCACGCCATGAGGGCCTAATTCAATGACAGGAGAGTCCGGTGGCTGTTTGTATACTCAAGTTTATAGGACAACTGAGAGTATTCAGGCAGCGACTTGGGAGATGACTCAGTGAGTGAAGTTCTTGAGACACAAGTGTGAAGACCCGAATTCCATCCCCAGCACCCCGTGTGAAAACCTAGGCATGGTAGTGTCCACCTGTAAACCCAGCACTGAGAAAGGGGTGATGGGGGGGATACCAGGGCTCATTCACCAGCTAGCAGAGCTGAAACAGCCAACCGCAGGCACAATGAGAGACTGTCTCAAAAAAACAAAACAAAACAAACAAACAAACAAACAAACAAAAAAACTAAGGTGGAGAGTGACTGGGGAAGACTCAACAAAGGAGCAGGGAATTGTAGACCTGGGAGAACCAATCAGTTGTGTAGCAAGCCAGGAAACACAGAACTCGCGTGGTGAACTTGAGAAGGATCTCTTATGGAGGTTAGAGGCGGGTGGAGCATCACCCTCACAATGCCCTGAGACTGTGGCTCCCTGCAACCTCTTGGCAGGGTGCTAATGAACCTAGGCAGTTGTCCACTAAGACCATCTCCCCACCTCTCCCAACCCCAGCATCTACCTTTTTGACACCAAATCTGACCAGTTCCTTCCCGTGACTGCTCTACCGTTAAACCTGGAGGCTGCTGAGAGAAAGGAAAACAATAGCTGGGGCCATTCTGCACCCACAGAGTCATCCATCCCGCACGGCAGCCCAAATGTTATGTACTTTATGCGATAATATCAATCATAAAGAGAAGTGAGAGCTGATTGATACTTCCTAGAGGCGAGGCTGCCCCCTAACTGGATATCTTTGTGCATTAAGGAATTCAACACGCATAAAGGATTCAATTTCCTCCTTGAAAATATGACACGGCTACAAAACAATAGCACCTGAAACACTCCTAAACTTTATGGAAGAACACAGCCCTGGGAGGGAGGTGGACCCTCATCTCATCACACACATGGAACAGAGAGAGAGGTCATGCTCGTAGACCCCAAATGCACCGCACACTTTAAGGCCTGGATCACGTTTCCCGTCTGTCCACATCCTGGCTGCTGACACTCGGGGTCTGGGGACCATCCAAAAAGAAGGAATCCTTTTTGCTCTGCTCACACTCTGGCCTCTTTAATAGCTTTCTCCATCCATTTTGCTGACCTGTTCTGCCCCTCAGCTCCTCTAAGTGGTTTTCTGTAAACATCAAAATCCAAGTCTAGGGTCTTTCTCGTCAGAAGCCCCCTCTCCATCAAAAGAAGGCCCTGGGGAGGTGCCATGGGGTCTACTTGGCTGGAAGTGATTTGACTTCACCTCCCCAGGCTTGTTACCATTCCTCTCATTCCATCGCTCCCAGTAACACCTCCACCCTGGGGAAAACACACAGCAGATCCGCCATCATTTGTATAGAGCACATTCAGATCTGGGAGGGGGGATGCCTGCTCCTGCCCTTTTGAGATGTGATGAAGAGCAGGGAGACCGAGCTTGTGAAGCTAAAGGGATGTTTGAGGTGTCTTGCATACCATTATTCACCTGGTAGTCTGGGGAGGTTGCCATGGCAACGTTTCCAAAGTCTCCGGTATCTACATGTCATTGATACACCCCATCAATTCAACAAAGGCAGAGAAAACAACCCAAGTTGGCCTCTGTTTCCTTGGCTTGCTAACTGACTGTTTTGCCTATTGTTTAGTCAAAACTTCAGAACCAGCAACAGTGACACTCTTAATACAGGGCTTTTCCACTTAAATGTATCTCAGAGCATAAAATTCAAGTCCAGCCGGGATTTTCTGTCTTCTTTGTTCTTCACTGTCACAGCCATAAGCTCAGGAGTGACTTTTTTTCTGCTGGACACTGGATACTTTAATTAGAACATTCTGGGCCCTTAAAGAGGAGGCTCTAAATTCTAAGCCCTTCCCAAACAGGTTAAATGTGGTGAGAGATAGCAAGGCCCTGAGGCCCGGAGTCATTTCCATAACAGTAGCTACATGCATTTCCAGAGAGAAATATCTTGCCTTTGGCCCTTTGACTGAAGACAAAGGTGCCTCTCTGAGCATCTTCTATGGAAAAGGGAAAGGGCTCAGCCTGTCATACCAACATTGTTCTCATTGAAAGGCAATTATTAAAAAAAAGCATTCACAGAGCAATTTGTGTAGAGAACAGACTTTCTCGTCAAAACCCCACAGGGCACACCATTCTGCCTTTAGCCCTTATGTTGTAAGCCAAATATCCACACAGTTCCCAACGCTGTCCAGGCATCAGAGTCCTGGACGGAACATCACCCCTGCCGATGAAGGAAGGCGCTTTCATAGTTTGCAGTCTCCCTTCGCCCCCAGCCCCCGAGCCAATTATGCTGTGTTCCATGCTTCCAGCCCTTCCAACCAATGCTATTTCACATCAGCCAGTCAGAATCCCCACAGATGACCATGTACCATTTTCAGGGCTGCCATGCTGATGGCAGACCGAGTGTGACCTACCTGTGGGTGACCCTTCCATGACATGGCCGATGTAAGGGCCTTCCCGGAAGATGGGTCTGTTGTCGTTCTGGTCAATCACAATGACTTCCAGAGGCACTGGCCCTTCCAGAGTTTTGCCACTGGTATCCGTGGTTTCCACAAACAGCTGTTGGAGCAAGGAGATCAGGAGAGAAAGAAACCGTTATTTCTAAAATCAAGACAAGGTTCCACAAAGAAAGGAGGCTGTATCGATCATTTCATGAGCCTTTGAGGATACTGAAACTCTGGTTTCCATGGCTTGTCACCAGGAAACTAAATGGGCCACAATATAAGCCAAAGATCAGCATGTGTTAAATTCCTCTTAGAAAAATTTGCAATGAGATCATCAAATCTGCAAACAAAAGCTAAACACACAGATGCACACAGAAACACACACAAACACACACAGAGACACAGAGACACACACAGACACACATGCACAGACACATGGACACAGACTCACAGATACAGAGATACACACACAGAGACACACATTACTGCAATCCACCGTAGTTAGGAAAATGTGCACATATTGTTTGCTTTTCCAATCTCATTGTCCTTAAGAGGACATTACACTAATAGAAACAACACATGAACCATCACGAACTGGGGGAACCCACAGCGTTTGTGGTGATGCTGAGGAGACACTCAGATTGATGTGCATCTACAGGCACCCTTCACGTAGGAAGGCTGGCATTTGTGGGGGCCCTGCTGAGACCTCAGGACTCCTGCCCGCCAGGGATTCCCTTTAAAAGCCAGAGACTTCAGAGACCCATAAAGTGCTTCCAAAGAAAAGCCCTTCCAGATCCCAGCCAGAAAGGCAGCGTGGAAAGTCAGCCTGCTGGTTGGGAAGCAGAGCTTCACATAGTGGTATTTCCAGGGAAATTCTATGGCCATACTTCTGTTTACTGACCGTACTTGGGCCTTAGCTTCTCTCAAAAGCAGTAAGAGTGTTTTGAATACAAGTGACCCTCCCTTCAGAGGAGATGACCATGCTCTCTGGTCAGTGGAGACCAAAGCGTAGAGTCTTTCCACCAAGACTCTCAATTCCTTGGCTTCTTCATGAGTGAGGCCTCTCTCATAGATTTTACATCTTATTTGTGGTGTATAAATGTGGACATGAGATGAAACTGGGCCTATATGGAGAGAGGGCTTGTTTTCTGTTTTTCTTTAGCAGTATCATACCCTCTGTGCCAACACACACACACATGCACAAACATGCATACATATGCATGCACACGCAGTCATAAACCAGCACACTCATGCGTGCATACACTCACACACATGTTCCTCTACCCACTTGATTTCTTGAGCAGATGATACCTTAATTAAGAAAATTTTAAATGGACAAAGCCTTCTAACATTGCACTTATATGATAGATCATAGAAAAGAAACATTGTTTTAAAGCTGAGACTCGGGAGAAGAAACATTGTTTAAAAGCTGAGATTCGGGAGATTAGGCTTAGTTGGAAGCACAGGGAACCCCATTAAATCAGGGCAAGCACCATGTGCCTACAAGCTCAGCAGTGAAAAGGCAGAGACAGGAAGACCCCTGGCTTTGCTGGCCTGTCAGTGTAGCCAAATCAGTGAGTACAAGGTTCAGGGAGAGACTCTGTGTCTTAGGTTCCTGGTGCTGCGATAAAATATCCCTGAAAAAGCAACTTAGGAAAGAATGGGTTTATTTTCACTTTCAATTGAGGTTTCCACTCTATTATTCCTGGGAAGCCACAGGTACAGGCTCTCGAGGGAGTTGACTATAGTACACAAACACAATTTGGAACAGAGAAATAGGAATTAATTCATGCATGGCGAGTGCTTCATTTGCTGTCTCTAGTTGAACAGTCCAGGATCCCCTTTCTAGGGAATGGTGCCACCCACAGTGTGTGTGGGTTCTTCCCACATCAATTAATATAACTGATACTAGTATCCACAGATATGCCCACAAGCCAACCTGATTTAGGTAATCCCTAGTTGAGACTCTCTTCCCAGGGGATGCTAAGTTGTGTCAAGGTGACAAAACCAATCATGGCATCCCATCTCAGAAAATTGTTAGACAACGATGAAAGCAGGCACCCAGTGTTGACCTTTGGCCACCACATGTTCCTGTACACATGTGTGTCATACTCAAGTTCACACCCACACACAATCTGACATCCTTGTGCCTTTCCCTGCTGTTCTCGAGTTAAGGCCAGACCACAGTTAGCAAATACAGGTTTTCTGAAGGACACTGCTCTCACATTCCAGAGGGGCTGTCTGTGTCAGAAAATCGATGCTGAGCGATGCTCTTGTCTTCCCTCTCCCCTCCTGAGTGAAATGCTTCAAACCGCTCAGATTCCTTCCTTTGAAAGTCTGAAACCACATTTGTGTCCTATGAAATCACGTGATGGATTCCAGTGGCTCCGAAACAAAGCAAGATAGATACATGCAAGGGAGGAGGGCTCACCCCATCCATCATCTTTGCATGGCAGAGCCCACGAGGAGAAGAACGGACAGATGGCCAATGGTGGGAAGCCACAAAGTGTCTGCTCAGGGGAAATGTCTCCAGCAGCCCTTTATGGCCAGTTTGTCGGCCAGCGCCTCAGAGTTGCTCTCAGTGGTTAACTTGCCCCCTGAACGATAAAGCGTGAATACATACGTCCCAGATTCTTAACTGTGACCTATGACCCCCACGTGAGGTTCCATAGCTGAATGTGGGGCTCCTGAAAATCTCAACACCACTGAAAGAGTTCTAAATAAGCAACGGCCAAACTTTAACTAAACATCAAAGGGGTAATGAAGACGAGATGCCCTGGCACTGCGTGCCCATTTTGCATTTTGCAACTCCATTGCAGCCTTCATACTCAGAGGACTTGCTGAAAACTGAATTTCTCATGGCACCCAGCCCCATGGCATCTGGCCCCCTACACTCCCTTAAGGGAAGAGTTTGTACCTCTCTGCCTTTGATGGCTGTTGTAGAACTGAGGCACAATTAGGAGGGTCTCCAAAGAGATGAGGAGGAAGCTGTGGCAGGTGGCCTGACACTGAGGCCTCCAGATGTATAGGACCCAGGCTCTGAGCATGGCCTGTACCTTCTAGACCCTAGTGCTTGGTGAGGGATTCTCACAGAGTCACTGATTGCTGTGAAGACGCTAATGTGATACACAGATGCCTCTGACGCAGGTAGGATGGCTCAGGATTGTCACCAAAGCTTTTCTTCTCTTTCTCTGTCTGTCTGTCTGTCTGTCTGTCTGTCTGTCTGTCTGTCTCACTCTCTATTTCTCCCTCCCTCCTTTCTGTCTGTCTGTCTCCCTTTTCCCTCCATTCCCCTTCTTCCCCTTCTTCCCCTTCTTCCCCTTCCCCTCTCTCCTCTCCCTTCTTCCCTTCCCTTCCCTCCCCTCCCCTCCCCTCCCCTCCCCTCCCCTCCCCTCCCCTCCCCTCCCCTCCCCTCCCCTCCCCTCCCCTCCCCTCCCCTCCCCTCCCCTCCCCTTCCCTTCCCTTCCCTTCCTTCCCTTCCCTTCCTTTTCTTCCTTCCTCCTGGCTTTCTTCCTTTCCTTCCTTCCTTTTCTCTCTCCCTCCTTCTTTCTTTCTTTCTTTCTTTCTTTCTTTCTTTCTTTCTTTCTTTCTCTTTCTTTCTTTCTTTCTCTTTCTTTCTTTCTTTCTTTCTTTCTTTCTTTCTTTCTTTCTTTCTTCCTTCCTTCCTTCCTTCCTTCCTTCCTTCCTTTCTTCCTTTCTTTCTTTCTCCCTTTCTTCTTCTTTTTCTCTTCTCTTCTCTTCTCTTCTCTTCTCTTCTCTTCTCTTCTCTTCTTTCTTTCTTTTTCTTTCTTTTCTTGCTTGCTTTCTAAGACAAAGTTTTATTCCTCACCCCTAGCTGACCTGGATTCCACCATGTAGCTAAGGATGGTCTCAAGTGCACAGGTCCTCCTGGATGGGATTGCAGGCTTGCGTGACTGTGATCACCCAAGTCTTACTCCAATGTTCAAATGTCCATTTCAGCTTATTTTAGAAATGGCATGAGTGTTTTATGTGCAGTCATTTAATCTACTCTTAGTGGTCAGGGGAGATGGTCCTGAGAACCCCAAGGCATAATAGAGGCTGCCACAGGCACATCACCTTGCTGAGAGCATGGTGGTGGCCTCAGACCCATCTTACAGCGAAACTTCTGTTCCCAGATACCCCATCAGGTTGTGGTTCACACTGCTCCTAAATTCATTCTCCCCATCCCTGTCGCCACCTCTGGAAGCTGACTCTGTCACTCTCAGCAGCACCACTGGAAAGGACACTTTGGGGTTCACCATCATGACTACAGGGTCTATCCATTCTGACCCCTTCACACTGTCCACTATGTCCCTATGTCACCCCATGACAATCACCTTCCAATAGCATATTATTATTCCTCAATATCATTTGTGTACACACACACACACACACACACACACACACGAGCATGGAGGCCAGAGGCCAATGTTGAATGTCTTCCTTAATAGCTCCATTATATCTGCAAATTTTTTCTTTTATGTGCATAGGTGTGTAGCTTAGTGTATGTCTGATACCCAAGGAGGCAGAAGAGGGTATAGAGTTATGGGGGGTTTGTGCTGCCCAATGTGGGTGCTGAGAACTAAACCCCAACATTCAGGTCCCCCTTTCTCCAGCCTCTCCATCTTAGTTTCTGACATAGGGTCTCACACTGAACATGGAGTCCATTGATACGGCTAGTCTAGCTGGCCAGTGGCCCAAAGAATCCTGCCTCTGCCTCCACCCCTACCAACAGGGCTACCTACCGGCATGTGTTACCATGCTTGGCATTTTATGTGGGTGCTCTGGAGGTGAGGTTTTTTTTTTTAATATTTTTTTTATTACGTATTTTCCTCAATTACATTTCCAATGCTATCCCAAAATTCCCCCATACCCTCGCCCCCAACTCCCCTACCCACTCATTCCCACTTTTTGGCCCTGACGTTCCCCTGTACTGGGGCATATAAAGTTTGCAAGTCCAATGGGCCTCTCTTTCCAGTGATGGCCGACTAGGCCATCTTTTGATACATATGCAGCTAGAGTCAAGAGCTCCGGGTTACTGGTTAGTTCATAATGTTGTTGCACCTACAGGGTTGCAGATCCCTTTAGCTCCTTGGATACTTTCTCTAGCTCCTCCATGGGGAGCCCCGTGATCCATCCAATAGCTGACTGTGAGCATCCACTTATGTGTTTGCTAGGCCCTGGCCTAGTCTCACAAGAGACAGCTATATCAGGGTCCTTTCAGTGGAGGTGAGCTTTTAAGTCCTCAGACTTTTGTGACAAGCCCTTTATTGACCGAATCGTCTCTCGAGACCCGTCTGATTTTATTTTGTTAATTCCTTCTACAGCTTCACACCAGCCCACTTCTACAATCTCCATCCACGTCACAAGGAAGTCTTCTTGTTTCTTACCAACCAACTACAGCTGCCTTCTTAGCTCCTCCACCTCAGGGCACACATCCAGCCCAGGTATCATCACATACACCCCCTCCTCCTAACCCTGAGCTCCCCGGTTCCATGTTCCTTCCTCTCCTTCCCAGCCTAGACCCCAGGACTCTCCTTCAGTTCTTACAGCTTAGCCAGGTTGTTCCTCGTTTATGCTCTCATGGCTACTCTTTTGGATGTAACACTTTCCACAGCTCCGCGGAATGCCCATTCATGAGTGTGCCTCCTCGACAGTCTCCCGAGGACAGGGGCATGGAGGAAGGACTTGGTTGGTTGGTGAGTACTCAGATCTGAGGCCTGACACAGAACTGTTTGCATGAACCATTCTTCTGAAGAGGTGGTTTCTCTTTAAGAGACCAGCGTCTAAAGCTCTGGCTTCAGCTTTGACCATCTGTCCTTTCTCCCCAGCTCTGGCACAGGAGGCTGACAGTTAGTTTGAGTTCACGGGCCCTGGGCCAGTTGACTCTATGCTGTCTTAATTGACCAACACAAGCCCCGACGGTAAACAACATCAAAGCATATTAAATTGACAGCTTACTTTTTAAAAGAAGGGAATTAATGTTTATTTGGTGTTCAGCCCAGGTCCAGGCGTTTTACACATCTGCTTCAAAACAACTTGGAGGAATACGGATTGGGGCAAAGAAACTGGAGTCGCCGTCCATAGTCACAAGGCTGGTGTGCCACCAGGCAGCATCCAAACTCAGGACTGACTCCAAAGTCCGTAGTTCCCTCCCTCTGCTCATGTCTCTTCAAGGTCCTGTCGCAGCCTGCCTTGAGCATTTGGCTTGGGTAGCTTTACTAACGGAGTCATCTGCTTCAGGCTTGTAGATTACATTGGCTGCTATTTTATCATCTTGTAAACATGGGAGACAAAGTTTCTTGTAGGTTTGGGAGCACGGCGAGTGCACATAGTCTCACTAGTAGTCACAGGAGTGCCTACCAACACGCACAGTGAACCTGTGTGTATCACAAGGCCCCCTGCCATAGAGCAAAGATTGTGCACGTTACAGTAGCAGCCCATCTCTGTGCCCCCTGACCCCGTGTGTGTGTGTGTGTGTATGTGTGTGTACAAGGACAGATAAATGTTAGTCTAGGGCAATGTTCCTTTTGAACTGTTAATTTTTGGTTTTTGAGACAGGGTCCCTCACTGGCGCAAGCCTCACCTGTTCAGCTAGACTGGTGAGCCAGTAGGTCTGCCTCTCTAGCCCTGGGATTACAGGCCTAGTACCAAAGCTTTGCTTTTCTATCTGAGTTCTGGGAGATCACATTCAGATCCTGCATATTTTGTAGACCTGCTCTTGTGAGGCAGAGGCAGGCAGACCGCTGTGAGTTCAATGCCAGGCTGGTCTACAAAGTGAATTCCAGGCTAATCAGAGCTACCCAGTGAGATCCTGTCTAAAAGCAAAACAAAGAAAACAAAATAAAACACCAAATCCAATAAACTCAGGGCCTCAGGCTTGGGAGACAGACATTTGACTGAATGAGCCGTCTCCCCAGTCACAGTCATAGATGCTTCTAAAGAGAAAACCAAACGGAAATGATAAATATAAACCTCAGATGAATAGATATCAAAGGTTGATAAATACAAGCATCAGATGTAAAGATATCAAAAGAGGATGTATAATGTCAGAGGCGTAAAGGGATGTAAACCCCTCCTAAACTTTCTGGAGCAAATACGGTTTCTCCTCAGTTAGATGCATGAAGATGCTATGTGATCTCTGCTCTACTTCAGAGGGGTGTGGTATGTGGGCACAGGGGTGTGAAGATGCCCTGTTGTCACACCCTGCTTCAGAAGGTATGGCCCATGGTGACTGGGGCTGTGGGTATTAGCCTCTGAGTCCTGCATGTGGGAAGACAGGATTGAGGAAGGCCACGAGGGTAAAGTCCCCTTAAACATCCTTTCTGGTACCCAGCTCCTCTGTTTCCTTTCATCTAGGGGAAAGTGAGTCACGGGGGATATTCTCTACTAGAGATGGGAATTGGGAAAGTCACAATACGCAATCCGATGATTCTTTAAACTAATTAATGTCCTGTACTGCCTGAGATGCTATCCGTATGATTCATTAATGAGACTCCCTTAAAAACAAAAGCAAAACCAAAGACACATGAGCCAGATCACATGAACGCAGCACACATGCGTTGGCTGTCAGCACCACAACAAACCATCACAGCCGTGGCCTGTGTCTGGCTCATCTCCCATCACGAGAGACGTGGAGTCCAACATCGTGATCTTACGCAATGGGACGAAAGGATGGAGAACAAAACTGGTTTCAAGGCTTTTTTTTTTTTTTTGAGTGGAGGCCAAGATGGAGAGCTCTTAAAAGACAGTGTCTTCTGTCGCAGGGGCTGATTCAAGTCACAGAAGGGATGCGAGGATCAATGGAGTCAGAGACACAGCACCCTGTGCAGCCAATGCCCTGGCGAGTCATTTTGAAGAGAAACGATCCAGGGAGCACGTCATGACCTTCTCTTGACTGGTGACTCTGATTTGCTTTGGGCAGAGTATTCAAATACAGTCAAACACAGACATACACAACTAATGACTTTTCTTGAGATGCTGTAGTACAAGCCTGGCTATTAGTGGGTTGTGCACAATGGCTTGTTTTCAGTCACAGTAAATGAAGATCTTGTACTAGCTGCAGCTCTAACACAGGGAGACTCAGTTTCCTCTGTGCCGAGAAGACACCATCACCAAGTAGGTGCTTTCTATCGGTATTTCCTCTTTGTGGCACATCTTCCAACCTGACCATGATGGTTGCTGTCTGAGGACTGAATCTTTAGGAACTTCTGCTTGAGCTAGCTTAAAAATCATAACAAAAGCAGGCTGCTTCTTTGCATTTGTCTTTGTAGCACTGCATGCTAACAAAGCTGGGACAATAGGCTCTCTGCAGGGTCGCTGTGGATGGACACTGTATAGTGTCTGGGTGTTTTCAGTTAAACTGGATTGTAAATTCAGAGAGAGCTCTCTCTCTTTCTGTTTCTCTCTCTCTCTCTCTCTCTCTCTCTCTCTCTCTCTCTCTGTGTGTGTGTGTGTGTGTGTGTGTGTGTTGCTACAGAAAACCTTGATCTTAGGGCTGGAGAGATGGTTCAGAAGTTAAGATCACATATTGCTGTTCTAGAGGACTCCAGTTCAGTTCCCAGCATCCAGGTCAGGCACACCCATGGTAACTCGAGCTCCTGTGGATTTGACACCTTCTTCTCTTCCAGGATACTCATATGCATGCATGCACACATGCAGGCTCATAATACACACACACACACACACACACACACACATACACACACACACTCCACACACACACACACACACACACACACACACACACACAATCTATTTAGAAAAGTTAGAAGTCATATTTGCCCCCAGGAGAAGGAAAGGCGAGAGCCACAGATGTGATGGCATGGATTCTGGGATGTTAGCCCAGGCTTACTCATGGGGCATCTCAGTCCATATTTCTAACTCTGAAAAGGAGCTTAGGAGTAAGGCTCTAGTATCTGGCAGTTATTTAGAACTTACACAGGAAAAAAATTCACAAAGATCCCCTGGAAATAAGCCCACAGAGATGTTGTTTTAAGTATGCTATGCTGTTTATTTAGGTGATGGTCCCTACAGGTCAAAGGTTGCTCAGAGACTCTAAAGAAATGACCTTTTCTGTGGAAGAGGTCAGGGACTCAATGTTTGCTATGATAAGCAAGAAAATGATAAGATAAATCCTAACTTAAGCCTGTAAACATGGCACTAAGATTGGTCCTGCTTTCTGTGCTGCTGACCTCATGTGTTTAACATCTGTCTCATTGGTATGAGTTATTTATTACAAGTTCCTTTGTTATGAACAGGTTCTGCACACACATATGTGTGTATGTGTGCAGAACACACAGGTAAATCAATCAATCAATCAATCAATCTATCTATCTATCTATCTATACCTATCTATCTGGGTGTGTGTACACACAATACATATATTTATCTATATCTATCTACTATATTTCTATTTACTGTCTAGCTATTATACTTCTATCTACTATCTATCTGTCTGTCTAGCTACTATATTTCTGCCTGTCTAATATCTATCATCCATTTACCTATCTGTTTATCTATTTCTGTCTATCTTCTATCTATCTATCTATCTATCTATCTATCTATCTATCTATCTATCTATCTATCATCTATCTGCCCATCCATCTATTTATCTAGAGCATAGGTTCCTGGTCTCATTAGACCACAAACAGCTTGAAGACAGGTAGTAAACTACACAGTGCTTAACCAGCCAAGTGCTATGAACAAACAAAGCATCAATGGACATTTCCCATTGAGTTTTGACTCCCAATTCTCAGGCTCTGTCCGACTCTCAGTCCTCTTCCCACCGGGGCATCCACACCGATGACGTCAACTAAGAAGGGAGCTTCCGATTTTGATTCCGCTCCCCTGTCAGATCCCTGTAAAGTCTGGCATGCATAAATTCTGGGAATTCTAGGAAGACACTAGGTTACATGGTAAAGTAGAAGAAGCCAGCGGCTCAACTCACCTTAAAACAGAGTTTTGCCTGGATGATACTAGATCCTATGTAATGCCGTGGTGTTTAAGAAGGAAGGAGTCTAGAAGGTCTCAGTCATTGACTGGGAGAGAGACTTGACCTACTCCATTTGTGGCTTTGGACATGGAGGATAGGACCGTGACACAATGACTGTAGGCAGCCTCTTGATACACAAAAGGGTGAAGGCAAGGCTTCCTCCCTGGAGCCCACACATGCGTATGCAGCTCTGCAGATACCCAGATTCACACATGGGATAAGCCATGAGCAATTCTCAACCCACAGAACAGCTTGATAATAAATGTGTGCTGTGCTGAGTCCCTGTGTTTGGGATAATCTGTTACGGCAGCAATAGGAAATTAATACAGTGTCCACATAATTTATTGTTATAACCAGAATATGTTTTAGGATGAAAGTAGATACTATTAATAATTATGCCAAAACAACAGGCACTGCCCAAAGCCATTTTAGGTAAACTGGGTCACACAGCTCTCTTATTTGACTAAGTAACTGGTTCCCTGGGTCTCGGTTTGTGCACATAACAAATGGAGTTTGGAGTGCCCCTCTGTGTGTGTTATGATTAAAAGAAGAGAAAGACACATGCATGGAGCACCCAGGCACAGAAGAAAGTCCAAACACAGGTCGGTCTGTCAAGGGTAAGTTACCTTGCTGTGCACCTGCTGGGCATTCGTAGCACAAACCAGGGTCACACCAGAGGTCAAGATCCCCGTGGCAGCCAAGGAGCCCCAAGAAGCGGCATCTGGCTGGTGTGTGTGTGTGTGTGTGTGTGTGTGTGTGTGTGTGTGTGCCCACGCGCGCGTACGCTGGGAGGAGCCCCAACCTGAAAGGGGAGCTCAGTCATCCCCATGTAGTCCTCCTAGGAAGCCGTCCGTTACCCTTAGATCTTTAATGATCAGCAAACAGGGATGCAACACTACCAGTCCCCTTGAAATCCTCTCCTATGAAACAATCCAGACTTCTCTTTGACATCTATCATTTTCATTTCATGAAACTTTTCTTAGCTGCATTTACCCATCCAAGTCTTCCTTTGCAGGTTCATGCGACTACATGTAAGTCTGCCTCCCTAGAGGATAGGACACTCACATGTCACCTCCAAAAGGGAGATGGAAATTTCACACTCGTTATGTTATTAATTAAAAACCTCAATCCTATTACCAGAAGCTTAGCAAAGCCTTCCCTTTTCGGAGTCCTGGTACTCCCAGTGTGGGGGGAAGAATCCTACTCAGGCTGTGTGTTTGATTTTACAGCTACAATGAAAACACCTTTACCTAATGTATATGCATGCTCACAGCCACACTGGACTTTGAGGACATTTTTCTCCATTTAATTTCTGAAGTAGCTTTAATTATGCAGAAGAAGTCAATGCAGATATTCAAAATAATTTTATTTGAGCAGCTAGGTGAAGTCGCAGTAAATAGCCTGTGACTCCAGAGGGGACACAGGCTGGAAATTTTAATTGGCTTCAGTGGAATTTACATAAATCATAAATGATGGAATTATTCCAGGCCCATTAAAACCATGTACAAGGGTCAAGAAGACTTTTGTGCAAAATAAGAAATATAATACTTTGGAAAGCAAAGCCAGGGGGAGACCATTGGCAGGACTTAATTTTCATTTGTGTTTTCCGTGCACCCTAAACAAAATGTAGAATAATAGAAGTGAATGTTGCTCCTTATTTTAAAGATTAAAGTGTGTGTGTGTGTGTGTGCGCGCGCCTGTGTCTGTGTCTGCGTACATGTGTGAAGTCCCAGAAGAAGACATAAGAGGGTGCCAGCTGCCCCGGAGCTGGACTTAGAGGTTGTTGGGAGGCATCCAACATGGAAGCCGAGAACAGAACACCAATGCTCTCAAGCCCTGTTAACTGCCGAGCCAACTCTCCAGGCTCAGCACTCTAAAGTCTACAGATTTAAAATCAATCTGTTAAACACAAAATGTATCAGGCATTATCTTGGTAACAAAATTGGTGTACAAAGACTCAAAGCATCATTTGATGAATTGTAGGCAGGTTAAGGTACTAAGAGGGTAAAGAGGTCATTGAATATTTATGAAACAGAGCAAAGAAGACCTTTCTGAGTTATAATCAGAGCCATAATTTACTTTGTGAATTATTGATATATTAAGGTACTTAAATGAAAGGTTTTATAAGCTAAAGTAGCCAGATAAAGTAAACAGAGAATGAGGGGATGTTTGTATCACATAAACCTTGGTTTATTTTGAGTTTACTAAAAGCTGGTTTTTAAAAAAATCAATAGGGGAAAAATAACAATTATCCAAATGGTAACACATAAAGACCAAAGATTATAAAAGTAAAATGAGTTTTTTTTCTTATAAAATTGTAAAAATAATCAGAAAAAAACCCCCAACAAAACAGTAGTCTATCTGGCAAACTTGGGAGAAAAAAAAAAAAAGCTCTCATCCATTACAACTGGTGGTAAAACACCTTTCTGGACCATAGAGATGGCTCAGCAGATAAATGTGCTTGTCCCAGAGTCTATGGTCTGCGTTTGATGTACAGGATAGCGGAAGGAGAGAACCAGTTCACAAAAGTTGCCCTCTGATCTCCCTATATATGGTGTGACCCATCTACACATGTATGTGCACACACAAACACACAGAAATAATCACATAGATGTAATGAAACATTAAGACGTCTTTCTGCAAGTGTAACTTGTTAAAATTAAGGAGAGATTTGAGGATTTTACAAAGCCTTGTGTGTGTGTGTGTGTGTGTGTGTGTGTGTGTGTGTGGCAAGGCAGTGTGTGCTCACACATAAGTATGAGCATGTGACTCTGTGTTTGTATATGAGAGAGGGAGAGACAGAGAGAGAGAGAGAGAGAGAGAGAGAGAGAGAGAGAGAGAGAGAGAGAAAACACATGATGGCATACCCATTTACATTTTGCATAAAAATGGGGAACGTATATAAAAAACCCCACTCCATGTTCTAAGTGGAGACTCGTGAGAATTTTGGAATCAGTAGAACATCACCTTGCAGAAACACTTCAGAGAAAAGAAAATTTATTTCTGGCACAGAAATAACATTAATAATGCAAGTGGAATATTTAAGAAGCAAATTATGACTGAAAAAAGAGGACACGTGAAAAGATGCAATTTTTGGAAAACAGACATCCTGCTCCTAACACCATGTTAGGAGGGTGCTACGGTGACTGTTTTCCTGTAGGTAAAGTTCTTTGTCTCTCTCGTCCTACATCTGTAACAGGCACATGCTCATGTCAGAGTCAAACTAAAGAGGCAATAATGGCAGCTAAGCGAGGGGAGTCACTTTTCTATGGAGAGGTGGCTGCAGGTTGGTTGCTTATGAACCAGAAGATGAACCCCACACCCATTTGTAGATGGCCAGCATTTATTTGACTCCAGAGACTAATAGTAATGATAACAATACAAGAAATTAGGAGGGGGATGGACTGGGGGGGTTGGAAGTGGTGAGGGATGGAGAAGATCAAAGTACATTGTATCCATGTGTGAGTTCTTCAAAGAGGAAATAAGAACATTAAAAACAAAACATGTTGCCAGTGTTTGTGGTGTGCAGGGACACAGTCTCCTTGGACATGGTTACCGTGAAAAGGAGTTTTGTGGTCAGGAACAACATAAATAATTAGGATCTCATCAACACAGGCCTCTCTGCTTTCCTCTGCCTTTCTTGCTTAAAAATGCCTCTCCTCCCTCCCTCTCCCTCTTCCTCTCTTCCTCTCTCCCTCTCTCCCTCTCTCCTTCTGTCTCCTCGTGGTGTGTCTATGTTTGTGTGTGTGTGTGCGCGCGCGTGCGTGCGCACGTTCATAAACTTCATACATTCAGTGCCCATGGAGGCCAGAAGGGGGCATTAGATCCCCTGGGGCTGGAGTTACAGGTGGTTGTGAGCCTTCCTCTCCCATGTGGGTGTTGTGTACTTAACCCTGCTCTTCTGCAAGGGTTGTACTTATTCTTAGGTGCTGAGCCATCTTTCGAACTCCCACCCTGCTTTCTTATTAAGCATGTCTAAGACACTAGCTTTGCTTGAGTGGACTCAAAGCTATCTCTTTAGTGCAAAGTGGTATAGTTTGAGAATCCCACACCTCCAGCTATCTGGTCCCCACTAGAAATTTAAACTCTATGCTAAACCTGGGCATTGCTCACTATCTGTGGGTCACCCTCTTGGACAAGTTGTCACCTCCTGCTAATGCAACTCTCTCTTAACTGTCCCATGCACTCTCCCATGCCCCTCAGATTCCAAAATTAGCTTTCAAATTTTGAGTGGGACTTTTCTCTCTGGCTTTGGATATCTTGTAGGTTTTAGGTGAGCTGGATACATCCTTGATTGGATCTTTTTGTCTAGAACCACTTGGGTACCACCACACACTTCTTGGTTTACTTGAAAGTTACCAAAGTAGTTGTGTTTGCAGAGCCTTTGTATGTGCTGTGCCTTCACCCGATACATTGTTTCCTTTATAGGTTTCCATAGCTCTGCCCCCCCCCACTCTTTCATTCACACCTGTCCTCAAAAGCACATGCTTTTCTTAAAGAATTGATTGAAAATAGTCACCGCCCTCCTCCCAGTGCCATTCCCTGGGCTCTGGTTGTTACCAGCTATGTTCTGCTTCCTCTGTTGCTGTGATAAACATCATGACCACAAGCAACTTAAGGGAGGAAAGGGTTTGTGTTGGCTCACAACCACTGAGGGAAGTCAGGGCAGGAACTTCAAACAAACCACAGAGGAACACTGCTGGTTCACCCACAGGCGGATGCCTTCCTGGCTAGCTTTCTCATAAAACCCAGGATGATGGACGACCTTCCTCAGAGAATGGTGATTTCCACAGTGGGGCGGGTGCTCCTACATCAATTAACAATCAAGACAACCCTTCTCGGACACACCCACAGGCCAATCTAATCTTTGCAATCCCTCAATGTAGGCGTTCCTCTCAGGTGGCTTTAAGCTGTGTCAAGTTGACACGTTGACAGGACTAACTAGGACACTGCCCATGATGCAGTCTTTTGATGTCTGCTGAAAGATAAGCTCACCAGGACAACTGCGTGAGCTCTGTTTCCACAGCACACAGAAACAAAGTCTCTCAGAGAGTTTATTTACCATAAATGAAACAAACAGAGAATCAGCTAAAGACTTTCTTTTTTTTTTTTCTCTTCATTTTATCAGAAAGATATTTTACTCTCCCTTGAGGACAGTTCAATAGACAAGAGAGAAATGAGACCTTTAAAAATTCTTCGAGGGGGACCCATCCCCAAAGCAAAGTATTAAGCATTCAGCGGAAACATCTTCCTTCCATTTCAAGGGAAGAAGCTGACTTCAGTGCACCCGTTGTTAACTGTCAAAAACATGCGGACTGATGATTCAACATGGGAGTGTTCATTGTTTGGTGATGATTGATAGCAAATGGTTTTGTTCTGACACACATATTACTAATAAGCATATTTAAACGAAGGCAAATAATGCAAGTAGAACTTAATACAGATTCCTCCCCACAAAAGTGATCCCATCTGTCCCTGCCTTTATAAATGAGGCAATCCAAGTTCCCAGAATAGGCTCATATTTCTTACATAAATCCCTCCCCGCCATTCTCAGAACCCTAGCTCAGCATCTCTCCTCTGATTTTTCATTTGTGGGGGGGAAAAATTGCCTCAAGCAGCCAGTCATGACTGCGGCATGATCAGACCCCTGCTGTTAGATTCTTTTGGATTTCAACCCAGATTGTATCATCTCTTCTCTTTTGGCCACATGCCCTTGGATCAGATTGGGGAATGGTCTCTTTGCTGAGCAAGCAGAATAGACAGCCCTATTTATAACTAAACCCATATTCGACTTCATCATGTACCCTCTCAGACCTCCCCTGCCTAACAGCCACTCAACTTTCTCAAGTGTCCTGGACGGCTCAGAATTGAAAAGTGTCGTTGTTGAAAGCCACTTTCATGACCCTGATGTCCCCTTCTCATGCATCTGCAATACACTGGGCAGAAGCAGAGCCTCACCACCCCCTGCAGTTCACAGACTCACTGGGCAAGGTGAGATTGTGCTGGGGCACAGCGGGTGAGAGCTATGGAAGCACGATGGATGCAGCTGGCACTTCTGCTCTCTTCTGAACTTGTGAGGTTGATCCTACAACACTACCATTGCTGGAGACTCATCCCTGGAACAGTCCATCCCCAGACTCCCCAAACCCATCAGGAGGTGAACAAACCTGCCATTGGGCGCTGTCCACGGTCCTGAACGCAGTGGCGGGAGCCTGAAGATTCTAGTACCCACCCCAGGATTAGCCCCAGATGGGAGACTTCTTGATGTGGCACATCCGGGTAGGTGTAGCGCATGTTGGGAGAGGCATGTCTACTAAAATATTTCCCGGAAGACCAGTGCAATGTTCACTGTTGTTACCTGGTGAAAATTCTAGTTGAAAAGAGAAAACTTTATGTTCTCCGGTAACAGATGGGAATGCTGGGGCGCACTTCCTCACAAGGGCCTCCTCTTCAGTGATGACTTTGTCTGCTGCCTTCTGCTTAGTGAATCCCTTTGTCCCCGTCTGCTTTCTTTATTCTAGCATTTGCCTCTGCACTTGTGCAAGGGGGAGACTCCATTTGGCACACAGCATCTTCCCTCTCTTGTGTTTCAGTCTAACATTTACACAGCATCTTTTATATATTTGGTGATGGTAGTTTTTTTTTCAGCAGCTTGTGGACTACAGTGTTGAAATAAATGCCTGTTCAAGTGAGAGCTAGCAGATTCGCGGGATTATTTAAGAAAGAAAGAATGACATGTGACAGCCCAAGGCCGTGCTGAGCTCACTAATGGGCAAAGTGTTTCTGGTTCCATTTTGTAGGTCAAAGGACGTTTTCTAAATGAGGTGTCAGCTCAGCTATGTTTTCAGAGTCTTCTGGGAAACAAATTATGGGGAGATTGGTGATTGGGATTGTGGGGAGATCTGTAGGAATCAAAAGTTAAGAAGGAAAGATAGATGGCTCCGTGGTTAAGAGCATGTGCTACTCTTGCTGAGGACATGGGTTCGATTCCCAGCAACTACATGGTGGCTCACAACCACGTGCAACTTCAGCAACCAAGAGATGCAATGCCCTCTTCTGGCCTCTGTGAACACTGAATTCACATGTTCAGATACATTCAGAAGGATGTAAGTATATTTTTAAAAAATCCTCAAGAATTAAAACAGCAATATGAAAGCACCAAGTACAGAAACATGATCAAAGACACTGCGTTCCGGCCCCTGAGCCAGACTCCATACCTGAGGACATAAACGGACTCCTGTTTGCAGATGGAGTATGGGATTAAGGCTATTCTCATTCTTCCATGTGGATGCTCAGGCTTAGGAATGCAGAACCAAGTAGTTACTGAAGAGTCTGCGTGGCTCACAAAGCTTAAAATATTTATTATCTGGCCCTATGTAGGAACCGTTTTCTGACACATTCTAGACAATTCAATGCAAAAAGGAGAGGAATAGGAGAAAAGAATCTTGACACCCGGAGATGTCTTTAAGTAAATTCAGTTATATTCATATTTTTATCATTATCATTTATTCATCCAATACTCTCTATCTATACATAGATACATAAATAAATAAATATTATATCTACATATATAGTGTTCCTATTATATTTCATTTTCTGTGCCAGAATCTTGGCTTATAATTATTTCTAAAAATAATCTTGCTTGGTTAAGGGGTTTAAACCTATAATCTCAGTACCTGGAAGTCTGAAGGAAGAGGAAAGAGAGAGAGAGAGAGAGAGAGAGAAAGAAAGAATATTCAAGGTCATCTTGGGTTATATAGTGAGACCCCAGACAATCAAAAGAGTTTCTTTTTCACCTCTTGTGGTCATCTTTCATGACCTTTGCATGTGCACACAAGCATGCACACACACACACAAAAATCTAGGGTCTGCCTATGTGAAAAGCATGTGGTATTTGCCTTGGAGACGGCAAGGAGTTAGACTAGTGATGTGATTTATTCCGTGGTTGAGTAAGACTCCTCTCAGAGGCCATGGGTTTTAAATGAAAATCCCAGTGTGGTGCCAGGTATGGAATACCTCTTTGCCAGTTGTTGGCCGCTGAGGTCCCAGTGGTCCTGCCATTGGTCTTGGCTGCCCATCAGAACCTGGTGTTAAGACCCTACTGCTGAAGACATTGTACATGTGAGTCACAGGCTATTAGAAATGAAGCTAGAACTGAGCTGGAAGCTTCTTTCATACTGGCTGGCCTTGCTAGTGCTAGAAGGTGGGAGGTATGCAGGCTTCTGGGGGAGAAAAGTCACCAACAATCTCACCCACCTATGATATAACAATGACGGTCCCTCTAATGCAGCTGTGGCAGACTGTTATTGGGGTAACCAATAGTTGTTGTTGTTATTTTTCCTGCATTTGAGGCTTGTTCCATAGGAAGAAACTTATGCCTGCTTCTATAAACCTGGTCAAAGGAGCATGGCTGAGGAGGTCATAGGCTCTACAGGAGAAATCTACTACTTCTGTTCGGCTAACCGCTCATCTTTTTCAAACTGCCTCTGTATATACTCTTGTTTATAACCATAGACTAGTGTTGCATCCAGCCTTCCTCGGAAAAGATTCTTAGTGCCACAGGAGGCAATTAATGAAGAAACCCAGAGCTGCCAAAGGGCCAAGAATAAATAAAAGTAGTGAGCCAATTATACCATTCCTTCCGAGGCTCAGGGAACACCACGGAAGAGAAGGCAGAGGAAAAAAAAGGAAGATGCAGAGGGTTGGGAGATGGGAGCCCATGCATGACATCCAGGTGTGACAGGGCCACTGTACTCAGGAACTCACTACAGCTGTGCTTATCTGCATACAACCTGCACAAGGTTGGGACTCTCAACACTTTGTCATGGATGGTGGAGGGCCACATTCCTCTTCAAAGGACTTAATTGGCAGCTATTTTTTTTCTTTTTTTTCTTTTTTTTTTTTTGGAAAGGGGGCGAGTGTCCCATTTTCTTCTGCAGTGTAGCCACTGATAAGATGTTGGAGATCCGGTCAAAAACCTTCCATGCACACTCAGGCAAGAAGGTCCAAGGAAACTTGGAAATGTAAAAAGAAGACACAAAAATAAGAGAAATGGTCCCACAAGGCCACATACCATATAATCCATTTATTGGGAACCTTTGCTGCCAGTGAATTTGTGGGATAAGGACAGGAGTAACGGTTACATGTTCTGGGGAAGGTGAAGAGAACACTGTGGGGACTTAAGCTTCCGTCTAGGTGATAGAAATGTTAAATGTTCTGTAATGGTTGCACAACCTTGGGAGTGGGACCACTGAACCGTATGGGTGGATCATGTGAGAGATGGGAATCACACCCTATCATGGCTTCAGAAGGTAACCCTCTCAGAGGACATCAGGAGGGAATGGAATAATGACTACCACAGAGCCCAGCTTGTAAAGATCACTGTGAAGCATCAAGAGTGGACAACAGAGCTTCCAGGGGGAGGACAGGCAGGTACTGTGGTGTGGTGCCTTCAGCTATGGTCTTGGTTTTACTCTACAACATAAAGTAAAACTTCTGCTTATTCAATGTGTGTGTGTGTGTGTGTTAGCTTTTAGGGAATTTTAATTAATTATTGTTTTAAAACCAAGATTAAGAGTAGGAGGTCTGATTTTAATGCCAAATCTCCCACAACTGTAGCTGGTCCAAGGACAGACCTTGCCCCTACTAATCACCAACCATCATCTCCTCAGTGGTCAAATGACAATAGATGCAATGGACTGGCTTCCTAGATGAGGCCCAAGGTGTAGAAATAGGAACCAGTAGGCAAGCAAGCACGTGTCAGTGCAAAGCGGCATACGGTGAATAAAGGTTCAGTGACAAACACTGAATACCAAGCAAGTTAAACAAATGCTGTCCTGACTCTGAAAACCCAAGACGTGGTTCTAACTCCCAAGGGCCCAGAGCCATTTGTAGGTGCCAAGAAAGTCAGATGGATCTGGAACCGTGATGACTGGATTCACAGGCTTTAGTAAGATAGGATCCGGATGGGGCCAGCTCTAGAAGGATGCTAGCCACTCCAAGGGTTAATCCTTCACCCGCTCCTGTTCTCTATAGCAGTACCTGGGCTCTTGCTGGCAAGTGGCCTTGCCACCTGCTCCACCCCAGGAGGGTTTTGTGTTTTTCCAGGTCTCCTCAATATCTAGCATGGATAAGCTGCCCAGCGTTTGTTGATTATATAAACAAGTGAAATCAGTTCATCAATGAATGAATGAATGAATGAACGAGCATTGTGTGGTAAGCACATGACAATTCAGGATGTTTTTATTCAGTCTCTTAAAAATTAAGAAGAGGGGCTGGAGAGATGGCTCAGCGGTTAAGAGCTCTTCCGGAGGTGCTGAGTTCAAATCCCAGCAACCACATGGTGGCTCTCAACTCCCTGTAATGAGATCGGATGCCCTCTGCTGGTGTGTCTGAAGAGCACTGTCCCTCCCGTACGTGCTGAGGCTGCCCCCTTGCTCAGTGCTACCTGATTTATCCATTCTGTTTTCTGTAGAGGGTGGGGCAAGTACTGCTCTAGGAGACATGCCTCGGGCATCCATAGCTCCAAACCCACCCACATGGTCCTCAGCAGCTGAAGGCAACCCTCCCAATTATCCCTTGGCTCTGGGCTCACCCATCGCAGCCTCCACTCTGCTCAAGGCGATTGCTTCCACGAGGACAGTTTCTAGCCTAGAATTCTTCATTAAATCTCCTGTTCATTCCAAGTGCCTGGCTCTTCTTCTGGTATAGCCTGCTTGTCTCTAAACTAAGCTCTGCCTTCTGAGGCCCCCCCTAGGCTGATTCTGGTCCTCACTTGGACCTGGTTCTAACTGTTTCAAATCTTATTTGCCAATATCTTCAAACACTCCAGATTTCTAAACACTCTAGGAGAAAAACAAATTAGTACAGTCACCTGGCGTTGGCTGTCAGTCATCCATGGCCATGGTAACTGCTACTGAGGATGCAGTTGTTCCCTGTCATCAGTGTCTATTTGCCTTCATCCCCGAGACCCCTACCTCCTCCCCGGATTAAAGTACTGGCTTTTTAAATTTTCTTATACCCACACTCTCATGGCAGCTTTCCAAAGCCTGGGAGACTCAGGTTTCTAGTCTTCATATCCCTCAGGCTCCCGTCCCTTCCCAACCCAGAGCCTGTAAGTCCTTCTGTATCTTGGGTTGAAATGATGGCAGTGTTGGTGCTCACAGGGTGCTACCCCCACCCCAGTGACCTCAGAAGCAGAGTCTCCTGTCTCCCCATTTTCCTGAATCTGTTTCTCTCTCTCTCTTCTCTGAAGCAAGGTGTAGAATGTCTTTCACTTCAGTGCAGGACATGGAAATCAAGGTGGTTCTCCTCCAAACTATCTATGGAAATCTCCTTCCTGTAGCCCCCACCCCCTCTATGTATATAAGAGCTCGCCGTAAGTTGGATCTCTAATTGAACCCACTTGATTGTGTTTGTTTTGTTGAAGTTAAGTCCAGGTTCTGCCTCTCAGCCCTACACTCCCAGAAATAAGACTCAGTCTCAAATTATATTTCCAAATACCCTGGGTGTATACCTAGGCTCTCTGGTGACTAGATCATAACTAAAGAGAACCCATTTATCTTAACCCACATTTTGCCCCGAGGCAGGTTACCCCAGTTCAGGTACCATGCGTCCATGCATTCCTCTCCTCACCTCTTTGTGGGTTCCACCCCCTTTCTCCTTCTCTAAGAATTTTTTTTTTCTCCTCCCCATGTCCTATCTCTAATTCCTGCCGTAAGCCACAGGAGATAAGCATTTTAACTGACAGGTGGGGCATCCATACAAGACCCAAGATGATCTGTTGACATTAGATTCTTTTCCAGTAAGGAGGAGTCTCTTTTCCTAAGCATAGGCAGAAACAAGGAATGTTGGCCCTGGCTCTCTTCACTCACAGTAGTAGGGCCAATACATACCCTTTCTGTCCAGTTATAGTTCTATCTACAATGCCATCCAAGCTTCATCAAGGCTAAGCATTAACGACAGCTCCGTTACCCTAGACCTTTAGTGCTTAATCTGAAGGCCTAGGAATCTCCCGCCATGCCAGATATCAAATAAACATGATACGCGTATCTGGTGCGTGTTCGTCTTTTGTTACAGAGGAGAGGTACCACCCAGTCCTCTGGGTCTGCCACTTCCGCCTCGAATACCTTGGCATTCTGTAAAGTGATGGGGAAGCCAATATAGTCATTATCAATGGAAATAATCCCAGCATTGATGATGGGTGTGGGGGGGCACCCTTGGGAGCTGATCAAGTGGCTGTGGTAATAATTGATACTATCAAGTTACACAATGCCAGGAGCCTTGTCCAACTATGCAAAGGAAGTCACCAGAGAGAGTCAACTTAAAAAAAAAATCATTCTAGAAGACCTGACCCGGATTAGCATATTAATAACAAGTGACTGTTTCACGGGGTGGGGGTCTGGGCCTACTTCTGCAAGCTCATTCCCAGTGCAAAGTAGCTTTCTAAAGGGCCAGGTGAGATACTGACCACGAGCCTTCATTTTCATCTCCTCTCTTTGTATTCTCCGCAGTTTGTCAATGACTCTATGAAACGTTTCATTAACCTTCTGTGTCCATTAAATATTATCTGCTCGCATCCCACAGCTCGGGTTCCCTCTCCATGACTTTCAGAACTTTATACTTTAAAAAAAAAAAAAAGAAAGAAAGAAACTTCAAATTCAAGTTAAATAATGGCCAGGGGCTGACTCCATAGCAGATCCTAAACCCTGCATCGCTAAAATCAGCTCAGTAGCTTTCCATGCCACTAACTCGAGCCAGAGACCTGATTGCTTGGTGGCTGGAGCCATGCTGGTCACCTCTGATCTCTGTGCTCCCCTAACGTGCTCCCCTAATCTGCAACTGGGGCTAGTGACACACCCGCATTCAAAGCAGTTGGGCAGCCTTTATTTTTTTTTTCTTGATTTTTCAGAGAAGATGATCTGAAGAATATTAAGTTTCTCTACCCAGAATAATTGGTCTTTATAGAAATTGTATATTTTTTCTTTTTCTTTTCTTGAAAAGTGCCAGTGATGAGCTCCCAAGCCTGTGCATTCTGCCAGCTTTGACCTGTTTGGCTTCTAAATCATACAAGAGCTTTCCCCTGTACCCAGCCTTACTTTCCAGTTATATCTGGGCACCAACTGTCAGTATTTGCCCTAATTGGGTAAGAACTGGGAAAATGGCTTAGTCAGTAGAGCCCTTCTTGCCTTGCCACCATGGGGATGGGAGTTGGATCTTTCTCCATAGAGTAAAGTCTATCTTTATAAACCCAATGCTGGGACAAGGAGGCAGGGGGGAATCTCTGGGCTTGCTTCCCAGCCAGCCTAGTCTACACAGAGAGTTCTAGGTGAGTTGGAGACCACATCTCCAAAAACAAAAGCAAACAAATAAAAAGCCCCAAGGTAGTTGGCATTTGAGAAACAATACTGGAGGTTGTCTTCTGGCTTTCGTGAGTGTGTGCACAGATGTGCACAAGCAGCTGCTCACACACACACACACACACACACACACACACGAACCCACAACCAGGAACATGCTTACACGCACGTGCCCGTGAACACACACGTTACACCAGCACAGTCACCGACAGAGTCCAACCTAGGTATGAACTGGGAGCTAACCAGTGCTCTCATAATGCCTGGGCCCTCAGCTTCTGGCATCTTTATTAATCATCTCATTCGCTTTGGGACTGTTGGAACAAACAGGGAAGCCCTGGAATTGGTAATTGCACTGACTCCAGAGCTCCGGCCTCGGCCCACCCATCAGCACAGGCCTGGTTCAAGGTGCCCGTCTGTTCCTTCCCGGTCCCCCTCCATCCGTCTTCTCTCCCGGCATATTTCTTGGCTTCCCCCATTCTGTCGCTGCTCCTCACACATGACACGATGCTTTATGAGACCCGCTCCACTCCTTTATCACTAGTTTTGTTTAGTAATTTAAATCTTATTCTCCTTGTTCTAAATGAAAAATATTGATGATTTCAATATTTTATATTTCTCTCTCCAAGAAGGAAATTGTGAACTACTGATTTATTGTCCTCTGATACACAATTATTTTTTTTATATTCCCGGGAACAACAAACAGCGGCAAGGAGGAAATAGGCTTCTCGTTGCCAGGATGAGGGACTAGGCTCTGTGGCCACAGCCGCATCTGCTTCCCACCCTGGCTCTGAGTCCTTCTGCGCCTCTGCTGCTCTGATGGTGATCTTGTACCTCTGCCAGGAAAGGGACTCAGGAGTGGGGGTCAACCAAGAACACCCCAAAGAGAGCCCTAGATGTAAAGCTCTCGTCTACCTTCTCAGTCATGCAATAGCTTCACCTGCATCCAGTCTTCCTCTCACCTGTGACATCTGGGGCTCAGCATGATCCACGCTTTCCCCACATAGGTTTTAGGTAAGAGACCCTAGCCAACTGGTTCTTCAGAGAACACAGTCCAAGACAACCAAAGCCTAACCTAGGAGTGACCAGCTATACCAGGTGCATGGAGACATGAGTGTGGTTTCCTTAGTGCCTGACTCTGAACATGCCAGGATTCCTAAAAGAGAGCACCAGTTGCCAAATTAACAGATAAATTTGAACGGCTCAGCAAAAGTTACTCTCTTAAGGAAGTCGAGCATGGGATGGTGAGAGGAGGAAAAGAGAGTTGTGCTGTCAGGGGTCGGTCCACCAAACTTGCTAATCCTATATCATGCACTGTGGTAGCTTGAATAAACTGGCCCCCATAGGTCCATAGGGAATGGTATTGTTAGGAGGTGTGACCCTGTTGGAGTATGTGTGACTTTCCTGGAGGAAGTATGTCATTGGGTGTGGGCTCAAAAACCAGGACCTCTCTTCCTGCTGCCTTCAGATCCAGATGCAGAATTCTCAACTACTTCTGCAGCGCCACGCCTGCCTGCATGCCACCTGTCATGCTTCCTGTCATGATGCTTCCTGTCATGATGATAACAGACTGAACCTCTGATGCTGTAAGCCAGCCCCAGTGAAATGTTTTCCTTTGTAAGAGTTGCCTTGGTCATGGTGTCTCTTCATAGCAATAGAAACCCTAAGACACGCACCAGGGCATCTTTGGAGGTTTATAATGCTACTGGCTCTGAATTATACGCATGAATGTGTTCATTTTCTGTGCATACCTTAACTAATAATTCCCTTTATTCAAATTCTCTTTTAACTCTTCTGAGCTCTTCAGAACTGTCCCAGGAGTGACTTCCTATCACTCTGTCCAGATTGGATATTTTGTGTCCAGAAGATCTCAGCTGTGACCCCAGGAGGAGCTGCCTCCTCCGTCTAACACAGAACATTTTAAGAGAGAGGATGGATACCCAGCCATTTGTTCTTTGTGGCTACTCTAAGGGTCAGGAGGACATCAGCAAAGCTCCCGGGGATGACCTCCTTTTGGATTTACATGAGGCCATGTGGGGATGCACGAGGGCCTGCTGGGCGGTGCTAAGTGGGCTTTGAGGTGTAACAGTGAGGGCTCTTTCAGGATGGTCCTGAGAACCACGGAATGAAAGCAGCAGTTTGTATTTAACAGCTCAAACTACAGACTTTCACCTGGGGTCTTTGATTCATATCAAACCGGAAGAGAGTCTTACCGGTGGGGCTACACGAATCCTGGCCTATTGCTTTTAGAAGAAAAACAGGAACTGGGGATGGGGGGGTGTTTTTGCCTTGTTTGAGACAGGGTCTCCAGCAGCCACACTGCCCTCCAGCTTGCAGTGTTGCTGATCCTGATCCTCCTGCCTCCATCTGAGTGCTGGGGTTACGGGCTTGCACTATCTAATTTTATGCAGTGCTGGGGGATTGAACCTAAGCCCTCACCCATGCTAGGTAAGCATTCAACCCCCTGGGTCATACCGCCAGCCTGGACATGCCATTTTAATAGGACAAATGTCTTTTATTAATATGGGGAGGCCAGTCTCCTGATACCAAAGCTTATGAAAAGACAGAAGAAATAGAATAATGTTGGTTTTTTTTTTTTTTGAACTGCATCCTGATGTGGGCCGTGGCACTGCTATGGTCAGTTAGAGCATCCCTTGCATCTTGTGGCTGGCTCTTACGGCCTTCCACCTTTAGGCACTTCCCGGAGTGTGGCAGGGTGGAAAAGCTGAGCCTGATGATCTTGAGAGCTTGGTCATGGGACTTGGTTTGGCCACTGAGGTTCAAACGTGTGTGACATGACCAAACTTTCCATGGATCCCAGCCCTGTGTTGTGGGATGCTGAACACCTGCCTGCCCCCCATCTCCCTCGGGTTTTCTCATTCTCAGCAGAGACTTCTGGAATCTGGCAAATTCATAATGGGTTTCCTGGCTGGTTTTGTGTGTCAGCTCGACATAGGCTGGAGTTATCACAGAGAAAGGAGCTTCAGGTGAGAAAATGCCTCCATGAGATCCAGCTGTAAGGCATTTTCTCAATTAGTGATCAAGGGTGGGAGGGTCCATTGTGGGTGGTGCCATCCCTGGGGTGGTAGTCTTAGGTTCTATAAGAAAGCAAGCCAGGGGAAGCAAGCCAGTAAGAAACATCCCTCCATGGCCTCTGCATCAGCTCCTGCTTCCTGACATGCTTGAGTTCCAGTCCTGACTTCCTTTGGTGATGAACAGCAATGTGGAAGTGTAAGCTGAATAAACCCTTTCATCCCCAACTTGCTTCTTAGTCATGATGTTTGTGCAGGAATAGAAACCCTGACTAAGACAATGGGGATACTGGTTCTGGTTTAAGCAGCCTCACTGGCCTCCATGTCCTAGAAGCCAGCAGCAACTCTTTGCTTTCTATTCTGCGTAGCGAAATTGTCACCGGGATAAAACTGCCAGGGTTGGGAACCATCCTGGGCATTCTCAGAGCTGGGCAGCTGGCTGTAGAGGGAGGAGGAGGAAGCTGTAGAACACGCCAGGACCCAAACATCTGGAACTCTGCCCAGCACAGATGACCCTTGGCCAATCAAAGAACATGCCCATGAGAAACACAAGTCCTGGTTGATGCAAGCTACTTTGTTTTCAAAGGTATTTAAACTGTAGCAGGAACAACCCAAAGCAATATACTCTAGCACAAAGGCAGATGGAACGAGTGAGGAATGCCCTCGGAGGGCCTGAGTACACAGCAGGGCCTCCCTGCTGGCACTGTGAACAGCAGTCAGGCTGTGTAGATTTTCCTAGCGGGTGAAGTAGCCTGTTTACAGCAGGGCTGTACCCCCTAGCCCATTCTCACAGCTGGCTTCCTTCTATGCTCTGGGCATCATTTTAAGAGCCTCTCTGTCTCCACCCAAATGCACTACCCTTGTCTCACCTTTGCTCTCAGAGCAGGGTCCACAACCTAGCACACAGGGGGCATCCCTGGCTGTCGTTCACACCACCCCACTTTCTCCTAGTCATGGTGTTGCAGGAATCGGCACAGGATGTCCTTTGCACTCCACCTCTGCTCCATGCAACCCATGCATCAGCTACAATACTTGCTCCTCTCCCCCCTTGCATACTCTGGCTCTAACTCTCAGGTCTAGAGCAATCAGCTCGCCTCCAGATCACTACATTCCACAGGCTGCAGAATTCACTCCCTAGAGGACAAAAGTCTGGCTGAATTAGAGCGGATACTTTGGAAACACATGCTCACTTGCACAGGCTTCTGCTTTAAAGGGTAACTCACGCTCAGCTATAAACCAGCACTGTCTATGCAAGGGCTCCTATTTTTTCTTTTTCTGCTTTTTGAGACAGGGTCTCATTGTATTACCCATGCTGACCTTGAGTTGTAGCAATCCTCCAGCCTCAGTCTCCCGGGTGCTTAGCACAGTCATATGCCTGCACTTAGGTAGGAAGTATGACTAGTCCCCTGCAGTCTTTAAATTATTGTCTTCCTCCCTTAGTAATGTGGCCCACTGTGGTGACTGTCAGAACCTTGCCCACAGTTACATAAGGTTCAGAATTCTTTTCTGTCCAATTCCCAGGCTCTTCAAGGCTACCTTACGTAGTATGAGTAGAGGCCAAGCAAGACGACAAATGCCTTAAAATTCTACCTCAACCACGGCCTAAGACAAGCGTGTTAAAAAATGCCATATAGCTAATCCCATGCTCATAGGCTTGGGTGTCTCTTATGTGGAATTTGAGGTTTAAAGTCAACAAGGGAAATGGGTAAGAAGTGGGTATTGTGTGCATATGGGGTCTACTCTCTAAGACTCCAGGGGCCTTTTCTCCTCCCACAATGGAACAGATGCCTGACATTCAACTAAGCCCTGGGGGTGATAGCCTTACCTTTGCAGGGAGCAAGCAATAATAGCAGGCTAGACTGCCAGACTCATGCCTAGCTTCTGATCAACTCTCACTATGCTCCACACAATTCCAAGGCAAAGTAGAAGAGAACCACTTAGCACTTGTGGTTTTTTAAAAAGATGTCTTCTATTTTCTCCCAAGCAAAAGATTTACCTTGCAAAAACTCCATATGTATAAGCTAGGACTGCATCTCAGTCACTCAGGCTTCACTTTCTGCCTCTCATGAGGGCATGTGGTGCTCAGTGGACATAGACTTCTAGAGAGCCAAGTGAGAGGTTTTCAAAGGCTGGGCATAGTGGCATTCATTCCTGGACAGGCAGCTGAGAAATTTAAGTGTACAGCAATGACTTCAGTAAACTTGGCAGCCAAACACATCTCCCTGCAGTGTCAGGGCCAATTCTGCCTAGAGTGTGTTAAACTGGCCATATTGAGTAGAACAGGCAAGCTCCCCAAATCCAAGAAGCACTAGTCTGCTTTACCGTTGTGGTGACAAACATTTTGACCAAGGTGACTTAGAGGACGAAAAGGTTGATGTGGCTTACACTTCCAGGACACAGTCCATCCTCAAGGGAAGTCAAGCAAGAACTTGAAGCAGAAACCATGGAGAAATACTGATTATTGGGTCACTCCCAGGCTTGCTTGGCTATCACTTTTACACAGCCTAGGGATGGTATCGCCCACAGTGAGCAAACCCTCTTAAATCAAGTAGCACCGGGGACAATCCCTCAGAGTCAAGCCCTAGGCCAAGCTGTCCCCGGCAATTTCCTCTTGAGAGTTACTCCTCTCAGATGACCCCATGCTGTGTCAAGCTGACCATCAAGGCTGACCAGGGTATACCTCTAATCTCAAAAGTTGCATCATCTAAACGTATCTCCTATCCTAGCTCCCTTAAGCTTGGAAAATGCAAGTTTGTTATGTAATTACAGGTATTAATTTTTATATCAAATTATTTTGATATTTCTCTCACACACTTATCTAATCAGCAGTTAGATATTTAAAAAAAAAAACATTTGAAGGAATAACAACAAATTTACAATTGTCTGAAACATTTTCCCAGCTGGGAAGATAATTGGTTAACAAAGAAGAATAGTGACATGGAAACTATTATAGATTGCCAGCATCCCAAAGTGAGGTGGGGGGTGAAGAAAAGTTTATTAAAAATAAATAATACTAGACATGACATGCATAGCTCATTACACCTGGGCATATTTTTGATTAGGGGCATAGCAGACAATGGCTCTTCAAATGAGATTTGACAGCAGGTAAATTACACTATGTAAGGGTTTAAGTTGATCTACACAACAACAACGTCTTGATCATAAATAGGATTTGTGTGCCGGAAAAATACATCCCATCATTAATGAAACAGACAAATGAACGGAAAAACATCATATCGCAGTGTGGTTTTAAGTAGCTTACCTTAGCAATGTAATGCGGGCAGTAAGTCATGCATAAAACCCTGTAAAAGCTCATTAAGTCGGGATCAGTCTAGTCAAAGCAGCACATATTTCAAGTAACTGTTCTTCCTTAGCCAATTCCAGACGCTATTGTTTAACAACATCAAGGAAAGTAATGGAAAATAAAGCCGTTGTCATTCATTATAAGTTATGTGCCCTGAAAACGCTTGCATTTTAAATTAGCAGCACAAAGGACTCTATATACAAGCTGCGCTGGAAAGGATCGTCATGCCATATAGTGAAGCTGTCCTATACAAGAGTGTTGGAGGAGCAGGCAGAGAGAACGGGAGCATTGAGGAATGGGAGGAGCATGGTGCATGCTGTCCCCCAGACTTGCCAGGGCTGTTGCTCACATGCAACTGTGGTTGGCTTTATAAGGCTTGCACAAGGTCTAGCCTGTTAAAGTTCCAACATGGAAGAACTAGCTGAAGAGCTGTTAGCAACTGATGGCTACTGGGTGGGTGGGTGGTCACTAACAGGTTCCCTATGTCCCAGTCGACATCCCATTGGATGACCTTACACCCACGTACATACAGGAAGTACTAACTGGTATCAGTGAGTTATTTTTTAAAAAGATAAAAGAGGGTGTGAAGCTGCTAGTGGGGTATTTGGGGGATGCAGGGAAGACTTCGAGGTAGGGAGTAGCGTGGTGTAGTAATTAAGAGACATAGTCTATACCTATGAAAATTTCAAAGAATCAACAAGTGATTAAAAAGTAAAATATAGCTCAGAGTCTGGGCCCATCATCATGTGGGTTGCAAACTCTGTGTGTATGGTGTGTGTGTGTGCATGTACATATGTATATGCATATTTGTGATGGCCATAGTACAACCTTGGGTTTCAAGCCTCAGGCTCCATTCATCTTGTTTTTTGAGGCAGGATCTCTCACTGGCCTGGTTATCGATAAACAGTCTAGGCTGACTGGATCTACTGGGATTACAGGCTCGCTGCCATACTTTCTATCCCTCATCCATCCTTCCTTCCTTCCTTCTTGCTTCCCTCCCTCCCTCCCTTCTTTCCTTTTTCCCTCCCTCCATCCCTCCCTCCCTCCTTCCCTCCCTTCTTCCCTCCCTCCTTCCTTCCCTTCCTTCTCTCTTGTAGGCTTTAAATGTTAAAATCAGGTTCCTGTGCTTCAAGGTTAAGCATTTGCTAACAGAGCTATTTCCCTGGCCCTAGCATGGCAGTCTCACCCTTTTGAGGAGCCATTTAGCTCTATCGAGTTATTAGTATGGGGTCAACTTCCTGAAAGTTGCTTTTTATGCTCCCAGTCATCTCAAGCTCTGTTGGCACTATGAGCAAGAAGGATGGCTGTGATTAAGGGGTGTGTGGGACACCTGGCTTCTATGGAGTGGGACACCAGCATCTGCATTTACAGATTTCAGCTCGTCAAAGTGGATCACTTTCAAGGCCATCAAGTCATCAATGCGTCTGTCAAAATATCAATAGCTGTGCACTCTGCCAGGTAGCCTTCAAGGACTTCTCTTTCAGGACTGGCTGTCACTTATTCTATGTTCCCCATTACTAAAAATGTAAATAGGACTGTAGAGGGATTGTGAGTGTTTCAAAAACAGTTCACAAACTCACAGATACATGCCAGAGCTCTGCTTGTTATTAGGACTTAATTGCTGTCTCTTCCATCGCAGACTGAAAGATGACAGCGTGATGGTTTGTGTTTGTTGTCAACTTGACCGCAGCTGGAATCAACTGAAAGGCAAGCCTGGACACTCCTGCGAGGGATTTTCTGGATCAGATTATTTGAAGTAGGAAGATAGACTCCAAATGGGCTTCTAATACAGACTAAAGACCAGCAGCTCTCCAGGAAGTCTTCAGCCCTTCAGGTCCAGATTTGAACTGCTGGGACATCTAGCCTTGCAGACTGTGTAATTACTGGGTTCTCAGCCTCTCTGTGTTGATCTACCAAGACTGTATAGTGTAAGCCAATCTAATAAATTGCCTTATATATACTCACTGTTCTGTTTCTCTACAGGATCCAGATACAGTTGGGAGCTGGCTAATTGATCCCAGTATAATCAGTGCCTCCAGCTGACTTCCTTGTGACCCCTGATTCCTGGGAAATCTGTATTCTACAGCAGGTTTTATACATCCAAGGCTAGGGTCATAGGTATGATACCACAGCTGGAATTCACATGCAGATTCCAAGGCTGACCTCTACTAGTTTTCCCTATATATCTAAGCTCCCACTGCTGCCAAATTTCAGACACACAATGTAGGTTTGAAAGCAAAAGAGAAACCCCTGAGATCTTTTGAGGTAGGGGTATTCTGTTTTGTTGTATGATACAGGAGATATCTATACATTTGGACGCCTTAGCATCCCATCTCTCTCTGATAAGGAATAAAAACTCTTTGGGCCATTTTCTTAATAGCTGTCCCTAGCTGTTCTGGTGTGACTCTCAATCACAAAGCTGTCTCCTCCAGTTCTATCCTAGAGAGGCAGGCTCATGATCCATACTAAGTGATTCAGAAGCACTCTCTTCCTAAGTGCCTCTGTGTTACATAAGTTTTCTGGTTGGAAGTTGGGTGGAGAAGGTTTAACCCATTGTTTCTCAAATGTAAAGTCTCTAGCTGTCTCTGACTTGGGTTCTCATATTGAACTGTGCAGAGGAATTTTAATCCAGCAACAAGGCGGCTCTGGGTGGAATACAGACAGACCTTTAGGACACACCTTTAATCCCAAACAATGAAGATAAAATTAGTCAGTAGAAAGAAGCAGCCATGTTTGAAAGTGATGTCTAATTGACAGGCAGACAAAGTGATGAATCAGAGAAAGATTTGACAGAATAGGCTCTGCCCAACTCTCATGAGAAGAGATGGGAAAGGGAAGCTGCTTAAGGGGCAGTGCAGGGAGGAGTCAGGTTTTCCATGAGAGTTTTACAGAGACAGGTTGAAGAGAGAATAAGCTAGACACAGGTGAAGGCAGAATGAGCCAGAGAGTGAAAAGGAGCCAGAAGATTAGAACAGATTGCCAGAGTTAGTTTGAGGCCAAACAGAGCAATTCAGAGACTGATAGACAAGCCAGATTGAATCAGTCAGCTTGGAGAGGAGTTTGTGCCAGAACAGCCAGCTAGAGTTCAGAAAGAACAAGAAAGGGTGAGCTTATTCAGCAGTAAGAGGCTGAAAACATTCTAGGCCTTGATAAGATTGTACAGAACCACAGAACCCCAGGCAGCCCGAAGGATGTTCCTTGGAGTTGATCTACATCTACGTGAGCACCAACAGGTCTCCTTCTGTGCATGTCTGCACTGCACAGATGGAGGAGAGATGTAGATTATAAGGGGAGGCAGAGCATACTGATCACAATGTGGAGAAATGAACATGGAAATGGAAAAGGAGGGAGTCCATATTATATGCCAAGGTTATTCAAGGTGCCTGTGGTTTTGGGGGTCCCCATCAATAAGATGACAAGAAATCACTAGGTTATTCTTAAATTAGGAGAGGGAGGAGTAGGGGTGACTGCAAAGTGCTTGCTCCATGCTCGAGGCAGCCAGCTCCGAAGCAGCTATCTGTAGAGCACCTTCCATATTTCTATTTTGCAGCAAAATCTCTGTACCACAAAGCTCACTTCACACAATGGGAGCCAGAGTCCTGATGCGGGAGCTGATGGAAGTCTCGGAGGGAGGGAGCCCAGTGACTGAGGCTTGAGATGACGTTTGAACTCTGCTGACTCAAGTGGCCACAAGGAACTTGAGACTCATCCAGGAACCCAATCTCATCACACACAGGGCTGTTATGATGAAGAGCTGCGAGACATTACAAGTGGTGGATGAAGAGAGGGGGCTCAGGTGGTATCTACACAGCAGGAATGGTGAGGTTAGGTACATGTCCTCTGGCAGAGGACAACCCTCTCCTCCGTGGGCTCTGGGTGACCGTGTTGTTCTCCTGGAACCATCTATAAGGCAAACTTGGATGGGTCCAGTGCCTTCAGCCTTCCAAGGACTCGGAGAAGTTTTATTAAGGGAAACTTCTTTACCTGGTTCTCTTTACTAACTGAAGCAAGTGATTTTTCAACCAGAAAGTCTCAGCTTTGGGCTTATGGTAGATATTACTTTCTCGCAAGGGTACGTATGCTAGCTCTGTGGTCAACATGTGTGCCCGTGAGTGGCCAGAAAACAGCATAGCTCACTGCATGGGCACTAGGATTCATTTGGAATTAATGGAAGAGGAGAGACAGAGGGAGCCTCAAAGATAGCATCTCCAGCTAAGGGGCAGAAAATGGGCTTTAAGGAGGGGTAGGACCCAGTCCTACCTCCATGTTGCATCTCTATGACCCTGTCTATCTCCATGCACAAGCAAGCACATGCAGACACATATGGCACATACATACACCCATTTACCGTATCTGTGTAACTACACGCATGTGTATTAACCCTAGGTTAAGCATCTCTGGGGCATCCACTGTTTCATTTGCCACTTCTCAGCCAACAATCACAGAAACTAATTCACCTTAATCAAAAATGCAATTACTCGCGTATCTCAGATTGCTGTTTATTTGACAGCCTTCTGATTTTTCCCACTTTTACCTAATTTGACAGGGAATATTACAGACATAACTAGTCTTTCAAAATGACTTTCACAAGGTTAGTTCTCCTGTTAATTGACCCTCTGCGCTGGCAATTTATGAAGCATATTAATTTCATCTGTCACTTCCAACACAAAGTAAATGTGGAAAATGGCCTATCTTTCATAAGGGACCTTATAAAGGAAGGGTGTCGGAATTCTTAATTAATGTATGCATATTCCCTCAGCCGTCGCTTCTGTGTGGAAATTCATACCCTCTCATCTGAAGCTCTCTTCTGTTTATAAATGTTTTGTTATTTCTTCATGATGGAAGCGAGACACCTCCACTCAGGAGTTTCAGCCAGGACCATCAATCACTGCTGTGAAATGAAGCAGGGGCTTGCCTCGAAGGATTCCCGGAGATCACAAAGGCCAAGTTTTTTTATTTTTTTATTTTTTATTTTTTAAATGCTCCAGTGGGGTTGGAGAGATGGCTCAGTGGTTAAGAACTCTGGTTGCTCTTGCAGAGGACCCAGGTTCGGATCCCAGCACTCATATCTGACAGCTCACAACCATTTGTAATTCCGGCTCCAGAGCACTTGGCACGCTCTTCTGACCTCTGCAGATGTCTTCCTCTGTGTGCGTGTGCATGTGTGTGTGCATGGATGTGTGTGTGTGCGTCCATGCACTGTTTTGTCCTGGTTTGGGATGTATCTGTCATCATCTTGCCTCATCTGTTCTCTCTCCAGTAAAGACCCGAGGCTCCCTCAGAAGCAGCTCATGGCATCTCTCTTGTGATTTACACAGGAGCAACCTTTCATGTAAAGGGGAAGGATGGTGCCATTGCAAGGGCTCACTCCCTTCACCCAACCTTGGTCCTCCCTCAAGATGCCAGCTTAGGAAGCACTCCTTTCCTAGGTGACATGGAGAGCCACTCAGGTATGGCAGGAACAGTTTCTGAAAGCCTTCAGGCCCATCACAGCTTCGCAGTCTCCGTCATCTCAAGTGTTTGTTTTATTTTGTTTTGTTTTATTTTATTTTATTTCTAACCACCCTTTGCCTCACACTGAAAAGCGCCTACTCCTTTTGTGAGGAAACTAAAAGTAATTTTCAAGTTCAAGGTCTTCATATAGAAAGTTTCACAAATGCTCACTGTCCCCCGAGGGAAGCTGATGTCCAGGACATGCTCGCTCCAGAACACACTGGAGCTGACTTTACCTTCTCCATTCACTCCCTCCTTTCCCTGACATTCACGTTTTCTTTTCTGTTTTGCTGGTCAGAGAGGATCCCTCCCCGCTTCAAACAGCTTGTTAAGGCAACCTCTGAAAGATCATTCCAGACTTCAGGAAATCAACATATTCAGAAAATAAGTCTGATCATTAGCCTGACAGTGATGCTATAACAGGAATTGTAGGCTTTCTTTGTTAAAATAACAGACACACACACACAAACGTACACACACACATGGGCACATATATACTCGTACATATGCATGCACATACTACATGCACACTCATAGATGCATGTACATACATACCTTCACACACACAAATACATGAACATACACACATACACACACATGTATACACACATGCATGCACATGTATGTATGTGTGTATATATAACAGTAAGGAAACACAAGAGTGTGTTATGGCATACTTGTCTTTGACTTCTGCACAATATATTTAATAAAAGCCTCTAGTAGGGCTTTTATAATATAGGGCATTTGACTTCTGCTTGAGGAATCCATGTCAGAGATTTATGCACAGAACCGTTTCTTTAAAACGTGTGAATTATGAAGTTGGCATGTTGCAAGGTCCTCATCAGTCATAAAATGCATATTTTGGATAAGTCTTGAAGTGTATAACCTATACTTCAGAGAACTCAGCACGGAAGCGCTGCCACAGTCAGCCAGAGAGACGCATCTGTATCATCGGAAACTAATTACTACTCGTTCTGGTGCTATCACACAGTGAGAGCGCTAAAACGATGCTCGGAGCAAGAATGCTTTCTGCAGAGAAGAAATTTTTTCTTCATTTAATCATATGGCCCAAAGTAGCACCAGGAGGTGTGTGTGTGTGTGTGTGTGTGTGTGTGTGTGTGTGATAGAGAGAGAGAGAGAGACAGATAGACAGACAGACAGACAGAGACAGAGACAGAGAGAGACAGAGAGACGGAGACACACAGAGAGACAGAGAGATAGACAGACATTGAGACACATAGAGAGAAAGAGAGAGGGAGGGAGGGAGAGAGAGGGAGGCAGACACAGACAGAGATAGAGACACACAGAGACAGAGAGACATACACAAAGAGGGAGAGAAAGGGAGAGAGACAGACAGAGACAGACAGAGACAGAGAGACAGACACACATGCACACAGAGAACACTTGTAGCACTTGTAGCCTGCATTAGATATTTCTTCAAAGTTATAAAAATACTTTTTATTATGAAAGACATTCTACTAAAAAAATCCAAAAATATCTTTTACAATAAAAGATATCCTTTAAAACCCTGAAATGCCTTTGCACAGCATTTCTTCATTTCTTTTCTAAAGTGGCCAAATCACACCCTCACGCCTCTGCAGCCCCTGAAGCAGTGTTGACTTTTTAAACTTTTTTAATGAAACCCCAAGGGAAGACATCTGTGGTTAAATAGAGTATTCCTGGCCCCGAAGGATGGGGTGCTTCTGTTAGTAAAACTTCCTCGGATTGTACTTTGGAACTGTCTGCACCTCTGCACAGAGATGAATTTCGCTTTCAGCTAGCAGGTGGAAGGATTCTAGACCATCCTGTGGATTGGAGCTTGGGTCAGGCAAGCACTAATTGAGATTTAACCAGAGGCTGGGAGGATGGCTCAGTCGGTCAGTCAAGTCGTTGCTGTGCAAACATGTGAAGCCTCCGGATCCATGTATGAGGCTGGGTGTGGTGATGCACACCTGTAAGCCCAGTGCTGGGGAGGCAGAGGTGCATAGACTTCCAGGGCTCAGTGGCTACCAGCTTAGGACAACTGGGGACACTCAAGTCCTAGTGAAAGACAAGCAATGTGGAAGGCTCTAGGCCAGGACATCCAGGATTATCTTTTAATCCATACATGAATATGCACACAGGCATGCTCACCTCTATATACATGTGAAGACATACATGTGTATGCTTACCTATATACACATGTGCACACAAGCATGCTCACCTTACACACAGGTACACTCACCTATGTACACATGAATACACATGAATGCTCACATGTGTGTAAACATACACGCATGCTCACTTATACACACATGTGCACATACACATGCACACTCATATATACACACATGCTCATACACACATGCACACTTATCTATAGACACATGTACACATCACACTCAGGTATAGACTCATGTTCACACAGGCATTCTCAACTATACACACATGTGCATAAACATACAAGCACGTTCACTTATACACACACATGCATACTCACCTATAGACACATGTACACACAAGCAAGCTCATCTATATATACATGTGCATACAAACATATACACTCATCTATATATACATGTGCATAAACATACAAGCACGCTCACTTATACACACATGTACAGACACACATGTGCACTCACCTATTCACACATGCTCATACACACATACACACTCACTTATATACACATGTACACATGCATGCTCACCTATACACGCATGTGTATAAGCACACACGAAGACTCAACTAGTGCTGAGACACTATTGTCACACTGACTGTCATTTGGTGTCACTCACCTAGCTGTCTGATGGTGTTGGCTACCATTGGTCACCTATTCACACTCGTCAACATTTCAAGGGAAGAGGTACTGACTCCATTTTACAGAGGAAAGAAAATACAATACCTGTCAACCAAGGGCCACCTGTATGGGAGAGCATTGACTGTGTAGGCGAAAGACCCCGAGCCCTGGGCCTCTCACTCTTATATATATCAGTTCCCATCCACTCACAGCAGGCCACGCCACCTCACCAGGTACGCAGCTTCAGCTAATCAGGGCAGCAGGGGCATATCTCCACCAAAATGGCTTCGCCAGTAACCTGGTACACCTGCACAGCTCTTACGATGTTTGTGGTTTATATGAGGAAGTCAGGTGCAAGTCATATACAACTTAGCTGCAGTCCCTGGCGCCTTTGGGACTGCCGCCACACCCGCTCCCCACATATACACACATGTGTATAAGCACACACGAAGACTCAACTAGTGCTGAGACACTATTGTCACACTGACTGTCATTTGGTGTCACTCACCTAGCTGTCTGATGGTGTTGGCTACCATTGGTCACCTATTCACACTCGTCAACACTTCAAGGGAAGAGGTACTGACTCCATTTTACAGAGGAAAGAAAATACAATACCTGTCAACCAAGGGCCACCTGTACGGGGCTGTCTACCTGGCTGTCTCTAAATACACAGGCTTCACTTTCTCTTTATCCCACTGTGTCAAGAGCATAGCTGTTAGGAATTCAGACTTTAAAGGTGCCAGGCCTTTCTATGGCAGCACAAGAAAGACAAGATTCCCCAAAGCATGTGGTATTTAATACTCTGAAAATAGACAGAAAATACCAGGTCTGGACAGGTCCGTAGGAAGATTAGAATCAAGCAGATTCTAAAATCTTTGTAAAAGAGCGATTGGCTGGAAGAGTCCATGATCAAGTGTCCCTTCCTTCACATTGTGAGGTGTCCAGAAACGAACAAAGGGTAAGTCAGTGATGTCTAGCTCTTCCCAGCTCCGGTTTGTATGATGCCTACATGGGCAGAGCCCTCAACTGTCTTACTGGGCTTCCACGGTAACTGCCATCTCTCCCTTTTTTCCTGGTCCCTCTCTCCCTTCCCTCTCTTATTTGTCCTTCATCTCCCCTCTGTCTCCTTTCTTCTTTCTTTCTCTTTCACTCTCAGGAAACCCGTCATCATTGCAGACCCTGGATCCCTGAAACAATAGCTGGGTACACCACAGATGTGTCAGTCAGCTCTGGGTTTGCTCACTGATTTTACAACAGGAAAATCCTATTCTCTTGTTTTCATGTGTGTTTGCACACACACACACACACACACACACACGTGCACACATGTGCATATACAGGCACCTGGGGAGAACGGGAGAGGGCATTTGAAATGGAAACTTAAGGGGTCTTTAGAAAGTCAGTTGTGTTGGATGGGGTTTTGTTGGGGCAAACACGTGAAGGAATGTTTTCCTGAGGTGCACATAGGTAAAAGGCTAAGGCAGACTTGGGAAGGAACATTTCACTGAAACAGACACAGGAGAGAGGATGTTCTGCTAACGCAAGCATGTGAAAGGACACGTGATGAAGGATTCATTGCTAACAACACACATGTATTGGTCCGCCTTACATTGTGTAGTTGAGCTGCATTTGTCAGGACTGCAGACTTTGGCTGATTGGATGCATGTGCTGAGGCAAGGCATGTAGAGGACATGTGATGTTTGGAGGGTATAACTAGGACTCCACAGAGTGACAGAGACAGAGCATGGCTTGCTGGTACAGCTAGCTGTGCGACACTTGTGGGTCTCACATCTTTACTGATCTTCCATTCCCTGAGAGAGGAACAGCTGAGAACTTCTCCTGGTGTCCCCCTGTGTCCCTCCTGCTGACTGCAGCCGAGGCTGAGGCCTGGCTGTCTCTGCTAGGTCTTGTCATCACTGTTGCTAACCTGACTCTACCAAACTGGACTGCTGGTGTATCAATGGGGTGTTTGTGGGTGGATCAAGCTGTCGCTGCCTGCTGACCTGTGAACTGAACTGCTGATTTTCAGACAACACAGATGGGAGTTGCTCCAAAGAACCTTTCTAAACAGGTCCACTTCCCCCAAATCCTTTCTTTTCCACTACCTCTGGTGGGTGGTGGGCTACAAGGGAGGTTAAAACATTTAAGAACCATCATTAAAGATAAAGATTTAAAGAAAATTAAAGTTACAGGCATTAGATCTGGAACTGGGATTGGAGGCAGACGAGAGTGCTGGGAATGGAACTCAGGCGTTCTGCAAAAGCATCAAGGCTTCGTAACCACTGAGCCATTTCTCCAGCTCTCGAGGACCGATCCTACCATGAATGGTAAAAACTTCCTGGTCTGCGGTGAATGTGTAGGTCATTCCAATTACACATATTTAAAGCTTAAGGGAAATCTTCTTTGCAAAATATACAGTGTGGAGGACCTTCCATGAATAGACTTATTAAAGTTAATAATTATACACGGAAGGGAGGGAGGGAGGGAGAGAGAGGGAAGGGAGGAAGGGCTATAGAGTGGGAATGGAAGGAGCTAGGGACAGATGGAGATAGGGATTGAGGATCAGAGGAGAGAAAAGAGGAAGATGAGGAAGAATGGGGAAGGAGGAAGAGGAAGTTGAGAGGAGGAAGGAAAGGAAGAGGAAAAGGGGAAGGAGGGAGGAAGGACAGGAGAGGCAGAGAGAAGTGCAGCAACAAGAGATGGGGAGAGATGGAGACTGTTACTGCGGATGTCCAACTCACTGGTCTTAGCGACTTCACCAAGTGCATTATATCACAGCGATTTCTACCCCAGCCTGCAAGCCCACAGGGCATCTGACCTATGCCTAACGTGTACACACCCCTCTACTCTCTTCTTCCCACAACACATATTTTCACCGTGCTCCCTTTCAGCCAAGAACTTACACCGATGGGCATTTATGAAAGAGATTCATTTCGTCACCAGCCAGCTCACATCCCATATGGTTGGAGACCAAGTGTTTGTCATTTGACAAACACCCTGTTGCCGACTGCATAAACTCTTCCAGCCTTACTTTCCCAGACGCAATGCCCACTTTATTGAGATTTAAGTTTGAACCCCTTACTTCTCTCAACCTCCCCCTTAAAATACATCTTCATCAAAGGTCTACTGCTGTGATGGAGTCCACGACCACAGCAACTCTTACAGAAGAAGGTGTTTATTTGGGCCTTGCTTATATTCAGAGGTTCAGTCCATTATCATCATGTCAGGAAACATGGCGGCTCACAGGCTACATAGTGCTGGGGAGGTAGCTGAAAGCTCTGTGTCTAGGCAGGCAGCAGGCAGAGAGAGAGAGGGAGGGAGAGACACTGGACCTGGATTGAGCATTTAAAACCTCAGAGCTCTACCCCAGTGACACATTTCCTCCAAAGGGCCACGCCTACTTTAATAAAGCCACACCTCCTAATAGTGCCACTCCCTGGTGACCAAGTATTCAAATCTATGAGCCTGGGGGTGGAGCAGGGAGGGGTGGACACTCCTATTCCAACTACCACAAGTTAGTTTCCTGATCCTATTCGGAATTTTCTAGAATCAACTGCACAACTTTTCCTAGAACCAAAACTTGCCTCTTCATTTAATGAACTATTCATACACAACCAGCTTCATGAACCTTCCTGTGAGGAAAAAAAAAAACCACCCATATTTCTTTAAAGAATAAAAGATTTATTTGAGCTGGGCAGTGGTGGCACACGCCTTTAATCCTAGCAGGTGGGAGGCAGAGGCAGGCAGATTTCTGAGTTTGAAGCCAGCCTGGACTACAGAGTGAGTTCCAGGACAGCCAGGGCTATACAGAGAAATCCTGTCTCAAGAAGCCAAAAAAAATATATATATATACTGTTTTTAAATTATGTATGTGTGTGTCTTGGTGTAGGTGTGTGTGTGTATGAGTACAGGTACAGGCAGAGGTCAGCAGAGGGCGTCAAATCCACGGTGGTTGTGAATTGTCCGTTGTGGGTTCTGGTAAGCAAACCTGAGTCTTGCTCTCTTTGAGAGCAGTGTGTGCTCTTCAGTGTCGAGCCATCTCTCCAGCCCCCAAATCTGTATTTCTCACCATGGCTTAGGAAGTACTTCATAGACGGCGGGCTTCTTGCATCCAACTTCACTTCACTTATCTGGCTTCTACAGGATTATCCAGCCAAAGAACGTTGGGAATTCCCTAACTGTAATGTTTCATGTCCAGGGTCACCGCATACCCTGGGATGGCTCTCTCCATACCTGACACCAGGAGACCAGCCAGAGTCTGAGTCATTTGATAACACAGGCCAGATCTGGAAAAAGAGAGGGATCCTTTTCTGGTGACTGTGGAATCTCAATGCTCCACTCAAGTTGTCATCTAAGCCTGGCCCCAGAGTCCTATGCTCTTTAAGAGCACAGAGGTGAGGTGTCTGGACTAGCTTGAGAACTAAAGAGGGAACTTCCTGTCTCACCATTCCTCTCTCAGCATCATCTCATTGTGACAGCAACAGCTTAGCCATCTGGGTATGAAGCAGGGACCAGCTGCCACAGTAAAATGACAGTGGCCACGTAGAAGGGTCAGGTGACAAGATCGGAGGTCCTGGTGAGGTTTCTGTGCCACCACGGAGAAGGCTCTGGGTGTGTGCCCTTCTGCTAACCTCCCAGTTGATGGAGTTTCTTTTCTCACTTTGGCTGAGACTCTTTTTGAGTCAAAGATGTCTGTGAGCTGAAACTATAGCATCCTTGCTTCACTGCCTTCTCTGACCTTGCCTGTTATGACGAGCTAGCTGATGTGCAGCAGGCATAGGATACATTGTTGCGGAGTGAGTGATGTAATAGTCCAGGCAAGCAAGATGATTGTCAGTGATGTCCCATGAAGCACAGAGGTGAAGGACAGGAAGATGGCAGCTTCTTCAGAGAAGGGAAATAGTGGCACCATGGGCTGGGGAAAGACAGTGGTTTCCACAGAGATGTCAAGTGTGCGTGTACCACAAAGAAGGGAGCCTGTCTGTTTGAGACATGAGCCAGGATATTTAAGGCAAGGCAGGGATGACTTTATTTACCTTTCTTATAATCTGTTTTTGGGGTCAGGGGCTGGTATAGAAAAATTCAAACATCCCATGAAACGAAGTATTCAAATAATGGTACACATATACATGCTAAGCCACTCCCCAGCCCCAAGGCTAACAGTTTAAGAAAGATTCTTTATTATATGTGTATGTGTGCATATGCATGTGTATGTGTGTGTATGCATGTGTATGCATGTGTATGTGTGCATGTGTATGTGTGCGTGTGTGTCTGTGTGTGTGCGTGTGTGCATTCATGAGTCCAGAGGCTAGAAGAGGATATTAAGTCCCCTGGAGCTGGAGTTACAGGTGGAAAAGAATCATCTGATATGGATATTGCCACCATTAAAAAAATCATGATCAGGGTGTGGTGCCACACAGCTATAATCCCATCACTTAGGAGGCAGAGGAAGTGGGATTTCTATAAATTCGAGGTCAGCTTGGGCTACATAGAGAGTTCCAGGCCAGCAAAGCTATATGGAAAGACCTTGTCTCATAAACACAGAAGCAAACAAACAAAAGATAGCATAGATGACTTGGAAAGACATATCCTCTGCTCAGATTAAACAATAAAGATAAGAACTTCCATTCAGATTAAACATAACAGGCTACAAAATAGAGTATATAGCGAGATTTCACTTTGGTAAAATTAGACATATATTTACACACTAAAAATGTCCAGTGTGGGATTCAAGGACATTGTTTATTCTTTTTTCTTTTTTTAAAAACCCTTTTGGTTAATTTTCACTTTTTATATTTTTGAGTACTCTTTTCTTTAAAGACCAAGCATGTTTAATGTCAACTCTGAAAACAGTAAAAGTTTTATAAATTTATTGAGAAATACATAAAGCCAGAAAGATACTCTAAAGATAACACTTCCCTGTTAATGTCATTATTGGAAAAGACATCAGCTCTGTGGAGTGGAAATTCTGCTACTTCTCTCACTTAACACTCACAGAGATTGAACATTCACATGTAACCCTGGCTGAGCCACGCATTAGTGGTGATGGGGGTGGGGGGAGGGCAGCGGCATCTGAGTCCTCAGTCTTAAGTCCTTCAGGGTCCACAGGTCAGTCACAGTGCCACTGTGGTGCTGGGGTCTCTCAGAAAGATCCACTAGCCCATCCTAGCCTGATCCTTGCTTCTTGGGGTCTCAGTGCTCAGGGACCTTTGGTATCTGTGCTAGCACATGATTTTTATCATTATTATTCAGTGCAACAAAAAGCCTTTGGTAACCTGCTTTAGGTCCCTTTCCTTGTGTGAGAGCAAGTTTTGCAGAACTGTGCTGGAGCTAGGATTTCATAACGAAAGGTTGGACTGTTCATGGATTAAGGACCTCCATGGGTACCTGTACACACACAAACTAAGCCTCTGTCTCTCTGTCTCTCTTTGTCTCTCTCTGTCTCTCTCTGTCTCTCTCTGTCTCTCTCTGTCTCTGTCTCTGTCTCTGTCTCTGTCTCTGTCTCTGTCTCTGTCTCCCCAAAGTATAATTTAAATAAAAGCAAGTCTTTGCTCCTTTCATATGTCATTCTCAGGGCTGGGGAGATGGCTGAGTATATAAAGGCACTTTCTGCTTCAACATGAAGAACAGAGTTTGGATTCCAGTACCTACATAAAAAGCCAGATATGGTAGCATGTGCTCATAACCCCAACACCTGCATATACACATTATAGACAACACACACACACACACACACACACACAGAGAGAGAGAGAGAGAGAGAGTGCATAAACCAACCAACCAACCAAAAATCCCACTGCCATTCTGATTTGCTTAGTTCCATTACAAAATGCATAGTGTTTTTATCTGTGTTGTTATTTCCCATCTTTACTCTTTTCTCCTTTTCTAATACCGTAGGCTGACCCTAGAGCCAGGCGCGTGCTAACAGGCAGCCTACCATGAGCTGCATGTCACCTCTGCTGTTGCTTTACATTGTGAGACATGGTTTTGCTAAGTTCTCCAGGCTGGCTTTGAATTCATAGTTCAGGCAGGTCTCAAAATCTCTCCTCCTCCTCCTCCTCCTCCTCCTTCTCTGACTTCAGAGTAGCTGGGATAACAAGTGTGGCCAACCGCCATCTTTTTTCCTTTCTCAGAAGAACTGTCGTGTTCTCTGTGACAAGAGTATAGATTGTTCTTGCTATGGTTCCACACAGTTAATGATGCCTGCTTGATTGTCCATCAGCTGCTCTAGCTAGACTGTTCTTTTGGGTCCCTGGTTTATGTCCTCACCCGTGGAATACATGCTAAGTATTTTTCTGCCAAGCCCTGGTTCTATGGAATCCCCATTTGACCTTGAAGTGTGCCGGGATCTGTCTGGCTGACAGCCTGGAGTGTATTATATATCAAGGGCTCTCCAACAGGTTGTTGGCAAAAGCATCAGACTTTAAGGACCACTGAGAATGGTGCTTGGCATAGGATAGACATCCGGAATGTGTTTGATGGAAAATGGAACACATTGGTATAGGGCAGATAGTTTAGAACATGGGAAAACTGTGTGTGTTGCCTTCCTGCCTCTCCTCCTCTCTTCCTCTCTTTTTATACTGTTTTACCCCCACCCCCACTTCCAGCCCCGCCACCCACTGGCATCACTACAGCGGAAGCAGACCCACACCCTTCAGGCATTACTCTGCTCCTCACTCCATCTTCCACAGGGCTATTTCCCAGATCCACATCTGATTCCACTCTTGCTCTAGTTAGACAGTTCTGATGGCTCTCTATTTTCTCCAGTCCAGGAAATATCCCAGACTATCATATAACTGAGTCCTATCATGACAGAGGAAAAGAAAGCTCCTCTCTTTCCAGGGTGCTGAATGTAAACATATTATTGGGCTCCAAACACAATCTGCTTTATAGCTAAGGAAAACCATGGGCGAGTCAAGATTTCCCTCATGATGGACTACGGCCTGTAAGCTGAAATAAACCACACCACCATACCACACCAACCTGCTTTTGCCCAGTCTTTTATCTCAGGAATGGAGCAGCAAACTAATTCAAGAAGTGGGTCCTGAAAAGCGTGCCTTCTGCAAGGACTAAAACCATCTTCACTGAAATCCACCCCATGAAACTGTCTGCATACCAAAGGACCTAGAATCTTCTGTCACTGGGAGATTTTTTTATTTCATGCTACAGTTTCATTTTTTTTCCTGAAAGGCTAACAGACACAGCTAGATGAAAATGTGATTTTCCATTCCAGATATTTTATCCGCATGAAGTCAGATGATCCTTGGCTTGGAGACTTTGCTGTTGTTTTAGGTATGTGGATAAGAGAGTTATTCTGGTTTTCTCAAGGGGCAACAGTAAAGTCTATATAAAATGTTCTTGGTTAATACTGTTCTTGGTTAATAAATGATCATAGTTAATACCGTTTTCCAGCCTGAGAGGACCTTAGAATAGCCTAGGGGACAAACTTCTTGGCACATCTGTGAGAGAGTTTCTAAATTGTCTTAACGGAAATGGAGAATAAGGCCCATCTTAACTGTGATGCATGGCATCACTCTGAATTGAGTGAGAAGACAAGCTGAGCACTAGGATTCATCTTTCTCTGTTTCCTGATAGTAGATGCAATGTGACCAGCTGCCTCAAAATCCTCCCTCCATTGTGGCATCCCTGCCTTAATGGACTGTGCACCTTAATGGACTGTGCACCCTCACACTGTGAGCCACCATGATACAGTGTGCACCCTTATAACATGAGCCACAATGATGGACTGTGTACCTTCATACTGTGAGTCACCATGATGGACTGTGCACACTCATACCATGAGCCACCATGATGGACTGTGCACCCTCACACTGTGTGCCACCATGATAGACTGTGCACCTTCATACTGTGGGTCATCATGATGGAACTGTGAAGTCTCACACTGTGAGCCACCATGATGAGCTGTGCACCCACATACTGTGAGCCAACATAAAGCCTTCCTTCCTTAAGGTACTTTCGTCCATATTTTGTCACAGCAGTGAGACAACAGCTAATATAAGGACCTCGTGTGACTCTAGGGAAGCTGTGATGCCCCCAGCTGTGATGGTTGTCCTGTTATTGATGCCATCAGCAATATCTGTTGGAAACCATCAGACCCAAGCAGTGCAATGTTAGGACCACCCAAGCTAAGCTCTTTGTATTTAACACCTCCCCATGCAGCTCTTGACTAATGTACTGCTTCCTGTGCATCTTCACCTGTGTAGAACAAAAATGTTGGCACACACTTTAATCAATTACTGTATTTCTCATTATAAATCAATATATTTGCATTTTGGCTCATGTCTTCATTTCTCAGGAGACTGGCTAGCAAGAATTCATCACCAGGATACAATCACCCGGAATGTAGACATGAAATCAAGTCTAGCTAGCATGGACAGCTGGTATAGTTGAGGTCGTACGAGCAGGAACGAAGCTTTGCACAAAAGGCAGCCGACCAAGGTTAGTGGGAATACAAGACCTTCTCTCTCCTATTAGTAAGGCTGTCCTCCATACTGTTGTCTGAACAGTCAATATCCTTCAAAGTAACCAAGAGTTCAAGAAGAAAGGGGCAAGGCCAGGCATGTGTTGGCAGCTGCCAGCACCATGAACCTTCCACAACTCCTTGTTGCTAAATATCCTCCATTAAAGGCTGATGGCTGACTTGTCATCAGAATATTTGGTCCCTGTTAGACTCAGCCAGCATAAAAACCCATCATAAAAGCCCTATGTATTTTCTGTTGCTGATAACCCAGTTTTTAAAAATGCAAAACCAAAAAAAAAAAAAAAGAAGAAAAAAGAAAAAACCTTCCCATCAGAATCTAGTGGAGTAAAGTAATTATTACTGAGATAAAATCTAATGCAGTCTTCATTTCTGTTATGTAATTGGCCCAAATAGCTGGTTAGTCTTTCTGTGTAAGGGACATGCTTAATTATAAATTCAGTCATTTACCCGATACCCAAATCCATGCTATTGAGCCTGAGGATCTAATTACCCAATAAGGATTGTGAAACACTCACTTCTGAAAGCAAATTCATTTGTTTCATAAAATTACTTAATTCTTATTAATATGTCCATCCAAGTAAGTATAAACAGGGAAGAGGAATCTGAGACAATCAGGGAAAGTAAAGGAAACACTGAGCGTTTGGAATCCTGATTTTTCTGAGTAAGACCCTGAGGGTATTCGGTGGGATCGGGAGCTACTTGACAGTTGCTTTTCTTTAATAAACATTCCAATGATTTCAATTCAAATATTCATAAATATTTTTATCATCCAAAGCAAACTGTCAACTTGTTGAGTCTTCTGGTCTTCCCTAAGCACTGTGTGGCTCTCTATGTATGATTCAGACATGGTTGTTCCAAACCTGAGCAAAGGCCGCAAGCCTTGGGTGGAGTTGGGCACAGTCGGTTGGGCTCTGTCTCTGTGACTGAGAGATGACTGCTTCCACAGGGCTTCCCAAATTTGGGGTGGGGTAAGGTAAGGTGGGGTGAGGTGAGGTGAGGTGGGGTTAAATGAGGTAAGGTGAGGTAAGGTATGTAGTAAGGTAGGATAGAGTGGTGTGAATTGGAGTGGGGTTGAATAGGGGAGGGTGAGATAGGGTGGGATGAGATGGAGTGGCGTGGGGTGGGGTGGGGTAGAGTGAATTTTCAGCAGCTCACAACATAACAAGATACTAGAAATCTCTGCCCCTAGAGTTCCAAGTCCCTTCTTTGACCCTTGGCCAGTGCATAGAAGGCTCAAAAGAGTCCATATGAGAAGAAAACCAGAGCCCAACCAGGTCATTTTAGTAAAGCTACTTCTAAGAGCCTCTTGGTGTAGACGAGATCATACCCCAAACTCAACAGAGCTGTAGTGAGACCTTCCCAGTGCCTGCATTTACCGAGTGGTAAATAGATGTGGTGGCTCCTGTCTATCACATCCTAGCACTCAGGATGCTGAGGCTGGAGGGCTCATTGATGTAAGCATCTTTGGGAAGGCTGGCAGCTGACTTCCCACTAGAGGATTGGTCCCACTCAAGACTAGAGAGTGAAGTCCTGTCTCATTAACCAAACCCAAGCAGAGCCAATGTAAAAGACCACCAGCAACACCACCAACAAGAAAACCAAGAGACTCTGCAGAAACCAGACAGAATCTAAAGCAGAAACGAACCTCCTTGGTCTTATGGCTCCCAGTCAGAGTAACACAAGGCCTCTTAGACCCGCACTTTCTGAAGTAAATGTGAATGAGTGTGACACCAGCCGGCTGTGAATAGTGTCTTAGAGGGGATGGTGAGATGGCTTAGGGGGTGTTTGTAGCACAAGCCTGACAACCTGAGTTTGATACCCAGAAGCCATGCACAAAGCTGGACATGCGTGTAAGCCTGTAAGCCTGCATTCTTCCTGGGAAAAAGATAATGGGGACAGGAGAGTCAGCTGGAAGCTCTTGTGCTGGGCCAACTGTAGCCTGGAGTACCCAACAGTGTCTCAAACACAAGAGGCTGCAATCAACAAGGTGGAGGATAAGGGCTGACTCCCTCAAAATGTCCTCTGACTTCTACTTGCACTTTGGCATGTACACACTCACACATACACACATATATAAATACATGCACACACACACACATATACACAAACATATACACATTTACACACATACACAAATACACACATATACACACAAACACACAAACGCACATATACACACATACACACATATACACAGACATACACAGACATATATACAAACACGAACATATACACAAATACACATATAGACACAAATACACTCATATATATATATATAATACACAAACATACACATATACACACATACACACACATACCCACATATATAACACACACACATATACAAACATACACATATACACACACACAAATACACACACATACAAACACACACATATACACAGAAACACACATTTATACACACATACACATATATACAAACAGACACACAAACACACACATACACACACACACACTGAATAAAATGAAATTTTAAAAGTGACACCCAAGGATGCTTTATCCTAAGGCTTTGGCTCTGGAGGTGAACACAGTCCCACATAAACATTAGAGCAAGCATGATTAAAAAGAGGTAATAACCATGCTCGCTGGAAGATAATTTGGGGAACTCTCACCTGGTCAAGGTGACATTAGCTATTTGAAAATAATCATAGAAAACACTCTTGGAATACATGACAGACTAGCTGTGTAGGATGAATGGAGGCCGCTGAGGGCATCTCTTTGAATAGCTCAGGCAACAGTTCTGCTCAAAGCCAGCTTGAATTATCCACCTCCCTGGCTGTCACCGCCATGATTAGTAGTCAGGGACAGTTTTACTCAGTCACATTACGCAATAGAGGGGGCCGCCAGGAAACCTGTCTTTGACATTTTTTGAGAAATTAATCTAACACCTTAGATTTTCTTTCCCTTAGCACAGCAGTGCATGGGAACCTAATACTGTTTGTAGGAATTGCAACATTTCCTCTGGGAGCAGAATGGTTTGTGGGTGGGTGTGTAGCTCTGCTGCACATCCCCACATCTGGAAGTAAAGGGGAGATAGGACAACACTGTCAAGCTAGAGCCGTCTGCAGCCTGGGAGTGGAGAGCAGACCGATACATTCAAGAGTTGGGTGAGATGTTTCACTTCCATTTTGTGTGTTTTGTCTGCAGCTGTGTCTGTGTACCACGTGTGTGCAGTACCTAGAGAGGACAGAAGAGGGAGCTGGATCCCTGGAACTGTAGTGACAGACACTTGTGGTATGTTGGTTCTGGGAAGTGAACTGTGGTCCTCTGGGAGAGTAGCTGGTATCCTCAACTGCTGAGCCATCTCTCCAGTCCCACCGTGTGACTTTCTATGGCCAGAATTCCTCTTCAAGGAAAAGAAGTAACACTCAGACATTTTCAAATTCCTGAAGTTGGTCTGTGTGCGTATCTAGCGCACACTGACCTGTTTGCTATGTGAAGGGGCAAAGGGTCTTTGACAAGCAGGAAGGGCGTGGAAACTAATAGGACCTGCTAGGCAGCCTGCTGCTTTAAGCAATGTGTGGCCTTACAAAGAAGTAATCTCTAATCTCAAGCACTTTTCATCAAGGATGATAATGTGAATTGGAAGGTCCTGCTGCATGTACAGTCAGATTATAGAGTGGATAACTAGAGGCAGAGAGCAGAAGAGAGCCTCTTGGAGACTACTGAGCTCTAGATCAGTGTTTCTCAACATGTGGATCTTCTAAGACCATCGGAAAACAGAGATATAGCCATTATAATTCATAACGCTAGCAAATTTATAGTTATGAAGTAGCATTGAAAATAATTTAATGGCTGGAGGTTGCCATGACATGAGGGAGTGTTTTGAAGTGTCACTGCATTAGGATGCGTGAGAAGCACTGCTCTAGATCTTGAGAGATGATAGGTTCAAAGGAAGAGAGGTGGAATAGTTAACTGTCCATTTGGTTCAGCCAAGAGTTACCTGGGAAGAGGTCTCCATGAAAGACTGTCTATGGCAGGCTGGCTTGTGGGAGTGTCTATGAAGGGTTGTATTGATTGATAGCATTGATTGATATTCATTGATGTGGGGAGATCTGCTCCCAGGTTTGAGGCTCTGGATTCATCTAGATGAGCCCTGCACACACCATGTATTTATGGCATCTCTGCTTTTGACTGTGGCTATGATAGGAGCAGCTGTTTTAATGTCTGTCACCTTGACTATAACCTGGAATTGCTGGCTAAAATAAACCCTTTCTCCCCTAAGCTGCTATTTGTCAGGGTAATTTGTTTGTTTGTTTTCAATCACAGAGGCAGAAAGGACAAGATAAGAAAGAACATTTCAGTGAACAGCTGGAGAATGAAAGAGGAGCAGTCCTTAGGGAAGGGGCATGGTGGGAAAGAAAGAAAAGAGCAGGCAGCAGGGTAGTGGATGAGCATCATTGGGGTGGCCCGCAGCCTGGCAAGAAGAGCCCAGAACCCCTGTCCTGCTGGATACTAGACATTCAGGTGGTTCCAGAAAAAGTTGTTTAGAAACTAATACAGTCTGTGGTGCCTTTGGTCATGCTAACAACTACAGCAGAATTGGATGTCCACAGTAAACTGGAATGGCAAGACTGACTGGCAATGACCGAAGGGACATCTAAGATCAGCCAAACTTAGTAAGAAAACATCCAGCACAGAGTATGACCCCCTGCACAGTCCTATGAACAGAAAGTCCCCAAGCAGGCACATCCGGTTTTGGTTTGGAGATGGGGTCTCATGTAGTCCAAGGTGCTGGCTAGTTTTATGTCAACTTGACACAAGCTAGAGTCTTCTGAAAGGAAGGAACCTCAACTGATGAAGTGTCTCTATAGAATCTATCTGTAAGACATTTCCTTAATAAGTAATTGGTGGAGGATGATCCAGCCCATGGTGGGTGGTGCTATTCCTGGGCTGGTGGTCCTCGATCTATAATAAAGCAGGCTGAGAAACCATGAAAAGCAAGCCAGTAAGCAGCACCCCTCCATGGCTTCTGCATCAGTTCCTGCCTCCAGGTTCCTGCCCAGATCAGAGTTCCTGTCCTGCCTTCCTTTGATGATCAACAGTGATGTTGAAGTGTAAGCCAAATAAACCCTATCCTCTCCAAGTTGTTTTTGGCCATGGTGTCTCATCACAGCAATAACAACCCTGACTAAGACACCCAGGCTGGCCTCGAACTCACAATGTAACCAAGGATGCTTAGCCTTCAGAGTCTCCTACTCTTGTGGTTGGTTCTCTTTAATCTAGTTCCTCATGTTGTGGTGACAGCGAAACATTATTTTGTTGCTACTTAACTGTAATTTTGCTACTGTATGAATCATAAATGTAAACATCTGATATACAAGACATATGACACCCCCCCAAAGGGGTGGTGACACACAGATTGGGAACCACTCTACTGTTCCCACCAGTCAAGTACTGGGATTACACGTATATAATGTATACACCATGCCTGGCTTCCTAAACAGGCAAACCTATTCATACAAGACAGTCGCCAAAGGTTCTTCAAGAGCGCTGGTCCCAGAAGTTAGTGATGAATCTCGGTTCAAAGCCATAGCACGGATACTTCTGACAGTCAGAGCAGAGTGTTAAGTCATCTTGTCCACACTCATGTCATGATAGACATGACATCATCCCTATCTTACAAGAGAGGAGACTGGCGTACCAAGAGGCTAAACCACTTACCCTTGGCTCAGCCCAGCTGGTAAGTGATGCAGTTACTATTGGAACTATAGAAAGGCCCAGCACTACAGAGCTGAAAACTTCTACCACACTCAGTATTTTGGGGTATGACTGTGTGTAACACAGGGGCAGGGTTTTGTGGGTCTGTGTGGGTATACATGCCTGTATGGGTGCATGCAGCCACATGCACGTGTGTATGTGTGGCTGACAAAAGTCAACCTACATGGCTGTTCCTTGGGCTCTGCCCACCATTTTTTTTCCTTGAGACAGTATCTCTTACTAGAACTCACCAAGTAAGCTAGGCTGGCTGGCCAGTGAGCCCCATGGATCTGACTGTCCTGTCTCTAGCATCCCCATGCTGGGATTTTATTTTGTTTTATTATTAGCCAGGATCTCAGTATGTAGAACCTAGTTGACTTGGAACTCACTATATAGACAAGCCTGGTGCCAAACTTACAGAGATCTTTCTGCCTTCACCTCCTGGCTACTAGGATAAAAAATGTATGCCACCATTTTTAAATAGGGGTTCTTGGAGACTAAATTCTTATGAGGTTGAAAGTTACATGGAAACAACTTCAAATGTATGTTTTAAAAGATGACCTGTAGCAGAGACCCTTTAGAGCAGTGCTTCTCAGCCCTGACTATATATCAGAATTCACTGAAGAGTTAAAAATACGGGGTTCTGGGTTCCTCACTGGAGCTGACCTCAGGGGAACTAGAAAGACAGCCCCGATGCTACGCATGTTCTAAACAAGCCCAGGGAGAAGCTGTCAACAGACACCCAGACAGGAAGATGAATCTAACTGGGTCTACTGTTCCTGCTGGGATGTCTATCAGCAGACCCAAACGTCCAGGGTTAGTGCTGCACAGCTCTTTTCCCAGGCATAACACAGTTATCACGCATTCATATGCAGACAGTGAGCTCCTTCCGGCCCTTGCCTCCAGCAGGAATTTGCAGCCAGGGAGCAGGCAACAGCCCACAATGCTTTTCACTAAAGATTCGCTTGATAAATGTGGGATTTTTCACATTTTTGCTTGTTTCAAAAGGGCAAGGTATGGTGAGGTTCCAAGCCCTCCGGGGAGCCATAGCAAGCAGGCAGTTCATGCAAGCCCAGGTAGGCTGATTTTTCTCCTGGAACACAATTGACATCTCCATTATGCAAATCTAGGCAAATGTTCAAAAGGATGAAAATACCATTGTCTTTCAGCCCAACATCCTTCAATGTTTTACACTGCTGGTTTCATCAAGAGCGTTAATTTCCATTCAGCCCCCACATTTCAAGTGATTGGCACACAGCTGCTTCTTTCCATAAAGAAGGGGAGATGCGTCCACTTGAGTTTTATGAAAGGGAACGTAATTTGTGAGATATTTGTCGGAAGACTCTTGGGGAAAAGGTTAGGCAATCAACTCCCCCAAAACAAGTCTTGAGACTCCTGTTCCCCTCCCCCAACCCCTGTAAGTCTCTCCAAGGCCCTGGGCTAGCAGTTTGCTCAGTGTGGGGGGGAGCTCCCAGGACTCCCAAGGGGCCCAGGTAGCCTCTGCATTTGCCAAGCTCCTACTTTCTTCCCCTTTCCTGCCCCTTACTAATAACACCACCTGTCCAATGTACTATCTGCCTAACTGGAACCCCTCCACCTCCAGCTAGTGTAGACCTCAAAGCCAGTCATGCAACCCTTTTTCTCATCCATTAATAACAGTGTTGTGATTATAAAAGATAAAGAGATATAAGAATATGTTCTAAGGGGGTGTGGTGAGGTAGGGGGTAGGGGGTGCCTTAGTGGGCCCATGCCAAGGCATCCCCCTCCCCTGAGGGACCAGCCACACGATGGTATAGTATAGAATAGATTTTATTCAGGGCATGGGAAGGGGAGTTAAGAGGGTAGTAGAAGCAGAGAGAGAGCAGAGAAGTAGAGGCTGGCCATGACCACGTGGAGAGGGGAGGGAAGGGAATGGGGAGCAAGGGGAAGCAAGAGAGCAAGAGGCAAGAGAGAGAGGCAAGGGAGGCAAGAGAGAGAGGAGGGGGGCAAGCGGCCCCTTTTATAGTGGGTCAGGCCTACCTGGCTGTTGCCAGGTAACTGTGGGGTGGAGTTTAGACAGAATGCTAACAAACAGCCCCTGAGGTATGAGGGTGTTGGGACTAAAACCTACCTAGTATGGTGCAGACTTGCCTGTGAGACATCTCCCACATCCCCCAAGGATGAGCTCTAACTGCTGACTTAGAGCCATGGTGGCTAAGAAGTGAGAGGGGTATGTGCTCTCTGCCTTATTGTAGCTCAAATAGTAAAGTGTTTATCTTGCAAGCCTAAGGACCTGAGTTCAGTCCCCAGAACCGAAGTAAAAAGGACCAGGCACAATGACACTGGCTTGTAATCCCAGTGCAGGGAAGGTAGAGCTATGTGGATTCCTAATGTGGTCCCCGCCAGGCCACTCTAGCCTACTTAATGAGGTCCAGGTCAGAGAGAGACACCATCTTAAAGGACTGTAGGAACCAGAGGGGTCAAGGACACCACAAGAAAATGGCCCACAGAAGCAACTAACCAGGGTTCATAGGGACTCACAGAGACGGAACCAATGGCAGTTAGAGAGCCTGCATGGGTCCGACCCACGTCCTCTGCATATATGTTATGATTGTGTAGCTTGATGGTCCTGTGGGACTATTCACAGTGGGAGTGGGGGCTGTTTCTGACTCCTTTGCCTGCTTTGGGGACCCTTTTCCTCCAACTGGGTTACCTTGCTCAGCCTGACTATGAGGGGATGTGCCTAGTCTTACTGTAACTTGATATGCCATGTTCTGTTGATTATCCCTGAGAGGCCCGCCCTTTTCTGAAGGGAAAGGAGGAGGAGTGGACTTGAGAGAGAGGGAATGGGAGGAGAGGAGGGAGGAGAAACTGCAGTCAGGATGCACTATATGAGACGAAAGTAAAAAAGTAAAAAGAAAACAAAAGGCAAACCCAAGGTTTTAGCCTGGTGAGCTGGCTCTGCAGGTAAATGTATCTGAAGTCCAACCTGGTAACCTGAGTTTGATTCCTAGAACCACATGGGAACCAACTCCTGCAGGTTTACAATGCACAGATGCCTAAGAAAACAAAAAACCAAAACAAAACAACCCCCCCCAAAAAACAAAACAAAATCAATCAAACAAAGGAAAACTGACCTCAGGGTAAATATCTAAACGCCAAACACAGTATTTTTTTTTCTTCTAGATCACCATTACCAGGGGTGGTGGGGAGTATAAAACTGACAGCATTTTGGTGGGAGAGGATCAGTTACAAAGATGAATAACATTGGAGCTGGAGACAAAAGGGAAAGATTAATGAGCAACTATTATGCTCTCTAGGCTGAGAGTCTGTTGGTTAGGGATTTTCTGCATTAAGGTTGATCTCGTCTTTAAAAGTCTGCTCTTTGGGGGGTGGGAGGAGGGGTTATGAATTAATTTTAAGACTCGAAATGCTCCTGGTTACAGAGGCTTTGGCTCCTGAAAATAGTATGCCACTAGCTTCACATGATATGCCCAGGCTGGGCTAAGCTGATGACTTCCATGTCCTATGGGGATATCTGGTAGTTAGCTTTAAACTGTCAGCTTTCTACAACCTAGAATCTCCTAAGATGAGATCACTAATTGAGGAATTTTCTGAAAAAAAAAAAATAGGTCTGTGGGAGGCTGTCTTGATTATTGATATAGGAAGACCCAGCCCACTGTGGGTGGCATCATCCCCTAGGCTAGGAGTCCTGAATTATGCAGGGCAAAAGCTGCCACAGGCACAGGCTTTTCTCTTGCTCTTTTGACTGCGGATAGGATATGATTAGTGTGGTTAACCGTCCTGGGGACACTGCAGAGCTTTTCAATAGTTTCATTAGGTTTGCCGGTCTGTAAAGCAATTTAGGGTTTAATCTAAATTTTATGTTTTACGGTAGTGTTTTGCTTGTTTGTTTTTGTTTTTCTGACACATGTGTGCCTCAGTTTCCCATGCAGGTGATGCTGAAGCCGATGAGCATCATCTCCCAACTGAAAAGAAAAGGAGATCTTGTTATGGTTTGGGTATAAAATGTCCTCACAGGTTCCTGTTTGAGTATTGCTTTTGGCAAGTTGTAGAATCCATGGGAAGTGGCGCTTAGTTAGAAGTGGGTCTTGGGGCAGAGCGAGGTCCTTCAGATTCCTGGCTGCCTCTACTTCCTGTACAGTCTCGGCTTCTTGGTCTACCCAGACATGAGTGAGCAGCCCCGAGCTCCTGCTGCGGTAGCCATGAGGACTTCTCCTACTGTGCTCTCCCTGCCCTAACAGACTATATTAGCAAAGCATAGGCTTGAATACACCCTTCCTCTATGAAGTTACTTTCTGTGAGGTCTTTGGCAACAACTGCAAAAGACATAATTAAGAGACGTCTTCAGGAGTACAGCTTGGGCGCTCAGATGGCAACTTGCGCCCATCAAGTTGCCTAGGAGCCTAAGAGACAGCAATCAAATGGAAAGTGAAACTTGTACTTCCGTTTACATCCAATGACAAGGATGTAATGTCCCACCTAACAAGGAGTCCTTCTGCTGCCCTGCTTTGTGAGTCTATGAAGTTTTTTCATGGTCAAAGGCAAAAAAATCTTTGCAAAGACAACATTGGACTGAGTGGAGGTGTGGGAGGGTGTCCTCTGGTCAGGTCTCTCTGAATCCACTGTATACATGGGGAAAGTTGACAAAGGTGAGACAGCTCTAACAGGGTATAGGTTGACTCTGTGCAGAGGGCACCTTCTGGTCAGAGGGGAGGAGAGTGACAGTTACCCTGGCTTGACTGTCACTGAGTGGATCTGGGTCCAGTTCCTGCCTGGAAGGCTGGAGAAGCTGGGGAACTTCTCTGACAGAGTCAGCCAAAGGGAGATGGCTGAGCCCAGACCCTTTAGATCACCGCTCCTTGCTCCTCTGATACCTAAGGACAATGAACCATGCTGATCTTCTTCCTTCTGTAATGCACCACATATTTTCATGTCAATATAGGTGTTAACATTATCAACATGCCCATGACATGTTCCAGGAGCCAGCTGCGTCAGTGACCTAGTGAACAAGTCAGAGTGATCAGCCATGTCACATCTACAAGGGACCCAGAGTTCTTCTGCAATCCTTGCCCACCTCCCCCACCTTCTCTGCAATCCTGGGGGACCTCATTCTCTGTGTCTGTCTGTCTGTCTGTCTGTCTGTCTTGTCTATGTTCAAGAGCATATGGTGGTCAGAGGTCAACCTTGAGTGTTGTTCCTCCTCAGATGCTGTCCATCTTGCTTTTTGAGGTGAGGTCTCTCACCATCCTGGAACTAGCCAATAAGGACAGGCTGGCTGCCAGCAACCCTAGAGAAATGTCTGTCTCCGCCTCTGAGATCTCACTTCTAGTGGACAAGACTAATTTAAAAATATCAGGCTTGAACCAGAAGAATCACTTCTGGGAAAGAGGGGCAGAGATTAGGGGGAATTCTGCTTCTCCTATACACTTTTCTTCCCATGTGTAGGACTTGATTAATGAAGACATTCCTCTCAGGCCCACAGATAGGATCACACTGATGCTGCCTTCCAGAAAAACCCTGTTTGTTTCAAAGGTCAGGGAGCCATTCCAAAATAAAACAAGACTCAAAGGAACCAGAAACTGCACCTGAGAAAGGCTGGACCCTGGGGCGTGGTCAGAACCAGAATTGATGTTTATATAGGCAGAGCAGGGTGTGTAGGGGAGCAGTTGGGAAGGGAGTATGGTGCATTAGTGGGGTAGGAGGGGGGTGTGGAGAGAGGGTGTGGGGAGAGGGAAGGATGTGAGGAGGGGGAAGGCATGGTGAGGAAGGAGAGTATGGGGAAGGGGAGAATGACCATGTGGAGAGGGGGAGGGTATAGGATGTGGGAAGGTGTGGGATGGGGGAGGCATATGTCCTGTAATAGCAGTGGGTGGAGAGCTGTCCCCAGCCCAGCAGAACCTGCCCCTTCCTTGCTCTGTCACACAAATCATTCTACCGCCAAACCTAGCCCTTTGCTTCTTCTGCTAATTCCAAAATTGGTTTTAAAAAGAGAGGCATATTGGATTATAATAGACTATATATTGTTATTTTATGTTACTCACATATTAATTCTATCTATTATTTATTAACTGTAATACCCATATTCACAAGGCTAATTATGAATAGGTTCATTATGCTAATTTTGTATTGTGCTACCACAGAGCGCTGGGCTATGCTAGCATGTGTTTGATACCTGGCCAGATTCCCTGCAGTTGGTGAACTGACCAGACATGTGGAGTGGGTGCATTTCTGTTTTACCCTTCTGTATCCACCCTCCTCTCTCCTCTTGCTCTCTTTCTCTTTTTTGCCCTTTTCCCTCCCCTTTTCTGCCTGCCTGTCTTCATTTCTATTTATTTATCTGGCATTTTATTTAAGGCAATCCTCCTGCATCGGTTTCCTTAGGGCTGGGATTGAATGAACATGGCACCACCCTTGGCTAACCAGAGAAGCTCTTTAATCTGGGACATGGGAAACAGTTGGAAACAGCCTCTCCTTTTCCTGAAACAAAACAAAACGAACAACAAAAACTCTCCCATCTCTTTGCATGGTTGACCATGTTTTTTTAATCCCTATCTCATGTAATTTGCAGAGGCCATCATTTTTGGCTATTTGGTGTGTCTCTGATGTCATAGTAAATATACTGAATGAGTGGTAAGGATCATAGCCCAGGTATGAGGAAGTCCCTTCAGACAACAGGAGCACCCCAGGGTGTGAAGAGGGCCACTTAAGCATGAAGGGGTGCCCTAGGTATGATGTAGGTTCCCCAGGCTGAGCATAGCCCCCCAGGGGCATAAGGAGTCTGCCTGTGTATGGAGGCCAGTGTGGTTCACACTGGTCACAGGCATGGTCTGAGCCCATGGTTATGATGCTTGCCTCTGCACTCCTAGGAACATGGGTGTCTCTCTTCATCACTTACCCTCATCCTGTGGTAAGGGCTTCCATGATAAGTGCTGGTACAGACCTGAGACATGTACCATGGTCAATAAAGTGTGATCTCTGGCCTCCAAGGCTCAGTGCTCCCCAAGGGGGTGGGGGGAACAGTGGCATGTGCACATGATTGTCATTAAGACCTTGGAAAGCTGTCTTTGTTAGGGTTTTCCTGCTGTAAACAGACACCATGACCAAGGCAACTCTAATAAGGACATTTAACTGGAGCTGGCTTACAGGTTCAGAGGTTCAGTTCATTATCATCAAGGTGGGAGTATGGCAGCAACCAGGCAGGCATGGTGCAGGAGGAGTTGAGAGTTCTACATTTTCATCTGAAGGCTGCTAGCAGAATACTGACTTCCAGGCAGCTAGGACTAGGGTCTTAAAGCCCATGCCCACAGTAACACACCTACTCCAACAAGGCCACACCTACCCCAACAAGGCCACACCTACCCCCAACAAGGCCAAACCTACTCCAACAAGGCCATACCTCCCAACAGTGCTAAGCAGGCTGACCAATGAACTCAAGAGATACACCTGCTCCCAGTCTCCTCAGTGCTACTGAGGTCATAGAGTAGCCACACCTCAGGTTTTATGTGCTTTCTGGGGATCTGTACCTCAGTCATGAGCAGCAAGAAGCTACTGACTGAGTTCTCACTCCAGGTCTACCTACATTTATTGTTCTTTGTTGGTTTGGGGGTTGGAATAGTCACTGGCTTTAACCCCCTGCTCTCAACAGCCTGCTTGGTCTGGGGTGACCTGGGACCCTTTATAAAGATGGGAAACTGTCTCCAACCATCATGGGTAGATTGGACGTCTGTTTCCAGCAATGGTTTTGAGAATGTGGCCGCTGTATGCAGCGTTTGAAGGACGTTAGATTCTGCCTAACCTCTGGCATTTGTGGTTCGGTGACTGTGCTGTGCTTTTGATCTGATAGAATTTTAAAACAATTAATTTGTGTGTGCATTCAGCAGCCCTTTGGCAGTGAGAGTATTTTTAAATTGGGGCTCCAGAGTTGGAAGGGAGGCAGGTAAGTTTCTGCTAACAAATCCTGAGGGAGGGTGTGTTTCTCTCCTCTCCTCTTTAGTTCTGTAAAAATCATTGACTTACAACAGCTTAATTGGTATAAATCTTACCCTGATATTAAGCCTATTTGCCCCCATGAGGTAGAGTGTGTGTGTCTGTGTATATAGTCTCCTGGAGATCTTTTTTGTCTTTTTTGTTTGTTTGTTTTTGTTTTTTTTTGGAGACAGGGTTTCTCTGTCCTGGAACTCAAGCCGTAGACCATGCTGGCCTCGAACTCAGAAATCCAAATGCCTCTGCCTCCAAGTGCTGGGATTAAAGGCATGTGCCACCACTGGAGATCTTAAGGCCATTTCGTGTGACTAAATACACCACTTGAATCTAAGGATTCAAGAACAAGAAAATGTTAGAATGAAAGACAGCCCCACCAAAGGAGTCAGAACCTGACCTGGGAAGGAGGTGACTCATTTTCCTACGGAGAACATCCTTGACAACAAAGTAAAAATATCAAAAGAACAGCCGTCCTCTGAGGCAGGTGGGGCGCTGTGTTCTCCTATATCATTGTGCCCCAGATGACCATGCCTTAGCCAGCACATGTAGGGTGGTGGTTCCATAACAGTGTAACGGAGGTGGAATGCCCCTAAAGTCACAGTGTGATGTATTTTTTGCATGCCCGTGGGTTGGCACGAACTGACCTCCAATGTCTCCCAATATATAAGGGTGACCTGAGATACTAAAGACTTCTTTACGAGCCCATCTATTTCTTTTTTTTTATTAGGTATTTTCCTCAATTACATTTCCAATGCTATCCAAAAAGTCCCCAATACACTCCCCCCCCCAATCCCCCACCCACCCACCCCCACCCCTTGGCCCTGGCATTCCCCTGTACTGGGGCATATAAAGTTTGCAAGTCCAATGGGCCTCTCTTTCCAGTGATGGCCGACTAGGCCATCTTTTGATACAAATGCAGCTAGAGACAAGAGCTCCGGGGTACTGGTTAGTTCCTAATAATGATCCACCTATGGGGTTGCAGATCCCTTTAGCTCCTTGGGTACTTTCTCTAGCTCCTCCATTGGGGGCTCTGTGATCCATCCAATAGCTGACTGTGAGCATCCACTTCTGTGTTTGCTAGGCCCCGGCATTGTCTCACAAGAGACAGCTATATCTGGGTCCTTTCAGCAAAATCTTGCTAGTGTATGCAATGGTGTCAGCGTTTGGAAGCTGATTATGGGATGGATCCCTGGATATGGCAGTCTTTAGATGGTCCATCCTTTCTTCACAGCTCCAAACTTTATCTCTGTAACTCTTTCCATGGGTGTTTTGTTCCCAATTCCAAGAAGGGGCACAGTGTCCACACTTTGGTCTTCGTTCTTCTTGAGTTTCATGCGTTTAACAAATTGTATCTTATATCTTGGGTATCCTAAGTTTTTGGGCTAATATCCACTTATCAGTGAGTACATATTGTGTGAGTTCCTTTGTGAATATGTTACCTCACTCAGGGCCCATCTATTTCTTATGTATTGTTTTGAGATGGGGTCTGTTGCGACTTGAGTGAGAAATGTCCCCCACGGGCTCCTAGGTGTGAGCATTTGGTTTTGGGTCCTTGTCCTGATCCTTTTGGGGTTCAAACGACCCTTTTTTACAGAGGTTGGAAGTGTTGGGAAACACAGATGTTTCCATTATGATTCAAGACAGTAGCACAATTAGTTACTAAGTAGCAATGAAACAATCTCCTGGTGTGTGTTGGGGGAGGGGTGGTTGTCACCACAACATGAGGAACTGTATTAAAAGGGCCACAGCGTTAGGAAGGTTGAGAACCACTGTTTTAGAAGGTACAGTCTCTCTAGTGGAAGCAAGTGCCTGGTGATGGGCTTCTGGGCTTGCTATCTTACCACCTGTCTCTTTCTCTCTTTCTCTCTTTCTTTTTTCTTTTTCTTTTTCTTTTCTTTTTTTTTTTTTTTTTTTTTTTTGGTTTTTTTTTTTTTTTTGGTTTTTTCGTGACAAGGTTTCTCTGTGTAGCTCTGGCTGTCCTGGAACTCACTCTGTAGACCAGGCTGGTCTCGAACTCAGAAATCTGCCTGCCTCTGCCTTCCAAATGCTGGGATTAAAGGTGTGCACCACCACTGTCCAGCCACCTGTCTCTTTCTTGACTGCTGGGGAAACCTGGTCAGTTAGCTTCCGGCTCCTGCATCCAGCCGTCCCTATACTGCCAAGGTGGAGTCTATCTCTTTGGAACTGTGGTCCAAAAATGGGCTCGTTTGCCCTTAAATGGCTTTTGGTAGTGTACTCTTTGATGCAATAGAAAGAAAACGAATGCAGGGCCTCACCGTGCAGCTTAGCCTCGAACTTGTAGCCCAGGCTTAGCTCCAATTTGTCCCCTGACTGCCTTGGCTTTCCAAGAAGCAGGGATTATTTACTGTCCTTTCTGTTATTACTAGATATTATTTCTCCTTATTAAAACCGCTTTCAGGATAAGGCTGAGCAAAGCCTCCTGTCAGATACTGTGACTCCCCAGCACCCTCCCCCCTCTCCCCCATGAGAAGGCTGTCATGCATGTGTTCGCCCAACCTTTATAGAAGACCTACTATGTGTTGGGGATTGGCTCTAATGCTTCGAATTAATCTGCCACCCCAAAATCGGAAGGTCCTTGATCAATAATGAGCCAACAGCCAGTGGTTGGACAAATAGACTGAGGAAGGACTTAGAGATTTGCACAGGCAAAGAACTGGGAGAGAGGAAGGAGGCAGAGAGTGCCATGATGGGGAAGAAGGAAGACCAGACCTAAAGACTCTGCTAACATGTGAGAATTCCTTGATAGGGCCTAAGGTAGCAGAGATGAAATCTAGATTTTTAAGAGATGTTAACTCAAGAGTACCAGAGGGGAAAGTTTGCTAGCAGCAGGAAGGATTAGAAATGCCCAGCGATAGGCTAGGCGTGGTGGCACACGCCTTTAATCCCAGCACTTGGGAGGCAGAGGCAGGCGGATTTCTGAGTTCGAGACCAGCCTGGTCTACAGAGTGAGTTCCAGGACGGCCAGGGCTACACAGAGAAACCCTGTCTCGAAAAAACAAAAACAAAAACAAAAACAAAAGCCATTAGGCTAGTCAAGGCATATTAAAATTAACTGGCATGTGTGCGTGTGTGTGTGTGTGTGTGAGCGTGTGTGTGTGAGCGCGTGTGTGTGTGAGCGTGTGTGTGTGTGAGCGTGTGTGTGTGTGAACGTGTGTGTGTGCGTGTGTGTGTGTGAGCGTGTGTGTGTGTGCGTGTGTGTGTGTGTGTGTGTGTGTGTGTATGTGACCCATCAGGAGCACAGAGAGGCTAGACAAACTACTAGGTGTTGTAAATCAGGCACTGCTCGGCCTGCCTACCTCCTTTCATGGATTCATCTTACGTCATCACCCACTGCTGCCAGGTACAGCACATTCCCAAGGTTGCTATGAGTTGCCTAGCAACACGCGCCCCTTTTAAAAGGTCCGGGCAACCCCAGATCTCTTTCTGTGTCTTATTTGTTCTCTCTGGTTTTTGGTTCCTCTGTCTGTCTGTCTTTGACTATCTCTCTCTCATGTCCCCACTCCAAGATAGCTTTTTGCTCCCCCTCTTCCCCGTAACAAACTTCATGCATTAGATCCCATGTGTAGCACGATCTCTTAGCAGCATACCCCAGGCCTGGATGTGCCAAAAGAACCTCCACCGCTTTATCCTAACAAAATGTACAGGTATGGTGCGGGAAGAACCAGGGGAGCCAAGTCACATATAGAAACCTAAAGACGGTGCTTGAAGAGAATGCCTCAAAGCGCGCCTAGTGGACTGCCCTATGAGATGAGGCTGTTCCTGGGTGACTCGGAAAGACCACAGCCAGGACCAATGTGTAGAAATCTCAGTGTGTTCAGAAGACATTAGCAAACAGAAATCCTCTGAAGAGGAGGGGTTTGGGGGGCAGGTGGGGGAGCAGAAAGATTTTCTCAGGAATAATGAAGGGTTAATGACTGGCATCCATCGCCAGCGTGCTGGACCCTATTCCGGTCATGATCCTGTAAGCTGGGTTTAACGCGGGTATTCGGTATCTAATCTGCTTCCTTCCTTACATAATTTTTGTCCTATTACGATTATGTAAATGGTCCTAACGAACCTGTGGTGTTTGTTATGAGCCCTTTCAAGCTTTTGCTAATATAGGACACAAAGCATGAAATGGAACATGCCTCATTAGTCTTTAAACCCTCGGAGCTGTACTTCTGTTGTCCTTGGGTCCGCCCCCTCGCTCTTTTGCTTTCTGATTCTCATGCTCCCCTGCCCCCACCCCACCCCCGCCTCAGTCCAGCTTCCAGTTGCTGTATGGGAATTATTTGCTTTTAGTGGAAGGTGCCATCTTCATGAAGAAGACAAAGGACACCACAGACTCAGAAATGACAGAACTAAGTTACTAAGTTGCAGTCCATGAAGTACACAGAGCTTACCGCCTGTAGATGCGGGGCTCAGCTTTGAGCCTCTGCTAATGCCAAGGAGGAAGATGGCTGTGTCCTAAGCCCCTACTACATACTGTATCCCCCCCCATCCCTGCTTTTACCCCCTTTCCATTAAATCTTAACAGAAGAAGAGAGCCGGGCTCTTCACTAGAGTTAAGAAGCCTGGGTGAGCTGTGGCTTCTGCATTGCTTTATTTACTGGGGGGTTGGGGGGGAGTGTGAAGATGGGGTGGGCTTTGTGTTCACCAAGTGAATTTAGTTAATCTGCCCAGACAGGAAATTAGCAGTCTAAACCGCCTTGCCATTAGACAGACACGACCCAACAGCATTTGGAGAGAAAGTATGGCGGCAGCCCTAATTTCTCAAGTGTCCTGTAATCAAAAAGAATGAAGTCAGAAAACGGAAGTCAATATTATCTCAAGCTACAGGGGCACCCCTGTTCTCCCCCTTGTCCTGCTTCATGAATTTAAATGCTCCATAAGGCTAACTGTACATTAATCGGGACATTAATCCGTGACTACTGTGTGCAAATGCTGTTCTGAGGGTTGGGGGGGGGGTAGTTGGGATGGTGGTGGTGGTGACAGCTATGTAAAGCTATGTAAAGATCTCTGCCCAGAGTTCGATGTCAGCAGGGAGGGAAGGGGTCCTCTGCTTGACTAAGCACAGGTAGGCAGTGCTGAGGTGGGGCTCTGGACTGGAGTCAGAGGAGGGCAGAAGGCCACATCCCAATTTAACATTCATCGGTAGACCAAGAACTGGATTTATCTGCTAAGGAGATCTCTTCAAACTCTTGCTCAACTAAGAACTGGCCTAGGAAGCCATTGTAGTTTACACCACGGGGAGGAGCGGTTAATTACTGGCTGTGGGGTGGGGCCTAAGAACCTGCTTCTCCAACAGATTTTTGTATTTGGGAAGCATAAGTTTAGAAACAAGGGATCCTTCCACCCCATTTACATAATCATTAACTTTGTAGAGTGCACTCAGCAAGTCTCACAAATTAGGCTCCCGCTGGGCATGGGGATTTCTCTGGGGGAAAAGCTATCCCTGCCCGGCAGGGAATGTTGCTTAGTGGGGTATATGGATGTTAATCAACAGCCACAGAAGGCGGATTCAACTGCAAAGCCCATAAAGGTTCCAGGGAGGACTCGAGTTAGGAACTGGAGCTCCAGGGAGGACTCAAGTTAGGAACCGGAGCCTGTGGCCATGTTCCCAGAGGAGGAGGGAGGAATGGCCTCACTGAGAGCAATGGACAATTTATGAGGATACCATAGCTTCCACCCTGAGGTCCCACGGTAAAGGCTTACTTCCTAACTTGGTGTTCCTGTGGGTGATGGATTTATAAGAGGTGGGGTCTAATGGGAGGTCTTCCAGGTTACCGGAGGCAGGCTCCGGAAGGAGGTGGCGCCCCACATCCTTCCTCTCCTCTTTTCTCTTTCTCCTCCTGGATCGTGGTGAGTGACGTTACTTTCCCATGCATTTTCACTAGGCTGTGTTGTCACAGGTCCCAAAGCAATAGAGCTGAGCGGTCATGGGCTGAAACCTCCAAATGGGGTGAGCCAGCACAACCCTTCTCTCTTTATAAATTGACCAGCTTCAGTATTTGTTCCAGTGACAGAAAGCCAGTTCACACAGACGAAGAACATATTATCAGCCAGAGGACTGTGCTCCATGCCTGAGATAAATGACAGGTCTCAGACCCACAAATCCTTCCATCATCAAAGACTGTCTAGAACATTCCTTCTATTTGTAACCTTGGCTGAAGCCAGGCTTTCCTCCCTCTCCCCCCGAGGCCACCTTTCCATCTGTAGCTTCACCTAGCAGATCTCTCATCACTAAGACTTGCAAGCAGAGTTGAGAACTTTGTTCTCTTATCCCCAGAGACCCTGCATGGGAAATGTAGAGGACCATCTGGACTCGGAGGGAGCTGGGGTTTGAGACTGGCTTGTAGAGGCCTTTGGGTTTTGATATCCATATAGGCCTAAGGAATGAGAGCCCAGCTCTAAGGGGTGTGGCAAAGCAATGGAGTAGGAGGCCACATTTGACGGATGCGAGCCAATAGTTAAGACTTTAAGATGCCATCCCTCAGGTTCTATAGCAGGTGTTGGGCCAGGACATCCTTGCCTGTTGCACAGAGTTAACGAACCCTTCTAGGACATGAAAGGAAAGCAAACTGCAGGCCACACAGGGCTTGTTGGTCAGCTTCCTGTTGCTATCGATACATTACCTTACAGAAACAGCCCAGTGGAGAAAGAATATAGTTTTGTTCCCTCCTGACATGGAGGGCATGCTAATACAGTGTTCATGGTAGAGGAAATGTTAGGTGGAGGTTATTCACATCACAGTGGATCAGAAAGCAAGGGGTGAGGGGAGTGAGGAGAAGGGAGGGGGAGGAGAGGGCGTAGGGAGGGAAGGGGAGGGGGAGAGGGAGAGGGAGAAAGGGAACAGGCAGGGAAGGAGGGGATGAGCGAGAGAGAGAAAGGAGGAAGGGGGTAGAGAGAGAGAGAAAGAGAGAGAGAGGATGGTGAAAGAGAGGAAGGGAGAAGGGAGGCAGGAACTAGGGTCAAGATAATAATAACCTTTAAAGTCTCAACTCTAGTAAGCTATTTCCACCAGTTAGGATCCACCTCTTAAAGGGTCCACAGCTTCCTCATATAGTGCCACCAGCTAGAAAGCAAGTATTCAAACACATGAGCCGTGTGTGTGTGTGAGTGTGTGTGTGTGTGAGTGTGTGTGTGTGTGTGTCTCTGTGTGTGTGTGTCTCTGTGTGTGTGTGTCTCTGTGTGTGTGTGTCTCTGTGTGTGTGTCTCTGTGTGTGTGTGTGTCTCTGTGTGTGTGTATGTGTGTGTGTGTATGTGTGTGTGTGTGTATGTGTGTGTGAGTGTATGTGTGTGTGTGTCTCTGTGTGTGTGTGAGTGTGTGTGAGTGTGTCTGTGTGTGTGTATGTGTGTGTGTATGTGTGTGTGTGAGTGTATGTGTGTGTGTGTCTCTGTGTGTATGTGTGAGTGTATGTGTGTGTGTGTCTTTGTGTGAGTGTGTGTGTGTGTGTGAGTGTGTGTGTGTGAGTGTGTGTGTGTGAGTGTGTGTGTGTGAGTATGTGTGTGTGTGTGAGTGTGTGTGTGTGTGTGTGTGTGTTATATTTAAAACAGAGTCAGAGTGCTTTTCCTAGGGAGCCCACCAGAAAGCAACAGGAAAGGGCATCACCGATAAAACTTTCGCTTCCATGTGGCCCAGGGTAGCTGCATTGCAATGGCTTATCCTACAGCCTTCAGAACTCACACAGGGGACTAGAGAGATGGTTCAGAGGGTTGGCACCATCTTCATCTTCTTGTAGAGGACCTGAGTTCAGTTCTCAGTACTCAGATTGCCCGCTCACAACTGCTTGTGAATTCAGCTCTGGGGGGATGTAATGCCCTCTTCTGGCCTCAAGGGGTATTACAATTATGTGCACATGCTTTTACACACACACACACACACACACACACACACACACACACACACACACACAGAGTGATACACATAATACAAAACTAAATCTTTTTTTTTTAAAGCATTGTTGTTACTGCCATTTTGCTTGCTGAAAGAGGTGACAGGCACCAACATCCTTGGTTGGCTGGCATCATTTTGGTGGTGTGTCCCTGAGACAGTACGAAAGGGCTGAGACAATAAGTTACTTAAGCCTCACCCACAAATGCAGGCACGCACGCACACGGGAGGTGGAGGAAGGCTAATGCAGCAGCTAGATGCTCAGGGTCCTGTACTAATGACTGGATATGGAAATGTTCACGCTGGTTACCAGCTTCCTCCTCCTCAGCTCAGAGAGCCAAGCACACTTCTAAAATCCATGCATGGAAGATCAATCTGCAGTGCATGGCTGTGCTAACAGCTCTGAGGGCCACTCCCCAGACCTGGCTCCCCACTCTGACTCTTCCACAGCTTAACCATTTCCACACGACTTGAGGAAAGCTGTTTAAATGTGTCCGGCCTAATCATCATGGATTATGTGTGTGTGTGTGCTTATTGGGTAGCTCTTTCCCACTCCAGCTTATGGAGTCTTCAGGGACCACCAGGCCTATTAACCCAAATGATTAGAATTTGCTGGAATGGCTGAATGCAGCCTGGCAGGCCCAAGGCTCAGAAAGGAGCCAAAAAAGTTCTATGAGTTTCTGGACTTCTGGCAACTTTGAAGAATCTGAAAAATCTGGAAGAACGTCATAAAACAGAAGCTTCTACAGCCTTGAAAAACCCGTTGGCCTGGTGCTAATTTCCAACCACAGAATGAAGTCCAGTACATAAGCATGAGCCTCACAGTCCCTCGTTTGGAATGCCGTTTCCTAGCTCAATCTATCTCCTTATTCAGTTCACTCACCCCTATGGGGAAATAACAGGGACTCAGCACCACCTAGGTGTCTCAGCTTCTCCAGAGTACACTGGCATCACCTCCTGACAGAGCTCACACATTTGCTTGATTTTTAAAGATTCACCTTATTTTCAATTATGTGTCTATGTGTGCATCTGGCTGTGGGTATATGCATATGAGTGTGCAGTTGCCCATAGTGGCCAGAAGAGGGCGTCAGGTCTCCAAGAGCTAAAGTTAAGGGTGGTTGTGAGTCTCCCTATATGGGTGCTGGGAGCTGAACTCGGGGAGTAGGTAAGAGCAGTACTCGATCACAGAGCCATCTCTCCAGGCCATTTGTATAACTTTTAACCAAACATCTGACTCCTCTCTCAAGAGCACAAATCTCTTTATAACTTGGGACGCTGTCTTATTTATGGTCGCACCTCCAATGGGGCTGAGTATAGACAGAGGGACAGCATTGAGTTTTTAAGGAATAAAATGGGATTCTATCCATGGATTGAACAAACCAACCATCTAAGAATCAGTCTGAAAAGTAACTTAATGGGCAGACAAGCACTCGGCAAATGCTGAGACATAATACAAGTGCTTATATATTACTGTGAAAAGTGGGAGGTGGTAGATCAAAACCAATTCCTGGCGTCAAGATCTCCCCATGGATCAGCGAGGTTGGAAGGCATTAGTCAGGCTAAAAAGGCTGGAACATAAATTCTCTCCTCCCCAGTGCAGGGGACCAGGTGATTGGACACTGGCATTTTTATTGGAATTGATCCGTTAACTCAGAATTTATTATGGGACGTTTCTCTAATTGCACAAAGTGAAGAAGTTCGGTCAAAGGCTGCATGCGAAGATGCAAGAGGGGGCCTTCTGCAGCCAGTGCTCTCCTATGAGCAGCTGACTCCAAGGATCATGAACGTGGCTGCTGCTGCTCTCCTGAACTCATGGTGGCTGTGGTCACCCACACCAGACCCATACCAGACCAAGCCAGGAAAAAAAAATTCCAGTATGGATCTGGAAGGGGCTATGGAGGTCTCAGCCCAAGCTGGGGAACTGTCAATGGCCTGGGGGTGGGAGTGGGTGGAGGGGGAGTCACTCTTCTTTGGCAGATGCACGTGTGCCCAGGAAATGAACCTACACCCATGTGCCTATGGATGGCAGGAATTCGGTTCTATGAGTTAAACAATAATTAAAAGAGAAAACATGAGATTTGATATGGGTTGGGTGGGTCTTTGGGGGAAATTGAGATGGGTATGATCTAGATATATATTGTATATGTGTATGAGATCTTCGATGAATAATAAAATATAAAAAGAAAGAATCATAAATGATGTTCTTATGTGCATCAAGAAGCCAGGAAGATCTCTGTCCATGGTGGATTATAGTATGGGTGAGTTCAGCACCTCTTCGGGACAGGTATCTTTAGGCTCTGATGTACGTGTGTGTGTGTGTGTGTGTGTGTGTGTGTGTGTGCGTGCTTGTGTATAAGTTCCATCATGCTGGATTGGAGTTCAAATGGTAGCCATAATTTCATTCAAATTTCCTCTTTGGGGATGGTTCTAGAGATAGTTCTGGACATTCTAGGGCAAGGTAAGAAGCAGGGCTGGAGAGCTAGCCTGGGCAGTCTACAAGACTAAATAGAATATTTCTGAAGATACAAATGTATCCTTAGACATTATCCAGGAAAAATCTAATCTGGGACTTAGCTGAAATGTCTCCTCTTCCTTCCCCTTCCCCTCTCCCTCCTCCTTCCTCCCCTCCCTCCTCTTTACCCTCCCCTCCTCTTCCCCCCTCCTCCTTCCCCAAGTTTCTCACTCTTGTTCTCAAGTAGCTCTTGTGAAACTATTCAAGATAAGGTGGATGACCCCAGGCGTATTAAAGAGGGAATCAATCATGGGCTCTTATTTGCTAAGTGGAGAGGAATTCAGGATTCCCAAGGTTGGGAACTGGCAGTTGCCATGGCTTTGTTCTCAATACTTTGGGTGAGACATGACTACATAGCAAGGGCAAGGAAGGAGACGTTTTCATGTCTGTGGCCAGAGTTGAATCCCTCAAGTTGGACAGAGACATTGAGAACAATATATAGACACCTCTCTCCTATCTTTCATGGTGAACCACTAAAGAATGTCAGCTTGACAGTCTGGGATACAGCACATGGGGTAAAGCGCCAGCCATAGGAGGATAAAGATGTGCATTTAGCTCCTTAGCACCCAAACAGCATAGGATGCTGGCATCCCCAATGCTGGGGAGACACAAGAGATCTCTGGAGTCCAAAGACTGCCACCTTTGCTGAATCTGTGGAGGATGGGAGGGAGGGAGGGAGGGAGGGAGAGAGGGAGGGAAGGAGAGGGATGAAAATAGAAGACAAACAGAGTATCTGCAGAAAGTGCTTGGCACTTGAAAAAGAAGCCAATCTATAAATGTAAATGATGTGTGCATAATTCTTATCATGAGAAAACACGCCTGGGAGGATAGGAGATGATAGATACGAATGTGCCCTGGAAAACATGAAGCATCCTCCAAATGCAAGGGAGAACTATGGAGCGCTGAGCCAGCCCGCTTGATGGGAATCATCATGCCCACAGACAGGGTCTGCTCTCCCACCCATCTACACCTATGTGTGTGTGTGCCTTGTGAGTTCCCAAATCTTTCCCTCTGGCATCCATAATTCACACTCTTCTTGGTGAGTTAAATGTTTTAAACTTCACAGTGGGGGGTGGACGCATAAGGGAAGTTTCCCTTCCAGCAGTAACAACAGTGGTTATAATTCTCAGATGCCAAGCCCAAACCATATTTTCTTAAGGACGTGGTACAGTGTTACAGCATGACTGCATGACAGACCGTAAAAACTCGAGTCTGTCTGTCGAATTCTTCATATGGTGCTGTTTCCTAAAATAAATAAATAAATATATATATATATATTATTCCACCCAAACACAGCACGGCAGGGCCATTTGAGCACTAAGAGAGTCATCAAACATCCCTGTTATACTGTTTTAATTATAAGCTGCCCCCTTTTCGGGCTTATTTCAATAGATTATTGCCCTGCTGTGTAATGCTGTGTATAAAGCAACAGCAGTCTCTCTTGCTGGTGTATTGTGGAAATTAAAATTCTCAATACTACCTCAGTAATTAATTTCCAAAAGAGAAACTAGTTTCGTTTAATAAAGAGATTAATGGAAAGGTAGCAGATTGGTGTGTTCCTCGGGAGCCAGCCTCCCCCTGCATCATTTGCTCAAACTCGAATAATGGAACCAGTCCAAAGGACTTGGTGAATCTGGCCACAGTCAGTTCTATTTCATTTAGCCTAGAAATGCCTTGGGAGAGATGGGAGGAGCTCAGGAAGCCTGAGTGGCTGACCTCTCGAGAAGGATGCTGCAATCTGTGTAGAGCTGAGATCACATGTTGAGTGGCAAGGCTGGGCAGGGCAGGGGAGGTAGCCAGAGGTGGCCATGAGGCTATGTATGGAGTCCCATCTGTAGGGGTGTGGGTAGAGAGGCAGATGGTGCTCGAGTTGGTACAACCTGACCCACGGATATCAGCACTATCCTCTATGTGCTGCTGAGTTCTGTCAACTTGACACAACCAAGAACCATCTGAGAAGTGGGTCTCAGAGGGAGGATTATCTACATCAGCTTAGCCCATGAGCATGTCTTACTTGTACATTGATAGGGGGAAGACCCAGTGCACGGCGGGTGGTGCCATTTCAAGGGCTGGACCCCAGGTGTCTAAGGGTAAGGAAAACTGGCTGAGGGCTGAGCAATGGATCCGGCAGCAGATCTGGCTGTCTTCACTCCTGTCTGCTTTGGACTGTGGATGTGATGAGCCGCTCAGCTTCACGCCTGAACTTCCCCTCAGTGATGGACTGTAACCTTGAACTGCACTGAGCAAACCCTTTTCTAAGTTGCTGGTCAGGATATTTTATTGCAGCCACCTGAAATGACACTAGGACATAATTACCTTCTCCAGTGTGCCTGACTCATGCTATTTACTCTTCATGCCATTCCCTAGGCAGTGCGCATCACCGTCTTCAGCCTCACAGTGTATAGGAGAACACTAAAGTATAGAGAGATCTTATAGGTGATAAAGAAGTAGGGCTCAGGACCAAAATTCTGAAAACACGGCCCGCATACTAATCGAACACCCGGGCATTGTTTCTAGGGCCAGTCTCTCCACTACACAGGCAGGTGGGAAGAGTGGGTCTTTTGTTTAATGACAGAGGAATACAGAAGGAAGTAAGGGTTACTCAGATCCTAGGGACCACATCTTCCTTTACCTCTCTTGCTGCACCACAGCCAAGATGGAGATCAAAGCCCGAGGAAGTGACAAAGGAACACAGATGTTTGAGCTACGTGCATGGTGGTGGGCTAACCAGAGCTTCCAAACCATGCTAGGGATTAACTCTGGGATTATAGATCCTCCAGGGATGACAGAGCTCCTCATTTGACAATCAGCCTCAGGCGACCATAGACAACAAACACCCATGGTACCAGGTAGTACCATGAAGCTGGAATCCCCATGCACTCTCCTCCCAGATGCACACAAATCTCCATGTATACTTCCTCCAAAGCCTTTCTGAGTTTGGGTAAACCATCATGCATACCGGGCCAGGGACCCATCTTCTCTTGGTACCCACAGTACTCTGTTCTCTGACACCACCTTTCTTTCCCTAATTACAGTGAAAGAGTCTTATTCTCCAGGTTAACCCCATCTCCATCCTCCCAAGTCCAAACGGATGGCCTGCCACAGTACAGGGAATCAATATTTGAGACACACAAGACAGCACATCTATTTATTCGGCAATAAACATATACAAATCCACAATGATAAAAAAGAAGGGGATGAGCCAGCCACAGAGGGAAGAAGTCAACATTACCTGGACTGCAGGGAACAGAAGAACCAGGGGTAATCCACTTAGCAGGAAAATGAAACCCTTCAAGCTGAGATCCCATAGGAAGAGAATCTAATAATAGAGAAGTGGATTTACTCTGGGGCCTCCTGGGAATGCTCAGGGCCAGGTCACTCTGAAGACTAGAGCATGAGACCAGAAGGCTGAGGGGCAGTGTCAGGTAGCTGACAGGCCCTAGTAGGAATACCCATGTATCAACATGACTGTCCCTTCACCAAATCAGGCAAGAGGGTTCTTTTCTTAAAGGAGTAGACCAAAGACGCCCCACCATATTGTTGAGCTCAGGCTAAGTTACCCCATGAGGCATAAAATGGTGTGTTTTGAAGCTATCTCATGCCCTGGATGACTATTTTACAAGGATCCTTTGACTCCATTCTGAGGGAGAAAGAAGACTGCAGCCCCAGGGTGGACCCAGAGACTTCTGAGTCTATCAGGTACCGCCATCCATCACAGATGGATAAATGACTCATTCCAGGAGTAGAAAAGGGCTCCCTCTAAAAGTTTATTGGGGAGAATTGAAAATGCAGGGGGTATGTGGGCATAGAAAAAAATAACATTATAAGGGAAACCCATCCCAGGAACTTACTATACATGGCAGGCCAAGAGAATGGACCCCAGAAGAAGAAGGGTATCAACCTATCATCTGCCCCTGCTAAGGGTATCAATGACTCCAGGACTCCATGAATCAGATCCACAGTCTGATCATGAACAGGGATCTGATTCACTGTTCCCTGCTCCTGACTCATTCTTACTACATACCTGGTTTGGTCTCTAGAGCTTGGATTCTGAAGCTATGCTCACAAACTTGGCACCAGCAGCTTCCTGGTGGCACTGGCTATCTATCTATCTATCTATCTATCTATCTATCTATCTATCTATCTATTTCTCTCTCTCTCTCTCTCTCTCTCTCTCTCTCTCTCTCTCAACTCTTTCTCAGCACTCTTTTGAAACCTTTTGAGCTCTGAGCTCTGCTGTAGCCTCTTTAACTTGTATTTATTATATAACATGCACACACACAAACAGAGAGAGAGAGAGAGAGAGAGAGAGAGAGAGAGAGAGAGGGAGGGAGGGAGAGAGAATGGAGATTTACTGTGTGCTGTGTGGTATGTGATATGAGAGTTAATATTGGTAATTAAGATTGGAATAATAATTAAAAAAAAAAACCCTGCTTCATCTCAGCCAAGCTACCAAGGTAGGCCGATTTTATGACAAATTGGTGTCATTAAACCTGCTAAGCCTTGTGAATTTACTGTTACTCAATAAATTCTGACATTGTGGAAAGACAAGCATTTCTGTTTTGCAGGCAGAGTGTGCTCATGACATATATGTATATTCTGAAAGAGGGGCTGGACAGGAGAGGGTAAAGTTTATACACTGATTGGTCAGACACATGCCTTTTGAGTGTGAGAGACTTGACTCCTCCAGGCAGGAGTGTCCTGATTTCTTGTCTAGAGAAACTGATTCTTCCAAGAGAAAATCATTACAAGCACTGGCGGTAGCATCAGCTGCACTGAGGCATGTCAGCTAACATGCTGTCCACACCAAACTCCTAATGAGTCTGCTCATGCTCTAAAGATAACAGGCAGCCGAGAATTACAACATGTGATCAGAGGTTCTCAAGCTGCAGAGACAAAAGCAAAAGGGAGAGAGGATTAGAAGCCACAGAGAACAGATGAACACTTAAAACAAAACAAAACAAAAATCCCGTATAAATAAAGACTTTGAAGAGAGAGCTTACTGTACTGACAAAACAAGGACGCCTACTAAAAAGAACATCTGCAAGAGGCAGAGAGATCAAACAGCCATTGAAACCACAATAGCAAAGAGCAATCAATATTTGAATAGAATAGCCAGAAGATGAAACCTAATAAGTAAAAATTATTTTTAAAAGACAAGAGCATAAAGAGATATGAAGGATAAATGTCTTAGGTAAGTGTCTTAGTCTATTCCTGCACAAACATCATGACCAAGAATCAAGTTGGGGAGGAAAGGGTTTATTTAGTTTACACTTCCATGTTGCTGTTCATCACCAAAGGAAGTCAGGACTGGAACCCAAGCAGGTCAGGGAGCAGGAGCTGATGCAGAGGCCATGGAGGGATGCTACTTACTAGCTTGCTTCCCCTGGCTTGCTCAACTTGCTTTCTTATAAAACCCAAGACTGCCAGTCCAGGAATGGCACCACTTACAATGGGCCCTCCCTCCTTGATCACCAATTGAGAAAATGTCCCATGGCTGGATCTCATGGAGGCATTTCCCCAATTGAAGCTCCTTTCTCTGTGATAACTCCAGCCTGTGTCAAGATGACACAAAACCAGTCAGTACAGTAAGAAAACTGGATACAGCCACCAGGAAGCACAAGATTGATTTAAGGATGTGTCCAACCTAGAATTCTATACCCAGCTGAGCTGGCAACCCTTGTTGCCTGTTATGCCAAATACATAGCCACTTGAGCAGGGCTGTCAAGGACTCCATGAAAGATGTTAACAAAGGCAAAGGAAGAAATCTATCTCATGATGCATTTTAAGACCTCAAGGAGTACTTTACAGTTAATATTCAATAACAAGTGTTTGTTTTTCCTCTTCCTATGTATGTAGTGTTCCTGTGTTAAAGTGTATGGGCACATGTGTGTGTGTGTGTGTGTGTGTGTGTGTGTGTGTGTACGCATGCCTGTGGAAGCCTGGGGTTGATATGAAGTATCTTCTTCCTCATTCTTCTGCCTTGTTTGTGAAGGTTGTTTTTCTCACTCAGACCCAGGGCTCACTAGTAAGACCAGTTTCACTGGCCAGCTTGCCCCAGGTGTGCCTCTGTCTCCACTCTCTTTCCTGTGGGTTTGGGGAAATCTGAATTCCAGTCCTCTTGTTGATATAGCTAGAGTGTGGAGCCATCTCCTCAGGACCCTAATAACAAATATTTAGAACAGCAAATAAAACTGAGGTAATTATGAACTCCGGGAAAATAAAAAAATGTATATAACACATAAAATTTCATCAGAGCAGCCAAGATAAATGTGATTTAAAGTAGATTCTTATTATTGCCACAGAATATAGCTGGAAGGGACAATAAACTACATGTGCCATTTAAGAGCTAAATCTTCACTTTCAATATGAAAAAGCAAATGTCTTAATCAAAGTTATAGGATAACAGCGTAATGACAGCATATTTATGGGTTGAGAAATATGTAGATAAATAGGAAGATGGATGTACTAGAAGGGATTTAAGTACTTTCTTTAGCAAATAGAAATTACAGGTGGGCACAACACAAACTCTATAAGCCATGATAGACACACACACACACACACACACACACACACACACACACATTGAATATATATTTTTTCAACTAAAACCAGACATCATTAGCCAGTAGAAATTTGAATCCTGTGTCTGGGGCCAACTCCAAGCCTTACAGTTGCCCTCCATATGGGGTCACTGGTGGAAGATTGAGAAAACCACATGTAATCAAGAATTGAGGTTGGAGCCAGCCATGGGAAGATGATGAGTCTTACTTTAGGCATTCAAAGGGGAAGTGGTTAGGTGCTCAGGGTCTTGGTATTAGATAATAAAATTCTTGAAGAGTTAAACTGAACATGTGCATGGGAGACTTTCTGAAGCATTTGGTTCTATCTGCTTAATCCCACTTTGTTGCTTATTGGTGATTGGGCCACCAAGCCTATTGGCTCCAGTCCACTGGAGTGGATTTGGAGTGGAGCTGACTCACATAGCTCTGGACTGGGGCTCTAAGGATGTATCTCTGCCATCCTGCCAACCTGTGCTACTAACCATGAGCTGGAGAACCATGGAGGGCAGAGTGGAGGGAGCAAAGTCCTCAGAGCAGAAGTGGCAGGTGGCAGCCACACCACATCCCATTGCTGGCCATCCACACCCCAATGTTAAGGGGCTTGTTTCCCATATCAGCCATACGGAAACGGGATGCCATGAAGTAGCCAAGACCCTTTGAATGAAGAATGGCTAAGTAACACATCCCCAGCTGAGATCTGCCAAGCCTTTGCATGCCTCCAGAGAGAGAAATGAGGGAGGAAATGGATATTTTCTAAAAGGCAGAGCTGAGTTTAGAACAACACTCCTGGCCTGATCCCCTGACAGTAAAAGGTCACTGTTCCATATTCATTGACCCTGGAACTGTGGAAAATGTTAAAGGAGGAATTGGACAGCCATCTCCAGCTTGAGAGTGTTCTGTGTGGAAATGTGAAATTGTGGCCTTCTGTAATTATTCACCTACCCTGGAGATTATGAAAACACCAGTATCAAAGAGCTCAGAGGCCCACACCTTAGCCCACCCATCCACTCCCTGTTCCCTGGCACAACCATCCCTAGCACGATCCCCATTTCTGCCCTGTCCATTTCTTACTCCCTATCTGCTTTTTTAACAAGTGTCGCCGAGTCCCAGCTCCTGTGCTGAATCCTAAGGATACCACATTGAAAACGTAATATTTCTATCTCATTTGGGTCATGTAGCATGCAGCCCTTCTGAAGATGATTGATGTCCTATCAATTTAGGTGGCTGCCTTGAAATACAATCATATTAAAACCTAACGAATTTAAGCTAATAGTCATTTCCCAAAATTAGTGGCCTGTGCCAACAATGTAAAATGATGGGAGAGAGCATTTAAAATCATTGAAACCACTCCCAAATATTCTAGAAACATCCACAAAAGGCAAGCAGTTGATGTTTGTGTTGCAGTTACTCCAGTGAGCTTAGGAAATGCCCAACTCATGAATTTATGAAGAAAGCCTTTCACTTTGAAAATTATATGTATATGCATATATATGTACTTTCCCTATTTCTTTCTGCCTTTTTCTAGTTCAGACTTCTTTGCTTACTTTAGAAAGGGGTTCCCCAGGTGAGGCTGGGGGAAACCTGTGAGAGCCCTTTCTGAGGCTGGCAAAAAGATCCGGATCTTTTCAAATGCAAAGTGGATTCCTTCTTCCGGGTGTCTCAAAATCTAATTAGGAAAACCCCAGGCTCTTTACCTGGAACTGCAAGATATTTGAAAGGATGTGTGGGCTCCTCTCCTCAAACAAAATGCCTCTTCCCTAAGTCTGACTTTATTGACAAGTATTTCAGGAGAGATAGCAAAGGAATTGCTTTTAACGTGACTCAGAGCCCTCCTGCACATTCTATTATAGAGCAGTCACGGGACACACGCATGGGGCTTTCATGTCTTCTTCCCCAGGGGGCTTATGGAGATGGAAGCCATCACCCACCACGATGTCTGGAGAGTGAAATACAGAGCCGATGACTTGAAGATCAGCCCCATGCCTGTGCCTCCAAGGGTTCCTGCTGTGACCTCTTAACATTTGATATAGGTGACTGTAGTCTCAGGGAATGAGCCAGCTGTGTGTCTTCCGCTTGGATATTTCTAGAACCTCCTGGGCCTCGTATCATTTGATAATGCCTTGCTGTGCCAGTTTCACGCACCACACCACTTATTCCATGAAGGCCTGTGTGGTTTTGGGGGTGGGGGGGGGGGAGGTCTCCAAAACGGGACTGAACAAACCAGACGAGCGAAGGGGATACACATTTGTCAGAGCTTTCAAGATTCCTGAACGAGTGTGGCTCCTTGTCCTTGGAAAGCACACAAACAAGTCCAGACACTGCCAGTTGTGCTTTGGAGACAAAGATGGGTCCCAGAGAGAAGCCTCTAGCTTGCAGAGAGGTTAAGTTAAAGACCTGGACCATGGTCATCACAGTGGGCACCCAGTTAAGGACACTCTGTCTTCTCATTGCCTCTAAGGAGGTTCTTTGATCTTCGGTGATCCTATGAGAAACTATTCCGGGGAAAGACGACTTAGGAAAGAAAAGAGTTATTTGGCCTGTGATTCTAGGTTTCTAGGGAAGTCAAAAGGAGGAACTTAAAGCATCCCATTCACAGTAGGGGCCATCGGGAGGGAATAAGTGCTTTTATCCCAGATTGCTTGCCCTCAGGTCGCTTTCTTCATGCTCTTCCATTGCAGGACACAGTCCAGAAAATGGTGCTGCCCACTTCGGGTGGCTCTTTCCAACTCAATTAACCTTTAAAGCAATTCTCCACAGGCAAGCCCACAGGCCCAACCTGTTCTAGATAATCCCCCATTGAGACTCTCTTCCCAGATGAACCCTGGTTGAGGCCAGTTAACAGAGTTAACAGCAGAGAAGGGCGTGTTGTGTGTGCCCGTGCCTAGCATGCATGATCTACATGGAACTGGATCTTGGTGTCCCTGCCTGGCTGTGGAGAAGACTGGCCACGCCAGTGGAAATCTGAACTCCTCTCCTGAAATCTGAGTGTTCAGGGAAGTGGACAAAGGATCTGTCAGGCCAGTTCATTCCGGTGGCCACACCTGAAGCTACCAGTGCCCCGAGTCTCCGGGATCATAGCCACTCAGAGACCCAGCTTCCATATGCTTTAGGAGCTTCTGGACCAACATCTGACTTCATCTAAGTAGTTTTTGTTTTTGCTTTTTAAAGAGTCAATATATTATATGAAGTCATGGAACAAAAAATACGTGACAAGATAAGATGCCCTTGATGGTGAGAAGGGGCCTGGTTGGGAGGGGTTGTGGGCAACATCATAGAAACAGCAGGTTTCACAGGTGTGATTTCTCTTCTCCGGCTATTCAGAGCGTGGTCTGGCAGTCTAGTATCATGGGTATCACCTGGGAGCTACTTCGAGACCTAGACTCTTAGCACCCAGCAGGCAGATGCTGTAAGGCACAGAGCTATGGAGTCACGTCCTGGAAAGGGTTAGCCTAAAAGTAACCAAACAGCCTGGCTCGCAGATTCCTTCAGGGGAAGCTGGTTCACACAGAATCCATGGTGCCAGAGAGAAGACCAAGAAAGATTCTAGGGTTTCCAGGGCTAGATGCTCACAAGCATTTTGTTCTTTCTAGGATGCTGGACTCCTAGCCCTGCACATCCCTTGAGGACTTTTCTTTGAAATATACTTTTACACAGCATCTCAGATCAGTGTTGTTAAAACTGGGTCTTCTAATTTACTCTCAGATCACTGTATCGTTTCCACATCAGGACCAACATTTCCCCCCATTAATTTATTTATTCATTCACTTTACATAGTCATATCAGCCCCCTCTCCTCCAGTCCCCCTCACACAACTTCTCCCCCACCCCCCGCATTCTTCCCATCCCTTCTCCTCTGAGAAGGGATCCCTTCCTTCCCAGTTATGAACCCATCCTGGCACATCAAGACACTGCAGGACTAGGCACATCTTCTCCCACTGAAGCAAGCCAGTGTAGTTCAGTTAGGGGAACGGGATCCACAGGCAGGCAGGAGATTCAGGGGCAGCCCCTGTTCCTGTCATTGGGCGGAACCAAATGAACATGCTGCATGTCTGCTACATACGTGTGGGGGTCCAGTCTGTGCTTACTCTTTGGCTAGTGGTTCAGTCTCTGGGAGCCCCCAAGGATGACCAACATCTTAAGTAGCAGGAGATGGAGAAGAGCTAGGAGCCGTGTGAAGTGGGGGTGGTGGGTACAGACCTCCCCCACCCCCCACCCCCCCGCGCAGCTTTGTGCTGAGTCTGCACATGCCCAGAACGCAAGCCAGGAAGCCAGGGCTGGCTGTCTTTGCAAGAACTGTAGAACTTACTATCAGACATCTAAAAGCCATCTTTTGACCTTCGGTAAGAATTATCCCAAGAAAGAGCCACGTGAACTTATCTTCTGTATAACTTTTAATTGTTAAAACCCATCAAAAGTCAGGCCCAGAGGGATGGCTCAGTGGGTGAGGGCCCTTGCTGCCCAGCCTGACAACCTGACTTTCATCTCTAAGGCCTAGCTGGTGAGAGAACAGATCTGTCTCCCACATGTTGTCTTTTGACGTCCATACATGTACGGTGGGATACTAGCACATGTGTACATAAATATAATTTGAAAAAAAATAAAGTTACTTATGAGTAACATCCATTAGGTTTCATGGAGACCCATCACCACCTGTCCTTAGAATTTCAGCCCTAAAGGAAGCTTGGCTCCCAGGTTTGAAGAAGGGCTATGATTCGTTGTATTGGAGACACAAGAAGTCTTTGGCTCTTAGCTCTGCTCTGAGTTGGGAGGTTTGCTGGCATTACGTTTTAAGCGGAACCATAGTGAGGCTGCCCAGGCAGAGTTTTGCCTCCTGACCTTCTCCTGCCTTATGTGAACCATTTCCAGCTGCTCCCAGGCTTGTGACACATTTGTCACTCCTTTGGGGGCAGTATTTATGAAGTAAATTTATCTAGCGTGGCGACACATAAGAAAAGCATATCTGCCGGCCATCTGATCAAAGATGCTGGAAAAAGAAGTGGGTGGAGTCACGCCCAGGGACTTATCCATTAATGCTGAAGATGCACCACCCAGCCTGCGTCTGGATCACTGTGCAGCTACCTCTGCCGAGTGTCGGAGAGAAGCTTTCCTGGTGGTGCTGCGAATGCTGGGAGTTTTTACGAGCTCCCTTTCACAGGAGAGAAGCCAGGCCTGGCGACTGTCACAGCTTTAAGATTTGTGCCAGTCTAACTCAGAACTTGCTCTTAACCATCATCTCCCTGTCCTCCATCTTATTCAAACCACCTCAGCAGCAGCAGCGGCAGCACCAGCAGCGGTGGTGTCTGTCCTTCTGTCCACAGCTGTAACTTTGGGGGCTTATGCCATTGAGATACTTAAGAACAAGGTAGAAGTGACAGGTAGCATTAATGACACAGCGGAAGCTTCTGTCCTCTCCCTAGCACCCTTTGTTTATATATCAAAGAGGACAGTGAACTTGCCCTCCTCAAAGGGAGGAGAGGCACCGGCGTGGAATGGAATCTTTCAGAGGCAGCGTTTGACTATGAGTGAAAGATTTATGCAAATGATAAAGTATGAGAACAGGTCACGTGTCTGTCGTTTATAGCATCGTGATGCGCTCTTATGCCATTAACTTTTAATTAACTCAATTAGGGCAGAATGTCTGAAACCATGATGAGCACACACAAACACTCCTGTTGGTGTCGTGCTAAATTAACGGCTCCGAATGGCAAGATCTCTTCTGGCGTTAATGGTTTCTCCGCCACAGAGCTGTTAATTGTCCTTGGCACCTACGTGTTGGTCACATCAGATATATGCCACCCTGTCCCCAGAGCCCACTCTTCAGAAATCCATACTTCAGACAAGAAAGATGAGCAAGGTGTGTTCATCTTTCAGAGCCTGCTCTCTGTTTTCAGCATGATGGCCCCACTGAGGTGTATCTCCTTGCTTCATCTTCACCCTGCTGCGTGCATTATGTATATATGTATGTGTACATATGCATATATGTGTGTGTGTATATGTGTCTGCACATTCGTGTATGTATGTATATATGTGTGTGTATATATGAGTATATGTATGTATATATGTGTGTATGTGTATATGTATATGTGTGTATTATTTATGTATGTATATGTGTGTATGTGTACATATGTATGTCTGTGTATGTGTATACGTATATGTGTATATGTATGTGTACATATGCATATATGTGTGTGTGTATATGTGTCTGCACATTCGTGTATGTATGTATATATGTGTGTGTATATATGAGTATATGTATGTATATATGTGTGTATGTGTATATATGTATGTGTGTGTATTTATGTGTGTATATGTGTGTATGTGTATGTATGTGTGAATGTGTATGTACGTATGTATGTGTGTATGTATGTGTGAATGTATATGTATGTGTGTATACACGTATGTGTGTATGTATATATGTGTGTGTATGTATGTATGTGTATAGGTATATATGTGTGTATACTGTGTGTGTATGTATGTGTATATGTATATATATGTGTGTATGTATGTATATGTATATATGTGTGTGTACATACCTATATATGTATATATGTGTGTGTAGTGTGTATGTATGTTTGTTTGTATGTATAGCCTGGAGTCTAATATTTCCTGCCTGTCTACATTAAAAAGATTCATCTGTACTCACCACTGCCTCTCAAAACCAGTGTTTTCCCTACACAGCAGGACAGTTGCACATATAACTTCACAGCATCTCTGACAATGTTCCTAAGACCTGAATAAGCACCTAGACACTGTCCCAGCATGGAGGAAGGATAGGCACAAATCCCACCCCTAGCCAAGGAACTACTGGCAATAGCTAGCTACACAGAGAGGGAGAGTCGGTTTCCTTTAAAGGTGTGGCCTCTGGTAGATAGAGCATGCTTCAGTGGATGGCTCCACACCCAGAGTGAATGAACAGCACCAATTGTACTTTATGGGTTAAAAAAAAGAATGCAGACACCAATGTGGGTAGGTATGGAATGGGAGGAAGATCTGGGAAGATTTGTGGAGGTGCATAAATATGGTCAAGATACAATCTATAGACTTCTCAGAGAAATAATAGCTTATATATAAGGAAGGTTCTTAAAAATCAGAACCCACAGCTGTTGTTGGGAGGCTGTTTTCAATACAATGTTACAATTTCAGCTAGGATAACCCTTTCTCTCTCCTTCTGAGACTATTAGCAGTAAAAATGTATTTCCATACTCAGGCATGGGCTGTGGGGCTGGAGAGCTGAGCTTTCCAGCTAAATCAATGTCCTCGCTCATCTTAATTAACATTATTTGTATTAGTCATTGTCTTTTAAAAAAAAAAGAGCCCAATAACCAGCAATTTGTGTTCAGTTATAAAGGCCCCGTTTAATTTATCACAACACACATTTAATCAAGAGTATTTGAGAATAAATCTTTAAAATGATCAGACTGGCTGGTGTGGAGCCCTGTGGAGCGGCTTCTCGCTGGGCTGGTTTCCTTGGCAATCTTTACGTTTTTACACCATGGTTCTGATGCCAGAGTCCTGGGACCCTTGGTGAACAAGAGCCTTGCCTTAGGGCTGAAGGTGGGGAGCAATTTCTTTGAAACTTGTAATTTAGGACCTCTTTGGACACTCCTCAAAGGAAAGGCTGATCCTCTAAACAAATCAGTAACCAAGAGGGCTGAGTCACGTAGGGTCCCAGACTACATGGCTCCCTTTTGCCCTTTTTGTCTCTTTGTCCATGATGGCTCATTTCACTTACTTTCTCCTGCTCATCTTGAGTAGCAAGGCCAACTACACTCCCTTCAAATGTCTTCCCCTGGGTTGGGGAAATGATTTAGTTGTTAGAGCACTTGTCTTAAAACTGAGGGCCTGAGTCCTGGTTCTTGGGACCTACCTGAAAGCCAGATACAGCAGCAGAAATTTGTAATGCTGAGGATGGTGAGCTGGGAGGATGGTGAGCTGGGAGGATGGTGAGCAGGGAGGATGGTAAGCAGGGAGGATGGTGAGCATGGAGGATGGTGAGCTTGGAGGATGGTGAGTTGGGAGAATGGTGAGCTGGAAAGAAGGTAAGCTGGGAGGATGGTGAGCTAGGAGGATGGTGAGCTTGGAGGATGATGAGCTGGGAGGATGGTGAGCAGGGAGGATAGTGAGCAGGGAGGATGGTGAGCAGGGAGGATAGTGAGCTGGGAGGATGGTGAGCAGGGAGGATAGTAAACTGGGAGGATGGTGAGCTTGGAGGATGGTGAGTTGGGAGAATGGTGAGCTGGAAAGAAGGTAAGCTGGGAGGATGGTGAGCTGGGAGGATGGTAAGCTGGGAGAATGGTGAGCAGGGAGGATGGTGAGCAGGGAGGATAGTGAGCTGGGAGGATGGTGAGCTGGGAGGATGGTAAGCTGGGAGAATGGTGAGCTGAGAGGATGGTGAGCTTGGAGGATGGTGAGCTGGGAGGATGGTGAGCTGGGAGGATGGTGAGCTGGGAGGATGGTGAGCAGGGAGGATGGTGAACAGGGAGGATAGTGAGCAGGGAGGATAGTAAACTGGGAGGATGGTGAGCTTGGAGGATGGTGAGCTGGGAGGATGGTGAGCTGGGAGAATGGTGAGCAGGGAGGATGGTGAGCAGGGAGGATAGTGAGCTGGGAGGATAGTAAACTGGGAGGATGGTGAGCTTGGAGGATGGTGAGTTGGGAGAATGGTGAGCTGGAAAGAAGGTAAGCTGGGAGGATGGTGAGCTGGGAGGATGGTGAGCTGGGAGGATGGTGAGCTGGGAGAATGGTGAGCTGAGAGGATGGTGAGCTGGGAGGATGGTGAGCTGGGAGGATGGTGAGCTGGGAGAATGGTGAGCTGAGAGGATGGTGAGCTTGGAGGATGGTGAGCTTGGAGGATGGTGAGCTGGGAGGATGGTGAGCTGGGAGGATGGTGAGCTGGGAGAATGGTGAGCTGAGAGGATGGTGAGCTTGGAGGATGGTGAGCAGGGAGGATGGTGAGCTGGGAGGATGGTGAGCTGGGAGGATGGTAAGCAGGGAGGTGGGAACAAGAGGATCCTTGGAGCTCACTGGACAGCACTTAGCCTACTTAGCAATGTTATGAGGCCAAAGAAGACTGTTCCAACTAAAAGAAATAAGGAGCCTGAGGACCAGCACTCAAGGATACCCTCTGACATGCATACTTAAACACACTTGTGTACACTCATTTACACCCAGACACAACATATACACACGGACTCATGAATGCACACAGTTCTTTCTTACCCCTCCCCCACACCATGATATCACATCCTGTATTCCTGCAGGCTCTCAAACTTTATCTTCGGTGATTTTATTTATTCACTGTTTGGTTCCTGACCAGGTAGCAAGGCTCCAGGCTCAGAGCCCAGGCTGTGGATCCCAGGGTTCAGGAAGGCCTAAGAGCTTCCAGAGATCAGAAACTAACTTTCCTTCATGGCAGAAGCCTCGCCACCTCCCCCGCCCCTTATTATTTTTAAATACTCCTTCTTAGTGCCCTTGGCCCGGCAAGAACTCTGAGCTGGCAATCCTTACCATGAAAGTACAGATAGGTCCCGGCGATCTCGGAGAATTGATTCCTCATAAATACTTAACAGCTTTATTTTAAAACCACTCATGTTGAGTTCATGTACGCATCAACTGTAACCCACAACTTCTCTGAGAAGTCGGGTTGGCATCAACTCCTTCTAGGCGTGGCCTATTCAAGTCGCCAGCTTCACCCAGCATACTATGGGAGGTATGTCCCTGACATTACACCATGCAATCCTCAGAGGAGTCTCAGGAATCAAGGCTCACTCTCTGGGTGAGGAGAAGGAAAAGCAACTTGGCTTGTTCAGTCAGGGCAAGGCAGAGTTGGGGATAGAGCTTAGCACAGCCCTCGTCACTGTGCCGCTGCATGATAAATATTATAAAATACCACACAAAAGGTCGCCTGTACTAAATGCAGTGAGCATCCATTCTGCTACAAAACCAGCAAAGTAATGGCTCTAAAAAGCCAAGCACTGACAGAGAAGCATAAGCAGAGGGTTTGGCTTCCCAGCCAACGCAGGCCTTATAGAAGGCACTGGGGTGGAGTAGGAGGGATTCAGTTAGCAGGATACATGAGCCATTCTTTTTGGGCATCATGCCAGTGTGTGGAGAAAGAGCCAAATCGTGGAATACATTATCAATGACATTCTCCAGTATTTAAGAAACTCACTAGCTCTTCATCTGTAGGAAAGCCATTCTCTACCTGGGCTCTGAAATTTACAGTACAGATTTATATAAATACCCCACAACTGGTCCTGGTTCAGAGCCAGGAAAGGGCCAGGAAGCCTGGCAGCATAGGGTCATCTTTCCACTTCTCTTAACTGTCAAACCCACCCCAATGGCCATCCAGTCTTGCTGAGAAGGCTATGACATGCCCAGACTTGGTACAATTAGCTTGGAAGGATGAATCCACCATCTTTCTGATTGGCAATTTCCTTTACAGGCAGGTTTTTGGTTTTTGGTTTTTTTGAAACAAAAGGAGAGGCTCTGTACATCTTGCTGCCTGCATGAGCCATCTGTCACAGACACCTTTGGGCAGTGCAGCCACAAGGAGTGCCAGGAACGCTTTGATCAACTGCAGTCAGACAAGAAAGAGCTTGTCTCTTGTTTTCCCTCTGACGAAGATGAGCAGCTCGCCTGACGCTTCCCCTATGAGGGACGTTTTTACAAGGGATTTAATTGAGCTTCTTAGACTTGGTAGGGGAATCAGTGATCTTTGTTGCTACCCATGAGCCAAAAGGCGTTTGGATGAGGCTCCAATCGAAGAAATGCCACATAAGCAAGGATCTGGGAGAATTGTTGAGCAGATTCAGGTTCGGGTTCTTTAAAGGTTTGTTTATACCTACGTCAGCCCACGCTGGCTCCAAGGTGACTTGGACACCTCAGCACGGTGATGTCTAATGAGAGACAGATGAAAGGAAGGATCAAAGGGAGGGAAAAGCAGGAGGAGATGAGAGAGCTAGCCAGCCTGAAGGATCTGGAGGGCCACGGATTTGACCTTGTATGTCTTGTTAGTCACAGCGAAGTGAACATGGTCAGGATATCAGACTGCTCCTGGTGGTGGTAATGAGAGAGAGAATCTCTGTGACCTCGAAGGAGTTCCCAGTTCTTGGGTCCAAAGACATGTGTACATTATCTTCCCGGAGATTGGAACCGTGCACGGTCTATCCCAATGCAAGGGACCACTAATGACTGGATGCCAGGCAGCGGGCTGTGTACATGCTCAGGCATTACCTAGCATGACAACATTGCTCTGGTGACCATTCCCTACGTTAGGAGGTTAAGATCCAAAAGAGTGGTGGCATTCATACAGAGTCGCATGCCTAATAAACACACCAGGCTAAAGGTAAGCATGCAGCTTTGGCAGTGCTCATCCCATTCCCATATGCCTCAGTGTTCCCTCACCTGCCTCTCCTCTGGGCCAAGTGAACACAGGACCTCCCTTCTGTCTCTCAGGAACTCTGAACAGATCCATGGGACACTCATGTGCATGGCCTCATTCACGAGTAGCCTCTTCATTCAACACTGATCCCTCTCCACTCAACATTGGCCCAGGGTACAATGTTATAAGCTATGGAGGTCTAGAAAAGTAAATCCCACTTTATCTGTGTGCATCATGGAAATTAACCGTAACGGCAGACAGCACACCCACACCGCTTCCCATGGAGCAGGCTTTGTGCTGAGCATGCCCCATGGACCAGTCATGTGATCAGAAGGCATTTGGAAAAGCCAGAACCCATGGGACCTAGAAAGACAGCAAGGCATGGAGATGCCACTCACTCTCGGAGCACACTCCCTGCACATCAGAGGTAGCTTCCCTTCCTGGTCATGGCAATTTCAATGTCTTCAGATGCTGTTGCTAGGTGTCTCCTAACGGACTGATCTCACCCACTCCAGGTAAGCATCTCTCTCATTGCCCTCACTCAGCCATGCCTGACTTGGTTCAGCCTGTGTCTCCACTGTCCTCAGCACCAGATGACAGGATTCACTGTAGGAACAGGTGTATTCCCAAAGTGTTTCCATAAGCACGAGGCTATAAAGGTTTTAAGATGATCGTCCTTGCTTAATAAAATCTTATTTTCCCCATTTGCATTCATTAGGGAGTTATGGCTATGATTATATTAACCATAATATCCTAATAAATTCTTGCCTAAAGATGCACCAAATACATCAGGACAAATTAAAACTTTCTCTTCAAATTTTAAAAATGCCACTCAAACCCTGAGATAAATGTACTGGGGGATGGGGAGGCTCCTCCAACTGGTTGGCAAAGTAGCTTGAAGACATTAAAGCTGGGATAATGTTGGAGCTTAAAACTCCAGGGCTCCTGAGGGACTGGAGGACTCGGGATACATTTATAGGGATTAGAAAAACTACCCTACACCCGCCCTGGGAACTACAAAGGAAAACCATTAAAACTGACCTCAGAAGAGGAGAGGATGTCTTTTTGTCTCCATGAGGACTTGACCTTGTTGTCTTAGCTGAGTGACTTTGGGGGTAGCTTGATTCTGCTAGAATAAACAGGCTTTACACGTTTGTGGACAGCGATGCCCAGGCTGTGGTTCTTGAGGGTGGAGGCAGGGTCCAGGATGATGGTTTGAGTATGAAATGTCTCCATAGGCCCATGTGTGAATGCTGGGTTCCCAGCTAGAGGTGCCGTTTGGGGAGGCTGTGTGGAACCATTAGGAGGTAGGGGTTCTAGCCAGAGGAAGGACACTTATTGAGGGTAGGCATGTCATAGCTTCCCACCCAAGCTTATGGTCTCTTTTTCTAACCCACACATGTCTCTTCTGACTCGTGGACATGTGGAAATTTGTACCACAAGCTCTTGCCAGCTGTGATGGAACTCAGCTGTAGGTGCCATGCCTTCTCTGTTAATGATGGACTGCATCCCTTAAAACTGTGAGCCAAATAAAGCCCTCCTTCCTTAAGTCGAGGGTGTCTATTTCAGGTGTTTTGGTAATAGAAACTATATCTAAAGTGTCTTACTTCCCCCAACTAGATCCTGGAGGTCCGTCTAGTCTACTGGGTCCCAGGCTGTCACCACAGATGACTACCCCAGAAGAGGCAGGTAACTTCTCTCTTTCTAGTTTGTCCTTCCTTCCCCTTCTCCACATTGAGATCAGGATTCAGGCATCCACTGGCTAGACCAACCTGAGGAAGGTCAGCTGAGACAAAGCCCATATGATGTGGTAGGGGTGTTGAGGTAAATCTCCAACCCCAATAAGCCTGTGCAAAGAACACACAATTCAGTTATAATGTTTATAAGCTGCACACCTAGATTGGGCAGGTCGACCACTACACTACTTTATTCCCCAGCTATGGGGTCCCTTGCTGCTTGCTGGTCCTCCAGGCCATGTGGTTCTGTTCTATCTTCCTTCTACCTCCTCTTTCTCTGTCTTCCCCTCTCTTCTCCTCTCTCTCCTCCTTCTTCTCTCCCTCTCTTCCAGCCCCACCTTTCCTTCCCACTGCCCAATCTTAGGCTCTAGCCTTTATTTGACCAGTTAAAATGGTGAGAAGGTTCACATAGAATCACCAGAGTACGTGATCCACTCCTCATAGGGGCAGCCCCTCTTGAGGAAGCAGAATTAACATCAGAATACAAACAGCACCAAGGCGGCAAACCACAACAGTGGAGAACATCAGCTCTGGAGATGGATCTTCTAGAACCAACTCTGGCACCACCACTTGCCAGCTGGGTGACTGGGTGACCTTTTGATCCCTAGGGTCATCAGTTTCATCCTCTGCAAAGTGGGGGTCATGCTAGACTCCCGAGTTCTTCATGTGAATTAAATGAGGTGACTCGTAAGGATTACACAACATGGTGCCTGGTGCCTAATAAAACACTCAAATGAATAGCGCTATTATTTTTTCATTAAGCTTTCTATTTTGAGATAATTGTAGAGTCATGTGTGGTTATATTAAAAAAAAAGTCACAGAGACATCTTATACACTCTTAATGCAGTCATTCCCAATGGCAACATCCTGCCAAACCATAGCACAGTATTACAACTAGGATCCAATCAAGACTGAGTGGTTTGGCCACCCCAGCACCCTGTGATGCTGTAATATCTTTTTCTCTTCCAAGATCAGTAGAGGCTGAATATCTAGAGGGGTGTGATTGGCCACAGGGCAAGGGCTATGAGAAGAACACTTACAGTACTATACCGAGGGAACCCACACTTTAGAAATCTCTCTCTGTGCTCCCCAGGGATCACGTGTGTTTCCATATGCTCCAATGCACCTGCTGCAGGACTCCCTTTGAAATCCAGATTCTTGGGCATTGCTTGCTGCTGCTGCTGCTGCTGCTGCCACTGATGGCTCCACAAAGAACTTAAGTCTGGTTCATGTCACCCAAAGACAGAACACAGCTCAGACTGTTATCCTATGAAGAGATCTGTGAGTGCCGGTGCAAATCAGAGAACGTTTTGCCTGCTTGGGGTCCTCCAGTGACTGCTTTGTGCACTCACCTCATCAGGGTCTGACCTTCCTACCAACATTTTTTTGTTAGTTAATCCCATCTCCTTGGCTGGACACACTCCACCGGGACCAGTTTTCTATTTACATTTTTTAAACATTGACTTAATTTTTATTTATGTGCCCATGTGAGTTTATGTGCACCACACGTGCACCACATGTGCACAGGTACAAGTGGAGGCCATTAGAGGGCACTGGGTTGGATTTCCTGATGCTAGAGGTATGGTATGAGCCACCCACTGTGGGTGCAGAAAGTGCTCTTAACTGCTTGACCATCCCTCTAGCCCCCTGTTTTACAATTTTTGATCATTCTGGGATTGCTGGGGTCTCCAGATGTCCCTCCGTTGTATATGACTCCCCAAGGACCTCAGCACTACTGGCTGCTGATATATTCTAGGGTTTTCCATGCACCAGCTGTTGAAGTTGAACATCTGCCCTCTGGTTTCTCATAGAGTTGCCTTTGGCTTTCTTTCTGGCACCAATCCTCCCACTGCATAATCCTGGTTTTATTTAACACTATTTTCATTCTCTATCTTCTCCGGGTAAAATACAACCAGAAAAGAGGAAACCTCACCTAGCTCTGTCCTTCCATTCTTCACATCAGGGAAGCATCTGGCATGCATCAGATGGTGTCTGATGTTGGAAAAACAAACTCAATTGGAAGAAAAGTAACAAGAAGAGAAAGTGAATTTTTTCAGTACTTATCAGATCAAACAAAATTTTTAGATGGCGGTGTGGCCGACATTTCTTCAACTCTCTGGGAAATCAAACCTGGATAAAAATCATCTCATCTAAAACATGTGCGAATGGACAGTTCCCATCACTGTGATGTCTAGGGGTGTGGTCGTGTGACAAAAAGATTGACTTTGCATGGATTTTAGTTAAGTTGAGTTGGCTTGGGATCCAATGTCTCTTACTGCAAAGACAGCTAACCAACTAAGGCTGGTGACTGGTAGGGCAGTCTGGGGGCAATGAATAGCCAGGTGTCTATAGAGGGAAGGCAGATCCTAGATGGTAGGCAGTTAGCAGGTGGGGGATGGTCTCATTAAAATAGGAAAGTGGACCTGTCTCATGGACTTTCTCATGGAGACTTTGGTACCTGCTCCCAAACACAACTGTCTCAAGAAGGAAGCTGGTATAGAGCCAAAACCATCACCATTTCCTTTAACATTCTCTTGGGAGAGTCAGGTATCAGTCAGAGATGGAGAGATGCCTGCCTTGGAAAGATATCTTATCATAGATCTAACTCCAACATGTGGCCCAGAATCCCTGCCTTGCCTTGGGCTGGTTTGATTGACCCCTGAGACTCCACATGCTTAACGTGCCAATCAGATACAGTGGTGGCACCTGTATCATAAGGATGCCCTCAAGCATAGCATGGTGTGGTTTGAATGAGAAATGTCCCCCTCCCAGACTTCTGTATTGGAACACTTGGTTCCCAGTTGGTGACACTATAGGGGGAGTTATGGAACCTTTAGGGGGTGGAGCCTTGCTTGAAGAAGTATGCCCCTGGGAGTGAGTTTTCAGAATATATAACTTCCTTCCATTTCCTGTTCTGTCTCTGCTTTTTATGTGTGATTGAATGATGATGTGATCAGCCAGCTTTCCGGTCTTGCTGCCGTGCTTTTCCCATCATAAAGGGTGTCATCCCTCTGGGGCTGTGAGTCAAAATAACCCACTTTCCTGTCTAAGTGGCACCTCACAGAGCTACAAAAGTGAATAATGACAAGGAAGTGACGTCAGTGCTAACTACCTTGTGTGCTATAAGTGTGTGTATGTCGGGAGGGGGACTGTAACTCTGTGTGTGTATATGGGGGACTATAAGTGTGTGAGTGTGTGTGTGTGTATGGGGGGACTATAAGTATGTGTGAGTATGGGGGACTGTAAGTATGTGTATGGGGGAACTGTGTGTGTAAGTATGGGGGGACTGTAAGTTTGTGTGTATATGGAGGACTGTAAGTGTGTGTGTTGTTGTGGGTGGACAATGGCGTACTCTGAAATGCTTAGCAACTAGCTCTAAAATGGAAAACAGCCTCACTTCAGTGTTCTTCGAGGCCAGTGGTGTAAGGAATACTGGCACAGTTACAAGAACAAGCCCGGTGGGAAAGGAAACAGTGGATAAGTACTGGCAGGAGCTGCCACTAACACAGCGTCGGGCACGCTCTTCCCTTCTAAGTCTGGACATGAACACCAGAAGCAGGATGATGAGCTGGTGAGTGAGGCAGGACCAGGGGAGACAGCTATAAGGACTGGGGCAGAAAGGGAAGGACTGTTAAAAAGGGAAGCAGAGGGGAGGTCCCATCAGGACTCACGCTGAAGTCAATGGGGAGGTGCTGGTGCCAGCAAAGATGGACACAGGGACAGAGAGAAGCAGAGTGAGGTGTCACGTCAGGGCAATCAGAGTAACAGCATTAAGAAAGTAGCACTGCTGATGGGCACACAGAAGGACCATCTCAGAGCTCAGACGGGCATGAACCTGAGATTGCTTCTAAAAGATAACACAAGGGGCTGGGAGACAGCTAAGTTGCTACAGCCTTGCTACACACGTGTGAGGCCCTAAGTATGGATCTTCAGTGTCCATGTAAAAGCCAATTATAGCGGCATGTATGTATAAAGCCAGCACTCGGGAGGTGGAGGCATTTTATTCTCAGAACTCTCTGTCCAGCTAACCTTAGCTGAATTGATGAGCTTCAGGGTCAGTGAGAGACTCTTTCTCAAACAATAAGACGAAGAGAGCTTCAAGAGGACACCCAATGCTGATGTGTAGTCTGTGTCGTCTGCACATATGTACACATACCCACACAAACATTTACATACACACGCACTCACACACAAATACAAACTCACACACATTCACACATATTCACACACACATACACTCACATACACATACGCACACACTCATACACACATATGTACACCCACACACATATACACACACACACATACACTCACAAATACATATACATACACTCACGCATACACTCACACACACATACTTACACTCATATGCACATTCACACACACATAGTCTCACACATACACTCATACACTCTCTCACACATATACACACGCTCACACGCATACACTCACACATTCTTACTCTCACACACATACACTCACACATTCTTACTCTCACACACATTTACTCATACACACATTCACACACATACTCACAACATACAAACTCTCTCACACACATACACACTCACACATACATGTACACACTCACACAATACACTCACACACTCTCTTATACACACATACACACACATACACTCACACACTCTCTTATACACACATACACACACACACTCACACACTCTCACACACACATACACTCTCACAGTCTCATACACATACACTCACACACACATACACTCACACACACATGCACTCACACACATACACACACTCACATACACACAGACACACACACACACACTCACACACACACACATAAACTCACACATACAGGAAGAAATTATTGGAGCTTCAGGCACCTTGGAGAAGTGCTGAAGTCGAGGATGATCCACGCCAAGGCAGGATTAAGGGGCTGAAGTCCCAGGCAGTACAGAAATCAGCAAGGCAGAACACCAGAAGAAGGCTGCTGGTGAGGATAAGATTCAGGACCCGAGTTTGCAAATGCAGATGGAGGAACAGCCAAGGAATACAACCCAAAAAACTCCGCTCCCTCCCTGGTCGGGCACGATAGCGATCCAGGAACAAAACTGATCGCAAGTCTAATGCTTTCACTTAAGAGTTTGCCACAGGTGAACTTTTAAGCCCCATTGCTGGGACTGTGCAGACTGGCTTCCAGTTTTATGAGTGATCCCAAAACTGGTGTGGCCGGGGAAGGAAGAACTGTTAGTCCACCAACCACATCATTAAGAGGCAGCCTGCTGTAGTAGAATCTTGACTGTACCGATAAGTGACGATTAATGCAGTTGGAATAAAGAACTTCCTGTGCCTCGAGAAATGAGAATCAGCTTAGGTTATCAGTGTGCCGAATACATATTACTCACACGCCTAGACTTCATTTCAGAGCCTGGGATCTAGGCCCCTTTAGTGCCCCAGCATGGGGAACCAATTCAAATTTACATTTCAAATGAAAAATCTCATTATTTAGTTAGCAGATGACCTCATGATTACGGATCTGTAATGTCCACATCTAATGACTGTAAGACTGAATGGATTCCATGGGTTTTATATTACAGAGGCGACTGAGCTTAGTCCCAGCTTACGTTTCTCAGTGCTTCTTGGTAAAGGCTGGGGTAGTGTTTACATTTGTGATTTTGTTAGTGCTGAAGTAGGAAAGAGGAAAAAAAAAAGATAATTCAGGAAGCTGGGGAAACAGCCTACTACAGTGATTCTCAACCTGTGGGCTATGAGCCCTTTGGGGATTATATATCTGATACCCTGCATATCAGATATTTATATTATGATTCATAACACTAGCAAAATTACAGTTATGAAGTAGCAACGAAATAATTTTATGGTTGGGGGTCACCACAACACGAGGCACTGAGGTAAAGGGTTGCAGCGATAGGAAGGCTGAGAACCACTGGCTTAGTGGGTAAGGGCGTTCACTGTGCATGCGGAGCTGAGGTTAAACACCCAACTACCACATAAAAAAACAGGGCAAGGGTATGAGTGGTTGTAACCCTAGCTGTGGCAGGCAAAGACAGACAGATCACAGGAACTTCCAGGCCAGCCAGTCTAGCTCAAACAGCAAGCTTCAGGTTCAACAAGAGACCCTGCCTCTCAGAGTGGTAAGGTAAGGAATAATAGAGGAAGGCACCCAGCATCCCCCTCAGGCCTTTGTGTGCATGCACACAGGTGTGTACAACTGTATACACACTCATCACATGCCACCTGCCACCAACACCCACCCACCATATGCCACCTGCCAATACACACCAACACATACACCTGCCACATACCACATACCAACACACACAACCACCACATGTCACGTACCACATGCCACACACCAATACATACACCCACATCAAAAGATAATTTATAACATTTAGAAGTGTTCCTTCCACTTAGAATTCCTCTGCTGTTTTATCTTAAACTGAACAACATCCCGGAACACTCTCGACCACAGACCACTGGCTGTTACATTTCAGTGATGCACAGTAAAAATGGTACTTGGCTGGCCTGAGGCTTCTGTTTCCACACAGGGCTGCTTGCCAGGCTGGTCCTGGCTGGTTCGTGTGAGGTTGGGTTTGGGATGGGTTCCTACCAGTCTCTGATCCGAGTGACTTGCTGTGCTTGACGTGGGCAAACAAATGTAACTTATTCTTTCCTACATGGACTTGGGAGCATATAAATGCCTCATGGTACCGTTGGGTCCAGTCCCCAGTGAGAACCCTAGTGACCTTTCATAGGACACATCACTTCACAGTGTGTTGTTATACTTGCTGCTTGGGGGGCAGCCATTGTGACCTGTGTGACCATGGGGGAGGTACAGGGAGGGCTTTGGAAGTGACTCTGTGGTTCTCCAGGACATCGCCATGTACCTTTCTCTGGTATTGATTCTACATGGCATTCATTCACTAGGATAATTCATAGGCACTGCTGACATGATGCTCAAAGCATGATGCTCTGTGACACACTCCTGAGTGCTCGCCAGGGACTGTATACACTGCCACACCTGCCCGAACCGTTCTTTAGGTGTGGGTTGAATGAATTACAGGCCCTTTAAGTACTGTGCCAACACAGTAAAGCCCACCTAAGGCGTGCAGCCTTGGCCTGCTTGGAGTTCACAAATCTAAGATAAACATCATCAGTGGGGCAAATCCAGAGACAAAATGCAGACAGCGAGCAGGACCTTCACAAACAAATGAACACGGAGAAAAGATTTTGATGTGCCCTCACAGGCAGGAAGCCCAGATTGCTAACTGCATCCCAACCCTGGGCACAGGTAGGGTCTTAGCCATGGGGAGGACCTGCTTGGAAAGCCAGGCTGGTGTGAGGAACTATTTGGGGATGCTGGTGCTTGGCAGCTGACTCTGGAGATGAAGTACCAAGATTTAAGTCTTGATTATAACAGGTACTATCAGTTATTCCCAGTGTGGTGTGAGATTATTAACCTGAAATGCCACAGTATCTACAGTAGTCCAATGGGGGCAATAGTAGCACCCACCTCATTGGGTTTTGTCAAGAAAGGGTACACCAGTCTTGGTAGCGTCGGTCTCAGAGTGCTTATTTGCAGCCATTCGTGGTACGGCACGATGTCTCCCTCGGAGGCAGAGAGGAGGAGCAGGTAGTGGGTGGAGTATGGGTAAAATGAGAATGTCTTAGCCTTTAGAGACAGCCAGCAGCAGGGCTAGCCTTCTCTTTCCTGCCAGGCCTAGAGGCATCCTTGGATTCTTCCCTGGCATCACTTTGCAGGAAGATGGTCCTCTAAAGCGATGGCTTTCTGGAGATGCTTGCAAGCATTATCTCTGGACTCCAGACACGGGAGCTACCACTTCCAAGGGACCTTCGCTTCTGCTGACCTAACTCCCCGAGGTGACCACAAACTTCACAGTCAACCTTGGCTAGTTTCTCCTGCCCAAGGAAACTTTTATACTAGCAAGAGGGAGGATAAATGAGCCGGGAAGGTGGAGATCCTTTTGTGGATGAACATGCTTCATTGGAGGAGGTAGATCAGCTGCCATATCAGTGGCTGGAAATCCCAGAACCACAGAAGAAGCCTTCCAGTTACATAGCTAGAGACCATAAGCCAGCTTGAGGTCCTCTGCTCAGGTCAAACCTTCCTAGTGGTCTTCCTAGTGAATGAAGCAAGGCCTTCCAGGCGAGTCTCCCGGGGACAAGTGGTTCTTCTGGGGGACGGAATCGCCAGGGTCTTTGGATGTATAATCTCTGCTTGGAAAAGGGTTTTCTCCTCTCCCTCACACAGCCATGACAAAGTACCCAGACAGTGGCTCACTGACTTCATCTCCTCCTCTCATTCATCTTTTTTATTTCCAATGTGAGTTGTTAAGTCACCGCTCCCCGCCACTCCCTGAGTGATAACTTGCACCCGAGTGGCTGCAGGTCTCCAGTTATTGGAGCCTTCCTTTATTTCTCCTAAGAACATGGGTAGGGCTTCTTAAGAGCAAGTATGACAAGGGGGCCATGTGGAGAGAGGGAGGTGAGGCGTGAGCCCCAGCCCGGGTCTTGCCTTTGCTGGCTTTTCTTGAGTGTGTCACTGAGCTGCAAATGAGGGCACTGGGTACCGGCCATCCCTCAAGGTTAGAATCCTCGATTCACTCAAAACCCAAACTCTGCCGTCAGCTCAGGTCAGAACAGATATCAGTGACATTCATGGACTATAATAGAACAGAAGAAGACTGCGTGTTGCTACCACACCAGAACCAGCGCTCTATGACCAAGCTGTGGCACCATGCTGGTTTCCTGTTCACAGCAGCATATAATCGGAACCTTTTCTGCATGATGCTAGAGTCCCTAGCAAAGGTGGCCAGGTAAAGTAGGGGCCTACATCCTCTAGCTGAGCTTGTTTAGTCTGGAGGTGAGCCCTAACTCATGGAATAAGACTGACAGTACTGTGAAAGGATGTTTAATGCTTTCACACACACACACACACACTCACATGCACACAAATACCTATACCCATGGACACACACCTATACCTATGCACACACCCATGCACACACACATATGCACACATACACCTATACCCATGCACACACCCATGCACACACACACATATGCACACATACACCTATACCCATGCACACACCCATGCACACACACATGCATATATGCATGCACATACACCTACACCCATGTACATACATACTTACACACATGCACACACACACCTACACATATGCAAACAACATACCTACACCCATGCACACACACACATACACACACCTCTCAAAAGATACACGTAAGACTGACATTGACTGAGCTAGCGGCCCAGTACTGGTCACACTCCCTGCAGCGGATCTCCACAGCCACAGATTACCTTTTTCCCCCTTCCAGGAGGGGTCTCCCCATATAACCCCGGCTGTCCTGGAACTCACTGTGTAGATCAGGCTAGCCATAAACTCACAACGCTCCTCCTGCCTCTGCCTCCTGAGTGCTGGAATTCAAGTGTGTGCCAGCCACCACAGCCAGATGTTTTTTTCTATTTTTCAAAGGTGTGGATACTTTTGCTTAAACAAGTTTCTTAGATAGAGGCCTTTGAAATGTCTTTTGTGATTTATTTATTCTTTTTATGTGAGTTAATACATACTACATGCATGTAGGAGCCTGGCCTCTGTTACAGCTCCCGGAACTGGAGGTATAGGTGGTGGTGAGCTGGCAGGTGTGTGCTGAGCCCTGAACCCAGGTCCCCCATAAGAGCAGTAAAGTGCTTGTGACCACTGAGATCATTACTATGTTAGTTCTCAGTGTGAGTTTTAAAGACATGATTGCAGTTTTTAACATGCCCTAACTATTTCAAAGGAAGCAGAGAACTCTCACGTGCACATAGGAGCGAGCGTGTGCCTGTGTGTGTGCTGCGGACATCCCTCGGCATCTCTCAGCTCTCAGATTTGGATAAAGGGGTTGGAAAAGCTGTTCTATATTAACACTCCAGTCCTTCATGTAATCAGGGAAGTGAGTGTCCATACACTTCGCCATGTCTACGGAGCTCAAAATAAGCCCGTTTTGAAATCGCGAGTTAAATATCTGAAATGCATTTAAATGCAAATTATTTCTGAACTTATCACAAAAGCTATATAAAGTATCAGGAGATTGAGCTGCCACTGACTGGTAACAACTCAGGGCCCAGCACACAAATATCCATTTGGAGATAGCTTCCTCTTTGCATTGCACAGTGGGCCAGGTTGAAGATCTCAAAGGCAGTGAGCTATTAAAAAATAAAAAAGTATCTCAGAGCGAGGCACATTCAGACATATATCCTCAGTACGTGCATTAACGCTTAAAATATAATCCGCCTAAGTGTACCATATAGCTGCAAATTGTGTTTCTGAATAATATCTACATAATTTTCAATAAACTCATAGTAAATTATCTAGATCTCAGGTACCAAAGACAAATGGTCTTTGCTAGAATTAGTTTTCCCCCAGGAGTGAAGAAATGGAATCTATCTTCTGTAATGGGGAAAATTTAAAAAAAAAAATCACCTTGCAGAATAGAAGATAGCCTTGGCAAGTGCTGGCTGGGACATACTACCATGGGCACTGCTCAGAATTTAGGGGAGCCTGGCATTAGAGCAGCAGGTGGTCAGAGGAAACACGGCATGGTTAGATGGCTTGGACATCCAAGATGGCCGCCAGGGAGTTCACTGGTGGCTTTTATTAATGCTTACACTCGGGTCAGAGCTATACTATACAACTTCTTGAGGCTCAGTTATCCCTTATGGTGAGGGCTATCCTGTGAGTCCCAGTGTGTTTAGAAACCTCTCTAACACTCACCCACTTGATATAAAAAACATTGGCAGTTCCACCACACTGGCCAGAGTGTCTCCAGATGCCATCACCTGTCCCCTGCAGACTGGCTTTGTTCCCAGTTGAGAATAACTGGTCTACAGAGAGCAGCTGGCCTTTCAGTAATGAGTGACAGAGGGAGTGTGGGGAAGGGGGCTCTAAGGGGACAGGGTGACTTCCTCCTTTGGATCTTTCTCCATAGGCTTTGTATGGACTTTCCTGACATGTGCCGAAATCTCAGTTTCTCCACATGAAAAGCAGACAAAAATAATCTGTACCTTTTAGCTCTTAGATTAGGGAAGGGTTATTGCTGGGTTTATAAAACGATAAAGGGAGGAGGAATGTGTTTTGGTGGATGTATGTATGGTCAGGTGTGGCAGGAAGGGGATACCCCTGAGGGCCCATGCTGAGGTATTCCTTCCCCTAGAGGGACCAGCCACAGGACAGTATAGTACAGAATAGAGTTTATTCAGGGCATGGAGATGGGAGTTAAGAGGGTAGTAGAGACAGAAAGGCACACAGAGAGAGAGAGAGCACACAGAGGAGTAGAAGAGTTTGGCCATGAGCAGGTGGAGGGGGGGGAGGGGAATGGGGAGAGAGAGGGTAAGGGGAGAGGGGACAGAGTGGGAGCAAGAAGGCAAGAGAGCATGAGAGAGCAGAGCAGGGAGAGGGTGAGCAGCCCCTTTTATATTGAGTCAGGCATACCTGGCTGTAGCCAGGTAACTGTGGGGCGGAGCTTAGACAAAGAAAAATGCTAACAGTTATTCGAATATTTTGTTCAACCTCAAAGTCCTCCAATGGAGGACAAGCTCTCTGGTCTTGTAGAACACTTCCTACTGAAGCTCTGGCTTGGGAGCTGACAGAATCACACCCCAAACTGTTCCAGTGCTCCAGGGCCCACCTCACTGTTTACTGTTTGCACTGTTTTCCTTTCTAATTTTCTTCTTAAATTTTTAGTTTTTTTAAAAATCCCTTTAGAATTTCATATAAATTATTTTGGTCCCATTCTTCCCAGCTCCTTCCAACTTCACGGCAGCAGGAGCTTGGCCTCCCGGGTGCCCTCGTCTGATGTCTTAGGGCCCTCCTTCCTATGTAATCTTAGGGTCAGCACTTGGCAGAACACCACTTGCTGGCCTGAGTGGTCACACATGCCATGCAGTTGTCCCCGAATCCTTGGTGGACAGATGCCCTTTGGTAGGCTGCGACTGGGGTCTCATCTTGTGCTAAGGTGACTGGTTTAGGGTTGTTTTGAGTGCATGTGGCTCTAAACCTAAAGAGCCCATGTAGCTAGTCACCTCTCCTCTCACACCTGAAGACAATGACCTGTAAGTAGAAAACATTTAAGAGACTCCAGGGCTGTGGAAAGAGGCCTGGGTGTTCCCACACTGTCAGAAAAAGTGTCAGAGAACCTGGTTTAGCCAACACCATCCTTGGGCCTCTAAAGGAAAAACCACAGGGTGGTCCCTGGTTCTTCCTCCAGCCCTTCTCACACTCCCACCCTCTCCCCAGGGAGCCTGCAGGAGCATCTTCCCCTCATAGTCCACTGAACTGAAAGAGGGGATCAGAGATGGAGCCTAAAACAGAGGATGGGTCTGAGAGTTGATAAGATGACAGATGCTGATTCTAGAAGGTCTGTGCTACCCTAGATACCATTTCTATTGATTGTTCCCACCCAATTCACATCTAGAGAACTGGGTGAAGGTCAGAGCCAGGAAGATGAGCAGGTCTACAGAAAGAGCCCAGCAATTAGCAAGGATGCTGTTCACAGAGCACAGACTCAGTCCACATTCAGAACCAGAAATCTGCCCTCTCCCCTTCCCTGACTTCCCTAGAGCCTACACTGGTCCAGCATACTCCCAAATGATGCCACCTATACTGACTACTGTACCCAAATACTACTCTTTATGCTTATGCGGGGTTTGGGAGGCGGGGGGCGCTTCCAAAGAGCTTACAGCGAAATAGGAAGCTAAGTTGGATATAATAAGTCAGAGAAGAAACAGACAAGATATGATACATTTTTCTACACTGACTCAGAGACTCGATTGCCATGGGAAAGATTCTTCCCAAGTCCACTTCGTTGCAGGACCGTATTTGGGACCCAAATAGCCCTACCAACGGTCTGGCCCTCAGGTGACTGGAAACAAAACAAAACAACAACAACAACAAAAACCACTAACAGGGAGTGACTGAGACTTCAGTGGAGACCTCAGCGGAGGTTCTGCACTAACAGGAGAAAGAGAAGGTGAGCATGCGCAGTGCAGTGTGGACTGCTCACCACCTCACTGGCAGCCTCCCCAGCCTTCCACGTGGACCGCTGTCTCAGGTGCATCGCTATACCAGTTCTAATCCCAGGAATTAGCCATCAGAGAAGATCAGCTTCCACAGAGCAGCGGACCGCTCAGCGTCATGCAGTCAGCGTGATTAGCGTTTCATTTGCTAAGCATCATCAGAAAAGGCCTCACTCAGCCCTGTTTGCTTTTGCCGGATCCCGGGTTCAGATTCAGATTTCCAAGTATTCACCTCGGAACGGGGTCTTTCTACCTGGCTCCATTTGCAAGAGGAGGAACACGCACCCCGGAGTCACCCACTCTTGGTTCTAAGTCTTTGCTGGAGTTTTTGTAAGTCAGTGCTGAGAGATGTGCACTTGGCAGAAAGGAGCTGGATACAGCCCCCATCTGCATCTTCAGAAGAAACCAAAAGAACATGGAAATGGCCTGTTGGTGCCTTCCGCCCCACAGTGAGGAATGATAAGCCTTCCTTATCGGGAAGATCTTCAAAGACATTCCAATCAATCAAAGGAACCAACAGCAAACAGCTCTGCCCAACCCCTACACACCAAAGTGAAAGTCGGGAGTTCTAAAAGAGAAATTTTTTTTTTTTTTTTTTGGCCTGGATATCAGGCCACAGTAGCTGCAGAGGACCAGGCAATACATAAAACACTCTTTGCCCCTCCCCTGTGGGTTTAGCAATAAAAGACAGCCTTCTGGGGCCGAGCTCTGGGGAGGCAAAGATGTTTCTTTACTCTGGCAGGCAGTGGGTTTTCAACAAATGAATGCGTTTTCGAATTAATTTCTATTTCATAGCAATTTGAACGTTATTGTTGACTTGCTCAAATAAATTGTATCATACGGAAACACAAATTGGATGCCACCTCCTTCCTGAAAACCCTGGGAGACCGAGACGTCTCTTAGAATAAAAATCTAAGCTCCTATCTTACCTTGCAGGGCCTGTTGGATGAACACCTCCCAGATCCACTAATATTCAGCAAGTCATATCCTTGGGGGGAGCTGGGGCTAACTCCATTCCATCCCATGTTCCTTGGTGGAAAAAAGACCCTTGCCTGATACACGGCATTCTGGCTTTGGAGTCCCAGAGATTCAACGGGATGTTTCTTTTCTACCTTCAGTACACCAAGCAGAATGGCCCCTGAGGGGACATAAACTGATTCATGGGACTCTTGTGCCTACAGTTCTCAGCATCTGCCCTCATCACGAGAGACAACTGGTTGAATTACATCCCTCAGAGCACACACCCCATTTTCTTCCCTACCCACCAATCCCTTCCTAGTCCTGAATCCTTTCCCACCATCCATACCTATGCGCACTTCTCTGAGGAGACAGAACTCTGCCACCATTTTCTTGCCCTGGCTTATTGCTTCTTTTTTTGTTTGTTTGTTTTAAATTTGTAGTACTGGGAAAGGTTTGCCCCCAAGACTGCTCAACTTCTTTGAGTATATACTTAGCTCTCAACCCCCAAAGCCAGTTCTTGTCCCTGATCCTTGTCCAGTGCATGACAAAGCCAGACTCAACTTTCTAGCAGCAATCAGAGGGTTGTACTGTGGTAGATCTGATCTCAGGGCTTAGGTTCACTCAGATAGATCTGAAGGAACAAACCGAGGCTGTTTTCAGCCTTGGGGCCGAGTCCTGCGGGGCAGTGATTTATTGCAGTCCTGGGCACAGGGTAAAACTGAGTAGTCACCCTTCGCTGTGAGCCACCAGGCTGTAGTCAGGAGAGACATGAATGAGTTTTGTTGTGATCCCTGTGTCTAAACTCTGACATGCCTGCCCACTGCAGAGGGCACTCAGTGCCTATCACACCCCTGGGTATTTCCCTGTAGACTCAAGGTTGGCTTGGCAAGGATCAACAGTAGCTTCCACATTGCAGGCTGACTCCCATACTACCACCCCTCTGGGTCATGGGAAGTGCATCACAACAGGGATCCCCCAAAGTCTAGCCTTTCTCATGCCACAGTGGCATAGATGCCTCTTTGGATGGGCAACCCTTTCTAGCTGAACTAACCTATACCAGTAGTGTTTAAGGCCAGATTCTTACTCGGTCTTTTTATATTGGTCTGATTGGCCTCAAATTAAGTCTAGGGGAATCTCTCATAAAAGTAATGCCAGTCATTTTCTTCCCTCCAGGTCCTCAAACGCCCTTCCAGAGCAAGAAGAGTTCAAGGCCACGCCCTGTGTTTAGTCTCTTCTGCTCCTCTCTGCCCAGTGCCACAGCCCAGGTCCCTGATCAGCTCAGTATTACACTGTCAAAAATGGAGAAGACACCTCATGCATCTTGATAAAGGCAATAGTTGTCAACTGGGTGGTGTGAGCTGGGATATAGGCTCCATCTGCATATATGGGTAGGGCCTAGATCCATTGGAGTGGCTGCAATACTTAGATTTCTAGGGATAATTAAGTTTCAGTGGTATATTTTGAGAGACAGAGTTGGAGAAGTGACTTCATTTTGCTTATTTGTGGATTGAGCGATTGGGCAGGATGGCTCTTCGTGTCATAGGATGCCAGAATTTTGGAAGAAGTTTTGAAGCAGCAGCCGTGGGGTGGAAGAAAGGGTCCTAAGGATAAAGAGCTTGTTGCTCAAGCTTGAGGGACCTGAGATCAAATCCTCAGAACCCATGTGTGGGGATCTGTAATCCTAGTACTCTGAGAGTGAGATGGGAGGTGGAGACAGGACAATCTTGGAAGTTTGTGGGCCAATTGTCCTGGTGTGCACAATGATTGGCACCCTGAGGTGTCCTCTGACCTCTACAGACTTGCTGTGTTACATACCAGCCTCCTCTCCGATACACGTATTCATAAAACAAAACAACCGCCACGGCGACCTCAGTCACATCCCAGTTAGGCAAGGAAGGCGAGAAAGACAATCCTGGCCTGAACTGGATCTCTGAACATGCATGGAGTCTGGAGTACCTGCCAGGAGGGTGACATGCAAGGATCTCCAGCCAAGGACAGAGGAGGCTAGGGACAAGCCTAAGGATGCAGAGTCTCTTGCCTGCCACCTGGAGAGCTGAGCCTCTTGCAGGACATCGAGTTAATGAAATTCAGAAGAAATCTGTTTTCACAGCCCGGAGTGAGGAGGCAGCTTTGCTTAGTGAACCAAACACATAATCAGCCAGGAGGCCCTGGGCAGTCTAATCCAGGTGTGTGGCTGCTGCAGTGATGATGCTGTTTAACCTCTCTATGCCTCAGTTTCACCGGCTGCATCCAGCAGATAAGGCCGGGCTGCAAAATGAAGGCTCAGACAGGTGGGGAGGCGGAGTGGAAAGAGTCTGATGGAGATGCTCCCAGGAGCTGGGGCGGGTAGAAGCCTTGGGCAAATCATGAGTTACTTCTCCTTAAGCAGCCAGAAGATAAGCGTTCATTTGTTTATCACACTGTCTATTTGTCTATTTTTTTTAAAGTGTTTGTGTCTAAGGAGGCTTAGAAAGCAGTTTTACTCGGCAGTGGAGAGAGGGGAAATGAGATGATTTTTTTCTCAATACATTAGAAGCTCCTGGGCTACCTCATTTGGCAGTCTCGTCTCACCTCTGTAACAGGTGTCGTCGTCCTTGTTCCTAATTGTGAGTAAACCGAGATGTAGGTGTGTCATATTAACTCAGTGCGCCTTAAACATGGCTTTACACACCCGGAGAGTTTTCAGGAGCACACTGGAGCTTGGTCACACTCTAAGACATCCTGTCTTAATTGCTTTCAAATGTTGTTTGAGCACTGAGGGTGAGGGTGGGGAGTTCAAAGGCTCCCCAGGGTGATTCTATTACCAGCAAAGTCTGAGAACTGAGAACTATAAATGCCACCTTGAAGATCACAGACCTTTAAGGTCGAAATGCTGGCCTTGCTGAGTTCAGCCCGGCTTCCTCCTACCCAAAGTTATCTCCTGTAAGGCCTCTCAGTCTTAGGAAAACGCCTTCATCTCCTGGACTGAAGTCTGCTTTCCCTGAAACAAGCACGTACTCAGGCCTGTGGCATTTCACAGTCATCTGATGTCTAGACAGGGATGGAGCAAAGAAGCCCAGGACACAGCTGCCCTGCTCTCCGGAACCTTTAAAGCAACAAAGCATTGCACCTGTGGGTTGGGTGGAGGGTTTTCTTATTGCAAAGGGGAAGCATCTACTACAAGCATAGCTAGCACAGAATGGAACCCAGGAATGGGCTCAGAGGTCATTCCCTGGGGTGAAGTAATGAAGCAAAAAAGATATAGTGATTCAAGTGCTTAGGAACTCTGTGTGTGTGTGTGTGTGTGTGTATGAGAGAGCGCTTGTGTGTATATGTGTGTACATGCCTGTGGGATATGTATGTGTGAGAGAGAGAGCGTGTGTGTATATGTGTGTGTGTGTCTGTGTGTATGTGTGTGTGTATGAGAGAGCGCTTGTGTGTATATGTGTGTACATGCCTGTGGGATATGTGTGTGTGTGTGTGTGAGAGAGAGTGTGTGTGTATATATGTGTGTGTGTGTGTATGTGAGCTTGTGTGTGTTTGTGCCTGTGTTGTGTGTATGTATGTGTGTGCGTGTGTCTATGTGTCTCTGTGAGGGAGCACATTTTAACATATGTGTGCAGGTATGCCAGTGGACGTAGGGGTCAATCTCAATTGTATCTCAGGATGCACACACTTTGTGTTTTGAGGGGAGGGTTTCTGGGTAGGATCTAGAAGTCATCAATTATGCTAGGATGGCTATTCCGGGAGCCCCAAGAATGTTTCTGTCTCTCCAGTGCTTTCTAGATTATCATGTACCACCATGCCTGGCTCTTTCTGTGGGTACTTGGAATCAAACACCCTGATGCTTCAGTGGTAAGCATTTACCCGACCGAGCCAGCAGCCCAGCCTGGAGCTGTGTTAGACCCATGTTCTGGAGGATGCTCCAGAATCACTGGAAGGTGAATACAACTCGACTGTTGGGACCTGCTCCAGTATTTATGACCCAGTAGACGTGGACGGAGACGTCTACCTAGTTCCCAGGTAATGATGTAGATTGGGGGACACACTCTTGGTGGCTTCCCTAGTAGATGTACCCACCAAGAAAGCATCTCCAACATCCACCTGCTTAGCTGCTACCTCGGCCCTAGTATCTATCTTTACTTCTATTTCACCTGCCCTAGGCCTAAGCTGTTAGGCTGGTATGTGACAGGTGGCTCCCAATGGCAGACACTGCCTGCCTGCATACCCCACTTACAGCTCTCGTGTCATCAGGAGATGCTGCTGGGATCATTCTTATCCTAGGGAAGAGGCAACAGAGGCTGAGATTCAAATAATGCCCGAGATGAGACAAGACTGGGGTGCACATGAAATGGAGAATACCCAACCTCTCTGAGCCCACAAGAATGGAAACTTCACATGGTTCATCCAAAAGCAAAGTTGAAGCTTGAAGCTTGGTGGGTCTGCCTCTAAAGCTTGGGTCCCAACCTGAGCTGTTTGTGCCCTTCCATACAGGCTATTCCTTGGCCATGTGGGCCACAGGCTGACCACAGTGACATGAGAAGGTAAGAGGGTAGATATGGAGGTTCTCATGGTGACTGAGGACCTGATTATCATCCCAGCATGAAGGAGGTATGTTCATGAATTTGAAGTCGGCCTGGACTATACAGAGGGAGACTAAACTGACAAAGCCCAAAATGGTAAGATTGGAGACACATACTACTGTTGCAGGTACAGGCTGGTTACCTGCCCTATCAACTGTGTTGTTGCCCACTGGCTCCCATTAGGAACAGATCTTCACTGTGGCATAATAGATGCTGAGCTGGTGGTGGTGCCTGGTCCTGGGCTAGCGACCCCAGAAAACTAAACGAGTATGGGACCCATCAACTAGAGTGTGGGATCCATCAGCTGTGTAGGATCTGGACATAGCTGTGTCCACACGCACCTTGGACATAGAAGTGATAAACATGAGGCCGATGCTGAGCTTTTAAGGGCAGAGGGTCTAGAGAGTAGAGATTCCACATGCAGTTCTGAGCAATGTTGATTCAAAGCTGCATGTCTAAGTGTCAGCAGTGGCTACTATGGCTCTCCTGTGGGGGCATTCTGCCTGTAGTTTAAGACAAGTGGGACTATCTGGAGTTATATTTGACTGTTAAGACTTAGGTGAATACCCTATAGTGCTCAGGCCAGCCCCAAATTTCACTAGGGCTCAGGCTGAGAAGCTTTGCATTGAAATAACTGGACATTTCCTGCCATGACACTTGCTCTGGCTGTACCAGCCTGGTTACTTAGGTCTGGGGGTAATTCTGTCGGGTACTTGTATCCTTTGACACATCCATTCTCCCTGTCAAGAACTCAAAGGAGACTTCGTTGGTAACCCCAAAGTAGTCAAAGAGGTCACCAGACTAGAGGATGAAGAAGACTTATATTGCTGTCCCCACCGTGGAAGGATGGGAGAGCTTCACAAGTTCTAAAACCATCAAGGGTTCAATCCTATTCAAGTGTTGGGTACATCACCCAGGCATGCCATGAACATCATCATCAACAAGATAATACCCTAGATGTATCTGTATCTCCCACATGTCTTATGGCCTTAAACTTTAAGGTAGGTCTACTTCCAGATGGAAATAGCCTTTTTCATATTCAGTCCCCTTGTGTTGAGTTGTCTTGGAGCCACGCATTGGTTAGAAGTAAGGCAGAGGCCATGACTGGAGGAAGACCTACAAGCAAGGAAAGTGCTGGGTGTATCCCAATTTTATGGCCACGTCCCTAACCATAGAATCAAAAGCTGACCAGGAACTTGGTTCAAGGGGGAGTATATTACTTAGGAGGAAGTGTGAACATGTGTCTCATGCCGAGGTCTTCCTATGTCCTCAGGCTGTGGTGGTTTGAATGAGAATAGCCCCCATAGATTCGTCCATATGAATACTTGGTCTCCAGTTGGTGGAATTGTTGGAAGGATTAGGTATGGCTTTAATTGGAGGAGGTGAGGTGTATGACTGGGAGCGAGTGGGCTTTGAAGTTTCACAAGACTTTTGCCCTTCCCAGTGTGTATTCTTAGTTCCTGCTTGTGGATCAAGATGTGAGCTCTCAGATGCCCCCACCCGCAGGCCTTTGCTCTTTGCTCATGGACACCAACCCCCTGAAGCCATAGGCCCATCTAGAAGTTGTCTTTGATAAGTTGCCTTAGTCATTGTATCAGGCGTGTAACAACAATAGGAAAGGAACTAAGGCAGAGATCAAGAACCCTGGAGCCCCAGGTACCTGCTCTGTCCACACAGTGCAATATATCGTCAGACTGACTAGCCTTGGAATCACCTAGGAGTCTCACCGCCAGGTTCATGGGCAAGGGTGTTTCCAAAGACTTTAACATGGAAGGAAAGACCCATCTTGATGTGGGAGTCACCATCCCGTGGGCTGAGCGCCAGCATCCATCTATCTCTCTCTGCTCCTTGACTGTGGATGGAATGTGATCAGATGCCTCTTGTTCAACATGGTCACGCTTTTCCCAGCACGATAGAATGTATCTCCTCAAACTGCAAGTTAAAATAACCCATCTCTAAGTTGTCTTTGTCAGGTGCCTCTGCCACAACAACAAGCAAAGTCCTGCATAGAACATCAAGCTCATGTTTGTGACATTAAATGAGATAATCATGAATACTTGTGGTTGGGCCCTGGCATACTGTAAACGTTCGTGGAATGTTGGCACCGACATCTGTATAACAGGACATCTTGGAAACCCCTGTGGTCTTCGGCCAACATATTTATTATCAGTAAATGTAATAAACATTCTTTATAGGTCTGTGCATGTCAAGGACTCTAATGGCTTGAATGTAAAACGACCCCCTCAGACTGTAAGCCAGAACAAACCCTTCTACCCTTAAGTTGCTTCATGTGTTTCATCACAGCGACAAGGGAAGTAATTAACACAAGATCCTAATAGGCAGTCTAGAACACAGTAGGTATACAGGAAAGTCAGTTCCCATTTTTTTTCCAAACACTCCCCTCTCCTCTCACCCAGTCAGCTGTCCAACTCCTACTATGCAGACCTGGTCAAGGGTGACGCGTGCCTTTCACATTTATATCTGCTGTGCTTCCTGCCTTGGCTCATACCCCCCATGGAGACCACTCCAAGCCTCCCACCAGGACCCTCACTTGCCTAACTGACACTGTCTCCCACTCCATTCCTGTCCTCCCATATTGACAAATTAGCAGCCAGCAGATTCCATTCACAGTGAGAGAGAATCATTACCACCCGCTAATATTTTTATAGAATTTCATAAACTTGGTCATTCATGAATCATTTACAGTACTTTATTCCAATGAGGAGTTCACAAATCACTCAAACACTGGCAAAACGCATAATAATGAGTGATATTTCAGGAGCCTTTACATTAATATGTCAGCTCCCAAGACTGCAAGAGCTAAATTATCTTGCCAGGTGCCACTTCAGGTCAGAACCACAGGAAGCCCTTCTGGGCACTGGGGCCGGGGACTGTGGTAGGGTGCCAGTCAGTCGCAGAACGGGATGGAACTTAAGGGTCATTGATCCCACAGTCGGTCAGACTCTCTCTCAGCCCCATTTAGATAGGTCCTAGGAAAGAGGCCAAGGAACCTGGATCCAGTGTTGAAGTCTAGTTGGGGATAAAAGTGGGAAGAGCAGACTTAGAAGCAAGGCTTTGGAACCGTTGGGAAACTGGGATGGATCCTGGATCTAATACACACTGAGTCCTTGAGGAAGTTCGTAAGTAACACTGTTTCCTTTTCTCTTCCTTCCTCCCTTCTCTTTTTTCCCTCCTCCCTCCCTCCTTTCTCTCTCTCTCCCTCCCTCCCCCCTCTCTCTCTCCCTCCCTCCCTCTCTCCCTTCTTCCCTCCTCTTCCCCTCCCTCCCTCCCTCCCTCCCTCCCTCCCTCCCTCCCTCCTCCTCCTCATCTTCCTTCTTTCCAACTGAACAGTGTCCACACATGCTAGGCAGGCGCCTCTACCACTGAACTGTATCTCAGGCCTTCTTTCTAAGTTGTTATTTGAGACAGGATCTCGTTGGATTGTCCAGACTGGTTTTGAATTCACTCTGTGACTCTAACTGGCCTTCCACCTGAGATCCTTTCTGCCTCAGCCTCCTGGGTACCTAGGATGACAGGGGGCCTGCTCTGCTCCTTGTCCTTGGCAACTCTGCTTCTTCTGCCTCTTGTGTGAGACAGATAAGAGTGTGCACAGGGAGGGGGTCCAAGCTATCTGCAGTGCAGTGTTTAAAACTGGTAGCTTTTAGTACTGGTATTCATTTAGGGTCAGGGATGGCTGTATCTCCAGGAATGTCTTATTTGCCGGCCCCCTTGACTTCCATCAGTGCCTTCTGGTTGGATCTGGGGGAACTGTTGGCTCCCAGACACATGCTTTTGCACATGAACAGTGTTATTTAACTCCAAAACAAACAACAGCTATATTAGCGCAATTATGATGTCAACACACACGCCCACATACTCTCTCTGCTTTTGAAGCTTGGGAGAATAGAAGTGAAAGCCCGGGGGAAGTGGAGACTTAGGATGTGTGCTTCAAAGAAGCCACTCCGTTCCCAGGCACGCCGACTGTTACAACCAGAATGAACCTGGCCTCCATCTTCCAGACAGGAAGTCATTTCCCAAGAGAGTCTGAAATAGACAGGATATACACCATCCTTGTGTCTAAGGATAGCCTGACAAGAGTCACCTGTTCCTCCTCCGGGAGACAAGGAAACGGAAGGGAAGGGCTGAGGCATTGGGAGACAGAGCAGGAGAACCCAGGCTGCCATGGCGGTGCGGAGCAAAGACCCCTAAGAATGAAAGGGAACAGCTTTGCCATTCATCCATCCTTGTCCTCCTGGGACCACACCCCATGATGCTCAGCGGCAGGGGACCTGCATATGGCTGGAGACCCTACAACACACCACATGGCTACGATACAACCCAGAAGTTCTGGGAGAAGCCTTCAGCTGGAGTTTCTGAAACAATTAAACCACAGGTCATGGGTGACCTAATTCTGCCTGATAACCTGAGCCCTGAAGGCTGCTGTGACTGTCCCCCAAAGTTTCCCATCTTCACGGACGTTGTCACTGTACCTGGAGATAAAGATCACTGCCACCTGAGGTAGAAGCCCATACTGAAGTGGGCTGAGTGTGTGGCACCCAGAGTCTTCACCTGGGTCTCACAGGCTTCTAGCAGAATGATACTCTATAAACTAATCCTGGATCCCACAAACATCAACATGGCACTTCCTACTCGTTAATGTGTGCAGGCAGCATCTTGAAAGGCACCTCACTGACTCTCTCATTCCCCAGGTCTCGTAACCTAAGTTTCCAGGGTACAGGCACTCCTGGTAGACCTCATTCTCTTCATTTCATATCTCCTGTTTAATCCCCCAAATCCCTTTGATACTTCACGGAAGGACAGTGCAACCACAGCTCTTGTTTACATTAGACATCGTTGTGTTTGTCAGATGTCTGACACCAGGTCAAACGCGTTAGGAGACGGTAGAACTTAAAAACTTTCAGGAAGATGATGTGGCTTGAGAGAGGTCCTGATTCAGGAGTGTCTGCTACATGCTGGGCATTGTGCCAGGTGTTCACGGAAAGAACCCCATTTTGCCTTGTATGGAGAGGCACCTCCTAGTCTCTGTGCCTTGTGGAAGAAATAACAGCAAGATGAGAGAGGGTTGCCCTGGCTCGCATGGCTCAGGGAGAAACGTGACTGCTGAGATATGTGTGACAGAGTTGCTGTTTTTTAGTTTGTCTTTTTCTGATCCCTGAACTCTTAGTCACTGAGCTTAGAAACGATCAAACTCACCAGACCCCGCCTCGGTTCCTTGGTTTTGCAACATCACATATATCCCATGACAGGTTTGGGGAGAGAAGGTGGGGTCTTTCACAGACACAGGCCAAGTCCTCCCTGGTTATTGTCACAGCCTGTGGGCCTAGCATCAAAATTTTCCAACTGTCAGCCTTCCCATTGGTGCAAACAGCTCATCTTTGGTACACACTGACCAGTACTTTCTCCTGTTCATAAAAGGTTCAGAAAGCCCTTAAAAGAACTCAGAGGTATCCATCTTCCTGGGACCAAGACCCACAATGATTTGGGACATGGAACCTGCTAGCAGATAAGGACACCACAACACAACATGTGGCCAACAGCAGGTGCCTCCCGTGACCATGGTCTGACATTTCTTTACTGAAATTCACATAGAAAAAGGGCAAGAGAGCCACATGCAGAGTCCACAGCCTCAAATACAACAAGTAACCTTGATTTTCCTCCTTCCTCTTCCTTTTTTTTTTTTACATAATATTAATCGATGGAACCATTTGCATGTGACACCAACAGAATAGCACAAACTTGGGGGACAACCCACCAAGATGGAAATCCCAGCTGGCAACGGACAAGCGGTCCGTACTCACAAGTCAAATGCTATTTCCTCATTAGGAAATAAGGCGGTAATATAATTTACTTATCAGCTGTTCCCAGAATCGAATTACGGGAAACAAATTACATGCTTAAAACAAGTCCCCGGCACAGAGTGCATTCACAGAGGGTTTGTGGTTTGTGTACCTGCGGCCAGCAACCATAGCAATGGTGTGAATACTGCGGTTCCCAAGGAGACGCCCATTCTCAGCATCCATGACTTTTTCTGTATTTACTTTTTCAATCACATCTGGGTATTTAATTTTATACATTTCCTTGATTTTTTTTTTCTTTTACCATGGCTCTGAAGGCACACCTGTCCTAATGCGTGCAAACACTTCATAACAAGGACACCATATGTGTCTGTCTTCTGTCTCCTGTATCTTGTCTTGAATATTCCCATGTAACTACTCTGTTTCCACATGAGACTTCTTCATAGTTAGTTTATAGATTTGTGTTCTGTGTGTGTGTGTGTGTGTGTGCAGACAGTGCCTGTGGAGGTCAAGAGAGGGCATTGACTCCCCTTGAGCTGGACTTATGGGTGGGTGTGAGCTGCTCAATATGGGTTTTGGCAACTAAAGCCATGCAGCAAGTGCTGTTGACCACTGAGTTCCCACTCCACTCCGCTGCATCTTAAATGCTGCAGGAAGCTGCCTTCCTTGACACCCTGATGCCAGCACCCCTCCTGCAGTTCACTACTTAGCAATGCTCCACCCTCAGGACCACGGCCTACATTGTACAAAACTGCACTAACTCTTCCAGATTTCATCAGGATAAACGTCTAAAAGCAGGATTATCTTGTCTGAGGGTTTGTACTTATCACGGTGACTCGGAACACAGGCCTCTGAAAGCCAGGCTTGGCCTCAGGGTTTTGACCTCCCCCGAGGTGCCTCTGGTATCTGTCTCATTGGTCTCTAGAACCCAAAGAGTGACACAGGCCCCATGGCTCTGCTGATGAGCTAGGGGGCCCCTCACTGTTAGGCTCCACTTTTGTTTTCCCAGAAGCACCTCGAGCCACACTTTCTCAGGTTTGATGAGGCACAGAAATAATTGGCTCAGTGGGAAGAAATCACTCTGAAATCCATATCTCTATGCACAGGGTGAGCAGGCACCCAGGACTCACTTGATAAGTAGCGATCGTTTCTCTGTCCAGGGTCCGTGTCACAGAGACGCTGCCTGTGTTCTCATTGATTCTGAAAGTTCCTTTAGGGTCTTGATCCACTCCCTTCCCGGTGAGCCGGAACTTGGACCCTTCGGGTCTGTCGCTATCGACTACCTGTTCAGAGAGACAGAGTGACATTTAAGACAGTCTGAAAGGCATGGAGAGAACCCATCATAGTCATAGACACCCCAAACATACACACACACACACCATTTAAGACGGTCTGAAAGGCATGGAGAGAGCCTGCCATAGACACCCCCCCACACACACACATCCCTTGGGGACCAACCCACTAGTGTCAGGTGCCAGCACAAAGCTGCCTGATCAACCAAGATTAGCCAAAAGCAACCTTGCCCAAAATAGCATCATCATTGCTTAGCTTGGTTCATGCAAATGGTTACAACTTACAGCTGAGGAAGCTTAGCAATACTGGAAGCCCTGGGTAATGGAGCAAGGCGGGCAGGTGATGAGGAAACTTGCATTGTTTCTAATGGAGGAAGGAGATTTGGTTTTCTCTGCAAGGGTAAGTGTAGGAGTTGTTTATCTGCCACACACTGGGCAGGCACTGAGCAAGGTTTACACCTTTGCTGCTAGTGCTAGTGACCACGTGCCTCATGGCTCCCCTGGGTACCAGGCTCTGCTGAGCAACTCTTATGAACCTCTTTATACTTTTAAATGGTGCTTGGAATGGGACTTTTTTTTTAAAATCATCCTGAGTTTGTCTGTTTATATAATGGGTGGAACCACAGTGGTCTGCAAGGTGGCTGTGGTCCCTGCGCTTAAACAGATGAAAGTGAGATTCTAAACCACGTTGTCCATATCTCCAGACACCACTGTGCAGCACTGCTCTTTGTGACCATTGACCTTGGTCTGATATCCGAAGGCTAAGTTCAGAAATTAGAGGTAGAGGGAGGTTCTTGTGAGCACAAGGGGTAGTCAAGTCAGAAGCCGCAGACAGGTGGGGAAACACCTAGAAATTCCAGAAACGGGGAGTCTTGAGCACACTCTGAGCAGAGGAGAGTTGCAGGAAGGTAAGGGTTAAAATATGGAGGTCAAAATTTGGCGTGTGGAACTGCGCAGTTAAAGAGGGGACTGATGCTTGCACAGCTGTATCATATTCATCCGTATCTTATGTCGCTGTGCTATCTATCAGAGTTACCATTGTTAATCTGGTTATAACAAATGCAGTTTAAAGGCCATGAATGCGGGAGGCAAGGATAGAAGGCGGCGGATGTGCAGGCAGCTGTAACTACTTCAACCATGAGCAGGTGTCTATGTAAATCAGCACCCTCCAGGGGCCCTGCAAGAACCAAGCCTGCAATTCTGCACGCAGGCACTAGGTGGCAGTGGTGTCTAAGCTAGGATGAGCATCTTGGTGGGTGATGTGGGAGGACCGGTTGAGGTACATCAAAACAATTTCACAAGACAGGAAGGTTTTCTTGCATTTTCATTTTTATGATTTAAAAAAATGTTCTCTAATGAAATATACTTAAGGCTTTAATTAAACACCAATTATCTCTGTTTGAATTTTTAAGATTAATGGAAAATAGGATCAATAACAAGATGTATGATATTTTTTGATAAAAAGACATTTTAATTGCGATTTCACTGGAGTTAACTCATCTCAGGTCCTTTCCTGAGCCCCCATCCTCTGCTTAGAGGCCTCAGAAGGTCAAAGACCCCACGGTTTCTTGGTCTTCTGGTTGAGGCCAGGGTCCACCATATTGTCCAGTTGAGCAAATACATGCCTGTCTTCATGCAAACACGTTACAATCCTATCTTCAAACACAGGGTTTTGCCTCTGTTCCCAATTTCATCAGGTGGAAAGTGGGGACAATCACTATTTAGTTCTGGGGGGGTAGGGAGTGGGGAGGGAGGTTGAGGATTTAAAGAGACAGTATAGCTGGGTGTGGTGGCCGGGTCTATACTCATAGCCACACAGGGGCTGAGGCAGAAGGATCTCCAGTTCAAAGCTTGAATGTTCCAGAGTGATTTAGAGCCAGCTTGAGCACCTTGGTAAGACCCTATCACAAAATATAACATTACAAGGAGACTTAGGGGCTCGGGTGAGCAGGCCTGAAGGTTGTAAGGGAGGAAGAGCTGGCCTTGCTCATTGCCTGGACAACGCTGGAGAGCTGGCCCTGGTGGTACGTGTCCAGGAGAGCTGGCAAGCTAAGCAAACCCAGCCTCTACCCCATCACAGATCTAGGGCTTTGAGCTGGCCTACCCCAACAACCATCTCATCTATGAATTCCTGGTACATGTGAAGGGGCCAGTCCTGCAGATCCAAAGCTACTGGATCTTCATGACATCGGACAACAGCAGAATATCCTAGGAGAATCATGGTGAGGATCCAGTATTGATAGTGTAGCAGAAGCCAGAGGTCTCAAAACCAGGTCAATGATTCACTGCAATGAACATTTGCAAGTAGAAGCTGTTTGGGCAAAAGGGTATACTGTGTGACATACCACAACCTCCACCAATATATATTTAAAACAACCACATATATATGAAATATTAAATAAAATATTTAATATATAACATTTGTGTATTATATTTATATAATATTTATTATTAAATATATTAAATGCAAATAAAATAATAAAAAACAAATATATAAATATAAGTATATTAAATTTTAATATATTTTTAGTTTTCCTTTAGTGGGGAGGTTGCAAGGGCAGAGGGTGGATATGAAGGAACGAGGAATGGAGCATTATGGGAAATTCACAAAGAATCGATCAAAAAAATTAATAAAAAAGAGGGCTAGGGGTATACAGAATCCTTGCCTAACATGCTTGAGGCCTTAGGTTCAGTCCTCAGTACAAAACCCCCAAACTAAAGTGTAAACGAAGCACACAGACTGGGCGCTGATAAATCAGGGCTAACCACTGTAATTCCAAAAGCAATAATTGCAATAAAATCACGCTGTTGCTCATGGGTGAGACGGATCCCTCCAGGCATAAAAGGCTTCTTAGGCAGATAATAAAATTAAATCCATTTCTAAGGGAATAGACTGGCATTTTCAAGAAGTAAATTCAGACTTCTCTGGTCCTGGGAGTGATGGTCCTAGCACAGAAGACGGGCACAGCTGGGACCCTTGGGTGACCCCTATTTCTATCACTTGCCCTCCGATGTGCATTCAGATGTCCCCTTTCTGCCCCTCGCACACTCGAGACAGGTTCCCTTAACCTGGAAGACAGTCTGAGCCAATGAACACCGCCTCTGTGTCCCTCGACAGCTGCGGAGGCGACCCTTTGAGGTGGGGCCCTGTTTCCATGGGCCTGCCACACGCGGGCTGGGGTGAGGAGAGCACCCACCAGGAAGCGCCTTCTGTGCTCTCTGTTCTCTTCCCCATCCTCCTTTGTTCAGAGAGGATGGGGACACAGAACATTCGGGAAGAAGCCAAGCTCAATGTATCTCCCGGGGGCCGACATCTCTACAGCAGGCTGAACTCTAGACTTGGAAACTCTCCCGGGGGAGACTTTTCCTTGTACCCTTGTACCGACAAGGTCAGGGCCAATGCCTCCTTCTCTCTCAGAGAGCTTGAACCACTTGGCCTTATGGAGGCAGAGTTTCCAGAGAGAGAGGGCCCTGTTTAATGAGTGACTGCCCGTGGATCAAAAGGACTTATTCTCTAGGGTCAGGGCAAACCTCCAATGCTGGGCGCCAGCTTAGGATTGCTCAGTGTGCTTGCTCGCTCTCTCTCTCTCTCTCTCTCTCTCTCTCTCTCTCTCTCTCTCTCTCTCTCCCTCTCTCCCTCCCTCCCTCCCTCCCTCCCTCCCTCCTTCTCGCTTGTTCTCTCGATTGCTCTCTCTCTCTCTCTCTCTCTCTCTCTATCACTCTCTGTCACTCTTCCTCTCCTCTCTTTTCTCTTTCGCCTCTTCCCCTCCTTTTTTCTCTCCCCTTCCTTTCCTCTCCTCTTCAGAACCCAGCTCTTTAATCTATGCCTGGAGCCTGCCTCTAGTCCTCAGAGCTGTGTGTGTTGAAGGACACGGAGCCACACAGGACACCTGCCCACGTGGAGGGGCTCGTTCTATCAAGAAGAGCATCTTTTGAGCTATGGTACCTGGTAAGCGTCAGCATGTCCTGGACTAGAGGACATGCGAGTCTCCATGCCTCCTGGTCCTGCTTGCCTTGCTCCCTCATGGCCGAGCTACACACCCAATCAAGCCAGAGGTCCAAGCACCACTCTGTCTTCTGTGGACAGACTGCTGTCCCTGGCCCACACATTTCTCACTACTGCCTTTTGGAAGCTTCCTTTGAAACAGCCAGGTCTGTTTGCCACCTTCCATCTTAAATGTAACAATAGTGGAGATTCTTTCAGCCTGCTTCCCAGGAGATCAGTGAAGCGGAGTGGGCGCATCTCCAAGGCACAGCCACCCAGTTCCACCTGTGCCACAGGCAGTGGGGCTGAGAGGGGCTTGGAGAGAAAGCACGGGAATTGGGGACACTCTTTAGGGGAAACTGGGTGACTGTGCTGAGTTTCATCAGTTGACACTGCAGTCTACAAAACGCAGACTTGAGAGCCACAAGATTGAGCTACACAACAAATTTGCGGGGGTGGGGGTGGTGTAGGGAGAGAGGGGGAGAAAGAAACAAGAGAAAGAAAAAAAGAATTCTTTGTTTCAAAGTGAGTTTAGGATTTATAGTGTTGGCCTCCTCCTTGGTCTTTGCTGATACATCGATGAGGATGTTCAGGTCTCTGACCGAATTTGTGAAGCAATTTCCTCATGGTTGAAGTTTCCAATTTTAGAGAGAACTGAGTGTTGTGGAGTTGCCCTGGTGCTGTTTGTATTTTGATGGTAATTCTGCTTCCCCAAGAGGCGTGGATCACTTAAGTACTCAGGTGATTCCATGTGAACCTTCTCCCCATTTTAACTGGTCAAATAAGGGCTGTGATTAGGCAGGGGAAGGGAAAGGTAGGGCTGGAGGTTTTAGAGAGGGAGAAGAGAGGAAGGAGGAGGGGAGACAAGGAGATGAGGAGACAGAGGAAGATGGAGGAAGAGGAGGTGGAAGATGAAGCAAAACCAGGTGGCCTGGAGAAGCCACAAGTAACAAGAGATCTCATAGCTGGGGAATAGAGTAGTGTATGTAGTGGTCTATCTGCCCAATCTAGGTGTGCAGCTTATAAATATTATAATTGAGTTATATGTTTTTTACAAGGACATATTGGAGTTAGAGAATTACGACAACAGCTGAGAGCTTATGAGACTTAGGTTCTGAACAAACTTCACCTGGGGGAGCTGAGACTTAGAAGATGCACAGGACCCCTTCAGAAGGACAGAGAAAGAAAACTGGCAGCTCCAGGAGGCTGCTGACCAGCTGGGGGTTGCCCGGGGCAGGGAGGTGCCCAGAGGAGAGTCTCCAATGTGCCCAGCTGCCTGCAGTCCCGAGGACACCTCCAGGGGTCTACCTTTTGAGACTCACCACCCACCACCACTGGAGTGGCTTTTGGAGTTGCTGCTGCCTTATAAAGTCTGTGCTCCTTACCAACATTTCTCGGAGTCACCCTAGTAAACTCCCTGGCTCACCAAGGCTGCCTTTCAGGGTCATGACTGGTTTAAACAAAGGCTCATGTCTCTCCAGGAACAGCATCACAGAGCACCCAGCCCTTGCCTTCGAATCCTTGAGGAATGCTTGAGGTTTCAGGACCACCCAGCCTCATTGAGCAAGAGAGATACTTGGCCTGCTGTATAGTGGCTCTAAGTCATGGATGGGTGTTTGCAGCTCAAGAATTTCCAGATCGCCCTTATGGTGGTACACGGGGTTCCTTTAGTTCAGTCAGATGTGGCCTCCTGTGGCTCCCCCATCCCTCTGATTCAGTCCTTTGGCCAGAATCAACCCTGCAGGCCAGCCTCAGCAGCTGTTAACACCCATAACTGCAGAGCAGGTTTGCAATTAGCAGACTGTGCCATTACCCTTTGTAATTCAACACTTCTCTGCACAGCAGGGTTTTTGTTTTTTTCTCCTTCTGGAGTTAGAATGGGAAAAAGAGTTAATATGGGAAAGAATAAGGACCCCAGGTGCCAACTTGCTGGAAGGACCTATAAACTGCATTCAGAGTCCTGCTGTGTCCCTGGGGAAAGAGACTTCTGGCTGGCTGTACAGGTGGCAGAAGGGGGCTAGAACCAGGGTCCTGACATCAGAAACCAAAGGCCCCTCTGCATTTCCGTGTGAAGGTCCTTTCTTGTCACCATGTTCTGCTGCAAACAACCAGAGATATAGGTGTGTATTTAAGACACTGGCTTTTGGTGTGTGTGCATATGTGAGTTCGTTATGTCTGTGTATTTGTTCATGCATGTGGTTGTGTGTGTGTGAATGTCTTATGCCTGTGTGTGTTTATGCGTGTGGTTGTGTATATGTGAGTGTATGTGTGCATGTGTGTACATGTGTTATGCACTTGTGTGTTTATGCATGTGTTTTTGTGTGTGTGTGTGTGAGTGTATGTGTGTGAATGTGTGTGTGCATGTGTTATGCCTCTGTGTGTGTGTTGTTGTGCATGTGGTTGTGTGTGTGAGTGTATGTGAATGTGATGGTGTGCATGTGTTATGCCTGTGTGTTTTCATGCATGTGGTTGTATGTGAGTGAATGTGTGTGTGTGTTTATTTCTTTTCTTTTCTGTTTTGTCCTTTGAGACAAGATCTTACAGTATAGCTCCAGCTGACCTCTACCTTGCATCAATCCTCCTGCCTCTGCCTCTGAGGGCTTAAATTACAGGTGTCATTTAAGTGCTTACGTTACTGTGAGTATAAGTGGGTACATATATAACAGTTTGAAGAGGGACAATGTCAGGCTTACAGGAAGGCTGTGGAAAGAGCATACTGTTCCCATGTACCTGCCTGCAGTGCTGACTGCACTGAGGAGTGAACGATAATACTGTGTGTATCTGTGTGTGTGTGTGTATGTGTCTGTGTGTATGTGTGTGCCTGTGTGTGTGTGTATGTGCCTGTGTGTGTGTGTGTGTGTGTATGTGTGTGTTCAGAGTGTGCTCTGATGTGATTATCATCTCTCTTGAGATCGCAAATGCAGCACAGGGCATACCCCTCTCCCACTACTGCTTTCAGTGTTTTACAAAACATAGTTATTACACATATGTATGTATATATTATGTATGCATGTATTGTATGTATGTATTGTGTGTGTGTGTGTGTGTCCATCTGCATGTTCCACAGCACCTATGTGCAAGTCTAAGAATAGCATTCACGAGTTGGTTATTTCCTTTCATCTTGGGTCCTGGTGACTAAACTCAAGTCATCAGACACGCAGGATGCACGTACCTTTACCCACTGAGCTGCCTTTCTGGCCTGTTAAATGTGATTTGTAATAGGCAAATTCTGGTGCCTCCTCACATTCATTTTTAAAAATTGTACTGGCAATGGTTGCCTTGAATTTACATATGGAAATGTACAGAATGTACCAGAACTGTGTAGTCCAAGTTCTAGGTGTCTGCTCTGCCATGGGAGCTCCTGGCCTGACCGGCTGCTGATTCCCATCATCAGACTCTTGTCAATACTCCTGGAGATGCCTCTTTCCTTTCTCTGCCTAGAAAAGCGGGCAGGAGAGAGTAGGTGTCCAATAAACACCTGAGTTATGTTCTAGCGGCTCCGAGTCTCTCATCTCCCTTCCCATTGTGGCACAACAGACCAAGTGTGACCAGGCTCCTGCATGGGCCAGCACTGTCATGGCTACCAGCTGCTTTCAGGATAAAAGGCCAGGGACCCTCCCAGATGTGTTTCCTCCCCCTGCTTCTCCAGTTGTGATCTGCTCTCACTCTTTCTCAACCCTATATGAGCTGGATTTGGCTCCCCCCATGTCTTCTGGGGACCCGATCCATCTTCATCCTTTGACCTCAGGGCCCGGGTGACTTCCCACCCATGACTGCTTCCTCTGTTCTGCTCCCTGGAGGTTTCTCTGAGCCCCAGCTTTCTTCCCCTCCCCTGAGACAGAGAGGGCTAACTCTTGTGGGTGTGGCAGATAGCTCCTGGCTGCTCAAGTCTGACTTCTTTTCACATTTTTCTGGGCTTAGAGAATAGGAGACAGTAGATGAATGTTCTAAGTGAAGAACTGCAACTTTCTCTGTTTTTATGTGGTTGCAAAATGCTCCATAAACCCACAAATTAAAAGTAAAGGCCTATTCTGCTCTCTCTCTTCCCCCCAGCCCTGTGTGTGTGTGTGTGTGTGTGTGTGTGTCTGTCTGTCTGTCTGTCTGCCTGTCTCCATCAGCATCTCTGCATGCCTCTTTTCCTGGGATTTGGCAGGAGTCCCAAAAGGACCTGGCCTTCCCACCATCTTTATAATTTGAAAAAGAATTTTAAGTAAACACCTTCCTTTAAGTAAACTAGAAGATAGTCAAAAATGGTCACATGGCTCTGTCACCTGTGTTACAAATTCAAGCCTGTCTGGGCCACAGAGTGAGTTCAAGTCCAGCCTGGACCACATACTGAGACTTTGTATCAGAAGGAAGAGTGAAATAAAAAGAAATTTGCTGTCTTAGGGTTCCTAGTGCTGCAATACACGCCAAGACCAAAACTAATATGAGGAGAAGAGGGTTTATTTCAGCTTACAGCTCTCAGGCCATGTTCCATCACTGAGGGAAGTTGGGGGGGCGGGAGGGGCGGGAGGGGAGTAAGCACTCAAGGCAGGAACTCAGGGCTGGAACCTGGAGGCAGAAACCAATGCAGAGGCCATGGAGGAGTGTTGCTTACTGGCTTGTTCTCCATGCTTTCTTATATTATCTAGGACCACCATCCCAGGGTGACACCACCCACAGTGAGATGGGTTCCTCCATTTCAATCATCAATTAGGAAAATGCCCCATTGGCTTCTCTCAGGCCAATCTGGTGGAAGCGTTTTCTCAATGGAATCTCCCTCCTCTCTGATGACTCTAGCGTATGTCAAGCTGACATACAATCTAGCGACCACAGCTGGTGATGTACCTCATAGATAGAGATCTCACCTAGTCTGTGCAAAACTTGGGTTCAATGCCTGCAAGTATGAAAACAAGAAGCCTAGAATCCTTAGATCTTCTCTCTCCCACAACGGCCACAGAGGAGCATGGTCCAGCTGGACATGAGGGTAGGGAGGGTATTTCTCTCTCAACCCTTTAGATAGTTCCAGTTTTATGAAAGGGTTTGTGTTATTAATATAATAACAAAACACTTTCTTAAACATGCAGGAGGAGTAACTAGAGATGGGTGTGCATGCTAATTTAGAATGTGCTAGAATTCCCCTCCATAGGCTTACTGCTGACCCAGAGTCTCTAGAAGGTCTTGTGCTTATCATCTGATGGTTCCCCCGAGGTGCTAATTAATTGGCTATCAGCTGTGGTTCAAACGACGCTGTGCCTCAGAACTTGAAGATGCTTAGCTAGAGATGGTGATGTCTAGACAGCTGTGACATCCATGGTTTCTTTTACTCTCGGGATCTTTAAGCCATCCATGAACCAGGTGTGCTGGATAAGTCTTATGTCAACTTGACACAAGCCAGAGGGGAGACAGCTTCGATTAAGAAAATGCCTCTCTAAGATAGGCAAGTCTGTAGGGCATTTTCTTAATTAGTGGTTGATGGGAAAGGCTCAGTCTATTGTGGGTAGGGCTACTCCTGGGCTTCTGGTCCTGGGCTGTATAAGAAAGCAGGCTGAGCAAGCCATGTGAAGCAAGCCAGCAAGCAGAACCCCTCCATGGCTGCTGCATCAGCTCCTGCCTCCAGGTTCCTGCCCTGCCTGAGTTCCTGTCCTGACTCTCTCCAGTGATAACCAGTGATGGGGAAGCAGGACCCAAGTAAACCCTTTCCTCTCCAAGTTGTTTGTGATTATAGAGTTTCATCACAGCAATAGGAATCCTGATCGAGACACCCAGGCTAGCTTAGAACTCACTATGTAGCTAAGGATGCCTTGGCCTTCAGATTCTCCCCAGCTTACTTCAGGTCGTGGTGTTTTACCTCAGCAATAGGAATCCTAACTAGGACATTAGAGGACTAAAGCAAATCCCATGCTGGAGGTACAGACGTCTTGGTGAGAAGTATTAGGCTAACACCAAAGATGGCCGACTGACTACCACTGTGTGGATCTGGGCCCTCAGAAGATCTTGGACTGCTATCAAATGGTTCCCCATCCTCACAAGCAAGTTTTCTAAGGATCAGGGGAAAGGAATGGAGCCCTGAAGAGGGAAAACGAAAGCTTAGGACCACAAGAAGATGAGGCGTCCTGCTCTCTGTCCACAGCCTCATCCATTAACCTTCCCAGATTGCCATCATTTCTCTTATAATTTCAGAATGCTTGCATTAAAGGCTATGCCGAATCCTAGTTAGGCTGAGTTCTCTGGGATTCAGTGTTCACGATTTTGTTTTTTTCTTGTTCATCAACATTTTCTTCCCCTGGTGGTTTACAAGTGTTTTGATGGGTTATGTATGGGTCTTACTTAATTTCCTAGTGCTGTGATTACATGCGATAACCAAGGCAATTTATAAGTCCATGATGGTAGAGCAAAGGCTTGCCAGCAGGCAGCTAGGGCACCAGCTGAGAGCTTACATCTGACCCACAAGCAGGAAGCAGAGAATGGACTGGGAGGAATGGTGTGGGCTTTTGAAATCTCAAGCTCACCCCCGAGTGACACATCTCCTCCAATAAGGCCACACCTCCTCCAATAAGGCCACACCTCCTCCAATAAGGCCACACCTCCTAATCCCTCCCCAATAGTTCCACTAACTGGGAATTGAGTATTTAAACATAGAAGCCTATGCTGGCCATTCTCATTCAAACCACGACAGGAAGGATGTAGGAATTCATTTTATTTATCTTCACAATGTCATTTCTTATTTTCATGGATCCACAAGGGTTTTGCTTTCCATTTATCCTATTGTAAAACTGCTTACTAAGTTTTTGCTTTTCAGAATATCACTGTTGTTATTGTTGTTATTATTATTATTATTTATTATTTTTATTATTAGTAGTAGTGTTACTATAACTATTAGCACTAATATTAGTATTAGTATTGGCTAGCTGCAGGATTTCTTTTATAAACGACTCATGGACAGACACACAGGAGAAGAGTGAGCATTTGGCAGCGTTACATACAGGAGCTAAAAATCTAGAAGACATTCAAGGGTCCAGTAGAAGCATGGATGAGTAAAGCACAGTGCACACAGTCAGGTTTGGAAAGGAAGGTGATTTTGAGACCTGAGGATGGACACTAAGTCACAGAGGGACATGTGCTGTGTGGCTGTGCTCTTAAGAGGCACAAACAGACTGAGGGTAGGATGCAGGTCTCTGGGGACTACTGAGGGAATCCCTGGGGTCTCAGAAGAGAGATGAAAGGCTCTAGGCACATATAATAGGGATGGCTGCATGAGGGTGTGCATGGACTCAGTGCTAACTGGGTGTCTGTTTTACCACTGAGAACAAAGGTTCTCAAGGCAGGTCACGTGGTAGGCGTTTATCTGCTTCTAGGAATACTTCTTACTGGGACATGATGTCTCATCCCTTCTCTGCCCTCACTTTTAAATACTAAGTTCTGGAGTTTTAACATCCAAAGAGAGGCATTTGAACCTGGTACAGGGCATTTTACCCCGGGTTCCTTCTGTGTGTCTTTCCTGTAACATGTAGAAGTATGGAGAGGATTGGGTGAGGATGCAAGTTGCAGACATTGTGTTCCACACAGCAAAGAGCTTTGGTCAGCTTTCTTTATCTTGAGATGGGCACAAATCTTGAATTTCCGAAGAATCTTTCCAACTGGAAGTCCCTGAAAATGTTGGAATCTTCTGTAACTTCCAACTTTGAGTTTCACCCACATTATGCGATCTGATTCTCCTCTTTTTGACTAGCTTGTATAGTTGTGGGGTGGTGGCCATGTTGATTGGCAATTACGGCCATCAATGTAGATATATCAACATCCAGAAACAAAAGTGATTGCTCATATACTGGCCAAGAATGAATGAATCCCAAGGTCTCCCTGAGGAGGTGACACCTTCAGGTGCCTTTGAGAAAGAGCAACACGCCAAGCCTGGGACATTAGAAGATCCAGTGGGAGCGAGTGGAGTGTTTTCAGTCTCGAGTGGGTAAGGAGATGGTCAGAGACATCATCACAGGACGTCATCACATGCCTTTGCACCTGAGAAGCAAGTCAGAAAATCCAGAGGCAGGCATGTGGTGAAATCGGATTTACTGGCTAGGAACATACACAGGAGCTGAACTGTGGGTGTGATGTTCTGCACTAATGATAGAACTCCAAAAGTGGACCCCTCCCCACCCTGCCTCACACTTTCTCCATGGAGACTGATCGGAAACGCTTGCCCTGGGCCCCTGTCATTGGCAACGCAAGAATGGAGGCTCTCGAAGTCTCACTTCCCAGATTTATATGCATCTAAAGGGTCACCACTCTGTACATCAAATTCCTGGCAGCATCATCCTTAAATTCTCTCAGCGACCCCTCCCCTACTGAGCTTTGTCAGAGCGGTGGCATGATTTGAAGGTTTCTGCCATCTAAGGGGAAAATAAATTATTCAGGCCCCTGGACGCGGTTGAAATACACACACCAAGCATCTTACAAACTTGCCAAACTTCCTTCCCTATGTTTCTCTGATCCCATCTCCTCTGTCAGTTTTTTATTTTATTTTATTTTATTTTTTTACAGTTCCCAGAGAAAGGTTAAGCCAAATATTTATGCACTCATTTGAACCACAGTTCAGAGAAAGCAACTTAACAAAATCAGCATTATGAACCTGGAGCCTTTCCCACTTGGAAGTAATCAACAGGAACAATTGAACCAGTTCTCCCTGGAGGTTCAAGTTGGCTGCTGTTGTACAGAGACTTTCAACACTACCTCCTCCTCCTCCTCTTCCTCTTTTCTTCCTCCTCCTCTTCCTCTTTTCTTCCTCTTCCTCCTCCTCCTCTTTCTCCTCCTCCTCTTTCTCCTCCTCCTCTTTCTCCTCCTCCTCCTCTTCTTCTCTTCTCCTTCCTCCTCCTTTCCTCCTCCTCCTCTCCATCCTCCTCTCCCTCCTCCTTCTCCTCATCCTCCTCCTTCTCTTCTTCTTCTTTCTCCTTCTCTTCCTTCTGCTCCTCTCCTTCTTCCTCCCCCTTCCTCCTCCTCCTGTCTCTTCTTTCTCCTTCTTCCCTCCTCCCTTCTTCCTCTTCCTTCTCCTCTTCCTTTCTCCCATCCCCTAATTTTGTGAAAATAAGCAGTCTCTAAAGTAAATAAAGTGTCAATCATGTTCACTTGAAAGCCTGGCATTCCTGTTCTGCTCTGCCCGTTCCTTGGTGGGAAGGACTCCTCCACAGCTTTGAGGTTTCATATACTCTGAAGCTGCCACGCTCTCACTCAATTAGATAGCATCCCGATGAAAATCTCCCAAGACCCCCATTACCTAGATGTCAGGAAAGGTTTGAGTCTCCTCAGCAATGTGTTCAGCTTCTGCACAGCTACCTTCCTGCCTCTCTTTGAACCCGTAATCTTTATTATTTATTACACCCTTCATTCTCTGCCATGCTGCCACTACCCCTGCCACCCGCAAATGAGTAGGAAAAGCCCCCAAGGTCCAGAGATACTGGTAGCTGATGGCTGCCAAGGGAGGGAGAGTCAGTCACTCTCCTTTGGAAAAGTCAGAACTGCTAGGTTTCCCATGACTCCGTGGATGGGAACACCCTTGGACTTGGGGGTTATTAACAGTAACAGAAATGATAGCAAAAAGGAAATGAAGTTGAAGGGGAGATGAGGTGGTGGGCACACGGGAGAGTTGGAGGGAGATAGCAGTGGACAGATATGATCAAAATTAATGGATGTATGAAATTTCAAATAAATTTTAAAAATCATTTTAAAAATGTCACCCTTGGGCCTGGCTCGGTGATTGCCCTCTGGTGACCCAGCCGCTCCTATCCAAAAGCAAAGCTGTCTAGTCAGGCTAGGTCATTTCCCTAGGTCATTTGTCTCTTCCAGAAGCCTAGGGTTGGGATGGAGAGGGACGGGATGCTGAGTCCTAAGTCTGCTCTTTCAGAAGCATTCTACCAGTCCATGTACAGAGTCTCTGACTAAGAAAACCAACAGGAATGACTCAGGCACAGTGAGTGCCTGTGTATGCGCTAATGCTCAAACATGGAGCATGCCATGGCTAGTAAACACTCCTGCCCGTGCTTCACCATGCCTGGATCTGTCCATGTGGCTTCATCCTGTTCTTCTGCCTCAGTATCCCAGTTGTGCTCCTATACCAAATTATCACAGTCCCATCCCTGGGCCATCACCTCAGCAATATGGTGGCCACCTCTGGGGTTCATTATCCTCTTGCTCCTCAGAGTTCATGGTATCTGACTCACCTCAGTGAGGACCTTCTTGACCACCTGAGTAACTGCACCTTATCCTCTATGCCTATCAATCTGTCTCATTCCTCCCAGAACCCCCAGGATCTGCACCATTATCTTCACTGTCTGTATTAAGTGCTTAAACATAAAGACCCACATTCATCAAGAGTTCTGTTCTGTTTACCGCTGTGGGCACTGCATGGCCCATGATAGACACTCAAGTCTTTGTTAATAAATAACAAAGTCATGTAAATAAAAGCCGAAGCCAGGGACACTATCGTCAAACAAGAAAGTGAATGAGGGCATCAGCCGACAAACAATGGCCACAGTGGTTTAAAGATGATTGATCAACTTCTGACAAAGTCCAGCCCTGCTCCTTGGATTTCAGTTCGCTCTCAGAGAGCCATTTTGAGTAGTCCAATGTCATCCAACAATCCCAATGAAACACACACAAACATCCTTGCACACTTGTGTTTGCACAATGCACGTGTACACACAAGCACACGAATACTTTTAAGAACAGAACAGTTTGCCGCTTCGATGTTAGGAAGTCATGGATGACCTGTGGTCACTTAAGATGAACACTCTTGCCCTCACTGAAGCTACAGCCTCCTAACTGTTGCCTTTCCTGAAGGGTCCTCTCAGGTGATGTGACTATTTTTGCCAGAACAACACTGGGTCAACGCAACTGCTCTGTAGCTGTCAATAGAAACCAATGGGTGCACATCAAGAGATGTTGCCGAAGCCGTTGCCAGCAGAGACAGTAAGATGTCCTTTACCACCCACCCACTGTGATCTAGCCAGGCTTGAAACAACTTGATGTCGTCCTGACCTTGTGGACGGATCCATCCTGTGTGGAGAAAGAGGTGCCATCTGAGGACCCCTGTTGAACCCAGCATGGCCAGTTTCTTCACCTCAGCCAGTGAGGCATCTTTCTGTTTCCTCACCCCCCTTTTTTGCAGGTACCCAACAGCATCTACCATCCCTGCCGCTAAAGTTCAGGGGTTCAGAAAACAGCTCATGCCCTGGCTTTAATAAACCCTTGGTTTGTATTCTGAACGAGGCGGGGAAAGTCAGGGATAATGATTTTACAACTAAGACTTTGAAGCAGCTTCAAGCTGCAGCCCCAGTAATAACTGTTTTTAACTGAGCCCTCTAAATGCTAGGTGCTGCACGGAGGCCGGGTGGAAAGCCACCAGGGTGGCTATGGTATCTGTTTCACATTAAGAAATACAGGCCCTATCATAGGAAGCCCTTTATCTGCTCTGGCTGTACAGTTAAGGGTGGGACCAAATATGGGAACATTTGAGATGACTCATGTCAATAGAAAACCCCATATGAGGGTCTCATGGATGCTAGACTCTTCTATATCCAGAGTTCGAATGCTTTGCTGAGGTAGCTGCCCCTTCTTTGAAAGGTTCCTACTGAAGAGAGCCCAAGCCCACAGTCCCCTTTGGATCTCATGGTTATAGTACCAGAGACCTGGTCTTTATGTATACATGTGCCCGTGCATGTGCGAACTCACACATACGTGCCTGTCCTGACACTTTCTCACTGAAGGTGAACACGTTCACCTCCACTCATCTGTAAACTACCTGACCCTCGTGCTCCCAGCCCGGCTCATTCTGCCTCCAGACTTCCCTGGTTGTTATAAGCTTATCACAGAAGTAAATCAAAGTGTTCTCAAGAGGAGAAGAAAAGATAAAAGCAAAAAATGCAGCATCCTCGAGAGAGGGATATTTTTTATAGTTCCACGACTCTGGCAATTCTGTCTTTTAAAAAAATCCATTATTTAATTTTAGTACCACGAGGTGCTGGTGATGAATAATGACCCCTCTCCTACCTTCCAGTATTTCTAAAATATTAATACTGGTTGGATTCCTCTCCTAAAGGGAGGTAGAAGCTGAATCCTTTATGTGCCTCAGAACCTGTTCTACAGCAGCAGAGAGGTATATTCAGTGTCTACCAGTCCTATACTCTGGGCCCCTCAGATGACGCCTGCCTCAGAGGACGGGGGTCACGCAGTGGGGTGGAGGGATGAAATGAGCTGCCTGGCAGTGCCATTCTCAGTATTGATATTGTCAACACCATTCTTTTAAACTACCCATCACAATGCGCTTTCGATCGGCATTCAATTTGGTATGTGAATCGTGAAGAGTAACCATAAGTGGCCTGACCTTCCCAGCCCTCTCAGGTCAAATGCCTGCTTAGGATAACTGCGGCTCAGTGTGCAGCCCATGGGGAGCTTTGAGCATGGCCCCTGCCATGTTCTAGAGCAGATCATGCTTGTATGTGTGTGTGAGAATGTGTGTGTGTGTGTGTGTGTGTGTGTGTGTGAAGGGGGGCGTGCATGTGTACCTGTGTAAAATATATCTTGACATTTACAGTCCATGAGAGGAACAGTAGAGGAAACTTTCAAACTAGACAAACAGGATCCTAAATTATTACACTTGGCAACCATGGTAGTATGAATAGGTATGGCCCCCATAGACTCACGTGTTTGAATGCTTGGCCCATGGGGAGTGGTACAATTAGGAAGTGTGGCTTTGTTGGAGGAAGTGTGTCACCATGGGGGTAGACTCTGAGGTCTCCTATGCTCAAGCTCCACCCAGTGTAGAATGCAATCTCCTCTTGCTGTCTATGGATCAAGATGTAGAACTCTCAGCTCTTCCAGCATCATGTCTGCCTGCATGCTGCCATGCTTCCCACCATGATGATATTGGACTGAACCTCTGAAACTGCACGTTGTCCCCAATTAAATGTTGTCCTTTATAAGAGTTGCTATGGCCATGGTGTCTGTTCACTGTTATAAATCCCTAACTAAGATAGCAGTGGACCATCACAAACAAAGTCAAGTTTTCTTTTTGTTCTCTTTACAAAATGAAGTTACAGTCAAAGCAGAAGAAGCAGGTGCCCAGGCTCTGATTCATAGCTAGACTCTTCTGGTTTCCTCTAGACAGCATCTTATTATGGAGCCCTGGCTGGCCTGGACCTGGCTCTGTAGACTAGGCTGGCCTTGAGATCATAGAGAACTACCTGGGGTCTCATAGATGTGGAAGATGGTAGTGTAGTGGTAGATCTGCTCAATCTAGGCGCACAACATGTAGTCATATTAATTGAGTTGTGTTTTCATTGCCGGAGCATATTTGGGTTGGAGAATTACTGCAACAGGCTTGGACCTGGTTCTGTAGACTAGGATGGCCTTGAGATCATAGAGACCTACCTGCCTCTGCCTCCTGAGTTCTGCGTGCTAGGCTTAGAGGTGTGGACCACCACACCTGGCAAAGTTACGGCTACTCCCCTCACTTCCAGACTTTGAAATCCACACAGCTGCATAATACAGTTTTAACCATTTCATCATCAAGTAAAAATAACTGTAGATTTACATGTAATTGTAAGAAATCTCATTTACTCAAATTTCCCTATGAGTGCTATCTTGTCACACCGTGGGCAGCAGGATGCTGTCTTTTAAACACCAGCATTGCTGGATGGCTGGTGTTTGTTGTTCAGCGTTCTCTGGAGTGCTGCTCATACGTGTGAGCTTCTGACATCTGTCTATTTATTGCTTTATGACAGGTACATATTTGTGTATCCATCAACACAATCAAGCTATAAATAGTTCTATCTGCTCTCACGATCAGGAAAACTATTTTTCTTTTAAGACAGAGTTTCTCTGTGTAGCCCTGGTTGTCTTAAAGTTCACTTTGTAGACCAGACTGACCTTGTAATGACAGACCTGCCTGCCTCTGCCTCCTGAGTGGTATGCCCCACCACTGTTCGCCCATCAGGAGATGTGTGTGTGTGTGTGTGTGTGTGTGTGTGCAAGCCGGGATGGGGGCAAATGAGCCATGTGTAACATGTTGGGAGGTGAGAGGAGCATCTTGAATGTTGGTTCCAGTTTCCAGGGTCTCCTATTGTTCAGCACTGTGTATGTCAGGCTTGTCGACTCACAAGCTTCCCAGAACTCCTCTGTTTCCATGTGTCATCTTGCGACGGGGCACTAGGATGACAGATGCAGTCAACTGTCCAGGCTCACCGTGTACTCTGAGGGTGTAAGCTCAGTTCCTTATGCTTACACAGCACACACTCTTAGTCACTGGGCCACCTCCTCATACACTTTGATTTTTTGTTCCCTTTTCATATCCACATTCTCCCCTCGCCCAGACCACCTCTCTTTTCATAGCCTCCGATTGGCAATCACTAATTTCTCCTCCGTTTCCATCATCTCGCCATTTAGAGAACGTCAGGTGAAGGGGACCTCACACTGTGACTTTGTGCTATGCTGGTTGGTGGCCCCCCGAAGATTCTCCCAAGTTGTAACATGGAAAGCAAAACAGCATGGTGATAGATGGCTGTCATCCGAGAAAGGGGAGGTAGAAGGATCAGGGGTTCAAAGCCAGTTTGAGCAGTGGGAGCTTGAGGCTAGCCTGGGCTAAATGTGACACTCTGTCACAAACCAGATACCATTTGAAACCAAAGAGCTACCTGGACGTGTCATGTGGGTGTTTTCCTGGGCTCTCTGTCGAGCCTCATGGATCTGTGTTTGTCCCTCTGCTGCACAACACTGTCTTGACCTTGTTACCATGACGCCATCACAGTGAGAACCCTGATGTGTTCTGCTTCTGGGTTGCTTAGCTATCCCAGGTCTGTACTTTTTCATACACAGTTTAGAATAAGCTTGCCTATAGAAATCCTTGCTGAGACTTTGACAGGAATGACAGTAAGCATAAATGTCCTCTTTTTTTGTGTATGACATCACAGGCAAGTTACTTATCTTTACTGAATGTCTCTTTGTAAACAGCTTCTCAAATTTGAAATAGGAACCCCACCTTTGAACAACCATTCCCACGATGTCCGGCATGTGACTATCTTGGTTGTACACTGTGAACAAAGCTACTGCGAACATTTCCCTGAGAGGGCAAAGGTACTCTGCATTTGGAGTTGTTCTTTAGGGCAAATCCTCAAAGTTGGAGGGGAGACTCAAACACTGAGAAGGGTTCATCTTATGGTTATTTTTCTTCAGTCAGCCTCACACAGATTTTGCTATCTGTATGTGAAAAAGACTACCACTATGAGCTTGAAATTCCAGTGAGGCATGATGTGGTATATCAGGGAGGGAGGGAGACTGTCAGTGATGGCAAGAGAGGCTACAGAGACAAGAGTTTTGCAGCTTCCATGCTTTCTGCTAACGACAATGGCTGTGTTGGTGGTGGCTGGCCTGATGCTGTTACTGCCACAAACCTGCTCTCAGCTACTCCCCTCCTGCCCCTGTATCCAACTTGAGAAGGTGGCTAAGTGGAACCCACTTCTATCTTCAAGCCAGTTATTTGCTACTAAACTGCTTTTCCTTAAAGTTCCTTTTCATCCAAAAGAAAAGAAGATTTAGTTAAGTCATTTTCTTTTTATCCAAGAAAAGCAAAGGGCACGGATTGACCAGCCCCATCAAACTGCCTTTTGTTTTGACGATGACGATGGGAATGGCTGTCATCTGAGGGAGCCCTGAATGGAGTGAGAAATATCTATCGTCAGCGTGGGATAGCTCAGGCTGCTGGGAGACCTGACACGGTTCCATTTGTGTTTCCATCCTTCCTAATCAAGTTTCTGCCTCTTCCTGTAATGGAAGTCGCATTCCGGGGAGAGAAAAGAAAACAAAGCCCCTGTCTCTAAAAACTGTGCCAGGCTGGGCCCCTAATAGTGAGCGTGAGATCAGAAAGCTCAGGCTCCCCAGATCGCCGTGTGAGGACAGAGCGGAACGGGGAGCCCTGCTGGCCCCATCTCAGCCATCTTAGTGTGGACTGAGCTTGTGGCTCTGTGGCAGAGTTCTTGTTTGACAGTCCCTTTGGAATCCATGGGAGGCGAAGCAAACAGGAGAGAGAGCATCAGCATTGTGGGGCAGACAGCTTCCCAGGGACCTTGCTTTATATTTTGACACTGACGTGTGTAATCCAAGCAGCCTGTGTGTCAGCCTCACTTTCCAAAGATGGAGGCGGAACCTTAACTAGTAGAGCAGAGTTTTCCTGCAAAGCTGTCCATCAGATCCCAGACCTGCTGGACCTCAGGCTGAATGCTTCCCTTTGGCCCTCCCCGGTTCTGGTGTGGGGGCCGACCCTGATCTAAGCTAGAGGGGCAGATCTGACACTAAATCGATGCTGTGATGTAAAAGAGAGCACGGATACGCTCTGCATGTGGGCAGCACTCTTGCACATGTGGACTGCTCGGAGTGAGGGGCAGGGCCTGTCTGCTTTGCCTTGAAACCCAGTGCCTGTGCTTTCCCATCCTACAGAGAACACAGGCTCTACATGGAAAGAGCGGGCTTCCCTCCCAGTTCAGAGGAGGGGAATCAAACGCTCTGTGTGTCATGCCCTGGAGGTGGGGTTCAGAGCATCCGGCTCAAGCTTCAGGTTCAAGTTCTTATTCATACCTCGATTATCCACTTTCAGAGAAACAGTCACTAAATCTCTCTAAGCCTCAGCTCTCTCTGATGTGAGGAGGGCCTGGTACCCACAGGAGACTTGCTAGGAGGACTAGGGTGAGCAGTGCAAGGGGAGAGCTGCCATTGAGGACACCCTGTCACCTGCCATTCAGCACAGGTTCTGCATCTACCTGGATGCTGGCAATACTGTTTGCAGTATTATCTGCAGATGCACATACCCTCACTCCGGGGGGGTGGGGAGGGTGGGGGTGGGGAGCCAGACAGCCACAGAGTGCCTGCTGTCTCTTTCTTTTCCTCCTGATCCTCTTCCTCCTCACCCCCTCCCTATTCCCCACCCCATGACAGGGGCTCAGATGATCTCTAGTTCTCATTCTCCTGTCTCAGCATCCCCCAAGCACTTGAATTTCATGCATATACTAGCACACCAGCATCTTTCTTCAGTTTCACAGAAGTGGTTTCTGTGGTTTGGGGTTGAAGACAATTATACCATGGAAACTGCAAATAAAACCACATCCCCATCTCGGAGATATGCTTGCCTGTGAGTCATGTGTAACAATTGTTCCCCTCAGATCCCTGGGCACGTGCCTGGGCATGCCTCCTTTATATACACAGCTCAGGCTACCTGAAGTAAGGGAACGGTCAGCCCTCACACCCAACTCCCTGAATCTAAGACTGCAGGAGGCTTCGTGACCACACACACACACACACACACACACACACACACACACACACACTTGCAGCTCAACCCTCCCCCTTAGAGACAGTAGCGTGGAGTTGCTAGTTCTACGCTCACGAAGGTGGCTGTGGCTACAGAGACCTTGATCCGGTTCCTTTGCGCCACCCAGATTTATGTTTCTTCTTTGGACTCAGCTCTGGGGAAATTACTTTTCTCCAAGTGTGATGTCTCTTTTATGTGGGAGATGGGCGGGGACTGGGGGAAGCAGCATCCGCTACCTATCATCCTGTGATAACATCTAGAAGTAAGAAAACACACTCCGGCATCATTCAGAGAACCCTTCCAAAGGTGGCAACTCCTCAGCTCAGGACTGACATCCCTTGTCCCTTTATTTGCCCGGCCCCAATCCTCTATAGAGATGATTCCACCATGGCTCCTAACACATAGCAGACAAGGCTGGATGGACTGTCAGTGCTGAAGAACACCACTGTGCACGTGAGGCAGCCACTCTGCATTTGTGAATGCTAATCCCCAAGATCAGACTCTGAGGAGACTCTTTGGATGGGCAGAAGGCAGAGAAGGTTCTAGAAAGAGTGCCCAGCAGCAGGATACAGGTCATGCCTGATGACCCATGAACTTTCCTTTGGGTCCATCCTCATGTCTCCTCACTGTCCTCACACTGTCCCCTTTCACCCCATCCCTCATCATGTTCTCCTCAACTACCACCATTAGATAAACCTAAGACATGAGTGGTGGCATTCTCACGTTGATTTTGCCCACTGGGGAAACCGAGGCACAGAGGTTAAGGATTTGGTCCAAGCTCTTATAAATTTGCATCATCAGCAGCTGACAGAGAAAATAACAAACTTCTTGAAGTTGATGTACACAGCAGCAACTCTGGTTACCTACACATGATCAGCACAAGAAACAGTTAACACTGCAGCAGGCATGGGTGGGGGGAGGGGTTGGAGTTCCACTCTTGGCTGTGGATCTATTGGCAGCTTATAGCACCTGAGGGAGGGAATCGCCCTCTTTTCTGGATATGACCACTGGTAGGTTCCTCATGGCCCAGTATGAGCCACACATTTAATCTTTAAAATTTATGTATATTTGTGGATGCAGTTGTGCATGTGTGTGTAATACCTACAGAGGTTAGAAGAGGGTGTCAGATCCTCTAGAGCTGGAGTTACAGGCAGGCGTGAGCCACCCAATGTGGGTACTGAGAGTACCTATATTGCTGCAAGAACAATAAGTGTCTCTCAACTGCTGAGCTGCCTCTCCAGATCCTGACTCAGGGGGTTCTTAACAATAGAAAGAAAGAAATAAAAAGAGTACCTAGCATGACTTTGGTAGGGAACTGGGATGGGGACACTTACTGGGTATTGTCAGGAGGTGACATATATGGTCAATGTGCATTATATAAATGCATGAAGTGCAAAGAATAAAAAAATGTTATTAAAAAGCCAACTCACGTGATAGATTATGTTGCTTACACAGGGGGCTGAGCCCTGACAAGCAGTCACATCTTATGACCCTTGGGCTAGAGATATGCTTATTTGGTTAAATTCTTGTAGACCGTCGATCTGATTACTTAATGTAGTGACTTAGGACAAAAGTTCAAAGGACACACATATCTAAGTGTCCGCTGGGGAGTCTCTTAGCCCAAAGCCTGACCTCTAGGTGACCAAAATGGGCAAGCTGAGAAATGGTCAGCCTGCTTGTTCTGGCCAACTTAGTAAATTACACAGGAACAAAGGGGGATTCAATCAATTGCTTAGCAATTAGCCATTATGAAAAGATACAGAGAAAAATCCAATGGGCTGTTTGGTGGAGCAGGAAGCATTTTAAATGTCACCACAGTGAGAGAAATATTTGAAGATCTGTCTTCATAATGGTTAACTAATTACAATCTTCAAATTTTATTGCCTTGGAAAAATAACTCAATTCCAGAGATAGAACATTAACACTTGGGGACATTTCTCTCTTTTCTTTGTTAGCATGGAAGAGAAGTACATAAGTGGATGAATCTCAGTAATTTAAAGGGACTGCTTCCCAACTAATGATCAGGAACCCCATAGGCGGCATTGACTGTCAGTGACCATGTTACTACCCAGCAACCTGCGACAACGTATGGTAGGTGTTTCTGTCATAGGGAATCGCAATGGCAAAGAGACATTGGGATCTCTCTCTCCAAATGCCAAGTTCTGTTTAATGAGATTCCAGTGCTGCATAGACACCAACACCCTGGCAGAACCATGGAGACTGGTAACTACACATTTACATAGTAAGCCCCGCCCCCTTCTTGGAAGCCCTGCCCCCTTCCTGTACCAGTCCTGCCTGTTGAGTGAGGATAGCAAGAGACAAGTCCAGCTGTTCTCATTTTTCACCCACAGGGGAAGGAACTTCAGGTCAAATGGTTAACCTAGTGGCTTCAGGAATGACTGTTTGTCAAACCGTCTCCCCGGGCAAAGTCTGACATAGCTGGTGATGAAGAGGTTCTTGCCTGGATAGTCATGGGCTAGGAGGATGCTGTTTGTGACCATATGGGGGAAAAAAAAAATCCCATTGATGGTGGAATGGAATTCAGCCAAAGAAGACTACAAACAGCCTCAGGCTGGATCCAGCTGCTTCGAAGCCACCTGCAGCCTTGGATGTCCTGAGAGTAGGATACAGTGCATGCCTGGCCCTGACTTCAGCTGTCTGAGTGGGTTTCTGTCACTCACGAGTTCCATGAGAATCACTTCTCAGCTACTCAGTTATTTTACCCCAGTTTCTTACTATCGGGGCAACCACAAGAAGGCCACTGAGGGTAGAATTTTGGAAGGAGACTAACTCACAGTTAAAACTTGGATGTAAACTGCCAACGGCATGGAGAAGGGGTTGGGAAAGGAACTCTGATATTCTGATCAAAGGGGCAATTGTTGACCAGAGACTGAGGACCTGGGTCACAGCTGAGTGCTTGGCATATTTAGAAGTCACAGTTAGGAATCCACTGGGTCCTAAAGGCAGAAAGGGATCTAGAATTATATTGAAAATCACATGCAAATTCAAAAGAGAAGAGAAGAGAAGAGAAGAGAAGAGAAGAGAAGAGAAGAGAAGAGAAGAGAAGAGAAGAGGGGGTGCTCTGACTTATATTCGTATGCCACAAAGCAAAGAAGTCTGTAAATGTGTTTTGTTGAAATAGAACCTTGGGCTGCTTTCCTAGTATGTTAGACACAGCTCATTTCTCAAGAACTGGGAACTCACCGTGCCCACATGACTAACCTAGGATGCATAAATGCCAATGAACCCTGTCCATGTCTAAAATCTATCCAATGCCAGAAGTACAGCTTTGCATTTGGCTTCAGTTTGATTTCACCTCCTCTGGCCCAAGGTCTTGGTCAGCAAAGTAAAAAAAAACCTAGGCACAAGAAACAAGAGAATGAAGAGAAGGCAGAGTGGAGTGGCGAGCAGCTGAAAGAGGCACAATAAACCGTAATAATTGATGATAAAACTTTATGGGAGGTCATTAATCTTAACCACTTCAATTTCCAAAAGGAAAGATTCATTGTCTTTTTAAATAGACAAAATTTGAGTTTATGGGAAATTTAATAATATTCATAAGAGACTCTAAGAGACTTAAATTTCCAGTGGCTTTGGAGTAGAGGCAGGATGCTTAAAGAAGGAGGCAGGTTGAGAGGAGCCAGGCTGAAGGCCAAAGCCTGGCATGGGTGTTAAGCAGTGTTCTGAGCTTTAGGGTTTCCCCTGGAGAGAGGCAAGTGATGGAGAGATTGGAATTGACCTCACAGAGACCCAGAGCCTGCAGGCAGCCAGCAAGGCCTGTGAAGCCTGTTCAAACCCCAAACTACCAGATCCAGGGAGGTTCTGTCTCCCTCCTGTTCCTTCTATACACAACAGCTCTGAGCCAGCTCTGTTACTTCCCAAGTGACTGTGGTGTCCTCCCGTTCTCTGTCCGTCAGAGGGGACCAATGATGACAGGAGCCAGAACATGCCTGTCATCCCTAACTGCATGCACATCTGGGGCTTTGTTTCTTAGTTGGAAGAAAGGTCAAAGTCATGACCACCTTCAAGGCTCTTCATGACCTGCCATGGCTCTCTGTCTCCTCTCTCTCTCTTGCCTGGTCTGATCCAGCCACACCGATCTCCTTGCAGTTTCCAGAACACTCTAGATAGGCACCTTCCTCAGTCCTTTGCAATTCCTCTTCCCTGACAGGCTGACTCCCTGGATAGATGCACTCTGTGCCTCCCTTGCCAATTCTTGGTAAGGATCTTTCTTTCCTCATTTAGCCCAAGCTCCACCCCCCACCCCCCACCCCGCAGTCCATCCAGATCCCCTCCCTACCCAATATCTCACCTTCACCCCAAATTCCAGCCTGCTATCCTCACCATCCTCTGTTACATTAATCACCACAGCAACTACCATCACCTAGATTTTATTAGTGATTAACGTAGGGCGCTCTCTTGTAGGCAGGAAGCAGTGTTTTCTGCAATTGACCGTGGGCACTGAATCTGCAGCAGCAGTTCTCCTCATGTGTGGGAAGAATGGTCACCTTGCTTTCTACATCACTTCGTCTTGAGCCGCACATCGGGAACAGATTTACCTGGGCTCTTCAAAGAGCAGCCTGTAGAGATTTCCTGGCCAGTGTACGTCCGCTAAGCCCTCGGCTTCAGGATGAACTGAGTCCAGGTTCTTAAGCAAGGCACTCGAGTCTGCCAGCCTGGCCAGGCATAGCCACCTTTGCCTCAAGTTATGGTTTCCTAACTGTCAGCAGGGCTAATGTAACCTGCTCTGGTTGGCATTTGGGGAATACTCAAGAAGAGACATTGCAACTGGAGCCATTAATGTTCATAATTAGTATATGTCAACTAGCAACAAAATAAAGCCCAATAAAACAGAAACATATAAAACATAGAAGATTCTAGCTTCCAGGGGGAAAATGGGACCATTGGTAAACAGGCTCCAGGACCCGAGTTGGATCCCCTAGAACCCATATGTGGAAGCTGGGAATTCTGAAGTGGGCTTGTAGTCTCAGGGCTGAGTTGGCAGAGACAGGGGGATCCTGGTCCTCACTCAGCAGAAAGATTAGGCTAGCCCAATCAGCATTTCCTGGGCTAGCTCCAGCCAAGCTTCTACTGCTCCCGGGTTTCAAGAGCATCCCATGAGCATCCCATATGATGTCAGCAACCAAGAAACTTAAACTTCTGCCTACTCTGATCCCAGGCGTCTGGAACCTCATTCTACAGCACAGTGCTTAGCATGTTCCAGAATCCATTACAAACTAAACAAGACAAATAAGTGGAAATACACCCCAAACAAGAACCAACCCAGGAAAGCCTCAGGCAGCAGAGGGGATTTGAACTGTGGTCTTGCCAGCCACACAACCTAGTTGCCTTTAACAGTAAAGCAATACAAACTTCAAAGTGCTAATAGCGTGACCAAATGCTGTTTTATGAGAAGAACTATCCATGCAAAGGTATTATCTCTTTTTTTTTTTTTCAGTTAGACAGTAGGGCAAGGAAGGGAGGTGATAATTACTTTCCAGACTTGTCCCGTGGAGAGGACCCAGTGGTGACTGGTGCAAGAATTGGTGGCATTTACAAAGTAGGTGCCAATCTGTCAACCACAGGTCACTGAGAGACCGGAAGTCTGGTCTGTCGTCACTTGCATGACGAAACCACACAACTAGGCCTGATTCTCTAATGGAGCACCCTGTTCTTATCATGATCACCTGCAGACTGAGTGACCACCAAGGTGAGTGACAGATCTGGATTTGACTGAATATTTGAGGAAAGAAGGGAAGGAATGGATTATGTTTGGGAAAATTCCTTAGGAGAAGTGAGACTTTTCACTATCTAAAAAAACAAAGAAAGAAAATCCCAGAACAACAAAAAAACCCACCACTACCACCACACTACTAACAACAACAACAACAACAACAACATGACAACATCATAACTCATGCACCCCGAGACTCAGAAAAACTGGAATATTCAGCATCGTATTTAACAAATGGGTCCTGAGCTCTTTCAGCTAGATTTGCTTCTGACTGTTTGAAAAGAGCCACCAGGGGCACAGTGTGACTGCTGATTTTCCCAACAACACAGTAACTAACTGAGAAGTTGTGACATGTGGGCAGCGGGTGATGGCTTTTGTTGGCTTTGTTTGGAAACGTGTTTTTTTTTAACTCATTTTTCTTGAAAATCTTGATGGCAGCTTAGTGATTTGCGCTGAAGGGTGTGTGGGATGCATGTGTGTATGTGTATGCTGCCCCCACAGAAATTGTTATATATATACACATATGTGCATATATATATATGTATGGTTTTATATATGTGTGTGTGCTCCTCCACAGAAATTGTTTTACATATATATTATATGTATATATATATATATGTTCTATATGTGTATATATATATATATATATATGTATGGTTTTATATATATATGTGTGTGTGTATACACTCCCTACACACACAAATGTGTATTCAAAGAGCTAATCAATAATTCACCTGCCCCAAAAAGTTGTATCACACTTATCTAGTTAGCATAAACTGTCAAATTGATACAATCTAGACTCAGCTAGAAAAAGAAAGACTAATTGGCTTGTCAAGTGGCTCTGTGGATTTGTCTGTGAGAGACGATCTTCACTGTTAATTGGTACAGGAGTGCACAGCCCACTGTGGGCAGCACCATTCCCTGCGCAGGTGGTCCTTGATTATAAAGGAGGTGGTTACCCACGAATAGCAGTGACTCAGAGAGGAAGCCAGAAGGCAGTGTTCTTCCACGGTCTCTGCTTCAAGCTCTTTTTTTTTTTTTAAGAGATTTTCTTTATATACATTTCAAATGCTAGCCTGAAAGTTCCCGATACCCACCCTCTGCCCTGATCCCCTACCCACCCACTCCTGCTTCTTGGCCCTGGCATTCCCCTGTACTGGGGCATATAAAGTTTGCAATACCAAGGGGCCTCTCTTCCCAGTGATGGCTGACTAGGACATCTTCTGCTACATATGCAGCTGGAGATATGAGCTCCGGGGTATTGGTTAGTTCATATTGTTGTTCCACCTATAGGGTTGCAGACCCCTTCAGCTCCTTGGGTGCTTTCTCTAGCTTCTCCACTGGGGGCCCTGTGTTCCATTTTATAGATGACTGTGAGCATCCACTTCTGTATTTGCCAGGCACTGGCATAGCTTCATACGAGACAGCTATATCAGGGTTCCTTCAGTAAAATCTTTCTGGCATATGCAATAGTATCTGGCTTTGGTGGCTGATTATGGGATGTATTCCCCGGTGGGGTATTTTCTAGATAGTCTATCCTTTCGTCTTAGCTCCAAACTTTGTCTCTGTAACTCCTTTCATGGGTATTTTGTTTCCTATTCTAAGGAGGAATGAAGTATCCACCCATTGGTCTTCCCTCTTCTTGATTTTCTTGTGCTTTGCAAATTGTATCTTGGGTGTTCTATTTTCTGGGCTAATATCCACTTATCAGTGAGTGCATATCTAATGACTTCTTTTGTGATTGGGTTACCTCACTAAAGATGATATCCTCCAGATACATCCAGTTTCTGGCTATTATAAATAAGGCTGCTATGAATATAGTGGAGCATGTGTTCTATGGCACAGGGGAAAAAATTCCTAAACAGAACAGCAATGGCTTGTGCTATAAGATTAAGAATTGACAAATGGGACCTTATAAAATTGCAAAGCTTCTGTAAGGCAAAAGACACCGTTATTAAGACAAAAAGGCCACCAACAGATTGGGAAAAGATTTTTACCAATCCTAAATCTGATAGAGGACTAATATCCAATATATACAAAGAGCTCAAGAAGCTGGACTCCAGAAATTCAAATAACCCCATTTAAAATGGGGTTCAGAGATAAACAAAGAATTCTCAACTGAGGAATACTGAATGGCTGAGAAGCACTGAAAAAATGTTCAACATCCTTAATCATCAGGGAAATGCAAATCAAAACAACCTTGAGATTCCACCTCACACCAGTCAGAATGGCTAAGGTCAGAAATTCAGGTGACAGCAGATGTAGGCGAGGATGTGGAGAAAGAGGAACACTCCTCCGCTGCTTGTGGGATTGCAAGCTTGTACAACTACTCTGGAAGTCAGTCTGGAAGTTCCTCAGAAAATTGGACATAATACTACCGGAAGATCCAGCAGTACCTCTCCTGGGCATATATCCAGAAGATGCTCCAACCGGTAATAAGAACACATGCTTCAAGCTCTTGTTTGAGTTCCTGCCATAGCTTCCCTCAATTATAGACTGTGACCAGGAAGTGTAAGCCAAATACAGCCTTTCCCCCTAATTGTTTCAGGTCAGGGTATTTTGTCTCAGCAGTAAGGAAACTAGGATACCTCCCGCCCCCTCATGTACCATGTACACACATGCACACACATTTGCACATACATGCACACACACACACACACACACACACACATACATGCACCTCTGCACATACTTGCATACCCACATTCATACACGCACACAGACATACACATTACATTCACAAGGACGCATACACACATGAACACACTTGCATATATATATACACACACAGACACGCACAGACACACATATGCTTGCATTCACATACACAGGCACTTCCTCATGCATACACACTCACACAGGCACAACCCTCTCTATGTGGGCAGCACACATGTACACACACACACACTTACACAGACTCACACACACAGCGCTTAGAGATCTCCACCCCTGCTAGTATTTACATAGCAACATGTATGCCAAGCTCACTGACCTCACTGCCCACCAACTTCGGTCTTCACCACCACAGCAAGCCATGACATCTGAGGACTGTCTTCCCTGTAGGGAGCCTAGGAGTCTGACTCTTTCTAACATGGCCATTCTCTTGACTGAGGGATGACGCAAGGCACCATCCCGTGGCAAGAACAGAAGTCAGCAGGCTTTATTTCTTAGAGGTAAAGTAAAAGTCTTATTACTGGAGTCAACAGATGAGAAATAGAAGTGCTGCCGTGAGCGCTTGGCTCGCGTGAGCCTCTAGACACGGGGAATTTACTGTGAAAAATATTCCAGCCAGGTTTGGAAACAACTCTGCAATTTATTTTTTCTGACCTGTTCCCTTTTCTCACTAGAGGCTACAGGGAGTCTAATGGAAGATCCAGGCAAGTGGCCCTCTGGGTCTCGGGGGTTCTATCTCAGTCATTAATGCTTTGACACAGATGCTGATACCCACGCCGAGGGGCGGGGCACCTTAGACGCCGAGGGGCGGGGCACCTTAGAACACCTTGCCTCTGATTTGCAGGGCTTCCAAAGTGGCTGAAAGGCCCCACAGGGTTGGGCTTTGCCTCCATCCTTTTCCTTCCACTCAAAATCAATTCGCCTTTATTTGCTTTATCTATTGAGTCTTGGGTACGATTTTACACGAACATATATTCTGAGCCTCAGAAAACTCCAGGCAGCTGCGGGCTCACATTTTTCTCTGTCCTGGTGTGCTAAGACTAGATCAGACTGCTTCCAAGCCTTCCGCCCATGGCGCTTGCCTGGGCAGCAGAGGCAGCTGTTGGCCTCTTAAGGAAAAGGCGATGTGGGCAAGAATGAGCAGAAACCAACTTAGACACACACAGGCTTTTGAGGGAAACACAAGGACTTTCTCCATACGAAAATCCTAAGAAATGCCACTCTCAGTGTATGAAGGAAAGTTGGGCTTAATTCCACCAGTTGCCGCCAGAGTAACGTTCCTGGGTTTTCTAAAGGACTTGGTGTGTAGCCAATTCCCATGTGTAGCATATAACTCCCAGATTTAATTATAGATCTTCCTCACTCTCTAGTTCCTAGGAAACAAATCCATGGTTCGTGTCTTGTGCATAGAAGGTCATAGCAAGAAGATAAATATTTTCCGGGTAGGAAACTTTATCTATAGGACACAGGTCTGCAACCCCGAAGCCAAGAGCCCTTCACACAATAGCTGAAAGCTGCTAACTTTGACTAATATCAACGACACTTAAAACTTTCTGTGTTTATCGTAAAGAAAGCACTTCCCACTTAATCGCTGAAAAAATTTCACCATATCTCTTCTCCCATATTCTAAGGTTGAAATACAAATAAGATGAAAAAGTTTTCTTAAAAAGCTCTTTCCTGCTCAGTTAAGATAAAGGCTGTGTTTATTATCACACAGGAGGGAGATTATCAGGGAAATGCAGCCTAATTTTAATCATTTGAATATCGTGGGTCAGAGATCGCTGCTCATCTGAAATCAGGTGGAAGCTGCCACCATGGACCAGCTATGCCGAGAAACTAGAGCCAGGGGGCAAACTGAAGCAGAAATGCAAATGGTTTTATGTTATATGAAGGCAGATCTCAAAGTAAAGAGACAATTTCCCCCCAGGGCTAGAGAAATCCGTCTCATTTTACTTGATAATTTTGTGTATTTAACACTCTCTGAAATCGGTTTTGGCTCGTTCCCGTTAGCACCACTGCCTTTCCGAGTCCTAACTGCGGATTAGATGGGAAAATAGACGCAAAGTGATCTGTCAACCCAGAAGAGCTCACCCAGATGTTAGCCACTGCAATTATAATTCTGAGTGTGAATTCTCTTCGACCGCCTCTGATGGACCAGTGGTGGCTTTCCAGGGTCCCAGAACTCAAAAATATAACATGTAGTTCTCAGCATCACCCTCATTGAACACATGGTGATCATAAAGCAAACTTTCAGGACCAACTGACAAGATGTTACAGAACCATCCCAGGGGGATTTTACAGATGAGCTACATCCCAGCAGCGCCCAGCAAGCCCATGCAGAAGGAAAGCAAGACAGAGGAAGCCGTGGTTGAAACTTGGCATTCAAACACCATCTTCCTTCTAGACTGTGGTGGTCTACAGTTTGTGAGTGGGAGACCAGAGCCTTTAGCATCAAGCAGGCTTGGCCATTCTTCTGCAAAGTATTCAGACAGGATATGGGTAGGGAGGGGGAGGGGGCCATCACTCCCTTTCTGAAAAATCACATGAAAGTGTTGGGTGTAGCAACATCTTAAACTATTAGCAAGGTAAAAGGTACAACCTCCTGAGTGGTTAGTAAATGTCAGACAACACACACTTGGCATGAATTCTCATGCAACCCTTGTGATGTGGGTTGAACATACTCAGATATAGCTTACCCAGGGTACAGGTAATCAGGAGATGGGCACGGTCTCAGGGGCCCTGTGCTTCAAAGCACATCACAGGTAGAGGTTTGTCCTCACCTTTCTGAAATCAATATCTCCATGGGAAGTCCATAAGAAAAATAGCCCTTCTAGCTCCAAAGCACACATTGCATGCATACACACGCACACACCACACAAACATACATACACACATATAATATGAGCATTTGAATATACATATGCATGCACAAACACATTACACCATAAGAACATTCACATATACATATATGCATATACACTAACACATATCATATGCACACAAACCTACGTGCACATGTACCATATTGACATTCACACATACATATGTGCACACACCCATGAGCACACATACCGGATGTACAAATCTACCTGCACACATACCATATGGATATGCACATATGCATATATACATACACATTCCACATGCACATACATGTCCACATGTGCATGCACACTTTGACTAGCTTTTCAGCTATTCAAAGACTCCTGAACACACCAGGGAAAGCACCCTTTGAACCATAAGATTACTAGCTTCCATTCAGCCACATCTCTGTCTCCTCTTTTCAACACCCACCCTTTCTCAGGTTCCCCCATTTGAGTTTAAATAATCAGCTAACATAAGGTTCTGGCTCAAGTACCTTTGAATGGCAGCATGGTTAAGGGATGATGTTGCTTTCGCGAGGAAATGCAAAAGTGTCAAGTATTGTGACCCCATATATGGCTCGAAGTGCTTTATGGTTGATGAGGCTTTTGGTATTGACCATGGTAGTAGAATCATCATGGAATCACTGGGTTTCTTGGCCAACATCACCCAGAGAAAACTGTTGGACTCCATGTCATGCTAAATGAATGCAGCTGTGACAGTTGTGTGACAAACTCCCTGGTTTACATGAGGGTCACTGCAGAAAACATGGACTTTAAACAGAGAAATGGAGTCCTCCAGCTCCAGGTGACCACTGAGCCTCAGAGCTCACTCAACACAAAGTCAGACAGGGACATAATGGCTTCCAGATCTCTGTTCACTTATTTCTATCCCAAGCAGTGGATGGTAGGATAAAGAATTAGCCAAGAGAACAATGCATTTAAACATGCCATTGTACTGAGAAATGGATATGAATATCCCATGCTGGTAGAGAAGAAAATGTACTTGGTTTATTTCTTCACACCAATAATATACTCAAATAAGGTATTTGTTAAATGGCCAGCATTACAATTCATGTATTTAAACCTACTGCAACAGCTGCTCATAGGAGTCAGAGTCTGCTATCAATGGTACTGTTTATTCTAGAAGAAAAACAAAACCCTTGTTCTGTTGCAAATTATGAACTAAAATAAACAAAAGACCATGCCACTAGGGATTCAGTGGTCTTTATTTATTTTAATGAGCCACTCCCTAGAGCAATCCCTTTTCTAGGATTGAAATTGGTACACATCATCTGACAGGCATGCCTCTGAGTGACAGGGCAGGGCTTGCAACTTGGGACATTGTGTAGTAAGGAGGGAGGCAGGACCCTGTGTGTTTTCATACATGATGAATGATGCACACATCCAAGCCTGTGCCTCTCTTCAGACCAGAGCATCTGAGGTGTGAGAGGTGGGATATTACACATGACATGGAGTTAGGGTTGACCTCAGCCATGTAGTTACTATCAGAGTGAGTCCTGGGCTGAGTCCAGTGTTCTCTCCCACTTTAGTCAGCACCAGACCTGAGCATGCCTTCACAATCAAACACAGGAAGATATCATCCTTAGGAAAGCTGCTGGAGGGATTGTTTTTTTGGTTTTGTTTTTGAAACCTCACCTTCATGAAGGAACAGACCCCAGGAAGACCCATGCCATGGGCTCCCAGTTTTGTCTGCATCTACTCTTTCCAAAGAATACAGTACGAGAAACGAGCTTATCTCGAGACAATTACAGTTCCCATCAAGAACATTGATTGATTTAGAGTTGTGCTATGAGAAAATGCTTTCCTATTTAAGACAAAATCTCATCTCTAAATTACAATGTGCCTAATGAAATTTTTAAAATGCGATAATCACCAGGCTCCCACCAGTGTGTTCTCTCATGAACGAAAACAAAGCTACAGTGAAGAGAGGAAAACAACACTGATAGCTACAAACAGCAAACCACAGGAAACCTACAGATGCAGTCTGCCCGCAGCAACATCCGGAGGGAGTTACGTTTTCATCAAACCCCCATGTATGGGAAATAAGAGCTTAAAAACCACAACTTTGTCTTTATTTATTGATATTAAATTTTTCGATGATATGTTCTGTGTGTGTGTGTGTGTGTGTGTGTGTGTGTGTGTGTGCATGATGTGCACATGAATACCAGACAAGGGCAGAGGCACCAATCCCTCTGGAGTTGGAGTTGCAAGCAGTCATGAGCACCCACCATGAGTGCCAGGACTCAAACTTTGGTCCTCTGAAAGAACAGTGCATGTTCTTAACTGCTGAGCCATCTCTCTGTCCCTTAACTTGCTTTAATAGGATCTGTGCCAAACCACCCTTTAGGCAGATGCTTAGGAATGCTTCCTTTAATTAGAACAATAAATAAGTGTGTGCCGGCTAGTCTTACGTCAACTTGACACAAGCTAGAGTTATCGGAAAGGAGGTGAACCTCAATTGAGGTAATTTGTCTATAAGATCCAGCCATAGGGTGTTTGTTCAATTAGTGATCAACTTGGGAGGGCCCAGCGCAATGTGGTAGGGGCCATCCCTGGGCTGGCGGTCTTGAGTTCTATAAGAAAGCAGGCTGAGCAAACCATGAGGAGTAAGCCCCCTCCGTGGGCTCTGCATCAACTCCTGCCCTCAGGTTCCTGTCCTGACTTCCTTAACTGATGGACGGCAATATGGAAGTGTAAGCCAAGAAAACTTTTCCTCCCCAAATTTGCTGTTTGGTCATGGTGTTCCATCGCAGCAAGCAGCAATAAAAATCCCAACTAAGACAGTGTGGTTTGTATGCTGCCCTAAATCTAGAGGAAAGTTAGGAAACACAGAAGGATGCCTAGTTCAGGAATCTCCCGGGCAGAGTCCAATCCCGGGACTGGCTACATGGTCCCAAGAAGCCCCATTCTATTGTTAAGTGAGATGGCAGTGATAATAGCATTGATCTGGCTTGGTTGGAAGAACAGATGATGTATGGCATGGCATGCTGAGATCCAGATAATGTCAGGAACAAGGAGTGGGTACCTGAGTCCACTGGGAAGACGATGCTTTCTCAGTGAGGCCTACACACCCCACGGGCCAGCCTACATTCTGTGGAATGAAAGAGTTTACAGGTCCTACCAAGTCACTGGCATGGGTCACACATGCCAGTTAATCCTGTCACTAGAGTGATGCAGTGTTCACACGTGAATGGTTCAGTTTCTGAGAATACACACTTCTACGGGAAGGTTCCCTCAGTCTTTGGCAATGATGTGTGTATTTACTTCCTCAATGAGTTGTTCTGGGGGATCCAGGTGAGCCTCTCTGTGGCTTCTACAGGCTACATCAGTAAGTTAGTGGAGGGAAGCGAACTGAACACACACACACACACACACACACACACACACACAAAGGAGTCAGGCTAGGTTATTTGTGTATCGTAATGAGCACTAATCAAAGGCCTTGAGCAGGGAACAAAAACAAAGCCTGCCTGCCTACGGCTGCGTGGGTTCTGCAGATGTGAGCTGCAGTCATTAGAGTCATTAGCAGGCATGCTGACATTCAGCTAGCAAGCGGTATTCTCGGACACAGAGTGGGTGAGATTACATGATCCATTTAAATAAAATCGGCTCCAGAACAGATAAAAGCCACAGGGTGACCGTTTTTTTAAAAATTGAAGATTGGATTTCAAATCATCACTTTAATGGCTCAGTGATCCAAGGTTGATAATTAGACCAGAGCGACACCCGTACAAACTGGGGGAACATTCTTTTAATACTATGCCTGTGTGTGACATGCCAGAGAAATCAGATGCTTAGACATTATTGTCCCAAGTATACTGTTTGGTTATCAGTGGTGGATGGGACTTTGAGTAGGAGGGATGCCGTGGATTCTCAGTCACAGTGGGGTGACTTTGCCTTCATGGAGACATTGGGTGATGTCTGGAGATGGTTTTACTTATTGTCAATGGAGTAGAAAGCAGAGGCCAAGAGTGCTGCTTAGCATGTTATAGTGTACAGAAGAGCTCCCCCCAACCCCAGCCAAACACACGCCAGTGATAGGACCATTTGGCCTAAGCTATCATTGTGTTGGCATTGGAAAAATTTTAGGCTAGATTCCCCCTGTTTCTCTTTTCAGAAGAGAGGAGTCAACTGGCTTTACAGGGCATGGCAGTTACCTGTCTATATAGACAAAGCTAGATTCTAAAATCCTGACACTAGGTTGTATATGTATATGTATATGTATATATATATATATATATATATATATATGTATATGTATATGTATATGTATATGTATATGTATATGTATATGTATATGATGTATATGTACATACACACATATATGCATACATATAAATATATGCTTATTTAACTATATATATGTTTAACTTATGCCTCTGTATCTGTATGTGTATATGATTTCAGCTACAAAGCTAGGTGGCAGATCCCCTGGAGTTGGTGTTACCAGTGATTGTGAGCTGCCTAACCTGGGTTGGGAACTGAAGCCAGTCCTCCACAAGAGCAGCAAGTGCTCTTAACCACCTTGCCATTGCTCGCTCCATCTCTGCCATTCTTATTTTGATGATAAAGTTTTCACATCCTATGGGTTCTGTTCCTCTAGAGAGCACTGAGTGATCCAGGCCCTTGCACTTGGGATCCCAAACTGGTGAACACTCGGTTGGTTGATGGGATCCTCAGCTGATGAACACACATTTGGTTGAGTAGCTCTAACTGGGGATACACAGTGATTTCTCATGGCAAAGTCAACCTTGGGAGAGGTGCCTTCCTCCAGCAAATTCATTTACCGAGCCCATCCTATGTGGTGGCATAGACAAGGGGTGAGGGCAAGCTATTACTGGTGAGCAGGGGATTGGTCCCCATCTTTGAAGACCTAATGGCAGGTAGGAAAACATGGCATGGGCTTATGGGTAATGCTTTTAATCACCATATTTAAGATAAAATTGTGATGCTGATAATATAAGTGTGTATTTCAGGGGAGCTATACTTTGAAAACTTCTCTGCACCCACTGGTAGACATTTTATTTAACCAGTTCAGAAAACTACTTTGTTGGTCACATCAGCTACATTGAATGTGCCCAGCAGGCAGCCTTTCTGTAGGGGCGGATGGAGAAGTAACCCATTGTCACAGACTGTTCTATCTGATGGCTGGACCCTGTGTGGGCAGCCATGGTCTGACTTGCCATTGGCCATGTCATTGGCATAGTCTAGAACCTTGGGCCATCTCTAACTTAAGATGGCAGGGGAGTCGGGGCTTTAAAAGCTTGGAGTCTCAGACCTCAAAGGTCAGGAGAGCTACCATCCAAGAATCAGACCCCAAAGGAGCCTTAAGGCGTGGTGTTAGTATCCCCTTTCACAAAGAGACTGGGGTCTTAGTTCTCAGACCTTACTGTCTATCTACTGTCAATCCTCTTTGAAGCTGGGAATTTCTGTTCTATATTTTGGAAACAATTAGAGCACCAAATTAGGGTGTTCAGAGAAGTGAGAAGTGATATTAAAATGTGTGTGTGTGTGTGTGTGTGTCTGTGTGTGCTGTGTGAGTAAAAAGCTTTCAAAGTGTTAACAACTCAATATCCTTGAAACAGACTAATGCACAAACTCTAAGTGCCAGGGTATGTGTGTGTATGCATGTGTATGTGTGTGCATGTGTCTGTGTATATGTCTGTGTGTCTCTGTGTGTGTCTATGGGTGTGTATGTGAGTGTACATGTGTTTGTGTGAATCTGTGTGTTTGAGTGTATATCTCTCTGTGTGTGTACATATGCATGTGTCTGTGTATGTGCATGTGCACATGTGCGCATGCTAAGAACTGTGCATGAAGCCACAAAGCCTTTGATGGGCTGTGCACTTGTCTGACAAGGTGAGACTGATGTGGGTTTTTCTTTGCTTTTTATATTTTCTGCATTTCCTTGTGCTTTGTCAGGGAGCAGCAAATTTGCTTGTTTGAAGTGATCTTCAAAACAAAGGGCTGACTGGCTTTGTAGGCAGGGATTTCTCCAGTCACTCAGTAGCTACCCAGCTCACATCAGGAGGCTGGGTTCAGCCCATGGTGCCTTCCACCCTACACAGCTGCTTCTGGATCCAAGGCCTTTGAGCTCCTCTCTTCTTTTTGCCCAGTGTCCACACTGACTCATTAGAAAGAGAAGCAGAGCCAAACTAATTGAGGCTGTGTGTTTCACTGGAGGCATAGATCATAAATTTTCATCTTTAACCAAGCCAGTACATTGATTAACGATTTGGACAACACTATCTGAAACCCCAAATAATCTACATGTCTTAGAAGTATTTTCTTACTTTTGGTTCCAAACCAAACTGAAATGGCATTCTTGCCAAAAACTATCTGCACTGTTCTTTGGATGTTGAAGAGGGAGGTAAGTAATTGCCCGGGGATGTCTAGGGGCATGTCCTATGGTGACGGCGGTAGCCACCAGTCCAGTAGAGTGGCCACTAGCCACATGAGGCGACTGAGCACTTGGTTGGACAGAGGAATTAAAGCTCATGTTTTAAGCAATTTTAACTAATTAAAAAGTGAACCTTTAAATAGTTACAGGTGGCCAACACCAGACACTACCAATCCAGGCTCTGAACTTTAAGTGTTTATGCACTAGCACGGAGGGCCTTTGCCCAGGGTAGGAATTGTACAGTGCAGGCTGACAGGTCTTTTTCGACTCCTAACTTTGAGTGTTCATTGGCAGCTGTTTGACTCACAAACCAGGAAGGAAGTAGAACACTGGTCAAGATAACTAGAGTCTATTAGGAAGACAACTGCATATTATCTCACAGGTAAAATCAAGTAAGAAGATGGAGCTTCTAGAAGCTTTGGGGTTGTGTCCTTAGATGTGGTACTAATAGGAAGAAATGGATTCTGAGTGAGGAGTGTGATGGGGCTTGGGATTCCAGTCGTGTCCCCGAGATCTGACAGTCACTAAACTGGCTCCATTTCTTTTTAGAAATCTACTTCCTCCTGACCTGGATGAGCCTCCAATTCCCCGGAAATGGGACGGAGAGGGATTTCCTGAGAAATCAGTCTCTAGGCATTGGGTTGGGACGTCTCTGTATCTACACCTATAAATCTCTTGACTTCCTTGGATCAGACTGGAAGGGGGTTACCACAGCCTGGCTACATCTCTGCCTGCTGGAATGGTGTTCACTTGGAAACAGCCAAGGATGTCATTGTCCTCTGGACCTGGAATGGCAAGTTCTAAGTCACAAACCATGGGGGCAGGACTTAGGGGAGATGGCCCCGCCAGTAAGATGCTTGCCATGGAAGCATAATGATGCACATTTGGATCTCTCCTAGCAATGGCTGCATGGACAAGTCTCAAACAAGAGCAATATCGATAGACAGGATAACATGGAAGGGGGAAATATCATGTGGACCACCCTCAGACAAAAATCTGCACATACTAATGATAGCTGGAGAAGGAGCCTCTCCCAGTAAGTCTTCCAACTGCTTGCCAAAGTCAAAGTTGTCAGCCCTGAAACCACACACACATAAGCAACAAAAATGGACTCAGCAGGTTGTATTTATATGTTTCTGGATGTTTTTATATATGTGTAACAATGATAGTCTAATAAAAAGAGGCTATCAATTTGGCGTGGGGGACAAGGGGGAGGGAGGAGTTGACTGGAGTGGGCATGGAGGTCTGAAGAGAGGAAAGAAAAGGAAGTGATGTATCCTAATGAAAATGTAAAATTTTAAAATTAAAATGTGTTGTGGCATACATCTATAATCTCAGTACTGGGGAAGCAGACATAGGCAGGTCCCAAGGCTCATCATCAAAGATGCTAGCCTAATTAATGAGCTCTAGGCTCAGTGAAAGACCCTATTCCAAACACTAAGGTGAACTGTGATCAAGGGAGACACTTGACATCAATCTCTGTCAATCTCTGGCCTCCATATACACAGGCACAAATTTTCTGTATACCCAAGGACATAGGTATACACATGATCACACACACACACACACACACACACACACACACACACACACACACACACACAGATTGAGCAGCAGAGTGCAGTAGTAACTGTGCTGGTGGTAGGAAGAGAAATAAGGTGAATGGAAGGCAACAGGGAAGGTTTTGGGTTAGAAACTCAGTTTGGGTGTTTGGGCAGATTATACTTTGTTTTCTAGAGAAAGACATCCCACGTGGGTAGGGCAGGGACATAGAAGGAAGGGGTCAGAGGGGGAGGGAGGAAGACAGAGGGAGAGGGAGAGGAGATGGGGGAAAGATGGAGAAAGGGAGAAAAGGGAGAAGAAGAAGGAGGGGGAGTGGGAGGGAAGGGGAGAGAGGGAGATTCAGAGAGGGAGAGGTTCAGAGAGGGAAGGGGTCAAAGAGGGAGAGGGAGGGAGAGAGGGAGCGGTTCAGAGAGAGAAGGGACCAGAGAGGGAGAGGAGAGTTCTAGAAGGCTGTTTATGTCCTAGTTCTCAAAGCATTTTGTGTGTGTGTGTGTGTGTGTACTTTTCCAGATTTGGTGACTGCAAACACAGGATGCCCAATTAAACTGCAATTTAGATAAACAATGACTAAGCCTTAAATTATACTGCATCCTATGCACTACTGGGGACACAGTGTTACTCATATTAGTCATATCTCATCTTAAAATTTGACTTCACCAGGCCTTCTAGGTCATCTGGAGAAACTATTTATGAAATGAGTGCCCTAAGAGCCCTCCCATGATAAAAATGGATCCCGTGGCTCACTAGGCACGGAGAAGGTTGCTGACTCTCCCGCCCTATCAGGGATCCCTAAGCAGCTTTTTCAAAGCTCATCAGAGCTCTGCAAAGATACTCCCTCCCAGCATGCTTTGCAAACTTCTGAGAGTACAGAGCCCAGCAACACAGACATTTCCACGCAAGCTCCAGGAGTTGAATATCTGAGTCTCAGTGTTGGATTCACAGCTACAAGCATCAGGGAAATGTTTATAGCTGGAACCTAGGCCAGGCTCATGTAGACAAGGGTCGTTGGTGATAAGTACCAATGTCACAGGGTCAGGGTAAGAACTGTGTGTTTCAGCATCAAGGCATTGAGCCTGGATGGGGAAGTGGTGATTGCTCGCTATGACAGTCATACCACAGACGGGAAGTTTCCCTGACAATGGCCATTTTCATCCAGAGGCAGCAGTATGTGCGTGGGTCCTGAGACATACAGAAGGGACACCAGTGTAGAGTAGGATGAAGCTGGACTGGTCCATCATTGGATGAGACTCCATCCCTATCACATGGGGTTGCTTTTGAGCCCAGTGGATACAATGAGGGTTTGGGAGGCATAGGGTTCTTGGTGCACAGACTCATTGGACGACCTGCTCTGTCCTGGAACTGTATAGCTGTCTATGCTCTTCGTTAGTCTCTGCCTTTGTTTGGGATCACGTTAGAGAATGGTGTGTGGTAGTGGTTTCAAGAATAGATAGGACCGTGTCTCAGTTCTGGAGGCTGGAAGCTACTGTTATGAATCATAATGCAAATGCTTTTGGAGATAGTGGTCTGGCCTTGCTCTCGGCTTCTGCATGCTTTCTACTGATCTTCGACATTTCATGTCTTGAAGGTGTGTTATCCTGTCCTCTTCCTTAATCTTTGCGTGTATGTCTTTACATCTGTCCCTGGTGTTTGATGCCGTCTCCACACTTCCCTTGTTTATAAGGTAATTGATCCTATAGGGCCAGGGCCTACCCAAGTGACCCCAGTTTAGATAGGCAAGACCTGTCTCTGAGGAAGGCTACAGGCTAAGGTACTGAGTTGCTGATGTCAACACAAGGATTTGGGGAGGATGAGAGTCACTCCATAGCTGCATCTCTGTACAACAACAGTTCTCAAGCCGTGGGTCGTGACCCCTTGGCCAGACTACTATCTCCAAATATGTTTACATTATGATTCATAACAGTAGGAAAATTACAGTTACAAAGGAGCAATGAAGATAATTTTATGGTTGGGGGTCACCACAACATGAGGAACTGTATTACAGGGTCGCAGCATTAGGAAGGTTGGGAACCGCTGCTCTAAAACAAAGCTGACCACCAGCTTTCCTACCACCTAGTAACTAGAATATGTCTTATTAAGAGAGTGTCGAGCAAGAGATGCTGAAAATGTTGATGGTGTCCCATTCTTACCTGACTCCACGGGGCCAGTGCTCATTTCTACCCTTGTTTCTAGGTGCCCAGTCCATGGCTCTGAATATAAATTCTCTTTGTAATTGCTGTGAATTCAGTGTTGGAACTCAGTGTGGCCCTGGAGCTGGCATAGAAAATCTTCTATTGCTGAGCTCCGTTTTCTAAGAGGTTTGGAAAGTATCACATGAACGAGAGAGTTGGAACAACATGGAGATGTATTAAGCCAGCTATGCTAATCATTCGTTCCTCCCTCCCCTTCCACCCCAAGGGAAACATTTAATATCACATGTTGATCTGCACTTAAGTTAGGGACAAAACCTTTGTGGGAAGGACCAGGAGGCCGGCTCTCTTCCCATCAGCCTGTCTGAAAGTGTGTAGTAGTTCAGAGACTACCATGACAAACAGAACATGTCATACTTGGGGAAAGAACCATTACAGGTTTTCCATCATTTATGGATCCTGGATTTTATGTAGATACAGCAAATAATATCTATTTGTTTACAACATGAAAGTCTAAGTTACATTGCCTGCAGGGAAGGAGATTGGTTGGGAGAGGAGGAAGGGGAGGACAGAGGGGAACATGTTCAAAGTCCATGCTCTACTTAGGTGGTGGTTTCCATGGAATAGTCTCAGACACTTGGAGTGAGCTATTCGATGAGCTATTTAGAGAGGTGGGCTTGTGGGAAAAAGTACATTCTGGGGCATTGGCAGTGAGGTTTCAAAGTTCTCAGCCATTCACAGTTCATTTGTCATTTACACTTTGAGAGGTGAGTTCTCAGCTATCCTTGGCACCATGTCTGCCTGCTGCCATGCTTTCCTGCCAAGCTGGTCATGGGCTCTTATTCATCGGGATCCATAAGCCACAAACAAAAAGTCCTTCCTTCTATAAGCTGCCTTGGTCATAGTGTTTTATCTTAGCAAAAATAGAAGTAACTAAGATCACATGGATGAACATGTTCTTATGAAATCCATCACTATGTGTGATGAATATATGTCGAGAACAATTTACATATACATGCACATACACATACACATATATACACACATACATACACACATACATATATACATACATACACACATGTACATACATAAATCACATACATAAATACATATACATACATACATTCACATAAATATATATACATACATACACACATACACACATATATACACACATACATACACACATATACATACACACATATACATACATACACACATACACACATATATACACACACATACATACACACATATACATAAACACATACATATATATATACATACACACATATGCATACACACATACATATATACACATATACACACATATATGCATACACACATATGCATACACACATACATATATACACATATACACACATATATACATTCACACATATATACATACACATACACACATATATACATACATAATACATATACACACATACATATATACATACATACATACATACATACATACATACATACAAACAGCTTCTAATTAGCTGGAGTTTCCCTGATTCACAAATACAAACTTACTCTCAGGAAGGGACGAGTCACACTTGAGAACAAGCCTGCTGTGTGGTATGTCACTAAACTCTCTGGTGGCTTATAGGAAATTGGAGGCAGAAACAAGGAAATGAAGATAGTGACAGATATTTCAAAATTTACTGTATTTATCTTCTGTCAGCCACTGAGTAGGCACGGGGCTTGCCAAGCCTCAAGCTGGGAGATGGAGATTATTTATGGGCAGCTGGTTTTAATGGAACAGATGACCTTATTAGAATGGCTTCCTTCATAAAAAGGGCAGGTGAGGCTGGAGCGGGGAGACAGGGGTTGGGTGGATGAGAGAAGAAAGGCTGGCAGGGGAGGGGGAGAAGGCTATGAGAAAGGCTTGCCAGTTTCCCCTATGGGGCAAATGATGGGTGTATTTGCTCTGTGGTTTGAAAAAGTAGCTAGAAAGGACGGCTGTCTGAGGAGACGTGGTCCCGTCGGGATGAGCACACACCTCCTTCACCCTGTATTTCATTCATACCACCACCATGACAGAAGTTCTTTAGCTTCATGTTTTACTCCATTGTCAGTACAGTCTTTAAAACTCGTGTATATTATAGTTTAGTGAGATGATGACTCAGTATATAAATATACTTGCTGTCTGGCCAGACAACCTGAGTTCTGTCCCTGAGATCGACATGATAAAAGTGACTCCCAGAAATTGTCCTCTGATCTCCACAAGCACACTGTGACACCCACCCCTCCCAAGGAAAACTGAATAAGTAAATAAATAAGTGTAATGCATTTTAATTAAAACTTAGACATAGGGAGCACTGCTCATTAATAACAACAACAATAATAGCGATGATACATTTTTAGCAAAAGGGAATCTACCCAGCATCTCCTATAGCAGAATCTCTTGTTTCTCACTAACGCATGCTCTAAGAAATGCATTCCTATAAGTTTAAGTATAAAGACTGACAGGTCCAAGAAGAATTCTCAAGGAGGATGGAATAGACATAGAGGAAAACACATCAGTAGTTTCTTGTGTTCTCCAGATGCAACTGTGTAGGATGTTGGACTAGAAAGCCAATGAGGCCCCTCTGGGCCTGACATCTAGCCTGAGTCTCTGCCTGGCAGACCTCATGGGCGTTTCTACATTTTCTGATGCTCTACTCCCCTATCTCTGATGTGACATTGATGTTCCACAGTGTGACCTCCATTTGAGGATGCAGATGACAGTCACTGCTTGAGGACTGGCAAGATGGTAAGCTTTGTGCTTTTTTTCTTCCAGTTGAAAAATAACTAAGGCAATTTTTAAAATAGCAAATATTTTTAAGGAGTGCTTGCCCTATGGCAGATTGAGACATATTATAGAGCTGTGAGTGTCGCCACAATTTGGTGTTGTTACAAAATTTAATTCTCCTGGGACTGGGAAATAACTCAGTGGGGGAAGAGCCCACTCTGTGCGAACTTGAGGACCTAGAATTGAATCTCCAGAACTCCTGTAAAAAAAAAAAGTAGAGAAGGCCAGACATGTCTGTGACCCCAACACGATAAAGAATGGAGACAGGTGGATCTGAGTGACTGCTGGCAAGAGTCTCAGTAAAAGAGCAAACTCTAGATGTAGTGAGAGACTCTGTCTTAAGGGAGTAGGGTGGAGGACAAAAAAGCAGGCTGCCTGATATCTTTCTCTGGCCTCCTGCACACACATGCAATATATGCCACATATACACTGTTTGTCTCTCTCTGTCTTACACATGTACACACACACACACACACACACACAGGAGCTGACTTCACAGTAAGCTGTTATGTATGTTAGAATTTCACACTACACAAAGGCTCTTTCAAAAATCCAGAAAGGGAAGATCTTTAGGAAAAGACTCGGAAGGAAAACAAATTTCAAGGCTAAGACCTCAAAATGGGACTTTAAGTAATACATAGAAAATAAATCACTGCTGGGTTGAAGAATCGAATGCGAAAATTAAGCCACAGCAATTTAGAAAATGGTGAATGTATTAACATGACTCTGATCTTGAAATAGATGTTAATTGTATAAATAAAAGAATAAGTCATAAAGAGAAATGGCATTGTGTCTGCTAACGCTTTAAAAAATCAGTATCCTGACACACCAGATAAAATTAATTTCAATAATAACTTGGCAAACATCCAACAGACACAGAACAGGCAAGAGATTTATATCCACAGTAATTTCAGATTCTTTGCAAGTGTGTAGGGGGAGGGACTATTCACAAGTAGAGGAAGGGAAGCTGGTGCTTCACAGGACATGGAAAAGGAAGCAGAGAACCACTGCCCATGTGTCCTGTAAATGCATAAGAGGTAATGGGACCCTAGCATTTCTGTCTGTCAAAATGACAGATTTCAGAGACAAACACTTAACATGGGCAAGGGTCAGGTATCTGTGGCTGCCACGTGTTGCCTAGATGGAAACCAAATTCAATATCATTTCTTTACACAGCATTGTGAGGGTCATGTACCCACTGCTGTAGGGACTGGCTTCTCCCATGCCAACTGCACCTCCAAAGAATGGAAGCTAAGAAATTCTGTAACCGTGGGTGCCCACCTTTTTCCCTGAACCATCACCTCAGAATTGCTTGCAATCATTCTGTTTTAGGTGAAAACAAAACAACCAACAATTGTGGAAAGCTTAAGTGACTGTTTATGTATGTGTGTGTGTATTGTGTGTATGTATATATGTATATTATGTATATGTGTGTATGTATGTATATATGTGATTGTTAAAAACTGTGGCAAGGGAAAACAGCCTCATGGTATCAGAATCAGGATCTTTCAAAGCCGGAACAGAATTTGAATTTTTTTTTTTTTTACTACATCATACACAATTACCTTAGCATTGGGCTAGGGAGGGCAAAGTGGTTTGAACTGGTTCTGTTGGGAATAGTGCCAGTATTACCCACTCTTATTTTTTGAGACAGCATTGTCCATTCCATGGTGTTCCCAATGCTGCTGAAGAATGGGATTGGAGGAAAAGATCAGAATTTTGAAGATTGTTGTGATGGTTCCTGGTCCATCCTCAAGCTGACTGCATTTGGAATCACCTAGGAGACACACACACACTACCACCACCCACCACCACCATCCCCCCCATCCCCCACTTACATCCATGAGGGTGTCTCCAGAGAGGTTTTACCAGGGAGGAAACAGATGTAGCTGGCACCATCCCAGGTCAAGCAGAGCCTCAGCACTCATCTACCCATCTCCTGACTATGGATACAATGTGATCAGCCACCTCTCTCAACCTCCTGCTGCCATGACTTCTATGCCAAGATGGACTCATTCCCTCAAACTGTGAGGCAGAATAAACTTCCCTAAGCTGTTACTTGTCAAGTAATTTGTTACAGTATCGAGAAAAGAAAATAAGGCAAGGGCAGTATTCTCTGTTCCTTTCTGTAACTGTGACAAAACACTGATGCAAAGAAACTTTAGGGGAACAAAAGGTTTATTTCAACTTATGGGTTACAGTCTGTCACAGCCTGAAGTCAGGACAGGACTTGAAACAGAGACCACAGAGGGATACTTCCTGCTGGCTCTCCCTGGCTCAGGCTCAGCACCCCTCCTTGTATGTAACAGGACCACCTGCCTAGGGAATGATGCTCCCAGGAGGTGGAACCTCTCACACTGATTAACCATCAAGAGGCTCACTCACAGGCATGCCCACAGGGGAATTTGATCTGGGTAATCCCCCAACTTCAGCTCTCTTCTCAGATGACTTGAGCCTGTGTCAAGTTGACAGCTGAAGTTAAAGTCGACAGGACAGGTAGTGAGGAGAAAATAATGGGAAAGGAAGTTTTGAGGACAGCTTTGAGAGAGCAGATGCTGTAGCTCGGGAAAGACGAGCGAAATGCCCATAGATAAACCACTCAGGAATAGCTCCACGTGGGGCCAGGCTACTCCAACACCCAAACCTCATAGCTCCTTAACTCTAACTACATTTTACTCACAGACACGTCTCTAATCCCTAATCAAAGCTCACATTCAAATAGTGGGGAAGTGCCATTGTAGACACATTTGCCAATTGCGGAGTTAAGATATTTACCAGCGCTATAGGCTTGTTAAAGACTGGTTGATGTCTGCTACCTTCCTTTATACCCTATACTTGCTTTCACCTGTTTGAACTGGAACGGCAGCAAGTGGAGCCATTTTCAAATATGAAAATACAACTGCTTCATTTTTTGAAATCTTAGGAAGCTAATTAGAGGGTTCAAGAGGCAATTGCTTGATTTCTTTCATATATATATATTGGGAGCTTTGCATCGCTGTAAATAGGTTCCCATGAATGGCAGTAATGTGTGTTTGCTTCTCCTTCACAGTTCAACTGAAAATGGCTCAGTTTATAAAAGCTACTTTATGCCTGATAGGATTTTTTTTTAATAACAAAATTGGAAAATGGTGTTTTATCAATGCAAAGTTAAATTCGGATAGGATTAAAAAAAAAAAAAAACAAAATTGGAAAATGGTGTCTTATCAATGCAAAGTTAAATTTGAAGTTCAAAATGACACAGTTAGGTGTAAACATGGGACGTGCCATCATAACTGGGCCTGAACAGATTAAACATGGAACATGGCAGGTAAGGGCACTGGCTGGATCCTCCCTGAACCACTTTCCCAAGCACATAAATTAATCAAACGGCCATGTCAGCAGAAGCTGGCTGGAGTCTGTGTTCCTCACAGTTCTTGAAGTGTAAATGTTTCTGAGATAATAGAAATCTGATCCTGGACAGAGGGAAGGGACAAAGGAAGAGGTTAATTATCCATTGACTCTGGTGGCTTTAGACTTGTTCTTAGGTTTACTCCTCTCTTATCTTGACCTGATTACTCTTGAAGTGGAAGCTGACAGGTTTGCAAAATGGATTTGTGTTAGGGCTCCCAGTCTCTCTTATTCAATCCTGCTTAAATGCCACATTAAAGATTTACATAAATTCCTCAGGTCTAGTATTCTCCTCCTCAGCATACCTGGGTGGTACCTGGTTGCTCTCTTAGAGTGTTGGGTGCATCCCCTCTTAATGACAGGCTGCTCTAAGCAGGTTCTCTGGAAGCCCTTTTCTTGCCCAGACTATAGCCTCAGAACTAGTGAACCACACACTGCCAGCCTGGCAACCTATTGCTTATGGCACATACTCTCTAGCTGAGAACCCTCCATTTTTCTGCAAGCAATGCAGAGTCCAGCGGCCATTCTTCACCTTGAAAGAAAAAAACAATTGATCTTTTGAGCCCACCATGCTCTTGGCTGAGCTGCTCTGGGGCCCTCTTCCAAGTGCTACCTGTCTGGTTGTGATCCTTTCCCTGCATCTTGTGGAGAGAGCTCTTTTCTAGGATGCATTTGCAGCCCTCTCTGCAGCATCCCTCTGGGAAGAGGGGAAGACAGTAATCTATAGACCCCCATTTCTAATTCTGCCTTCTTCTCTAAACTCCAGGTATCTAATTACATTTTAAGGTCAGACTGGCAGGCACATTTGTTATGAGCATCGTTTACATTTGATCCACCTCTCTTTAGGACATAGATATATTCCCTGCTATCTGCCTCCTGTCCAGTCTTTCTTTCTTGAACTAAATTATCAATCTAAGGTCTCTCCATTCTCACCCTGAACTGTTATTACCCACCCACATCTGCTGCCTACCCTGCTGTGGTCATTATGTCTCCCACAGGAAACTGTCTCCCTTAGTAAGGAACTCCACAGCCTTCCAATACCCTCCTCCCTCCAAAGCTGCCTGAGTGTCTTCCCATAGCTATCTATCTGCAGTGTTTGCACAATACAATGGTGCTGTGGTCAAAAGCAAATTGGAGATGAAGTGTTAGGCATACAGGCTCTTTTCTTCATTGCAACAAACCCTGGAATCCCTATTATCCTGTGGTAGTGTATGCTTCATCTTCAAGATACATATCTGCTCACGGGCACATGGGCATGCATGCATCTCTACACTGTATTTGTCAACAGAAGACTTTTAATGAAGGATTCCTTGTGTATCTAGGGTCTAGTCTAGCTCTACAGAGTAAACCAAGGCAACCTATCTGCTCTTTGTAGTGTCTTTCTGGGCTTGGCTAGTCTTCTTGGCTCTAGTCTTCTTAAGACCTTCCCAATTTTCCCAGGCCACGCCTGAGCTCCTTCTTTAGTCTTTTCCTTCCCAGTTTTTCCACAGCCCTCTACACCACCTATCAAAACCCAACTCTACCATCAGTTCAGTATTGAGACATAGATGCACAGGTAACCCCAGGGGCCTATAGCCATACTGTCTACTCAGGCACATCTTTACCTAGGTATCCTCTGGGAAGCACCTTAAACACTGAGAGTCTTAATTCTTTCATCTGTAACCTGGGAAGAATAGGGATAACCATTTCCAATTGATACTAAATCCAATCTGTACATAGGAACAGTTGTGTGGAGTGTAGCATGCTTTGAGCAGCACTGGCTACAGATGGTCTCCATTACTGGGGGGTGGGGGGGGCATGTGATCCTTCCTGAGTCACGTGGTCCTTCCCTGGCTATGTTAGCAGCACAGATCTGCTAAATCTACTGGAGGTGGAACATGACCCAGCCTATTCCAGAAAACTCAAAGGCAAAATAAGTTGGGCATTCCAATTGCCTGGAGTAACTAGAATGCCTCTTCCAGCTACAGCCCCAACCCTCATCTCTTGACCTCCAAAAACTGGAAGTCAGAGCCCACTAAGGTTCTTATCTGTCTTCTTAGAGTACCCTTGGATTCTGGATGCTGAAGACCACTGAATTTTAAAGGCTGAGGGCTACTCTACCTGGTCCTCCGGGAGACATCATAGACAACCTCACAGAAGACAAGGGGAGAGGAAAAAAAAAAACTTAGGTAAGACATTGAGGCTGGGAATGGCAGACCCAACTTTTAATTCCTAGCACAAGAGTTTTCAGGAAATAAAAGCTTTGTAATATTCTCTCTCCCTAACACCTCCTTTCACAGGAGAAAAGCATCAGAGTGTTTGCCTAACAGGAGGCAGGCAGTTGCAGTTAGAAACACTTGGGGAGTCATTGTTGGCTCACTGGGGAAGGGCTATCTATTTATCAACCCTCTTGCCATAACCCTCCCATGTCCTTGTTAGTATTAGTCAGCAGCTTTGTGAGCAGGCACTGAGTTATCTACTTTCCCAGGACTATTTCATTTAAGCCATTTGGAAAATGGGGTTAAGGCACTCACCAAACCCACACAGTGGTGCACGAGTAGGAGTTTCCATTTAAACCTTGTGTCTTTGAATCAGGACCCTGTGCTAAACAGTCTGTTGTAATATAAGTGCTAGGAGCCCTCTACATGGTTCTGACATAGAGTCTGTGAAATCAAGGTCATTGTTCTGACTCCTTGGGTAGCAATGATGCATCAGTCAAGTCAGTGGGACTTGAGTTGTGTTGTACCCCTATTCTATGTGTGTGTGCGTCTTTCTGTCTGTCTGTCTTTCTGCCTAATCTCCCAATTCCTTTGTGTTCATGTTAGAAAGAAAAACTAGGGACACCCACCTCTCCAGTCGACAGAGGGTTACCTGTGATAAGGATGCAGTCAGCCCACAGTCTGCCTGTTGCAGTTACTTTGTTAAACACGTGGGCTTTGGGATTAAGCTGTTGGCTTTTCACTTCTGTTCCATTAGCTACTGGCTGTGTGAAGAAGGCAGGATGCCCTTACTGTCTCAGAGTCCTGTGCAGTGGTGGAGAGATTTCTGAACAGCCAATGTTTGTAGAGTGCCTTGTATTGTGTTGAGTGCATGGTAAGCGTTTTAAAATCACATCTGTGAAGCATGAATCTGATGGTGGTGACATTGGCAGGAAGGCAAGGAGGAGGTGCTAGGCTAGGATGAAAGGGTTTTTTGTTGTTGTTGTTGTTTATTTGTTTTTTTCCAGAGGAGTTCAGGCTCACAGGTTAGCAGAACAAAGGTTTGTCCAGCTTTTTTTCTGGTGGGCAGTGGTGGCTGGATGCTAAACAGAAACTTAAGAACTCAGCTCTGTGAATGACTTTGCATTTGTTGGAAATGCTTGCTGACTTGATGTGATAAGACAATGAAGATGATGATGATATAGTGAAGATGCTGCGCTGCTGCTGGTAGTGATGATGATTGTGACGATGACGACATGATGATGATGATGGTGATGGTGGCAACAGTAAGAAGGATGACGATGGTGGTGATTATGATGATGATGGCAATAGCCAGAAGCTTGATGATGTTCACACACTCATGATGAATTTCACAGGAGTGATAATGAGCTTTTGGTAAGTGCCTGACCCTCATATGTGCAGAGATGGAACACAGATTGTGTTCTGTTATCTGCAAAGTGAAGCCCACAGGAAATGAAGCCTTGGGCATGGAAATGCTGAGTCTGGGATGCTGTTCATGTTTCCCTGTTTTTATTTAACAACTTGTAATTATGTTGGAAATGGGGTTCAAGTTTAACCTATTTTTTTCCTTTACTTCTTTCTAAAACAGACCTCATCCTTAAGCAACAATGATAACAGAGGATACTTGGCTTCACTTCTGAATTAAAAATCAAAAATGGAGGTCAGAAATTGGCTATGGTAGAGAAAAAGATGGATCCTGAAGAACAGAAGAGCATCCACAGGTAGTGGTCAGATTGTTCTTCGGCCCAGTTGCCAGCCGTCTTTGACTTATTATGTTCCCATATGACCCAACGACCTCATTGGTTGCTGAACCACACCACCTCATTGGCTGCTGAACCACATGACCTCATGGGTTGTTGAACTAAAATCCCAGCCTTCTGATACTGTGGTTTCAGGCAGACTTTTCAAGTTTGTGTTTGTTTTTGGAGGTATCATGCAAAGTGAGAGTGGAGAGTGACAGAGGCGGCCAGGTAAAGAAAGAAGAATGTGGAGAAGGAAGAGTCTGGGTGAGTGGTTGACCCTTCAACTTTTCAAATACACAATGTGTGGAGTCAGTAGGTAGAGGGGTGGGGCAGGAAGGAGAAATGAGGATGCCATGCTAAGATGTGTGAGTGAAACTTAAGTTCTCATACTTAGTATCCTATGGTTTGAATACTACGCACTCTTTTTTTGGGGGGTGGGGGATTGAGACAGGGTTTCTCTGTATAGCCCTGGCTATCCTGGAACTCACTCTGTAGAGCAGACTGGCCTCGAACTCAGAAATCTGCCTGCCTCTGCCTCCCGAGTGCTGGGATTAAAGGCGTGTGCCACCATGCCCAGCATACTACTCACTCTTAGCTCCAAGTCACTATCAAGAATCTTTGGTTATAATCAATGTCTCTTCTCAACACTTAGCTTAAACATAATTAGCATGACTCATTGAAAAACAACCACAGTGGTAAACAGTTGACAGATTAAAAAAGAAAATGGATGTATATCTTTAGTTGGTGACTTAAACACAGAAGCCCAATATTCAACTACTTGAAGTCCAAATATTCAACACTGTCTTCTACTCCGACCCAACACTTTGGGGAGATATCATCATGTTACCCTGGAAACCTGAGGCTGCAGTTGATTTGAATGAATGAAGCCTCTGAGAAGCTTAAAAGAATGAATGAAGCCTCTGAGAAGCTTATAAACAAACAGAATCAAAGATTCAAAATCTTTCAGAGAGTGTTGCAAACCTTTCTAACAGTCTAACAGAAGATGGTGAGGCAGGCTGACAGCAAGCCTTGGTGTAAGGGGCAAGCCTTGTTTGCAGACCAGCAGCTGTGACCTCAGATTTGTGACAATCTGGAGTTGGCCATTTCTCCCACAACAGGAAATCTTCAAGCATGACATCAAACCCCAGTAAGACAAAAACAAGAGACCTGTTGGGATCACACAGGGGTTCCCAGGCAAAGATTTATGTAGAAACTGTTTCTGCTCACCTCGTGTTTAGAAACATCTCTGACATCCTTTAAGACGCAGGTTGCCATGGTTACAGTTGTGCAGGGAGGGGAGTTTTCAAGCAGCCCTGAGCTCATCAGTTAATGCCACTGGATCGGAGATTTTTGAAAATTGATATTTATAAAATATCAGCCCCTCTGTTTTCCCCTCTCTTTAGATCAGAAGTCACATCTCAGAAGGCAAAGGGAGGTTTTTAAGATTATGAGTGGCTGTTACAGTTGCGCAGTGGTGGAACTGGCCTTTGGAAAGGCCGCAGAAGGGCCCAGATCGCCAGATGCTAAACATGGCCTTTGATCTACTGCTACACTTCTGGGGTCATAGCCGTTTTTTTGACATTCTCCAGCAGGAGAAACTGTAATTTTACTGGGCAAAGCTCCTAGTCTCCATCTCCATTGTCACAGATCTATCCCTATGACAACCCCGATATTAATTGCTATCTATTCAGAACTTATGTGCCACTCTAATCAAACTTATTTTTGAAGATGTTTTAAAGACCAGCCCAAGGAGCGCAGTAAAATAGAGAGGTGCTCCACCCATGGAGAGGGGAGATTTCCCTCAGTTCTGCTCCACCCAGCACCTCCCCACTGCCAACTGTTTCACCAGAGTGGGAAATTGAGAAAAACCCAGGAGCTCTACCTAACCCCTTTAAAGAACCTACTTTCCCCACTATTTGAATATGAATCTGTCATTTGAATGACAGCACATCGCCCAGCGAGGGACCTTTTGTAAAAAGTTTAAAACCGTTCTCACCCACCCCCCTGCCGTTTTACAAGCTTGAGAGACAGCCCTTACTGCTAATAAATTGACTAAATCCATGTCATGCCTGTTCAAATAAGAAATTACAGTAATATTCCTTTTACTGTCCACCGTGTCTTGACATTTGAAATGGCTGTGTTTTCTTTCTCTGTTATGGTTCTTTTCATGTGGATACATTGGCTCCAAATTTCACTGGAGAGATTCAAGCATCAAGGTGCAGCTTTCTGACCAGCGCTGTTCTTCCTTCAATTTACCTAGCTTTCTTCTGGAGGCCCCAGTTCATCATTAGAGACACATAAAACCCAAAAGACAGACCCTGCTGAGCCCAAAAGTTGCTTAGAAGGTATTTGGGAAACATGGAAGTATGGTCTTGCCAAAACAAAGTTGCAGATTGAGCTTCCTGGGAGAGCGGGCTTCATCATTATCCCCTTGATCTTCACTGTGGTTCTTTCTTTTTTTTTAAAGCTGGGAATAAATTTAACTCCACCAGAGTCACGGGGATTCACAGTGCTGCTCAGAGATATGGAATTAGCCAACTGATGAATGGTGTAGGTTTTTTTATTTTTTTGGCTTGGGTATTTTTAAGACCTAGATTATTTTCAGTCATCTACTTTGGGCAAATGGGAGGATTAGACTCGGAAAGGAAGATGGGGAATCAAAGCAGGACTACATCAAATTCGAGGTGGTTGACTGTCTAGGGATTGAGGGAAAGCAGGCTTGAAGCTCTAGAGAGAGGGAAAGAATGCACCAGATTGGTGAATTATTAACATGTTCGCAGTGATAGTAGACCTGAGAAGAAGTGAGCTCTAGAAAAAGTGAGACAAGTAGAGAAGGCGTTACAGACGAGCATCCTCAAGGAAGCCCTGTATTAGTTAATCCAGGACCACAGCACCTCCCGCAAAGTCAGACGAGAAGAAAGGGCATTTGAAGGAACAAGGGAGGGGTGGTGACTTGAAAAACACTTGGCAAAGAGGCAGACAGCAAAGAAGATGAAGAGAGGTATTCTCTTTAACTATGAGATCAGACAGAAGCAGGTGTGGCATCACCTCTGCCCTTGCTCTTGAGGAGAGCAGATCTCCTTGTTAAAGAAAGGACTTCCCAGTGGGTCCAGGAATCACCCCCTCACTGGGTGGGAGCAGAGATTCCCAGAATACAATAAGCGGCAGGTAATGGTAGCAGCCTGCGGTGATTCCATTGCCAGTGTTCCCTGGGACGGTGAATGATATTTCCCTGGACAGACTGACAGCCTCCAAGCCGGGCTTCTCCCCTCCACTGCTCAAGCAATGTGATGTTATCCCGCCGGGCCCGTTTGCGTTCCCATAAAAAGAAAGCTCCAGTTCCCTTAAACGCAGTGACACACTTTCTACAATCAACTGCATTTAGACTTTAAAATGCAATTTAAAACGTTAAGTATGATGGAAATTGGGTTAGCCTGAAGATGCTTCCAGAACCTCTGACTCATCCAGCCAGCCAAGATGTGAAGTGAACTCAACTTGTGGCACCCCACGGTCTCCTCCGGCCTCCCACTCCTGCGCCGTGGGGCGGGATGTGGGGCGGGATGTGGGGCGGGATGTGGTTCACAGTTTGGTGATAGCTTCCTTACAGGAGACAGCTGGATCTGAAAGATAGGCCTATTACCTGTGATTACTAAAATGGGCGGCCAGAATCACAATACTGCTAACTCTGTGGACTGAGCAGCAATTAGCTACTAAAAAAGTGAGAAAAGGAACTCAAATGAATCCTAAAAAGTCAATTGTGTGACTATCTGGGGGGCCAGGATCTGAGAATAAGGAAACTGATCAGGGGGCTGAGGAGCTCAGTGGTAAGAGCACTTGGTTTGTACGCATGCTGCGGACCTGAGCTAGAGACCCCAGAATCCACATGAGAATGTTGGGAAAGCACCCGTGACCCCAGAGTTGTGTGTGTGGGGGGGAGGGGAGACAGGGTATCACAAGGGCTTGGTGAAAGCCTGCCTAGCTCCAGGATCAGTGAGAGACCTTGTCTCAACGGAACAGCAGAGAGAGTCATGGAGCAGGATGCTTGATACATACTGACATACGCACTTAAGCATATGTAAGTGCATATGTAAGTTCGTACATATGCACACGTGTTTTCACACAGGTGAAAACCTGGTTGAGGGATATTTTAAAGAAATCCTAGGGCCTGGTGTTACTTTTTTCTACCCACAAACTTTTATCTGGACAAAGATGTTTAGAAAAAGAAGGGAGAACTCCATCTTAGTAATGATGACACCTTTCTATTTACAAAGAACTGTTCCTCTGAGCTACCTTTTTCCTGTACCATGCCAGAAGTCGGGGCTCTGCTGTCTTACAGATCAGACCTGTGCCTCTCCAATTGACAGGCAAGTCTCTGAATTAGCATAAATATATTATGGCTGTAAAAACATTCATGTTGAATGAATAAGAAATAAAGTAGCCAAGGATTTCTGGATAGAAACTTGGGGCGGATTCTCCAGCAAGAATGCTGTCAAAGCCTGGTTTCATGTCATCGAGTTGCAAAAGTCAAGGCCCCCACAGCAGGTGAGGGAAACTTGATCGAGTCCTATTAAGAGATTGTTAGCTGCCCGCAGTGCCTCTTATCCCGAGTCTTTGAAAACAACCACCTTTGTGAACAACCGGAGCAAAAATCAATTTTCTCCAACTTGAAAGAGAGAGCGCCCTTTATCAATGTGGACTCGAGGCAACCACTCCCTAAAGGAGGTCCTTTGTACCACAGAGTGCATGCCACCTTTGTAGAGCATCGTGTATCTTGTGGTGTCATGGATGCTGCAAGATGCAAGGATTAGACCCTTGAAAGGAGACTGCTTTGATTACACTGGCCGTAAATGCACGGTGGGGACACAGGACAGCTCATCATGAGATAGAATACATTAATGCCTGTGCTTAAAATGAAAGAGACCAGTCACTCCTCACCATAGAGATAAAACTGTGTGGATGCATTCAGATGAGCCCATGTGTGATGATGAATATTGGTTTGACTAAAGAAGTTTATAAGAATTATCCTGATGCTGTGTTCAAAGCACAGACAGAGCCACTGGATACACACCAAGCTCCAATACTGGGGTTGTCTCCATTCAAAGGTTCACCATCCCCAGATAATTCCTTGAACACTTTTCAATTCCCATCGGATATGCTTTCTCAGCGTTCCATCCCTGCTTTCGTCCTTGGCTGTATGGCTGTACGTGGACACACCCATGCAGCTGAAGTCACGTGCTACCTGGCTCCTTCTCAAAGATCCCTGTATCATTGGCAAATGGCCCGATCTTAGGTATACAGTGGGCATCTAAGGGGGTAGCCAAGGTTTGAGAGATGCCCTAGTGACGTCAAGGCACCCCTTAGGCACCCCTTAGTCTCTACAGTAGACTCATTACACATACTGACTTACCTTTCACTCAGATTTGACAGCGTTTGCACTGCACAGCCCATGATAGTAACCCTGAATGCATTTCCACGGACATGCTCAGGAGTAGAGTTATTTTTTAACATCTTTATTTTCCTTTGCTTTGACTACATGTGCTGTGTGGGTTAAAAACAGGAGGGAAGAGATTGAGGAGAGCTGCCCAGAGAACGGGCATCCAAGTCACGGCTAGGAGATGCAAACACGCTCACATTCCCTGCTGTTGTTTCTTTGCTCTTTTGAATGTGACCTTAGCCTTCATCACTCTGGTGAAATAAAAGACATTAATTCCTGCCTTTTGAACCGGTAAAGGCCCAGGTTCAGACAGTCTGCCGACCATTTATGGGTCTTTCAAGGATAATTTTGACACCACGCAATTTTGGCTTTAAATGCAGGCCCTAGGACATGACCTTCCTCCGTCTATTCTGACCCCCACTCAAGGGGCATCTCCTGCTAGCCTCTCTTTGTCCAACATTTCTCAGGGTGGACCTATGTGCCTTTCACAAGTCTGGTTGCTTCCACATCTTGTTCCTTGAAATTAATATCATCTCATGGTAAGTGCAATAAATTTGACTCTTTCCACATATGAGCTTCATCCACTTTAAAACAACTTAACAGCAATGGGACATCTCTTTTTCCAAATGAGAATTACATAACTGAATAATTGACTTGAGCTTTTTTTTTTTTTCCAGAACAAGGTCTTCCTCCCCAAATCATATGGTTTTAATTGCCAAACTTATAACTGCACATTTAGTTCGAATCACCTCCTCCCCAAGAACTACTTTGAATAACTAGGGCTCTTAAAAGACGTTTGCTATGGAAAAGGCACCTGAAATAACATCCAACAGTCACTTGCAGGTGCTGCGGGAAGTAAGGCACACCTGCAACCCAATGTCTCCATATTGGAAAGGCAAATCAAATGCAATTTGGTTTTTTTTTTAAGGGCACATTTCCGTATCTATTTATGTGTGTGTCTGTAGGGTTACTTAAGGAGGCGAGTGAAGAACATTAGATTGCCAGGAATTGGTGTTAGGCAGTTGAGAGGCCCCCCAAGTACATGCTGGGAATAAAACTCAGGTCTTCTAGAATAACAGCTACTGCTCTTAACCCCGGAGTCCCCCTCATCACTGCCTCTATCAACTGCTATTTGTTTGTGGTGCTTTCCTGGCAAGATGGATGCCTACTTTATTATTCCATCCTCAGCGAGGTATTTGATAGCTGCTTAGTAAATATTGTGTCAGTCAGCGTCAGCTCGGTTCTGCAGGAGTAACAAATGAGCACAGGGTCTCAGTGAATCGCTCCTGCAAAGACCCTCTCTCCTCTTATACCACAGGTATACCACATCTCTTCGCTCAGGCACGTCTGCCGGCAGTTATCTATCCATCTACAGAAACAAGTCCTGTAGGACAGACTGATCTCACAGCATGGAGTCACAGTGACAGAATCCCTAAGTGGCTTTTATTGTTCCTGCTTTTAGGGAGTCCACTAAGATTTTATAAAAGGAGTAAATTCTTTTGAACAACCATGTAATTATTCATGATGTTACTTGAGCAAACCAACTCCTTTTCACGCACTGAACTCCATTCTTTCCCTCTCCTCCCATTTCTAAACAGATTTTGTTTTCCAGGTAGAAAATAACCATGGGGCCCACGGAGTCCAGGCATGGTTTATCTTCATCTTCTGCTTAATTCTGCATTTTATGTATATAAGATACGCTATAGCAGTATCACGAAAAGGCAGACTCATGAATTGGGAGGCAAGGGGATTAGGAACTAGGCCCTCTGGAGATCTGGCAGGCCTAGTGAAGAAGACTGAGATGAGAGGAGCCAGAGTGAACTGGACTTTAAAATCCAGCTCTAGGTGCCTCTAGTGTTCGAGGAACTAGTGTTAGGGGTCCTGAAGGAATAAGGTGGGGGTATCGGGAAAGAGAGTCCCCTAACATGGCTGTGAGACACAGGGTACGTGTGCATCATTTGTAGGCCCCGAGAAGAATGAAAAGATCTACTCCCTTGCACAAGTGACTAAGACTGTCTTGCACAATAGCAGGACATCTGGAGTGGGTCACCCCTGAGTCTCTGACACAGTTCCTGAACCACATGGAACAGTCCTGCCTCCTTGTCGTGCTGGTCTGGAAACTTCTCAGCAACAGGAACCTGGCTTCCATTTTTCTCTGCTTTCCTAGCCATTGCATGATAGTATAGACATGTGCTTAGATCAGAATTCCTTCTCTGTCCACCCACGGGGAAGAGCTCCGGCAAGGAGGGACAGTGCCTCCGTGCTGTTGCACGTGCTCAGTCTTAGCGTCTCTCCTGCTCACTTCAAGTGTTTCACTCAGCATGCTTCCCTTGACCTCATTCAGTGACACTGCTCCTTGATGTCATAATACCATTAAATAATACTCTTTATATGACATTCTTTTTGTACAACTTTGTAAGTACAGATGTGGGTGTGTGAGTAAGTGAGAAAGAAAGAGACAGACAGAGACAGAGACAGAGACAGAGACAGAGACAGAGGCAGAGAGTGACACACAGAGAGAGACAGACAGACAGATACAGAGAGAGACAGACAGACAGACACAGAGAGAGAACCAGCCTTTAGGGTTCTAGTTTCTCAGTTGGTATTGTCTCTCATTGGCCTGGAGATCTTAGGGGCTCCAGAAATCCACCTCTCTATACCACCCCATTGCTGGAATCACAAGCACAAGCTACCCCCCATGACTTCTCTCACATGGTTCCTGGATTTCAGACTCAAGGCAAGAACTTTATGACCTGGCCATCTACCACCCTAAATGATTTTTTGAAAAGATGTTTTTTTTTTTTTTAAAAAAAAAAAAATTTGCATCTTTGGGTTGTAACGTTCCATTGAGATCTGACAAATGCATGGTGGCCCGTGTTGAAGTATCACATGGGAAAGTTCCTCCACCTCCCAGGCACGCCCTGCACGCCATTTTCCATACCCTACATCCCTCTCCCAAGCTTCTGACAACTGCAGACCTCACTGTCCTCACTTTGTCGCTACCCAGAATTCCATGTAGGCTCACAGGGTGGTGGGTGGAGAGGCTTTGTAGACTCCCTTCTTTCACACAGAAAACACATTTGATAGCCACTCATTGCCTGCCAGGGCACAGGGACACGTTCCTTCCAACACTGCGCGACGCACCTGCTTGTTTTCTCATTTGCCTGCTGAAGGGGCTCCTTCCTCACTTCCAGTTTCTGGTGATTATGTCTAAAGTATACTATAAGCATTCACGTGCAAGGGTTTGTGTGGAGGTGAGGTTTCAGATCTGTTGGGTAAATACCCAGGAGCACAATGTCTGGATCAGATGGTAAGATTCTGTTTAGCTTTCGAAGAGTCTGCCAAACTGTTTTCCAAAGTGGCTGCGCTATTTTGCATTCGCACCAGGAGCCAGCGAGAGTTTATAACTGTTTTGCATCCTTGCTAGTGAGCTCTGTTTTCCCTGATACTCAGGGCGGCGTGCAGGCGTGCAGTTGTACTCCATGGCTTTAATTTGCCTCTCCCTGGTGATGGGGATGCTCACTCTCCTCTCAGGTACTTATCTCCTACACCTGTGTCTCATGGTGGAGGAGCCCCGGGACCTATTTCTCATTACTTAACAGTGTTTTTGTGCCCTTGTTGAGTTTTAGAGGTCCTTTATATATTTTGGGCATGAGATCCTTTATTGAAAATGTGTTTACAACTGAACTCACAACTAAACCCGATGCCACCAGGGACTTGCTCCCATTTTCTTTCAGAAAATTAATAATTTTCCATTTGTCCCTCCTCCTCCCGCTACTCCTCCTCTTCCTCCTCCATTTCCTCCTCATCCGTTCTCTTCTTCTTTCCCTTTCTCTTCCTCCTCTCTGTCTTCTTCAATATAGAGATATAACTTGCCCAGACTCCTCTTTCTCTAAGGAAACATCTTTAGTACATTTGCACAAATGAACCAATGATTGCACAAGTAAACACTTGCCTATACTTAGGTAGGAGCGTTTCTGAGTTGGACATTCCATCTCATGGACTTATGTATCTGTGTTTGTTTCTGTTTTTTTTAATTTTATTTATTTATTTTTTTTGCTAATACCACAGTGTGTTGGTTACTCATACTATCTAAGATGGCTAGTTTTAAATCTCATCCTGCCACAATCTAGAATCACCTTTCCCTCCCCCCTCCCTCCCCCCTCTCTCTGTGTTTGTCTTTGTCTCAGTGTATGTGTGTGCACACACATGTGTGCATATGTGTGCAATGCCCAAGGAGTCCAGAAAAGGGCATTAGATCCCCTGGGGCTGGGGCTGGGGCTGGGGCTGGGGCTGGGGCTGGGGCTGGGGCTGGGGCTGGGGCTGGGGCTGGGGCTGGGGCTGGGGCTGGGGCTGGGGCTGGGGCTGGGGCTGGGGCTGGGGCTGGGGCTGGGGCTGGGGCTGGGGCTGGGGCAACTGTGAGGTGTCATCTTAGGTTTCAAATCCAGGCCCCTTGGAAGACTGGTGTGCTCTTAACCACTTAGCCATCTCTCCAAACCCTGCTTCCTTATTTTTAATTTAAGTGATTTCAGACTTGATTCTTTTCCATTTCTTTTCTTCTGTTTTTCAAGTAACTCACATATTCAGAAGACCACCCCAGCTGCTGCTTGGAGATCACATTGAGGTGGATCAAGAGTCACCCAGGGGACTGGTTAGAGCGTCTGGAAAAGGTCTAGGTGGGAGGGGATGAGGAAGGGAGAGGGACAGAAGCCCACAGATTATTGTTGTCTAAACTGCCTCTTTATCAGTACAGGCAATGGTCAATTTCCTAGACATGTGGGGTTCATAGAGGAACACAGACACACAAAGTGAAGGAAGAATTTACAGCACATGAAGGCACAAACTCAAATCACCACTGGTGGCCAATGGGGTGCCAGCTTTGTAGTGACAGGGCATCTGCTTTCTTGTACATTCTGTTTCTGTTACATGAATAGACCTGTCATGGCTGACTTCAACACTGCTAACCCAGGATTGCCAACTTGCCAACTACAGATCTGCAATACCATGCATCTACTATATAGTGGAAGCTGTCATGACCCATGCACAGTGCACCACCCTTACCAGTGTTTGGTGTCTTTAGGGGTCCACATGGGAGACTGGAAGCCATGGATAGGATTTCAGAAGCCAATGGCACACACTTTCCTAATTCTTTCTTCTGCTCTGAATGTTTGGTGATCCACAGAAAGCCATGGTAATTTCAGTAGACAAAGAAAAGAGTATAGGTATGCCTAGACCCAAAAGGGAGCTACTAATAACTTGTGCAAATAAATTCCGTCCGGATCACATCCACACACACACATATCTAGTTTTCTCGTGGTTGTGACCCTATCCTAGACCTAAAGGACACGTGCTATTAAACATTTGTGGGTGTAGTCAGCCCCTCCCTGTGAGGTGCCATTGCTGTGTTTTTCTCATCAAACGCCCCCTTGTCCTTCCAGGTTGAATGAATATAAATGTGTACCTTCTGCCTCGTTGGGTAACCCTAAAGCATGGAGAGGGTCTCACCACCTTGATTTCCACCTCTTAGGTCATTAATGTGATTTATTATGAAGCTCCAGGAAATTAGTTGCTGAATATTTCAATACAGAGAGGAAATAATGTAATCTCATTGTTAACCGCAGGACCACTGTATCTCGGAGTAACCTGTAGCCATAGTAACAAGATAAGGACATATTCCTTAAATGCTTAACTACGATTCTGAGCTTCGCGAGCATTCAAGAATGGTCGATTCTTGTTATTTATAATTGAATTAATTTTCTGATACATTTGGGGTCCACTCTTCAGTAGAGGTTTTCAATTACCTTAATTTCAGATGATGAGAGGAATAAGATTTTCTTCAGGCTATTATTGTACAAAAGTGTGTGTGTGTGTGTGTGTGTGTGTGTGTGTGTGTGTGTGTGAACTTCATAGTGTAAAGTGAGGCTTAGCAGGACACTTAGAATGAATAAATATTTTTGAATGATCCAAACAGTGTCTTTGAGGATAAATATTAGGAGTACAAGGGCAAATCTATCTTTGAGCTTTCGAGCTTTCGAGAGTGACCTTCACACCTGCTCAACGTGTTCACCGCTAGCACTGAGCTGCCTTCTAAATACTTGTCCTTATGCCCCTAGAGTAGTACAGCTCTTGCCCCTTGCCACAGAAGCTCTTTATGCAGCCAAGCCAGGCAATCCAGAGATGCACATCTGTTCAATGCAGAGAATGAATATCTTTGGAGTCCTCCAGTCTTGGATGGGACAGCACCCGAGACTCAGGGAGTACCACAGACGTGGGGATGGAAAGAATTACGAGGCATGGGTTGGATGAGTCCCTGGAATGCTGTGTTCCATACATGGCATAGCTGGGGCACTCATGAACTCACAGCACCTATGGTTGCTTGCACCAACTCCATCCTGTGACTACTCCAGCACAGACTGGGAAGGGTACCCAGGCTCCAGCCGAGGCTGAGGAGTGAAGTAATGTCTGCTGCGGAGAGAGGATCAGTCTTCTTCAGCGGTGTGGCTTAACCTAGGTTTTCCCAGTTCCCATAGCTGGCCCTCTATCCATGCGCACAAGGGAAGCACTATAGACCCAGTGCATCATTAAAAAAACCAAGGCAAGAAAAAGAAGAAGAGGAGGGAGAGGAGAAGGAGGAGGGGGAGGAGGAGAATTTGGGCAGTGGATATTGTAGTTCTGAGAGGAGTTGAGATGGAAAGTAGGGACTGGCTGTCAGCTCCCATCTCTGGTGGCATCCCGCAGGAGTCCTGGTGAGGGCTCGGGTTGTGTTCAGGGTGAGTGACAGGTAGAATATGAGAAGGGAGGGACAGGACAGAGTCTAAGAGTCAGAGGTCCAGGACAATATTTTCTGTCTGTGATACTTCTCAAGAAACAAAGCAAAATACACAAAAATGAACAAGGCAGAGGCAGAGGCAGAGCTGAAGTGTATGCTTGTTTGTGCTTCTGAGCTGTGTTGACATGGCCCTTAGTGCCCAATGGACAATTAAACCAGTACAAAAATAATGACTGCCCCATTCCTCATAACGATGACAACAACATTGTGACAGGCCAGGAATACATGAGCATGACAACTTCACCCAGAAGTCCCTAGCTTCATTCTCACATCCTCTCTGATAAGGATTTTTTTTTTTTTTTTTGCTTGCCTTCTTTTTCATTGGCCCAGTGGAGTCATAATTGTTAGCCTTCAAACAATAAAGATCAAACCTGATGTGACTGTACGAGTCCCTGTGATGGGCGGCTGACTGGGGAGTTGGCGGTGCCCCTGCTCTGGGTCTGCGGGAGAACAGGCCAGCACTGCGGCTCATGGCGCCCTGACAAATAGCTCATCACTGTAATTAAAGCAGGGCCGGCTGCCCTGCTGCTTTGAGCTTCATCTCCCTTCATGTGGACAAATAAACTGGAGAAGCAACATATGGACAGGGACCGATGACTGAATGCCGGTCCCAAGCTTAGGTCAGGGAGGCCAAGAAGCAAGACTGCCATGGTGAGTCCCGTGTCGGTGGCTTCTGTCCACATTTGCACACGAGCCTCCAGCTTGTATGAAATCACATCCTACAATGTTGCTGAGGCTGCATGAGGACCCAGATGTGCGTGAATTACTTGGGTGATGCTGGGACAACAGCCTTGGGGGCCACCAGGTGTGATGAGGAAAAATACATTTCTACTCAAATTCTACAAAACCAGGAAAGGTAGGTACTGGGAGGATGGAGCCTTCTGTTCACAGGAGTGCGAGTGCAGGCTCTCCAGCCCAGAAAATGAAGGCTTTCTGGCAACTGAAATTAGAAACAATATTTCTTTCCTAGGGAAATTTAGCCCTGAGCACCTTTCTAAAAGGTAGACAAGCTGATCTCAATGTATCTCTTTCTGTCGGACCTGGGCATGGGACAATTAAATATCTTTAGGAGACAGGAATTTATTCTGTCGGAAGCCTTGTAGTGTCTCTTACACTAAGAGAACAGCTTTAGTCTACTGCACCATGGTACCTGTGTTTTATTCACTCCACAGCTAATTGCTCCTCAAGGGAAGTGACATACACACAGACACACACACACATATATGTATATATGTATACATATATATATATATGTATATACACACACACATACATACATACACATATATGTACACACACACACACACACACAGTTGTTAGACGTTTAAAAACTGGAGTAGTATCCTCTCTGGATCAAGCTCTGTGCAGTGACTACCCTGTGTGAAAACAGTGGCATCTCAGGTGAGTTTGTACCCATGGAAACATTGGATCTTTGGAAGAGTGTGACTTTAGGACAAAGGAGGTCTTGAAAGCCCAGACAAAAAAGGCAATGCCACCTCCTTGTAGATAAAAACCTTCAGAATCACTTGTCCCTTTGTAGCCAAGCTGGGCCCAGCTAGGAAGAGGAGGAAGGCAGAGAAGAACACCTTGACTGAGCACTTGCAAATGCCAGATAAAATAACAGGTCAGGTGATACTGTCTTGCCCAACTTCCTTCATCCTGGAAGATGGGTAGAACTAGCTTTGCTGCATATACTGAGGAGTGGGACCTTGTAGTTTGCAAGAGACCAAGAGTTAAGCCCCTTGCCACTAAGTGTGATAGAAGTCATGGGTACATTGGTTTCATCCAGTCATGTGGGGATGTGCATGGGTGAGCCATTCCCAGACTGCAACAACTGAAAGCAGGAAATTCTAATGACCAATTAGTCATATGAGAGGTAGGCAGAGGGACCTCAAAGGTGACTGTCAGCTGACAAAGGCTGGACATGGAGAAGGAGATTGGAATGTGTCAAAAGAATACAAGGGCAAGAAGTACCTAAGGTTCAGGGTCTCTGAACACACTCCACATGCCTGGGTATTCTAGATAATTCCATCTTGATGGCTGGCAAGGTAAAGGAAGCTCTGTGTTTCCATTAGCAAATAGCATCTCAGTTTTCTTTAAGGCAGGGGCCTAGGATAGGAAACTAGAACACCAAATTTTACATAAAATACTGGCATCGAAGGAGCTTGTTCTTGCTAAATCATTTTTGCTTCGGTTACCTGGAATATTGACCTACGAGATACCGTTCTTTCCACAGAGCTAAATACAGAAAGTTCACCCTATAACACAAGCCGTGCTTTACATAACTGGTTACATAATGAGAAATTATATAAGATGACAGATATGCATTTGCATGCGTTACAGTTAATTGTCTGACAATTTCTTAAATATGCTCTTTCTTCTATAAAAATCTGTCTTCATTTATTTAACAGCAAGTGATGTCACAAAGGAAAATACTTTTATTAATTTACAAATAAATATATCTCTTCTGCATATAACAGAATGGTATATACAGTATCTGTTCACTCAAGTAGGTTTGTTCAAGACATGTGTTTTTAACTTTTACCACATTACATAGAGATTACTAGAATTAAACCTTTTGACCATTCATCCATCCATCCATCCGTCCATCCATCCATCCACCCTTCCTTTCATCCACTCACCCACCCATCCATCTATTTATTCATCTATCCACTTTTCCACCTGCCCATCCATCCATTCACCCACAACCACCCACCTGTCCATCTGTCCATCCATTTATTCATCCATGTACCCATCTGTTCATCTGTCCATCTATCCATCATCTACCCACCCACCCACCAATCTACTGCATCTATCCATCTGTCCACTCACCCATCCATCTATCAGTCCACCTGTCTAACAAATATTGATCAAGAGAGCTTTGTCTGCCAGATATATCGAAGCTAAGGACAACGTGTGAGTGTTTGTCTGCCAGCTTTGGCTTTGTTGCATAGTAGGGAAGACGTCATCAGACAATCAACCAGTAGCCTTTTCTTGACTTCCAGTGGGGTCCAAGCTCTGTAGAGGCATAGAGACATGGATATACATGAGAAAGGCCATGACCTAGTGTGGAGAGTCAAGGAACCCTTCCCCAAAGGGGAGATGTTCTGGCTTAGACCTAAAGGATACTCAATTAGCTAAATAGATAAAAGTCCAAAGAAAGGGACTACTTGAGCAATGTGGAAATGGCCCCCATAGACAGCTTCTTTGGCTTGTAGAGGCTGCTTTCCCCAAAGTAGTTAGCTGTACAAGTGAAACACTCACAGTCACAGAGTGAGCTCTTTTTCACTCAGAAAGCTGGTCCCTCAGGAGTACTCTAGTCAGGAGGGTACTTAGGGCCTTTGGATGGGCTCCTAAGATAGTTTCTCCCTCTCAGAACACTGCCACAAGCAATACAGACATGGAGGCATAAAATTGATCTTGGTAAAGAGACTATGAGCCTTCTGAGGTCATTTGTGTTGGGCTAAGCTCATCCTTAAAGCTGACCCAGGGAAGGCCCTGTGCCCCAGGTAGCCATTCCCAGCTCCACAATGGCTCAGAAAGGCAAGTGCCAGCTGAATGGGATGGGAATGAGCCTAGAAAACCACCGCCTATCTTGTTGAAACCGCAGACATCATGAAAAATTAAGTCACCGACATGGTTAGGAAGAACACACCTGTAGAATATATCAAAAGAGGAATAGGGGCTTCCCCAGAGACTTAGTGGTTTGTCGGGGATGTGCATTGAGGGTGGAATAGGACTTGTGTGTTTAACAGCTAGAACTCAGCAGCCTAATACCATTGGCCACACTCCCTATAACATATTCCTCCTTTTATCTCAAGAGAACACATTGCTGGGTTTCCTTGACATTATGAATCCTAGATGACCTCATTTCCAGGAAGTGGAAAGAAGAGAAAGGAGAAAACATTTTGATGTATTCTTTAGGTGTGTGTGTGTGTGTGTGTGTGTGTGTGTGTGAGAGAGAGAGAGAGAGAGAGAGAGAGAGAGAGAGAGAACCATGCCTGTATCTTAGCAGTTTTTAAACAATGGCTACTTAGTAACATTTCCATGAGGCAATGGAAGTTGGGATGGCAGTGGCCCAATAGAGAAAGGAAGGCTGTGATTGGATGCTACCACTGTTGAACACTGGGAAGGCACGGTAAGCTTGGATGTAAATAACCAATCTGTCTCCACAGGGTTTCACCATGGATGAGTCTTTAATCATTAGCTGTAATTATTCTTGTGAGTCCACCCAACAAAGAACAGAATAGGGGTATGAATTAATCTCTCACCACAGAAGAGAGTTGAAAAACAAGCGTTTCTAAGGTGTGATATGTATTAAGGACGTCATAATTAAGGAAACTCAAAAGAGTCTTTGTTCGAAATACCTTCAACTCAATTCTATGTTTTATTCCATGGTTTGCGAAATAACATTAAATGAAAGTCTGGTGGGGACAAGGACATGACCTCAACTCAGGCCAGTAAATGGCAACTGACTTAGGAGTTCATCCTCAGGGTAAGAGTAAAATGAGGGAGTTTATATTAGAGCCCGTTCCCTAGGTAAGGTTTGTCCCCCCAGACTAACTATAGATTGACACCATGGTGACAGCTCTATACATCTTGATGATATATCTGTCAGGCTTTGAAGACTCCTACTTGGCTTATGTGGACAGCTTAAGTTCCCAGGTAGAATTTTCTCTAAGAATTAAACATTCTACTTCTCTAACTAACGTGATGTATTGCGGAGTATATATAAATGATGAATTTAAATTTCAGTGTCTTTACACCCACTCTATAATTGTTATTTTGTGGTGGAATCTACTAAAGCTGACCTCACAGTTTCACAGTAAGGTTGGTTCCCAGCTGAAATGTGCGGATACACTCCCTCAAAGGTATGCCCAAGAGTTTTTAATAGCAGCACAATTTGTAGTCACTAAAAACTGGAAAGGAGCCAAGTCCTTCTCAGAAGAAAGGGCAATGAGAAGGTTCAGAAAATGGGATCCTGTAGATCTGATTCTGCAGGTGCATCTCACAGTCTGGAGTGATGTCAGGAACACACTGACAAAGGCTAGGTCCAAACCCACGTGTTCCAGAGTCTCTGTGTGGTTTGGACTAAACAAGGACACTCTTTGGCAGTCTTAGATTTCAGGGTTAGTTATTCCTGGAAGATTGGAGCTCACTCCTGGAAGGGGACATGCGGAGGCATTGGGGGAGGGTAGTTATGTCTTATTTCATGATCGAAGTAATAATTACATTGTATTCTGTCTATAAACCCCCATTGTATTTTATTCCTCTGATTTCATAATCTGCATCTATGTGCTGTATTTTATTAACCGATTTTTAAAATGGTAGTTGGGGAATTAGCAATAGGATACACATAGAATGCCCAGTGACCCAATGACCCAGTGCCCTTCTCATAAAGGACAATCCTTAGTCCTTGTAAGGAAACATAGCAAATGAGGTGAATACACGTGAGGAGGATAGAGAAACCCTGGGCAAAATGGAAAGATTTCCAGTGGATCCCTTTATCTTCTCAGGAATGGATAAGAAGCTACTCTTCAGAGAGCCACATGGTTTTATTATTATCAAGTCTGAGGCTACACTGCCCAAGTAGGAGTTGCACCGCATGATGAGATCATAGGGGTCCCACCTAGAGATGGAGAGCTAGTGGTCCAGATAGAAGCAGGGCTGCAGGAGCAGGAGTGCAGTGGAGTTGAGGTTTTTGGGTTTGCTAACATTTGCTGTTAACACATTTCTTGACTGGGTGCAAGCTTAAGGATTATATGGAATATAGTAACACACATAAAGACATGTATGCAAACATTATACATACATATATATTGATACTTTTTGTTCATTATACACACATGCACACATACTTGCCTATGTGTACATGCTAAGATTTCATTTGCTTTGGATTTATTTATTTTATATGTATGACTATTTACCATGTGCTATAAATGTGGCACCTTGCCAGCCTGCCTTTCAGGGACTTTGTGGCAGGAGCTTACGTCATCACCCATGCCATCATTTGCACTGCAATTCCCGTTCCTACAAGTTGCATGTGCAGCAACACATGCACTATTTAAAATGTCCCTCTGGTCATTATAGCATTCTCATTCTCTCTCTCTCTCTCTCTCTCTCTCTCTCTCTCTCTCTCTCTCTCTCTCCCTCCCTCCCTCCCTGTCTCTTTCCCTCCCTTCCTCCCTCCCTCCCTTTCTCACTCTCTCTCTCCCTCTCTTCCCCTCTCCCCTCTCATATGTCCATATTCTGAGGTGGCCTTTTGCTCTTCCCTCTTCCCCAATAAACCTCTTGCACTAGATCTGTTGCATGGTGTGACTTTGTGGTGTTCCTTGGCGTCGACCCCTCAAGGTACCTTTCACCACTGTATCCTAATTGTGTGAATGAATGTCTGTGCACCATATGTACGCCTAGTGCCCTCAAAAGGTTCCCTGGAACTAGAGTCACATGTACTTGTGAGCCACCATGTGGGTGACATGAAACAAACCTAGATCCTCTGGAAGAGCAGCCAGTGCTTAACGACTGAGCCATCTCTGCATTCCCTCATACAAAGATTTACAAATGCCATAGGGCCATATGATTTGCAGTGGGGCAATGCTAAAGGGAACCCACTGAACATCTCTTAGTGGGGACTGCAAGAGGTTTACAATCATTCGTTGTCTATTATAAGCTCTGTTGGAAAAGGGTGCACCAAACGGGATTTTCTATATTACCGGGGAGCATATGTACCCACACATCCTACAGTGGACTCTCCTTTAAGGTGTCCCAGAACTCCAGAATGGCTTTGGAGAATATCACTGAAAGGCAGGAAGGATGGTACCTTGGGTGTAGATATTATTTTAAAATATATGTATTTCAATCAGGTTTCTGTGATGAACATGTATTACTAAGAAGGAGAGAAACATTAAAAAAAAAAAAAAGCAAAGTCGGACTTGCTCCGCGTCATGTTAGGAGTGCTTTATCCATGCAAATAGCAAAATAAAAGCAGCACTTACAAGGATTTTTCAAGTTGTCAAATAAATGAACTAAAATTTGAGCAACGCAGTCCATGTGAATTGTGTAGACTAATGCCTAGCCAAACACCGGCATTCAAAAGAGAAATTACTAAGAAGAAATGGACTTAGAATTTGAGGCTAGAAGGCCAACACTGAGCACAGCTGTTCTGTATTTCTGACTTGGCAGAAAAAAGTATTTCAAAATTACTATAAGGAAGGATTAAAGAACACCACAAGGTACAGACTGTGCCAGGGCTTGTAAGAACCTGGAGAGATACAGAGCAGGGATGTGGGGGCACTCAAGTGTTGCTCTAAGCTTGCTTCTGGTTCTCTATACATCCATTAAATGAACATGAACTCCAGCCAACTTGATCATCTGCTTCTCAATAACACACACCACACATATGGATCTGCCTTCCCTGGGGGAGATAGGTGGCCACTGACGGCTCCACAGAGAGATCCTTCAGGGGGTAGGTAAAGCAGATGCTCTGGTCTCATTCCACAGACAAGTACTGGCTCCACCCAAACACCTCTGAAGGCAACTCTTCAGCTGCCCGTAGAGCCGTGATGTTAGCAACCAATGCAAAGCCTAGTATTTCCTCTGGCCCACAATCTACTTACCCATCCATGCCATCTAGCATCTTCTCTCTAGACTTACCTATCCATGCCATTTGGCATCTTATCTCTAGACTTACCCATCCATGCAATCTGGTGCCGCAGACTTACCCCTTCTGTGTCTCCTATCTGTGCAGAATGGTTTCTGGTTGTAGGTGGGCAAAGGAGTCGGTGAAAGTGGGGTGACAAACAGACTTGACACAAGGGAGTGTGGATCTGAATGTAATTTGTCAAGTCGAGCATCAAACTTTTTATACAGAAGAAAATAGGGAAGTTAGGTGACACACCGGCAAGGTACAATAGGGTTACCGGGTTCTTAGGCAAAACAGAGGAATGCGAACAGGGAAGAACTGGCAGGAACTAACTCAGAATCAAAAGTAGCCCCACCTAAGGTCAGCTTAATCTTAGAAGTCAGGGGGAAGGGCTTTGTGCCCTTGCCATAGTTCCTACTCTAGTCTATTGTATAGTCCACCTTCCCCTAGGCCATTGTAAATTCCTGTGTATGGGTGTAACTCAGCTAACTATAGTTCTAAGTATCTACTCTGGTTCCTCCTTAGATCACAAACTTCCTTCTTTCTAGATAATTGTAAATTCCTGTGTAGGGCAGTGACTTAGCTATCCATGCCCAGGGTCAGATCAAGGACTGACTAGGACGGGTGAAGAATCTAACTTAGCTATATGTTATATATATATAGTTGGGGCCTGTTGTGCGTGTTACTATTGGAGTGGATGTAGCAATCTGGCATCTTCTCTCCAGTTTCCACCTCTTTCTTTCAAGGAGCCCTATGTAGTCCACCCAGTCAATGTCCCATCCTCCATCCTAATCTCCTTGGCTTTCTGTTTTCATCCTTTAGGTGTTACCCCTGGCAACAAATCATAGTCATCGCCCTAACGTGCCAATCTTATCCTGTAGCTTGCCAGTCTGACCCTATGGGCTCATAATTTACCTTCTGCCACCTGGAGAATGAAATCCAGACTCTGGCATCACTTTTATAACTCTGGCTCCTAGGTCTTGATTATCTCTTGAATGCTTTTACTGACCGGTTCTTCCTTGCTTCCCAGCTGCATCAAGTTGGCCTCAGCTCTCTAGATGAAAAGCCCCATCTTTTGCCAAGGTGGACCACATGCCTCCTGCCACCTTGAGAACTTTCCACCCATCCTAGCTTTCCCTTGCCCACTGCAATGTACCATTCGGGAAGCTTCTCTTGAGCTACTTCCTCTGGCAGCCTGGCTCCTCAAGCTCCCTTGATCCCTCCCAGGTACTTGTCTGTCTGTGGACAAGTTGGTCTGTCCTCTGGAATGGGGGCTTTCCGAAGGAGAATCGTCATCCTAGCCATTGTACTGTCTTACACACAGCAGTTTCTCCATGCATATTTTTGGCTGGATGAGAAGGGTGGCTAAGCTTTCAGCCTAAGGAAAATGTTTGCATTCACATGAGGTATAACCTGAAGGTTTCATTTAAGTCATCTGATATAGCACGTTCAGCAAGGCTTCCATTGATGGGAACAGGGAGCCTTACGATAGAGGGACTTTGAGTTTCTTTCATTACTGCATATAGAGGTGGCCTAAATCCAGGTACCAAGAAGCATTGTCTCTAGTGACCTCCACCTCACATCATATCTTTGAAATCCAGGGCAAAGAAATAAAGAGGTTCTTCACACAGCCCCTCCCATCTTCCCAGGAACTTCTGCATCCCTGTTTCTGCCCCCATCCGGCTGCCACTACCCTTCTCAGAGATGTGATTAGAGAGGGACTATTGATCTCCACTATGTTCCAGGCCTCACTTCTTCACAGCCCCTACCCTTGAGTCAGCTATGGCCTCACTATAGAGCAAACATGGGCAGTTGATATTTTTGGATTGTATAGTCCTTCATGGTTCCCTTTGGGAGAACAGGGCTATCTGCAGAGATGTTGAGAACACAAGGAGATGGCTTTCATCATCCGGCATGGAGATCCCTTCTGAGTATCTTGACTCGTGACCCATTTGCTAAACTGAGGCATGACCCCTAGCCAATACCTACATCAAAGACACGGTTTTGAAATTACCATCCTTTCTTCTCACCGAGATGAGAGTTTACCTCTTCTTTCCTCATCTACCTGAGAGAATCAAGACAATGGTCACAGAAAGTCTCAAGCTGAGGACACTTACTTACTCAGGGGATTTCTCTGTAAAGCCCAAGTACAGTGGAGCTGAAGAAGGATGGGTTTGTGCTATACTCATATTCCTTACTGGCTATGTGACCATGCTGGGATGTCATAGGTGCCAGGGTAGAACCTACTATTGTCATTTTGCCCGGGTTCATATTGCCGAACTGACTTCTGAATATTCATGCTTGTTCCCCTATCCATGGGCTGCTCCCAACTTTGGTCCGGGAGCTTTTTTTTTGCAGTGGACAGTAGTCAGCAACAAAGACCTAAGCAGTCAAGGTGCTGAGAGCAAATGACTGTGAAACAACTCGATCACCATCCCTCCTGCCCCATCACTTTGGCTCAGAAAACACTGAGACAGGGAAGGTAGAAAGAAAACACAGAGCCGGAGTACCCACAAGCTAGCCATTCAATGCTGGAGAATGGGCAAGAGTGCCATTCAGTACTGTCTTCTGGGCATGTCATGGCTATTACACTCACAAACTCACAGCAGCTGTGGTTATCTGCACATGACCTGTGCAGAAGACCAAGCCAATTAAACTGCCAGTATAGTTGGGAGAGATTCTCAGGAGGCCCCACCTTCTAACTTGAGGAGTGACTGGCAGTTGATGCCTGCTGGGGGTTGGGGAGAGGATCATTCCTCTTCAATGGTATGGCCATTGGTGGGTTGCCTGTGCTCCAGTGGGTGGCCCCACACCTGGACACATAAGCATAACATTAATTAGACTTAGTCTGTTATTGAAACCCTAAAGAGGAGGACATGAACTTGGGAGGTAGATGTGTTGGGCAGGTCAAGAGGGAGCTGGAGTGGTAAGATGAAGGTAGATATGACCATAAGTGATCACATATGCATAGAAAATAAATTTTTAAACAGATCACACTAATATGTGTGTGTGTGAGCACCACACAGTGGGCTTTGGGTTTCTTTTCCTCAGTCTAGAAATGGCTGGTGAATAGGTCGAAGGGTCAGGGTAGGCTCAGACAGTTCCCTGAGCTTGAAGCTCCACTCAAGGTTAGTTTCTCTGGCACCACTGTGCCCTTTAGCACCTTCTTCACACTGGAACCAACTTAGTAAGATCTTTAACCACAGTTTATGTTAGCAATCTCCATAGTTTAAGTTAATGTGGCCACCATGAAAGTATTTCCATCAAGGAAGTAAAAAGTATTCCTGATCAAGGCTTCCTGCTGAGGGCAGCTTCCCAGGATGGTGCTACCCAAGGCTTCAAGCCTTTGAGTTGTGGAACCCTTGATTATGTCTGTAAATCTGGTTGTCCGAGTTCAGGAGACAGGGTAGTGCATGAGTTGGCACATGAAGGGAGAACAGAATGGGAAGGCAGATCCCATCCCTGCATTGGTAAGGAATGCTGAACTCTGTTTCCTTGTTTGTTTCAGCCCTGGTTTGTCTGCTTCCATACTATGCGGTTGGGTGAACTCCTTAACCATTCCATGTTATTCTGAAATCCTTCCAGAGTCCCAGGATGTCCACTGCAGGTGGTGACATGAAAGACTTGGCTTCTATAAGAGATCAAGTGAATTCCATAAACGGACCCTGTCTCACAGTGTGTTTCTGAGGCTCTGCTTCTTCAGCCATACAATAAGAGCATAATGCTGATTTCTTGGTCAAGTACTGAGTTGAGTAAGAAATCACATCAGTGTACTATGTGTGCAAAGCCCATTGGGAATCTCAAAATGCTCATTTTTACAGTGCGTAGATCAGTGTTAGGCAGTGAAGAGCCCTGGCTTTGGATCTTTGCAGCCCCACCTTGTCTTTCACTGAGCCATCTTGGGTAGGTTACTTAGTCTCTTTCTATTCTAGCTTTCTCATCTGAGAAAGGGGTATAATGTTGATCACCATGTTACTATGGGAACAGAAGAGAAAGCTGTGCTTGGCTTCACTCTGACCCCTGCTAGATGTGGCAGATTGTAGTCAAATAAGAAAATTGCTTGGCACCTTTAAGTCTAGGGTGATAGCTCAAGTTTTTAACGACCAGAAATAACTAAATATAAGTGTAGTCTGAGACCAAATGTGCATAAGAGCAAAGCCCAGGGAATGTCGCTAATTGAGAACTGGAAAGGTGAGGGACTCAGGGTTAAAATACTTCTTCTCCCTCAGGCTCAGGTGCCTTTATTGGCTGGGTATACATCATGTAGGTCATTTCTGCATGTATATGTTTTTGGCAGAGAATCAAAATAACTCAATTATGTTTTATCATTAATTAAGCTTTGCAGAAGGAGGGCAACACATGTTAACGGTGGGTATAGCTTTTATTAGACTTCAAAAATAAATTAGAATTGACTCCGCAGAGTTGTGTAAGTTCTGAGTATTAAATATACATTTCCTAAGTTTGAATACATTTAGAATTCTAACTCCCTACAACACACACACCACAGAGAGCCCATCAAAAAACATAAATAAATAAAATCTATTGCAATCTGGTAAGGGTACAGCTATGACCCTACATAAAATGGCTGACTGCCAATCAATTTAGCTAGTGGCCTCGGCACCACTGCAGAAAATTAAAATTTGTTGAAAATATTCAGACTGATCATATAATGGTCTGTTAATTCCATTCTAACAACAAACTGGGATCTGATCACTTTAATTAATCAGCATCTACTCAAGGCTCACCTACTCAGGAATAGCTATGGCAAAGGATGTCCAGGGGCCTACTGTGGGCTAGGTGGTCTGCCTGGCTACCACATGTGAAATGTAGCAGCTTAATAGGGCTGTAAGGAAAGAGCAGAAGGGATGACACAGCTGCTCAAAATAGGCTAAATGTTATCACAGAGACTACACAAAGTATAAATGAGACTAAGTGAGAAATATACAAGATTACCATGTTGGAAATGAGCTGTGGACCAGTTCTACTCAATAGCGAGGGCCACACATGAGCAGAGTTTTACTCCTCTGGGAGCCACATTTTAAACAAGTGCAAAGAAGTACATGACACATATACTAATGAGACCCACTGGTTCAAATTATTTCCTTACAATGTGATTAAATATAAAGACTATTAATGTTATTCTCTATTCTTTGTGCACATGCAAGTGTACACATGTGGCATGTGTATGTGTGTTTATATATATGTTTTTGTGTGTATGTGTGTGTATGTATGCATGTGTGTATATATGTATATGTGTGTTTATGTGTATATATGTATGTGTATATGTGTGTTTGTGTGTGTGTGTATGTATGTGTGTGTGTTTGTATGTGGGCACTAATGTGAAATTTACACTTATGTCATTCTACATTTTAGTATTTTATTTCATAATAAAAAAATGTTCTCTGGTGCTAGGAAGGTTGGATGGTTCAGGGGTTAAGAATTCTTGCTGCTCTTATCCAGGACCCGGGTTCATTTCTTAGCACCCACACTGGATGGCTCACAGCTTTGTGTAAGTGCAGCTCCAGGGGATTTGATTGCCTCTGGTGGTCTCTGCCAGCACCTGTTCTCATCTGCACAAACACATATACACATGATTAAAATTAAATTGATCTCCCAAAACTTCATTTCCTCAGTTACACTAGCAGTATCCCTAGCGATGGCTAGCTACCTACTGTAGGCAGCTGCCATTTTGGTTGGTACAGGCATAGAATATTCAGTGATGTCATGTTTCAACAGACTGTAGAGCCTAAATGTAGAAACAAGAAGTGAGGATGAAGGGAATGTGTCTAAGCAGAGGGAAGAGTTCAAAGACATGCAAATGGAGAGGCATATGTAGAAGCTGAATGAAGAAATAATCCCTGATGCTCATTTCAAGGAGAATTTTTGAGCAATGAGCTTCTGGGCATCTTAGAGTCCCCGATTCCTAGTTCCTTACTATTCTCCAGCTGGTGGTACATTTGATCCATGGAATAAAACTACTCATTGCCTAACAGGGGAGTTATGTATGTAGGCAGAGAGGCAGACATGCAGGCAGGCAGGTGGGCAGACAGACAGACAGACAGACAGATAGCCAGATAGACTGGTAGGTAGGTAGATAGGTAGGTAGGTAGGTGGATACACAGACAGACAGACAGATAGAAAATAAATATACAGATGATGGATAGATTGTTGACAGATGATGGATGAATAGATAAACAGACAGATATGTAGATAGATAGATAGATATAGATTAGATAAATATTGATAGATGATATATGAATGATTAAATAGATTGATGGGTAGATAAATGATAGATGATAGACAGATGAACAGATACAGTAGCAAATTTCTGGAAAGAGTGAAAGCATGAGACAAGAGCTTTATAGGGCAGAGGACCGACAGGCGTTATACACAATGAATCAGACAGCAGGACTGAACAAGTCATTTCAGGAGAAGAGTGAAGAGCACGGAGCTGGGAATTCAGACTTAAATTGTGGTCCAGCCCCTGAGGATACAGCTCAGCATCCATGGGTTCTCACAATAAGGCAGAGGACTAGGAACTGCTGATCAGAGGAGGATAATCTCAGTCCTGGTGCCTACACACCCCAGCTCCTCTGGGTGAGCACTAGGTGAGCACACACAGGGGTGCTGGATACCTGGGTGCAGGGAATGTTTTGGCAACTGTATGTCCAGACCTCTGTGGGATTGTGGTAAATTCCACTCATGTATGACTCCCAGTCATGCATAATCAAAGCAGAGCCCTGTTGAAGCAGTTCCCAAGCTTTGGTCTAATGATCTATGTTGATCCCTTGTATGAAGAACACATGGCTCAGTGACATATTTTTTCCCGGCCTGGGTTAAAAATGTCCTTCCCAATGTCCATTCTACTAATTTATGGTGGGTGTAAAAAAGGATTTTCAGTAAAATGTACTTCCATTGGCTTTGATGGAGAGGGTCCGTGATGAAAGTGGAATTCCTAATAAGCATTTCATAAATGACTTGTCTTTCAAACTCAATATAAAACAGAATAAAACACATCTCGCCAAGATGGTCATGCCTCTGCGCAGATTTAAAGTCCCCTGCTCTCAATCAGCTGGGCCTAAGAACTCAAAAACCTCTAAAGATATAATAAAATATTTATCTGCAGAAGTTGGTGAAATCGAGAAATTATTTATGGTGCAAATTCGGAAAGAGTCATTTTGGGGCAGAAGGGTAGACAGCACATGTTGAGATTGCCACATTTCTCTGGGGACACACACACACATGAGTGCACACATATACCTCAGCTCCTTCCTTCTGTTACAAATTCAATGGTAAAGAAGGCAGGGGTTGGAGGACATGTGCTCAGGACTACTTGTTCCTCTTTCTTCAGAAATGAGACATTTTCTAGGGTAGACTTCACAGGGAAGAGCCAGAAAGGAGGGAAACACATTTCCTAATGGCCTGGTATGTTTTCTAGATGTCTTTCCAAAGCATGTGGCTTCATTCTGTCCATATGCTTCCAACCAGTTGGCTTAACTAGCAAGTGGAACAGAGGGTCAGGGCTATCTAATATATGCTCGGGATGGGAAAGGGTTCTCTGGATTGTCCACTTTATAGCAATCTAGCAACTCATAATTATTTGGTGGATTATGCATCAGTCAAGACTTTGTCTATAGCTTCAGAGATTCCTATGAAACCTTTCTGTTCTACATGGCATATGATCAAAAGAGAACACCCTAAAACCTAGGGCCTGCTAACTTCCACATGTTCTCTTGATATTTTTATCCTTCAGTAGAAGTAAATGCTTTTCAGGGGACTGTGGTGCGCATTCTAGTTTTCAGAGGGAGATCTAAGCTGTGTTCACAGCCATCATCAGCATCACTAATTTTCAGTACTAGAGTCACAAATCCACTAACTAGGTTATAACAGCAGCAACTACTAGCATGGTCACTTAGAAAGTCCAGGTCACACTGGTTGTCTTGATGTACATATAACCAAAACCTTTCTCATCGAAAACTGTCCAGATTGGGACAATAAATGACATTGTCATATTATAGTTCTCTTTAGTTCCACACAATCATCTGTCTATCTCTTTCTAGGCAATTTTCCAAGCCAATCAGAAAGTAGCTGGGGCCAGCCTGGGCTATGAGTGAATGAACGAATGTGCATGAAGCTACCTGGAAACATTCTTCATTGCCTCTTATCTTAACTGTATCAAAGACAATTTCATTTTCCAGTACAGGACTCCTCTTTGCTCAGTATGTGTGCCTGTGTAGAGATTCTCAACCTAGGTCCTCTATAAAGCAGCTGCTTTCCCGATCCTAATGGAATACCATCATTACAATTCACAAGTCTCCCAAACTTCCAGATGTTTCTTGGAAAGTGACTACCTTGTGAAAGCTCTGTCTCTGCTTTCCTTTCCCCCTGAAGGAAGTTGCTTTCCTGACTGTGCCTGCTTGTTTTTAATTCATTCATCTCATTCTTCCCTTTATATCTTTATCTCAGCTTCATCAGCCCTACCTGTGCCTGTCAGCCTTTTCTCTGCAGAAGCATGGGGGAATACAAAGCGTGTCTTTTGTGACTGCTGGGTATGGGACTGTGGTGATTTGAATATGCTTGGCCCATGGGAAGTGGCACTATCAGGAGGTGTGGCCTTGTTAGAGGAAGGGTATCACTGTGGCCTTGAGGGCTCTTGGTCTCAAGTTCCACCCAGTGTGGAATAGACTTAGTAGTCTCTCCTGGTTGCAGTTGGATCAAGATGCAGAACTCTCAGCTCCTTCTCTAACACCATGTCTGCCTGGTTACTGCCATACTTCCTTCCATGATAATAACAGACTAAATCTCTGAAACTGAAATCCAGACCCAATTAAATATTGTGCCTTATAAGAGTTGCCTTGGTCATGGTGTCTCTTCACAGCAATGAAACCTTAAGACAGGGATCGGGGTCACTGCCTTCCAAATCTCTCTTGGTCACTACATCCCTTACTTTAGTATTGCATATCACACTCTAGTTTAGGCTGTTACTATTGAAAGGAGAGATTCAGTGATGTGGTAGTTTGCATCGGAAGGTTTAGATGGTGCCATCTTGGGGGCGGGGATCACCAGCATTGGGGTTTAAAATAAGTCTCCAGCCAAGTTCACTCTCCTGCCTCCTGTCCCGTTCCTCATCATGGTCCCCTGACATGCTTGCCTCTTCTCACCCAGGAAATGTGAGCCCAGATAGACTCTCTCTTCTGTAAGTTGCTCCTGGTCATGGTGTTTTTATCAACACTTACAGAAAAGTAATCAAAGCAAGTGGCTATTAAGAAATACCCTTGTCTCGTTTTGGATACCCCAAGAGCTACCCCCAAGGCTAGTCTTCTGTTGTAGCCATGGCCATTCTGAAGGCAGTGAGGCTATTTCTAGGGAGTTATCAGTACTCTCTGTGTGTGGCTAGATCATAACCCCATAAAGGAAAAGTCAGGAGATGGTGGGCAACCCAGTCTCAGAAGCATCACCCACACAAGGGAGGGTGAGGAGCTGTGTGCTCTCCAGCACTTGTGATTTGCCTTGTGTTCTGCCCCATGTGTGGATGCAAAGCCTCCCAGCTTTGGAAGAGATCCTTTGGCCAGCAAGATGCCCCAGAGCAGCTATGTGTGTGGTGATCACTATAAAGGGAAGCTCCCTGGGAAAACTCAGGACACCGAAGAATGCTGTGCCGTCCCAGACCTGATAGAAATACTTAGTTTCACAGGTTTTCCTGGCCTTTTCTCATTCTCTGTTCTCATCTCAGTTCCTGAATTAACGTGTTTGTGTTCTCAGCCTTAGAGATCCAACGTGCTTGGCCTCTGTGAGTAAGTCTTCTTGTCCCCCAGAAGGAAAAGTTCCTAAAATTCAACCTAGTTTGTATCAGCCAATATATACTGAGCATCGGCTATTTATAAGGCATTGTGGGAGGACCTGGGGACTTAGTGGCAATGGAAACAGACAGGATCCTTGATCTTATAGGATTAGAAAAGCATAAAAAATACTAGCACCTGTTCATGGTTTGTCTGGCACGCCACTAAGCCCTTTCCACTTATTACATTGAGTGCTCATGACAAAGATTCCACAGGGACCATCTTCTCACACACCAAGCAGGGGAGAGGGACTCAGAGATGAAGTAATCAGTGTAGACACAGGGTGAGTTAGCTTCATTCCACCTTGGCTCTTATCTAATAGGTGCAGGGGCTGCTCCCTCCAATCTGAGCCACCTACTATGGGACGGGATTGCTCTTTCTGATGGGCACCGTGATGACTGACTTTGGTTGTTAGCTTGACACATCTGAGAAGCTGAGAACCTCAACTGAAGAACTGTCTCCATCAGATTTGCTTGTGGCATTGTCTGTGCGATATCTTCTTAACTGCTACTCCATGTAGGAGGGCTCAGTCCATTGTTGGGGAGAGGGGTGCCATCCCTAGGCAGGGTGGTCTGGGAGATTATCTATCTCTCTATCTAGATGTATAATGTATAGATGTAGATATAGATATAGATAGTAGCTGAGTAAGCCAGGGGAAGGATGACAGTAAGCAGGGTTCCTGTGGTGGGTTCTGCTTCAAATGCCTGTCCTGACTTCCTTCAATGATGAACTGTACCATGGAAGTGTAAGCCAAGTGAACCCCTTCCTCCCCAAGTAGCTTTTGGCAAGAGTGTTTTATCACAGCAACAGAAATCAATCTAGAATAGGTACTCTCTTTAAAACAGCATCATAATGAAGTGTTTGGTATTGACACTCACTGAAGGGCAGGATGTATAGACAAGCACATCAATGGATATCTGGTGTGTAATAAAGGGATTTTTATTAAGACACGAGTTCTGGGATATAGATGAGAAGCACACAAGCACCTGTTATAAAATTCTAAGGCTGGTTTCTGGTCTGCACCCAAGAGTTTCTAGTTCAGCAGCCTAAGCCTAGGGCCTAAGAACACACACTTCTACAAGGTCCTAGAGCAGCTGGCATTGTGGGTTACACCATCTCTAGGCAGAAGATAGTCTATGCCAGGAGACCTCACCCTGGCTCTACACCAGTCTTCCCTGGGGTCTTTTAAACAACAGCTATGCATGGTTCTTGCCTAAAGGCTATGTGTATTGGCCTGGAGGGTAGGGCCCCAGTACCCAAGTTAAGTGTCTCTGGGGACTCTGATGCATGATCATAGGCGAAACCCTAGCTTCCCTTTGGGGTATCTAGAAAGAGCACAGCTTATGTCTGCTACTATTTAGATAGAGCTTGTGTGAGACCATCCCCAGTGCTTCATGTGTAGGATAATTCTCATTACAAGGCACTAAGCATGTAGAAACTGTCTGGCTATGGTGTTTGAGGAGGTGCCCTTCATGTGTGATTAAAATTAGACAAGGTCCCAAGGATAGAACCCCCCATAATAAAATTTCAGTAGCAGTACTAGAAGAGGAAGATGTTGGGGAGACTGCACAAAGTGCTTGCCTTATGAGCATGGGGACCCACACTTGATCCCCACAACCTGTGTATAGTTTTAAAAGGCCAGCATGGTGGTACACTCTTGTAATCCCAGTACTGGGGAGACAGAGACAAGCAGATCCCTGGGACTCACTGGCCAGCCAGCCTAGCTCCCTTGATGAGTTTCAGATCAATAAGAGACCCTGTCTATAAGACACAAGGTAGATGACATCTTGTGGAACAACCCAGGGTTCTTCTCTGGACTCCACCTATACACACGTGGGCCTGACCCATGTACAAATGTACAGCTACATACAGAAGGATATGGATACACAGATACACAAAAATAAAGAGGCAGAGAGACTAGACAGAAATACACATGTTTGGAGACCCTGTGACTAGGGTTGCGCTCTATGGTGTCCAGATAACTCCCAAGCTCAATGCAAAGTGTAAGACTCTCTTTCCCAATGGGGCTCCCTCTTCTCTGTCTGACCTTCTCTGGGGAGCCTGACCCCCACTTTATCTACCCCTGGAAAGCCATGTAGACCATAGCCAAATTACAGGTTCAACTTCTTCCCTCCCGATAAGAAATTGCCCGGCAAGCACCCGGAATTCCTCTTCATGTAAATGAAGAATTTCCAGCTTCTCCGTCCCAGCCAATAAAGTGCACCCAGCCTGAAACCCCACCCACTCCCCAAGGTTCATATAGCCGTTGTTCACCACCAGCACGAGAGCAAACTCTTTCACTGAACTCCTGTTTAAAAGAATTATAACACTGAAATCCTCAGAGAACAGCCCCCCCCCCCCATCCACCCCTACCCCTTCCCTCACATACACGCACTCAGCCGCCTGGACACCCTGAGAGAGGGAGCAGACCATGGAACCACATATATGTGCTTATCCATGCTGCCTATCTCTTACCCATGATTCATCATGCTTCTTCCAGAGTCTGCTAACAAAGTTACTACCTGGTGTCACCTCCGGATCCTTCCACACCTATTACCGTGAGTTACATACGCCTCTTTTCTTTATAAAGCGGCCTGAGTCGGCTATTCCATTAAGGTAGTGAAGAAGACTGACATCAGTCTCAAAAGTCATTAAAGAGGTGGAGATTAGTCCCTTGACCTGGATTGTAATGTAGGTGTGACAGTGGTCAGGCCTGTCCAGAGGGACAGGGTTTGTCATTAACTCCCCTCTGTCCATTCCAAGCTGCTCTGTTTTCTAGGAGTCACAGAAAATAGTTGCTGAAAAGAGATACATCTTTGGCATGATGGCAGTTTAAAATAACACGCCATCATAATAGTTGTCTGCTACTGTCTTTGATTTCCAGTAGAAATACTACTTCAATGGTCTAAGACATTCCCACCACCCATTCCGACCACCTCCCCTCTTAGTGGGTCTCTTTGCTCCCACTTCTATCCTCCATTCCGCTTCCAGAGACTATTCCTTACAATGAAGCCAGGCTGATCATTGATGGGCATACCTGGCCTGGGGGTAGAGCTTCCAGGGGGTCAGTCATTGCAGGCTGTGCCCAAATCCCAATTCCTCAAAGTACCTCTAAGGTAGGTCCCTTCCAAGATCTTCCAGGTCCTCGGGCCATGCTCTCTCTGGTTCACAAGTCCCCTAGGGTCTGCTCCTCGGAGAACTTCATCCCTTCCCACCTCAGGGCCTTGGACACAGATCTCTCTACTGAGATAACATGGACCTGGTCTTCCCATAGATGTCCTGATTCTTCCACTCTCTCCTCAGACATCACGAACCTCAGCTGGCATTAGCCAGTTTTGTGACAATCCCCTCCTTCCAACTCATCGGGTGGAACCCTTTTTCCTTCTCCCTGGCCACTGTTGTCTTGTTTGGTGCAGACGCTGTCACACTTCCGAATTTTCTTGTTCTTTAGTTGCACATGTCCATTTCCCCGCCAGACAATAGGAGGGATTGTTTGCTAGTTACCCAGTCCTGATTGGATTGTGCCGTAAAGCAGGCTTTCTATTTTTACCTGATGAATAAATTATAAAACAGTAGCTCCTGGCACTGATATTGCTCATTTGAGTAAGCACCCGAACTCTAGGTTCAACAAGAGATAGAAACCAATTCGAATCTGAATCTCCACATAGACATTTCTGTGGAGTTGGGAGGTACTGGTGTGTGTCCCATAAAATTTACTTGAGGCCACTGTCTTGAATAAGATGTCTGTACTAAGGTCCAACAGGGCAGAGAAAGAATAGAATCATCTATAGCCAGGTCCATATAATCAGAGTGATTTAAAGTGGGTCAGATTTCTGAAAAACAGGATATTCACTGCAACCAGTTTGGGATGGCTCAGTGCATCTGAGCCAATGGGCCAAGGATGTCCATCTGATTTGTTCCTTAAGGTAAATTACATTGAAACAACACATCTCTTTTTAGTCCTTGCTCCTCCTTGTCCAGGGTCCAGGGAAAGTCAGGCCCTTCAGTCAGCTCAGCAGAGCATCCTTCTAGTTCACGGACAGGAAGTGGCCTGAGTCCCGAATCACCAAAAACCAGCTAGTCAGATCATTAAACTCAATTTGCTGATTTTTTTTCCCTGACGCAAGGCAGCATCAGCACTAAGGTCCATTTAAAGGCAGCTGTCTTCTCCTGGGGACTTTATTGTTCAGACTGAAGCACCACTGTTCTGCATCTAGTTAGCATGGGTGAGCTCCCATGCTCTGGTTTTGTCTCTGAGAAGCTAACCCAACAGTGAGCCTTGGTTGACACATTTGAAAAATAACAACAAGAACACCTCCTCCCCCAAACAAACCAAACCAACCAAACAAACACAAAAACAGGACCTCAATCAAAAGCAAACATGAGCACATAGCTGTCAGCCTGTCACCTGGACATCAGCTACGAAGACAAAGCAGCCAGTTGTTAAGCAATGACATATTACAATATCACCTCAAATTTATTTTCTACTATGTAGATCCGCAATTGTGATCTATGGCTTCTGTGTTTTCATGTTTTTTTCTTTTTTTAAAGATTGCTTAAATTCTTATCTTGATACAATCATTTTGACCTCTCACCACGCACAGTGATGGAGGCCAATTCCAGCTAATCACAGCTGGCACCGCTAGCTGGCCTTGTGCATGCTCACCCCTTAATACAAACACTCTGGGCCACTCTGCATCATTTGTCCTTTGTCCAACTTACCTTGCCGACATCTCTGGGGAAGGGCTGTCTCTGGTTCTCTGGGATCAAGATGGGGGACACCACAATGGACCTCTTTTGTCTTGGGACAGGAGATGTCCTTGCAAATTTAAAAATATCCTAAAAGAGACAACAAGATGATCTGATTAAGATCTCCCACAGACGGGAAAGCATCAGCCTGCCCTGGGACCTTATACTTTGTTCAGAAGGACACGGCGTGTCTGGACACTATCAACTTTATCTTAGCAAGTCTCTTTAGAGTGACCAACTGCTTGGTTACAATCACACAAGAGTTGATGTCGCAATTCACAATGGCAATCCTTAAGCCAGTTAATTCCAATTTCTAAATTATTTACTTAAAGCATCACATTGGGTTAACACATCCTTTATGCTGTATAGAGTAGTCTTAACCTATCAAACTGGTAGATGTCACCTGGTTAGCTATCAAAGGGACTTTCCAGAGAGCATGATTCTCTTTACTGCCAGCTAGAGGAGCAGGGATGATTGACAGAGCTATACACACTTCCAGGTGTCATGGAGATGCAGGTGATGTTTTCCCAGGGGAGGAATGTCTCTGGAGTGCATCCCCAAGAAAGTGACTCCACTTCACCCACTGTGTGCACACTGTCAGGAGGTCTGCATCTAGACAGTTATCGTAATTAATTCTTTGAGGATTTCATACCATGCGTTTTGATCGTATTTGCCCCAGCTCCTCCCCCTAACTCCCCCCAGATCCTCCTTTACTGCCTAACCCCCAACATTGAGTCTTTTTATTTTTATTTTAAGAAATTCAATAACCCACTGACTCCAATTTGAGAGCTTATACCTTTTTAATTAAAGAACTGAGTTCAACAAAGGAAACTATATCATTACTTTATGTCAAGCGCTAATGTCACATTATCTACAAAGAAGGAAACAGAAAGATAAACATACTAGAGACCCACAACATTGTGAAACCCAAGCTAGACACTAGTGCCTACAGAGAGGTAAGAAAGGGGAGTGGGGACATGGAAGGGGGTTAGCACAATCCTGATCTAATTAGAGGGCTGGGGAAAAAATGAAAATAGAGTATCCCTTTTAATATGCAAATCAAGCTCATCGAATACCACACGCTAATTAAAATTATCTTCTGTATCATCAGAAGCATGCACCTCATACTTCAAGTCATAGTGAGCTCCCATCAAAACAATATGGTAAATAATAATTTCATGACATCACTAGCCCCTGGTCAATAACTATGTATGAGTGGGTGCCTCTGTGTGTGTGTGTGTATGTGTGTGTGCCTGTGTGTATGTGAATTATTGTGTGTGAGTGTGTGTGTGTGAGATAAAGAGAGGGAGTGTATGTGTATGTGAGTATGTATTAGTGTGTGTGTGTTGTGTGTGTGTGTGTGAGGCAGGAGTATATGTGTATGTAAGTGTGTATGAGTGTGTGTGTGTGTGAAACAGAGGGGGGTATATGTGTATGTGAGTGTGTATGAGTGTGTGTGTCTGAGTGAGTGTGTGTGTGTATACTTGTATTTTATGGTTTTTAAAGAGAAAACATACTTAGCAAAGTTAAACAAGAAACAAACCCAGTTAAAGCTTTTGCAAACCTCCACGAACTCTCATAGTCTTGATTTTTCTTGGAATATCGACTAACAGTCTTGTGGAGAGCCATTGGGCAATATTTGTTTATCAAGAGCCTTGCAAATATCCACAGCCCTTCCTTCTGTATTTCCACTCTAGGAATACAGCCAGGGGCTAAGGTCAAAGGAAGAAAAAGAAGACACTGAACAATGCTTAGTGAGGCAGGACACACAAAAGGCAAACGTGAAAAACAGCCCCATACTGAGTAGCAAGGATACGATTAAACATGAGCCTGGTTTGGAAAGACCACACCTGGGGCCCCTCACAAAATGCTAGGATAGCAATATAGCAAATGTGTATCGGCCAACATGGAGACATGTGCATCAGCCCCTACACCTAATAAATTATCCCAGAAAATCCATAGCTCTCTTTAGTCAATGAAGAAAACTTGCACAGACTATGTAAGAACTACCCCCAATTAAATTTGTGTAACTAGCAGGTATAATACATATCACAAACCTGTATTTCTAAGCAACATCCTGTTGGGTATGTTCTATATTGTATGAACTGTGTTAAAGAAGAAGAATACACACACATATACACACACACACACACACACACACATATATGTATGTATATATATACATACATATATAATATACATATATATATATATATATATATATATATATATATATATATAAAGAGTAAACTATGTAGGACATGGCTGGTTTACCAGAATGTTATTTCTGAGCAGAGAAAATGAAGCCACAATCAGATCACTTCACAGACCAGAATAATTGTTGCAAGCCTATCAATTTTTTTCCTTGTCGTGTTTATTTTCCAAGAGAAGATGTGAGCTGTTATTTTGTGGGACATATAATCAGTTCTGCAAAATGGAAAGTGCTCTGGAATTGGACTGAACAGCGTTGCAAATGTTTTTCACACCACTGCCCCGTGTGTCTAAAACTGCAGCGCTGTGTTCAACTATGTCCCAAGGAAAAGCAGACTGTGCTCGGGACCTCTGAGACAGCCCCACTTACAGAAGTGGTTCAGTTGGAAAAGCATGTCCCTTTCCAGTGCAGGAAGGTGCAGAACTCACTTTCAAGTCCTGGACTAAGTGGTGTGCACTTGGAATCCCATCATCGGGTAGTGGAGACAGGAGGATCACTGAGACTCCCTGGCTGGGAGATACTGCCTCAGAGGAGGTGGATGGTGTTTGTGAAGATGGCACTCAGTGTTGTTCCCTGGCCTCCACAGTGAACACATGCACAATTTACACACTCACAAACATGCACACACACACATGCACACACACACACATGTGCATAAAATGATAGGTGGTTTTTGGGAAAAGAATAATCTCCATGTGTAGGCAAAGTTAGAACACTGAATTATCTCTCTTACCCCTTCACTTCTCCTATACCCCTGTGGTGTGTATGTGTGATGTGTGTATGTGTGTGTATGTTTATGATGTGTGTATGTGTTTGCGTATGTGTGTTTGTATGTGTATATGTATGTGTGTGATGTGTGTGTGATGTGTCTGTGTGTATGTTTATGAATGACAGTGAAAAGAGCAAAGAGGATAAAGCCAATCAACCAGGAACTCAGCCAGCTGAACCAAACAATGCACAATAACCCCAACCCAACTCAAACGGGAAAGAAACACACAAGCCAGCAGAAAGGAAGAGGAAAACCAGGAGACAATGGCAGAGAGGATGGATTCTATTATACAACACTGAGACGTGGCCTCTCCAAAGACTCTGTTGCTTTATTGAGGGACAGCCAAAGAACAGAACATAGGTAAAATATGCCATACATACAAATCTCATTTACAGTTAAGAAAAACAACAACTTCAAGAGCCGTCCGTGAGTGAATGGGTACGACAACGGTGCCGAGTGAAGATTTAAGGCACCATGCATATGTAAGGACTTGGTGATTCAGAGCTGTAATGCAGCCACAGAGGCCTCCGTTCATTAAGGCAGTGTGTGTATAAATGTGTCCAACGCAGTGAAAAAGCACCCTGTATCCTCAGCAACAAACTTTCCATTGTTTGTGATAAAGGGCTCACTTGTGCCTGCAAGCCTGCTGAGGGTGATGCAGTTGTTCTGGATACCCCTGAGCCCTGTGCCTGCTCTGATGTCCCTCTCTTCCCAGTACAGCAGCCATTAAAGATGCAGTACCAGTCCACCTCCCACCTCTCCCAGCTCCCTAGATGTAAGGTGACAGACTCAGTAGTGTCAGCCTAGATGTAAAATACCAGAGCAAAGAAGCAGGGAACTCCGAGCCTTGGGAAACAGTCTCTGAGGCACAGAGCGCACAAGGAGTTTAGCCATGCGCATGCGTACTGACTCTGAGGGCGCCTTAAAGACACCAGGAGAGAACTGGGCAGGGCAGCCTCCCTCCTTCCAATTCTAAACACCTTGCCCCTTATTTCACATTTCTAGGCTCATTGCCTGCCCCTGCCTTTGCCATTTATGTGTACAGCAAAGACCCTCAGTGCTTGTGGCTGGAAAAGCCTCTGGTGGGATCTGTGCTGAGACGAAGGCACCTCTGTTGCCCTGTTTGTCCAGGAAATCATCTTCTGCCAAGAGGACATCGAATTTTCTTTAAAGATGGGGTAGGAAGATGATGGCTGGCAGGATCCTGGGATGGCATGCAGCCAGGCAACCATTGGAAACTATGGCATTCAGTTTTCAAGGGCCGTTGGCATGTAACAGTAATACATGGGAAGCCACCATCCCTCGGAGCCTCTAAATGCATGCACTTTCCAGAAATAATAGCTGGTGACATCAGAAACAGCACTCTGATGAGGAAAGCCACTAACCAGAAACTTTGGCAATGCAATGGTCAATCTGAAATTGGGGGAAGGGAGTAGTCAGAGATAATTATGTGTGGGAGAATCATGGCCGAAGTATATCATACACTCATTTGACAACATCTTTAACGAAACCTATTTCTACATACAATCGATAGACCACAATTTCAGCAAGAGATCAGAAAGTGATATTTTCCAGTGACTTTAGACAGGTCCATGTCGTGCTGAAATTATTTAAATGTCTGTTGAGTGATCCCTCAGAAGTGACAGTCCCAGCTACCTGGGCATGTGAGATATTGCTATGGGTTATGTCATCGACATGATGATAGACAGTGGGAGCTAGGAAATCCCTTTCCTGGGAATTCTGGTCTAGAAAAAGTACTCCCTGGCCTCCACATTGGCTCCTTTAGTCTTGTCAAGGTATTCTTAGACCATTATGATCTCAATTATAGAAGGGAATGTTTACTTCAATCTTCTATGTCCCTTTCTTTTTAATGTACTGAAAAAAGGTAGCACAATATTAAAAAGCAAGCACGCAAACACACAAGCATACGTAAACACTCTTATATGTGTGGCTGAAATTTTCACCAGGCACCCAAACTCAGGGTACTGAGAAGATACATTCCTAGGGTCTCAGGTCATTTGGCTTTAGGATGTATGTTTAGGATGGGAAGGAAGTTGCTATAGAAGTTACAGGTTCTTCGTGGGCGTTTAGGGTTTGAGAGGTGACTTTAGAAGCTTCTGATCAGAAAGATTATTTGAGACCACCACCTGCCCCCTTTCAACACTGTACAAGAATCCGTATGATCAAGGATAAAATCCCCAGCACCACTGAGGCAGGAGAGACCCAGGAGGTGTGGTTCTTGATGCTGTTGCTGACCTTAGCAGATGCTGCCCCTCCTAGATCCCGCCCTCTTCTGCATGGCCAACTCCATCTATCCTTCCACTCTCCACTCTCCACTCTTGTCTCCAACATCAGTTCACGATTCTTCCACCAGAAAAAGAGGTGCAAGGAAGAGGCCTGCATAAAAGGCACAGAGGCGGAAGGAAAACACAGGTCCGCATTGGTGGGAACAGGAAGCAGAAAGAGTTGGTGTCTGAGAGGCTCCAAAGACGATGGGAGCAAGGAGATGTCAGGCCTCTCCAACATACAGGAAGACAGTTCTTTCCTCACAGGGGAAGCCTTATCAAAGATGGTGTCTGACCTCGACTTGGCTGCCTGTTGGGTCTGGGGTGGGAGTGTGAACGCTGAAGTTTACCCACTTAGAGTTTCTGTTCTCTCACCTGTTATACCAAGCCCAGCAGCATGTTCTAAAAGCTGGTCTTAAAACATAAAATGCAAGAACCGCAGAGACAAGCCCTGGACATTTTCTCTAAAGTGTTGACTTTCTAACATCGGTGTCACCAGTTAAAAAATAATCCAGAGGCTCTGGCTTCGGATAAAAATTTGCCAAACAACACATTCAAGACACAATTGCCTCTGAAATATTTCATGAGGCAGGAAAATAACAACCCAATCAGGCTCCACTCGTTCCACTGGAGGTGAAAAATGTTTTAAGTATATTTAGATTCTTTAGTCAGAAGTCCGTTCAACCACGTGCAACGGTGATGGGGACATAATGGAAAGAATTTTCTTCAATCTACTCTGGCATTGATGAAATATTCATGCTAAATAGCTACTTCTGAGCACCTGGAGGGATCTGGCAGCGCTTTACAAATGGGCTTGTTTTCCTAATACACACACACAGCCCCTTGCCTCCACGGCTGAATTAATCTGAGTCCATGTTCTCAGTGCAAAAACATAAACTCCAGTAATACTGTTTTTCCCATCTGAAAGAGTTCAAACCCCATAAATGGCCTTTATGAGAGCCCCTCTCAATGAGACCCCTCTCTCTTGATTTCTTCTTCTTCTTTTTTTAATTAGATATTTTCTTTATTTACATTTCAAATGTTATCCCCTTTCCTGGTTTCCCCTCCCAAAACCCCCTATCCCCTCCCTCATCCTCCTGCATACCAACCCACCCACTCCTGCTTCCTGGCCTTGGCATTCCCCTACAGTAGGGCATTGAGCCTTTTCAGGACCAAGGGCCTCTCCTCCCGTTGATGACTGACAAGGCCAGCCTCTGCTACATATGTGACTGGAGCCATGGGTCCCTCCATGTGTACTCTTTGGTTGGTGGTTTAGTCTCTGGGAGCTCTGGGGGTACTGGTTGGTTCATATTGTTGTTCCTCCTGTGGGGCTGCAAATTCCTTCAGCTCCTTAGGTCCTTTCTCTAGCTCCTCCACTGGGGACCCCTGTGCTCAGTTTAATGGTTGACTGAGAGCATCCACCTCTGTATTTGTCAGGCACTGGCAGAGCCTCGCAGGAGACAACTATACCAGGCTCCTGTTAGCAAGCACTTGTTGGCATCCACAATAATGTCTGGGTTTGGTGACTATATATGGGATCGATTCCCAGGTGGGGCTGTCTCTGGATGGCCTTTCCTTCAGTCTCTTCTCCCTCCACACTTTGTCTCCGTAACTCCTCCCATGGGTATTTTGTTCCCCCTTCTAAGAAGGACCAAAGTATTCACACTTTGGTCTTCTTTTCTTCTTGAGCTTCATGTGATCTGTGAATTGTATCTTGGGTATTCTGAGCTTATGGGCTAATACTCACTTACCAGTGAGTATATTACATGTGTGTTCTTTTATAATTGGGTTACCTCACTCAGGATGATATTTTCTAGTTCCATCCATTTGCCTAAGAATTTCATAAATTCGTTGCTTTTAATAGATGAGTAGTACTCCATCGTGTAAATGTACCACATTTTCTGTATCCATTCCTCTCTTGAGGGACATCTGGGTTCTTTCCAGCCTCTCTTGATTTCTAAGGCTATGGCAAATATGCTGACCAAAAGCGGTATAGGGACACGGGTTTATTTGGCTTATGGATCCAGGTTCCTGTCCATCATTGGAGGGAAGTTAAGGCAGGAACTGAGGCAGCTGGCCCTGTCCCATCCAGAGGAAGGAGCAGAGAGAAATGAATATATTCCTGCCGCGTGCTTGCTGGCTGCACATGCTCAGTTGGCTTCTATCACTGTTGGACAGCGCCATACTCAGCTCTTGAAATGGTGCCGCCCATCTTTAGGGTGGGTCTTCGGCTCCAATCACCAACCAAGACAATCCTCTTCAGACATGCCCACAGGCCCACTGATCTGAACAATTTCCGGGTTGAGACTCCTTTCTGGGGCGATTCCACTTTTCGACAAGTTGACCTTTAAGGTTGACCATCACACCCACCCACCCACAGAGGGACAATCCCTTGCACTTCAAGTGGGTATGTGCAGAGTGTTGGTGACAGTCATACAGAGCTACCCACAGAATGGAGAACCCTCTGCTCTAGCTCATTGACCCACACTTCCCTTCCTAGTCTCCAGTTCTTTCGGGGAATACGTTCTGATCACTTCCGGTCAGTGTAGACATTGTTTTAAACTTTAGTAGATGGTATGTATTGGTAAATGCTCTCACAGCCTGCCTGCACCATCTCTTCTTATTCCAAAGGCTCAGGGTGACCTCAGGGGAGAGACGGCTGTACCTTTTACTCATCACCTGATACATTCATCACTGAAGTGGAAAGGATGCCAGCTCCCTTCTCCCTGGCAGCCCGATCACCTCATTAGCTGGCAGGAGGCCATGTTGGCTGCCAATGTGGACAGTGCCGCTACCTGGCTGGCAATGAAGCATGACATCACAGGTGCCAGCCAAAGGAGACAGACAATGATGATGGTGCTGAGCTATTCTGGGGTGGATGCGGAGGCGGTGTATAGCTTTATCAACTGGACAGGCAGGCAGTCCTGTCCTTTGCACTCCTCCAGGTGGCATGCCTCTTTCTCGGACATAATATATATTTAAAACATGTTTTATTTACTTGTGTGTGCACGTACCCCATACATACATGTGGAGGCCGGAGGGCAACCTCCACACTAGTTCTTGCTCCACTATGTAGGTCCCTGGGTTCAAACTCAGTCTCGGAAATAAGTGTCTTTACCTGCTGAGCCATCTTCCCTTCCCAACAGGAACCCGTGGCCTGGATTTGGTCTTGTTTCAAGATCCTTGGTCTCTTATTTGCTGTCTATTTGTCAGTTTGGGATCTTTTTCTTGAGGCGAATGGCTGCAAACTGTAAGATTAGAAAGCTATTTCCCAGGGCTGGAGAGATAGCTCAGGAATTAAGAGTACTAGTTGTTTTTGCAGAAGGCATGGGATCAGTCCCAAGCAGCCATATGGCAGCCACTACCTGTATCTCTAACTCCAGAGCCTCTGATGCCCTCTTCTAGCCTCAGTGGGCACCTGTAGTCATGTGGTATGACACATGCACATGCATGTGCGAGTGCATACACACAGACACACACACTCCTTTTTTCTTCTTTTTTTTTTGTTTTTGTTTTTTTTTTTCCTTTTGGTAAGAAAGCTATTTTAACTGCTCCCCTTACCCAAACAATTTTAAAATATTCTCCATGACCGAAGCCCAGAACTGAGTTTCTCAGAAACTTACTCCCAATATTTACACGGAATAATCCCCTCTTCTGAACATCTGCATTGCTTCTATGTCACTGACGTCTCACCAACACCCTGGTACTATCCCTGCTGCCTCCTTTCTTGAAGATGCTTTAATTAAGACGCCAGGGTTGCGGTAGCCGGCTTCTGCGATAACCTCTTTTATGTTGCTCTGTTCAGCGGCACCTGGAATCGGCAAAGTGTCTTTTATCTCTCTGCTCCGTTTCCCTTTCCTCCCTTTGTTCTATGTTTCTTGTTGGATCACAGGTCCTCACATTTTAATTCATCCCCATCTCTCTTCCACACGATACCGTTTACATTAATAAATTCGTCTCCACAATGACGGGCACGCTGTCGCCTGTCTCCAGTCTCCCCACGCACGTCATTGATTATCACGTCCTTTGAAGATTCAAAGGTGCGTCAGATCTACCATGAAAAGGGACAGGGGAAAAAAATAAGAAGAAAGAAAGAAAGAAAAAAACACATTTGATATTCTCCCACATCTGAGTCTTCTCTGGGCCGGGTGGTTTTGATGTCACGATGGTAAAACAACTGCTTAAGGAAGAGGCACGTGTAATAAATATTCAATTGCTATGTAATTCATTCTTCCCTAAAAGGTATGAGGGCCCACTCCTCTTTGGAAGTCACGGTTGGCAAACGTAGACACTATTTGATGGCTGAGCTCTGAAAATCTTCTCTGGGACCTAGCGAGCTCTGTCTGCATCCCTGTTGCTCTTTGAACTCGCCCCACAGGAAAGGATGGTTCCGCTTCATTTGTTTTGCTTCCGATTGCGCTCTTGACCGTCCATGGGCTTTCAGAAATATCCGCAAACCGGTGGCTTCTAGTGGGCAGAGACAGTGTCTTGAGTCTGCTTTGCATTAGATGTGAGCCTTCCAGTTGCCTCTGGTCTACACTCACACAATGTTTGGGTCATCCCTCTGAATTCCCATGCTCCAGATGAGGAGTCTAAGGTTGGGGAATTTTAAACTTGTAGCTCAGGCACATGGAGAGTGGAGGAGGTGGGACTCGAACTCAGGTCGCTGTGCCTGATGTCTAGATAGAAATCTGCTCCACCTCCTGCTATCTGCGTGACTCACTTTTCCTGCGAAGAGTTTGCATCACTGAAAGAATTTTACTCAATTAATCGTTTCCAGGGAAACAATCACATTTATCTGTGCTCTGGTTCTTGGATTCAATCTTCAAAGCATCTTTTGAATTTAACTGCCCCTCCTTGTTCAAAGCTATCACTCTGGTGTGAGCCAATATCAGGTTTTTAAAAGTTATTTTCATTGTATGTATCTAAATATATTTTGCCTCCATGCCTGTATTTGTACTGTGTATACAGTGCTCATGGAGGGCATCGGATCTCCTGGAACTGGAGTACCAGTGGTCAGGAGCCACTATGTGGGTGCTGGAAATTGGACCTGGATCGTCTTAGAGAGCAGCCAATGTTCTTAACCACTGAGCCATCTCTCCAGTTCAATATCCCTCCCCCGTTTTGTTTTTGAGACAGAGTCTCACTGAGTATCCTTGGCTGTCTTGGAGCTCACTATTTAGAGCAGCTGTACTTTGATCTCAAAGAGACCTGTAGGCCTCTGCTTCACAGTGCGGGGACTAAAGATGTTTATCAGCATCAACATGTGACCTTGCCCCTGCATTTCTACCATCCTTCTCCCAGCAGCTAGAGTCCTATTAAAACAGGAGCTAGGCGACTTCACTCTCGTTGTGGGACCTGCTAGCATTGGAGCTAAACATAGGTTTTCATTGCTTCATGATATGCTAGGTAAGGCACACCATGTCCTTGTCACTCCGAGGTCCCTGAAAACACTCTGTCTCAGTCCAACTGCACAGACATCTTGGGGTATATCAGATGCATTCCTACCTCAGGGTCTTAGCACTGGCTGTTTGTCCCATCCAGAATGCTTTTCCCCAGATATCTGTCTTGATTCTTATTGCTGCTGTAACGGACTGTAGCAAACACAACAGCTAAATGGTCCAGATCTCTTAGGTTATGCTCGTGAGGGATAGATGTACTAGCAGGCTAGAAGCAGTCTGGGAACTGGGATGGATTCTTACGGAGTCTATAAAGGAGAGTTCCTAGACCCTAGAACAGTGTTTCTCAACCTTCTTAATGCTGTTACCCCTTAGTCAGTTCCTCATGTTGTGCTAACCCCTAACCATACAATTATTCATAACTGTTATTTTGTCATTGTTATGAACTGTAATCTAAATCTGCTTTTTAATGGCCATGTGTAACCCCTCTGGAACATACGTGACCCCCCAGGTTAAGAACCACTGCTCAGAGGCCCTCTACACTTCTGAGCTAACAGCCCCTCCCTCTACCTCCAAACCTAGCCGGTACTTTTGTCTGCCTGTCGCTTCCTAATCTCTCTGTTGAGGAAGCTTCAGCTACCCTGAGCCTCAGGACAATGCTAGACTCTCAAGATGGCAGTCTTTAATCACATTTATGTGTGAATGTGCATACTCTCGAGTGTTTGCATGCATGGGACAGGGGTGAGAGGCCAATCTTAGGTGTCATTTCTCAAGAACATACATTTATTTGTTTTTATTTATTTATTTATTTACTTATTTAAAGACAGGGCCAGCCACTGTTCCAGAACTTACTGATTTGGTCAAGACTGGCTGACCGAAGATCAGATAGAGATCCGTGCCTCCGTCTTCCCAGCACTGAGGTTACAAAGGTGCGCCACCAGCACATGGATGGTGGGTTCATCCATCCCGTGGGTTCTGAGGAGTGAACTCGGGTGTTTATGTCCGCATGCAAATGCTTTCCTGACCAAGATGTCTCCATGGACCTCGTACTCTCATTTCTTTTGCCCTGAAAGGCAACATCTTCTTGGGATGGAAGGATTATCACGGGAACCACTGTTGAGGTCGGGGTGGGGGGTGGGGGGGATCATTCTTTCAACTGCTGTTACTATGTTTCTCTTCATTCATATCTATGCTTAGAAGAATCCTACTTTGTGAGTCCTGACAGTCACTCTACCCAGCGCGCTTACCCCAACCGCCTATGCTCTTTCCCTCTTCCCACATACTAATAATACACTCTACATAACATCACCTATTTCTCCTTTCCCACCAGACGCGAGTAAACCCCACAGACGCGAGTCCCCACCCCCACCACCCAGCCTAGTGCCTGGCTTATAGTAGGTGTTCGATAACGCCTGGATTTGTGGATAATAATCACCTAATTTCCATCCTTTACTATGAGTTGAAATACAAAGGATCTTAATCATATTAGGAGGTGAAAAACGAGAGACAGTGTAATCAACCGCGATTCGCTGAGTGCCTATTATGTGGCTTCCATTAGTTAAATGGTGTGTGAAATACAAAATTGCATCTGAGGCCGTGTCAGGCTGCCATTTGTTTGCGGTGAAGGTTGCACACCACGGCACAACGCCCCCTGGTGGAGATAGGCAAGGGCTAAAATTCACCCTCTGTTCTGGAGTTCTATGTCCATGGGTGCTGGGTTCCTAGGGGAATGGCTGTTTCTGAGTGACGGGAGGGTACTGGGGGAGGGGGAGAGGAGGGGTTGTTCCCTAGACCTCACTACCCAGATGGTGGGAGCTGACCCTACGTTTTAACTCTAGATGAATCTGGCAAGGTTAAGTCACAGAGAGGGAGGAAGGGAAGGGAGGTGTATTTCAGAGGGGTGACCAAATGGTCAGTCAAGGAGCACCAGTCAAGCTCAGGACCACATGCCAGACAACGATGCCCTGAAGCTGGACATCCTCCTCTCTCACCCTGCCTCTGGAGTGATGGATGCTGCGTGGCATCAGGGAATTCCCCAGCCCTTCTCTATGCTTTCGATTCTGCTCCTCTGACATAGGTAGGCTTGCCTTGGCCAGGCAGAGGGATCCTCCCTAGACCTAACATACTAAGTCCATCAGTATTCCAATGCTTTGCACTTCCCACCCATCCTTGATTTGTATCCATAGCACCTGTTACTATTATGGTCTGCTCACTGTTGTTGTCTGCGCTCCCTTCTCCCTGCTCTCCACCAATGTCTAAGAGCCATAAGGCAGGGATTTGCTTTCCTCTTTCACACTTAACACCCTAACCCCCGTAAACCAGAGCAGTCCCGGCACCTGTTCTGAGCTCAGGCAACATATGAATCGACTGACTGCTGAATTAATGGAGCTGAGAAGGCAGGATGAACCTGGGTGGAGTAAAACATCGGCTAAGATGCTACATGGTGTTTACTGACTGTTAGGAGAAACAGAGATGGAGGCAGGCTCATGGAATGCTTGCCTGAATGCTGACTTCCTTCTGCATGGGGGCTTGGGCAATGTTGATGGGCAAACTTGAAGCCCTCACCTTGAGGAGACATAGGGAGGTAACAGTGCTACCACATCACAACTTTCAAGGTGCCCTGCCCCACTGGGCACGGTGATGAGTACTTTACATGCTCATTGTATTAGCCTTAAATGAGGATGAAGAAACACTTCCCCCACTCTCAAATCATATCTCAAAGAGAAAATAAAGGTTTTTGAAGAACGTCCAGATAGGGTTATTTTCCAAGAATAAAAAACAAAAATAAAGCCTTTAGCTTCTGGAAGATTCTCATTAAGTAATGTCTGTCATTATCAGAGCAATAGCCAGGGCAGAAGGATAACGCTGAGCATTTTGTACATTCTCTCTATCTCTGACTCACTCTGTCTCCATCTTTCTCTCTTCTATAGACCATGCCCTGCCCTTTGCTTATCTCTAGATTTTAGGATGGGAACCCTTGAGTAACTCTGATGGTTTGCATATACTTGGCTCAGGGAGTGGCACTATTTGGAGTTGTGGCTTTGTTGGAGTATGTGTGTCACTGTGGGTGTGGGCTTTAAGACCCTCATCCTAGTTGCCTGGAAGTCAATCTCCCACATCAGCCTTCAGATGAAGATGTGGAACTTTCATCTCTGCCTGCACCATGCCTGCCTAGATGCTGCCATGTTCCCACCTTGTTGATAATGGACTGAACCTCTGAACCTGTAAGCCAGCCCCAATTAAATGTTGTCCTTATAAGAGTTGCCTTGGTTATGGTGTCTGCTCACAGCAGTAAAACCCTAAGACAGACAGACAGACAGACAGACAGACAGGTATCACTGGCTGTAAGAAGGAGCTTCCAGTTTCAGTGAAACAGTGTAAGTTCACCTTTATTACACGTGTCCCACTCTCAAGCCACCTTTGTGTCTGTGCCCTCTTGATTCACCCCACAGAAGGTTTCTTATCACAATCAGACTGCTTATAGCCAGTAATAAGAATGCAATTGCAAGAACCACTATGGCTGGAAGGAAAAATCTTGGACAAGGAAACAAAGATAAGGACAGCTGCAGATGTCTCCTTATGAACAATGCATGTCAGAAGACAGTGGAGCTGCAGACTCTTAAACAGTAAACTGAGGAAAAAGAATGATCAACTCAGAATTATAAAAACCTTTCCTGGTATTGAAGGTGACCTGAAGGCTTGTCAATATCTGCATACCTGCTCTTGAACTTGGTCTCAGTGATTACTTGCTACTGTGGTGTCACTGGCCCTTGGGATCAGCTGTTCCTCACATCTTTCCTGTCCCAACCACATCTTACCTCGGCTCTCCTGCTTAACCATCTCATCAAGCCACCCAGATAGTCTTCTAGACCAGCCATTATGCAATATCACTGTTCAAAGTTATCCTTAACACAGGTCGGAATGGGTGCTAGCTGGATATTTGTTACCGGAAGAAAGTCACCAGTGACATACTGTTTCTTTGTAGCTCACTGTGTGACCTACTATGCCTTCTTACCTGGACATTGGAGATGTCCTAAAACTTGAGCTCTCACTGATTTTCTAATGTCCCTTGCTGTTGGACTTGCCTGCTTAAGAGTAAATGCTACCGAATCTTCTTCATTGAGCAATGCTTTGCTGTTGGTTGATTGGCTGTGTTTTTGCACTGCTGGGCCTTAAACCCAGGGCCTTGTACATTCAGGGCAAGTGTTTACCCACTGAGCTCTACTCCTAGGCCTAAGCAGGTTTAACTTTTCCTGTCTTTGTTTCTTACCCTACAGTACCAGTCACACATAAATACCTTTCCCATATAAACCCCATTGACGCCCATCACCTAATTTCAGATGCCCTCTTGGGTCATAATCAAGACAGTTGTGGAAGTTGGGGTGGAAGTTATTGTGATCATGGAATCTAGGTTCTCCTGACAATGAGTGGGCTGTGAATTGTATAGCTGTGTTAGCCCTTAGAGCCCTGCCCTGTAACTCTGCTGCAGTGTGACAGAACCCACCATTCTCTAGACCTCCACTGCGTCTATGCTGACTCTTGACTTCAACTTGCAAAGTATAACTTGGAAAACAACAGAAAGGTGTCGTGTGTAGGCAGCGATCCCGGGATCTTGAGCTCTCCGGTGTGTTTGAGGGGAATGTGTGATGGTAATTGCTGTCGTCAACTTGATTAGATTTAGAATGAGCTAAAAAGGCAAGCGGCTGGGCACTCCTGTGAGGAATTGTCTTGATCAGGTGTTCAGAGCCACATCAAGACTTGAGCCACACAGGGTTCTCAGCCTCTGGTGTAAGGTGCTCATTGTTTGACTGTCACAGAAGCCAATCTCACGAACCCCCTTTTCGATGTAGTCACTCCCTCAGTCCGTTCCTCTGGAGAACAGAGAAGCACGGGATAGAAAGGGGAACTCTCACAGGGCAAGGCTGGCACCGGGATAGGTTAGAGGCAGCAGGAGATGTTTGGAATGCCAAGTCTTACACTCTTACCACACAGACTTTGACAGGTCTTGGGGGGGTATGCCCGCCTGTACTTTCAGCTCTTCGGTTTGATACAGATTTCCAGTAGGAAAAAAAAAACCTAAATAAGGAAAAGTCAGCTCTCTACCTCTGTGGTAATAACAGTGTATGCTGGGCGGCCCTGCAAGGCAAAGGGGCTTTTCATAAGCACACAGAGAAACAGTGACAAACAGAGACTAGTATTGATTTGAGCCCCTATCGACATTTCTCCAGAGGTGCTCTCCATCTTGACATCATCAAAGGACAGGATTAGGATTCTCTTCCTCCTTCTAGTTTCAAACATGGCCCAGGGACTACTTTCAATAAGTCTTGGAAAGTAGAGTCTGTCACACCCCCGCCTTTTTGACGAAGCTAAGTTTTAACTGCTAACCGCTTTGATGTAGAAAGCATCCCGCTCCAGTGTAACCTGTACAATTGTCTCCATCGACTCCTGGGCATTCATCGAGAGTCACAGAGGGTCCGGCAAGTCAGCTCCTTAGGTCAAGTGCATGCTGCTTCAGGTCTCAGCCACCGTGTACATATTGAGTGGGGGTCTGGTGGCCTGCCTGTAAGTCCAGTGTTTAAGATCGAGATATAGGAGATTCCCCCACAGCAAGCTGGCTGGCTCTGAGTTCAATTAAGAGACCCTGCCTCAAGCAAATGAAGTGGAGTATGATCGAGGAAAACCTCCCAAGAGCAGCCTCAAGCCTTTATATTCATTTACATACAGTTGCATGCACACACGGGAATACCTATGTGCATGCATGCATGCGCACCATATACATTCAAACAAAGGAACAGGCAAATAAGAAATGCTAAATGACCGGCCAGCCCTATTTGCATCGGCTCTTTCCTTTAACCTCTCCTAAGCTGTTCTGTGGTCAGTCCAAAGGAATTAAATCCAAATGGACTCAATCTGTACCGACACATGTCCATAAAGCGCGGGCTCTCGTGGTGAGAATTTAAATTAGTCTTCAGCGGAGCCTTTCGGTCCCGAAAATTGAAATCATGAGTCGTGGAGGCAATAAAATACCCATGAAATGCACTCATAGCCCAGGGATAATTTTTTCTGTAATTGCACTTTCATTTTTGGGACCAGTCCTTCAGTTCCGGTGCACAGGGGAAGCTTTCTACCTCAAGGTGCAGTAGCCTTTGGAGAACTTCTCCAAGATGAGGGGGACTGCCAAAGGAAGAGTGCCCCAGGCAGCAGATCTCTAATTGATCCTTCTCCTTGAGGTGACATTTGATGCATCCCTATGTGGTCGAGGGAGAAATGGGGGCACAGATAGCTGTGATGGTTGGCTGGTGAATTCCTGCGAGTGCTACGTGACTCAGACAAGCTAGTTTAAGACCCAAGTCCATACCTCATCCTGGTCTGCGCTAATGACTGGTGCAGGCTGATGGCTTAAGGAGCAAGGTCTACATCATACATTTCTTCTGATTTTTGCATATAAAGTTCAGGAGTTATGAAGTTCAAGGTGATCGTGCAGTTGCTGTTTTACGACCTCTGCCTAGGCCTTTCTAAACTCATGGTCAACCTTTATAGAATAGCTCAGTTACTCTGGCTTCCAGCAAGCTTACAAAAATCCCTGGGTGGCAGCATCATTGCCTCCTTCTCTGTCTACCTTGCATCGAGCCTCTTATTGTGTGTTATCTATCCATCACATGGATCTGTTGCCCTTAGGAAGAGGAACAATCTGGAGTTTCTGTAAGGCTGTCCTACAGTATGAGCGTCCGCACCCTGCTCTATAAAACCTTAATCAATACCTCCTGTAGAAGTCACTGTTCTCATTCAGTTAGCCAGGATGTGCCTGCCCATTCAACTAACAAGTCAATAAACTTGCACTAAGCACCTACCACATGCTAAAGGTTGGGCCAGTGTGGTGCTGCCCAAACGTGGCAGATGACCTTAAAAGTCTGTCTCTTGGGGAAGGAATACACTGAGACAAAAATATGACAAAGTACTATAGCCGCAGCTTTAACTGAGAGTCACTGATGCCCACAGAGGGCAGAGTAGCACCCACCAATGGCGTAGGGGGAAGGAAGAGCATGACCTATCCATCAGTGGAGGAACTGTAGTTCCCATGGTCTTCATGTGTTAGTAGCAGCAGCAGGTACCTATGTACAGTTCCTAATCTATATTCATGTTGATACCCCCCCTTTTTTATTGGTATCTTGGGTAGATCCAAAAAAACAAAAACAAACAAACAAAAAAAAGCAAACAAACAAAAAAAGCAAACCAAACCAAAACAAAACAAAACAAAAAACCCTTAAAATGAACATATGATATGGCTCACCTATGTATTCGATGACCCAGTTGTACTACACTTGGATACTCACTCCCAAAGATTTCAAGCTTGTGTGTCGCAGAGACTTATGCCTATCAGCGTTTTACTTTGGCATGATTCACAAGAGTAAACTCATAGATCCAACCCCGCTGTCTATCCTCAGAGGAATAGACAGGGAAAATGTGGTGTACCTGCACGATGGAACAATTTTTTTTTTTTATTAAGATGAAACGAGTTAGGTGTCTCCAAGGAAATGGGTATGACCAGAGATAATCTTTTTGTTTGTTTGTTTGTTTGTTTTTGTTTTTTTGGTTTTTCGAGACAGGGTTTCTCTGTATAGCCCTGGCTGTCCTGGAACTCACTTTGTAGACCAGGCTGGCCTCGAACTCAGAAATCTGCCTGCCTCTGCCTCCCGAGTGCTGGGATTAAAGGCGTGAGCCACCATGCCCAGCCAGAGATAAGCATTTTAAGCAAATTGCTAGTCTTCCATGTTTTCCCTCACTGATGGCTCTCAGATCTCATATAGATATATGAAATCACACGTGACAGGGAAGTAGAGTCATAACCAAAACAGGGGACCCAGGGGAACCAAATAAAGGAATGAATGAGAAAGAGGACAATGGTGGGGAACAGGGTGTGTTTCCAAAATTGATCTGATGTGCATGAATATTTTGTTTGCATGTACGCAAATGCACTGCTTGTGTGCCCATGGAGATCGGAAGAGGGCACTGGATCCTCTGGAAATGAAATTATGAATGGTTGAGAATAGCCATGTGGGTGCTGGGGACTAAGTCCAGGTCCTCTGCAAGAACTTGGGGGTGCTCCTTACTGCCGAGCCATCTCCACAGCCTTCAAATACCATTTTTTTTAAAAAGGATTACAGAAAGTGCCTGCAGGATGGCAAGCACTCAATCTGTCTCTAAAGAGTTTTAGAACCAACTAGGATGGAGAGGGCTCGATTGTCCTAAAATTATTTATGTTCCTTATCATGTAGGCTATTTGGCAATCAAGGGAAAGATCTCCTGGAGCTTCCCTTGGGGAAAGTCACCAACTTCACATTGGAACTGGGTTTTACAATTGGAGGAGTCATTGCACATCCCACTGCAGTTTCACTATGGATGATGTCGCCTTGGGTATGTTGGGGTAAGGAGTGAATATTGGTTGTGTCAAATTCTGACAGTCACACCAGATGACGGAACAATTAATATCATCAAGTTGTATCCACTTTTGGTTGATATGTTCAGTTCTAAGATGTTAAGCAGGCAAAAGCCATCAGCCAGGGGACCTTCCTGGGACAGCCCACTCCCAGAGATGAGTTCACTTGGGGTAATAATCTCAGCTCTTTGAACCAATTGGAAGCCCAATGCAATGCTAATCAAGACCAAGCAGAGGCCATAATGACCAGATTTCCATAGACAGCAGTCTAGACATCCCCACCCTTTGGATAAGAGATTCCCTCTCAAGGCCTTCGGAAGACAGAGGTACAACTTCTACCAAACTCATGAGTGAGGGCTTGCATGAAAGCATACACATGTGTGCTCTTTCTCTCCCTCTCTCGTGCACACACACACACACACACACACACACACACACACACATTAACCATATCATGAATTTTTTTTGTTTTTTGTTTTTTTGGGTTTTTTTTTTTTTGTTTTGTTTTGAGACAGGGCTTCTCTGTGTCGCCCTGGCTGTCCTGGAACTCACTCTGTAGACCAGGCTGGCCTCAAACTCAGAAATCTGCCTGCCTCTGCCTCCCAAGTGCTGGGATTAAAGGCGTGTGCCATTTTTGAAAGCTAAACTCAAAGGCTTTCCATCTCATGATGCCTTTGTTCTAGTGGTAAACATCCCGTTGCTTAAATGAGTTAGAGGCACCTGCTGTTTCAGGTGACAATAGCTATGTTTCGGGAAGGCTAAACGTCCCTGGCTTCCCAAGAGCTTTGAGAGTTGAGAGAAAAAGAACCACCCAGGCAGTGAGAGGGAAAGAGTTCAGTCTCAAAGTGGCAGAGAGAGAAAGTAGTTGTGATAAAAGAAGAAAAGGGGATTAAAAAAAAAAAGCAACAAAGGAAGATAGATGAGGCCTGTTTAAGGCATCTATTGATTTAAACCATTTTATTATATCAGTATGTGCTCAAAAGGAACCAGGGCTGACAAGTTAATGAACTCTAGTTAGAAATTTCCAGACGAGGCTGAGACCGGCATTAGCACCATCCTTATCCTAATCACCCGAGACCTCGCCTTGCAAAAATGTCTTGATCACATTACAAGGGAGCCCAGATTATCTGCTGTAACAACAACCATCAATCAAACACTGAGGAGGCCAAGGTTGGGAAAATCAACGTAACGGGAACGGGAGGTGTTGAACGCCGACCCGGACGGGCTACAGTGAAAAGCCAGGCTCTCCACTGAGTAGCTGTGCCAGCCTGGGTGAGCCTCTGACTTTTCCTGCTGCTGTCACGTGGGAATAAGTAGCCAGCCTTATTCTGAGTGACAAAGGCAAGGGCCATAGATCGCTTACGTTTTCATGTTTCCTTTAATTTGCAGGATAGTTCAAATGGGTCAGAACCCAGATGCTCTTTCAAATTCAGTAGTCCTGATGGCAGCAGCGTCTAATATCCACAGTCAAGTTCCAAGAACCTGCAGCTGAGCTTATCAATTGCCAGCTTATCATCATGGATGCTTACCTGTGGCGGATGCCTTTATTCTTTAAAGGCTTAAGGACGATGGCTTTAAATTTCTGCAAAGATCTCTTCTCTTTTTCTCTCTGATATGACATTTTAAAAAAAAAGTCCCATGCCTGCACATGCCTCTGTGTGTGTGTGCATATGTGAGGGTTTACACACCCATGGGCACATGGACTTCAGGCCTCCTGCTTCATCAGTCTGTACCATATTCCCCCAAGACAGAAACTTTCACTGAACCTAGGTACTAGGCTAGTAGCCATCAAGCCCCAGGAAACCTTCTATTGCCCCTCATATAGCACTGAGGTTACAGACAGCTTTATATGTGGGTACTGAGGATCTTCACATATGCCTACCAAGGGCTCTTACCTTCCAAGCCTTCTCCCCTGATATTACAGTGCCACCACTGCCCGGCCTGATATTACATTTTTAAATGATTCATAAAACATAAAAATAGGTATTTATTGAACTCCAACATGTCCCTGGCACTGAGAGGCAGAGTTATAGAGCAAACCATGTGAATAAAAAAAAAAAAATCTGTCCCTTAAAAAGCCAACACAGGCTGGGCGTGGTGGTGCACGCCTTTAATCCCAGTACTCAGGAGGCAGAGGCAGGCGGATTTCTGAGTTCGAGGCCAGCCTGGTCTACAGAGTGAGTTCCAGGACAGCCAGGGCTACACGGAGAAACCCTGTCTCGAAAAACAAACAAAAAAAAACCAAACAAACAAACAAAAAAGCCAACACAGGTCGGGCGTGGGTTTACTATTTAAGGCCAGCTTCTTTGGCCATATCTAAATGATATGCTTTGGGGGATCACAGGAACTGGAATGTCTCCATGCAGGACCAGCCTCTGCTTCCACAGCTGAACTAAGCATGGGCACCTGGCTTGGCTGAGTTTGCTTCCATTGGTCACCAATGCCAATGGTCCCTGGAGCTGCTGGCAATGGGCCTACGCTGGAATGACCTGGCAGACACCAAGTTCACTTAGGAGGTCCCCTGAGATCTCTCTAGGGCACTGCAGAACCATGACGGACGATTTGGCCATCAGGGGTTCCAGCTTGAAGGGGTTCCACCTATGGCTGACCGAGGAGCTAACCCAGGGACACACTGCATGTAGAACAACACATGTTCCTGGGAAATTCCTTCCTTCCTGTCAAAGAAGACAGGAAAAATAGGAGGAGAGAGTGGGGAGGAAAGCAACGCCCCACAAGGGAGCAGAGAAGAGGAAAGGTGAGGCAAAGGTAGGGGTGCAGGGAGAAGGGAAGGGAGGAGAGAGGAGAGAAGGCAGAGAGAAGGGAAAGAGAAAGAAAGAAATCCATGGAGTGTACCACCATGTAGGTACACATTAAAAATATTTTTAGGAGCTGAACAGTGGTGGCACACACCAGCACACAGGAGACAGAGGCAGGCAGATCTCTTTGAGTTCCAGCCCTTCCTGGTCTAAAGAATGAGTTCCAGGGCAGACAGAGATACACAGTGAGACCCTGTCTCAAAAAAAAATCATACACACACACACATGCATATATATACATATATATGCATATATATACACCAATATATGAATATATAATTTTATATGTACATATGCATATATACATATATAATTTTATGATTATGATCATTTTGCCTGCATATGTTTGTGCACATATATGCATATCCCTGGTGCCTGCAGAGGCATCCCCTAGAGCTGGAGTTATAGACAATTGCTAGCCACCATGTAGGTGCTGGGGACTGAATCTGGGTAATCTAAAAAAGCAGCCAGAGCTCTTAACTACTGAGCCATCTCTCCAGCCCCACTCTGCACATCTGACTCGACAGATATTATTATGGTTTGCCAGCCAGAAGAAGAAATACAGTTCAGTCTTTAAAATCAATAAACACAAAAATCACGCAGCCACACAGAAAATGTTCATCAGATAATACACAGAAAATTACAGTGTCCTGTCGCACTTCTGCATATTTAAATACAGGCAATGTGCTGCAATGAGAAATCAGAAGGACTTACTCATGGAGGGCTTTGCTTGGGGAATTGCAATAATTTTATTCCCCCCCCCCAAATGATTTTAACGCTGTTACAGATTTTACAACACGAAAGCTCTAAAAAAGCATATGGTCCTAGCTCTGTTTTTATTAGTCTGTATTGTAATGAATGTTGAAGTCTGGTCTGGAAATTAAATTTGCTTTGGAAATAAAGGGTCTAATTATTGTTCTAAGTTTTAATCACCAGCTTGTGTGGTCTGAGCAGACAATCTGGGAAGACCCGGGGTGGATCTGACAGAATTATTGAGAACGGAATGCCTGATACGAAAGGCTGCTTCAGTTGCCCCTTGTTGGAACCAGGTCAGAGAGGGAGTGTCTAAGCATGTCCACCATACTGGCTGTGGTGGTTTGAACCACAGAGACGTGGTAGGATGGGTTGGTAGGAAAAAGGAGATGGAAACTAAGGCAAAGCGGGAGGCAGTGTGAGCCAGGGAATAAGGGAATTAAGGAGGAGCAAGATGTAGCCTTGTATAGGGTTGGACAGTGACGATCCGAAGCCTCAGGTCCACAAGGCCTGCCCACACTATACCTTTGTTCATGCTTCTAATAGCAAATCGATAGATGTTAGGGAGTGCCAGGCTGTTTGCTGGTACCTTGTCCTCAAAGTTTGGCACTGGAAGCTCGTTAGTGTTATACCCTTTCCTTACTCCAGAGACATGAATTAGGACATGCATTTTTACAATGCCACCGCTGTCCTGGGCTGCACACACCTTAACTTCTGGTATTTCCCTGCCTGCTTACTTCTGAAGACGTTGAATTCTGTTTGGGTGCCCTCTGTCTCCCACTCTAGTCCTTAGAGCTGAGTCATCAACACAGGGCAAAAAAAAAAAAACCCACTGTAGCCTCGCATGATCTGTGTGGTCTAGATCCAGTTTAAGAAATCTAGAGTGTCCCTGGACAGCAAGCTTCCATTGCATTTAAGTCACATCCCCCTCTCACCTCCCGGATAGAGACTGTAGTGGCCTCACAAAATTAAATGTGTTAGGTATTTAAATGCTTCACAGTAAAGATTAAATATGAGCGGTGGCATTACTGGGTTCTACTTAACTCCTGGCCTTGTCATTCCTAAGCTGTGATCCTCAGTCTACACATCTTTAGTATGGGATGGCAGCCCTTCATAGGCCCAGGCACTATGTGGATTTAAATCTACAAATATGGAAAGCAATTGACAAATCAAGCCAGGGGTTGCCAACCTTTATCTATAAAGCACAAAGTGACCACAGTTTGCTTTGTCAGCCATGGTAGCTCTGTTGCAACTCCTCAGCCATAAATGAAGATAGTGAACAGGCAAGGCTGTGTGTCTCTGTAAATTTTTACTGCTGAAAACAGTTGATAGGTCATGTTGGGGTATCACTGGAAACCTTTATTCTAAATATCTGCCTATAGTTGCAGTCATTAGCCAGAAGCTTCAAAACTTTGGCAGGAAACTTGACAAGTTCCTTGATTTGCATGAAGTTTTTTCTTTTTCTTCTTTTTTTTTTTAAAGGATTTATTTATGTGTATATGTGTTTGTGAACATGTTTATGAATGCAGTGCCCACAGAGTCTAAAGGTTGTGTTAGATCCCTTGAGGTTGGCGTTGCAGGTGTTGGTGAGCAGCCCAGTGTGTGTGTGTGTGTGTGTGTGTGTGTGCGCACGCGCTAGGAACTGAATTCTAGTCCTGGTAGAGATGGAAGGGTTTTTAACGGCGGAGACCCTTCTTCTGTTCCATGTGGGGCATTTTCTAAATATCAGAGGGACACAGTGTGCCCCAGACTTAGCCTTGTTGAGCTGTGTAGACGATTGGACCTTGCTGAAGGACCTCTGATTCTTCAGAGAATTTCTCTCTTCCCTTCTCTCAGCAGTCCCATGGATTGAGTAGTGATGTTTTGCTCTATAGGACAGAGCGAAGCCCAGACTGGCAGGAGGAATCAGTTGCTCAGAGTTTCCATCAAATCTGGCTTTTCAGCTCCCCATCCCCACACACCCCGTGCCTCTCAGCCCTGTGCCTGCTGAGATCAGACCAAGACATAGTCTGTAAAAACTCTGGGACTTGGGGGCATGGTTTGGTGAGCAGGTGTCACCTGGAAATAGGAAAATGTTACAAGACAAGGTCTTGCAAATTGTGCTCAAGGAATGTCAACAGCTTGCTTTATTTTGCTCCATTGTTGTCGTGACAACCCTGACATTTCAAGTCACAACTCTGTGAGGTAAAGCCTAATAGGAACACAGAGCCAACGAGACACCCTTGGGACAAGGAAATAACATGTCAGAGTCAAACCCAAAAGATGTCAACACAAGATCGAGACAGGAATATGACGGAGACTGCTGTTGTGAGCCAAAGGCATGTTCTCCTATGGAGCATGGCAGAGCCCAGAGAGCAGATTCTAAACATGTCAGTACTCGAACGAGTGAGCTGGGGGCTGCCACTCACAAGCGCCATGATGTTAACTCCTGTTGTCAACTTAGCAGGATCTAGAATTACCTAGAGGGAAATGTCTCTGTAGGGGATGATCTATATTGTTCGAGGTAGGAAGACCCTAAATATACACAGTGCCATCCCATGGGCTGAGGTCCTGGAGTGAATAAAGTGGACAGAGCTGAGATCAGCTTTCTCACATTGCTGCCACTGGCACTTCCCGCTATAAGGGACTGAGCCCTTAACTGGTGAGCTGAGATGAACTTCTCTTTCCTCAAAATCTTCAGCCAGGTATTTTCTCATAGCAATGACACAAGCAACGAACACAGAAGCCTTCTCAGACAGGAAGTCTGCTCAGGTATTTTTATTACATGTATTTACTTACTAATTGTGTGTGTGTATGTATGAGTGTGTGTGCATGTACATCATGAAGTCAGTTTTCTCTTCCTACCACGTGGTTTCTGGGTATCGAACACAGGTCCTCAAACTTGGTTGCAAGCCTCTTTACCCACTGAGCCATCTCACTGGTCCAGGAAATTTTCTCCAAAGCAGTCTATTTCCCCTTCTTGCTTGTCTCTTGACCAACGGCTCTCATCCTTCCTAATGCTGCCACTCTTTAATGTAGTTCTTCATGTTGTGGTGACTACCCAACCATAAAATTAATCTATTGCTATTTCATAACTATAATTTTGCTGCTGTTATAAATCATAATGTAAACATCTCATATGTGACCCTCATATGTGAAAAGGTCGTTTGACTCACAAAGGAGTCATGGCCCATGGGGTTGGGAACTGATTCTCTTGACCAACTTCACAAGTCCATCTTGTCACTGAACTCACAACATACACGCGATACTCACTTGGGACTAACACCCACTTTCCAATTCAATGGTGAATGGACTTTAGCATCTATAAATAAATATTCTGAGGTTTAAAGTCCAGGGAGCGATGAAAACTTTAATAAGGAGGGTTTGTGAGTGGCGTGGAGTGCAGTGCAGTGGGCTGGGAGTACAGCCTTGTTATGCAGATTCAGCCACCTTCTCATACATATTTCAAAGCTATTACAAGAGAATCAGAGTTATTTCAATAATTTTTGTCCAGTAATATTTCTCAAAGCAAACTCTATTAAGCCAAATTAAGCCATTGATCAGATCAGTTTTCTTCACTGCATAGTAAAAGAATTTCAAATGAGAAAGGTCCATTTTACTTCACCAGAGTGATTTCCATCATGACTCATTGTGCTATATGCAATTTTTATACCAATGATATTTTTATACATTGATTGTTTGGGTCAAATTAAATTCTTACCAATGGTGTTTCTGACTCATGGGTCTGTTTAGAGTTGGGCGAGGACTCAGTCTACCAACTTCAATTTTGCATTTTTTACCCTTTTGACAGGATCACTGGGTTCTTGCATCGATGACTCACTAACAATAAATTTCCTCTGGTTGGTTTGGGCTCCCATCATTTTCTTTCATTTTTGTTCTTTCTACTACATCTAATTTTTCACAGGCTATCACAGTGATGTTCCACAATGCTAGCAATATTTGATCTCTCAGTCAATTTTTCTTCCACAACAGATTTTACAGTGTGTCATTTTACCCACTGCCTGTTTTATTTTGTCTGTGATATTTCTAGCAGCAATATTATGAATTGGATTCCAGACAGTGCTATGTACTTATTTCTCAGAGCAAATACTATTAGGAAAGCTGACAGAAACCCTGATTCCAAAGAACAGCCCCAAAGCCACACTGAAAGGAACGATGTCATCACTTGTTGCTTTAGAACTCAGGAGGCAAAGCCACAGAGACGTTAAGGAACTGGAAGCCCTGGGCAAGTCTTGGAAAAGGAGTGGATTTCAACCTGACTCTACCCTCAGTGCAAGAACCCTAAGGAACATGTTAACCCACACCTAGTGAAGATGTGCTATCTTCACTGAAGCTTGATGGTAAGACCTCTTCTTGTAGACCTACTCTTGTAGAGTAGGAAGTCAAGCTCTACACAAGAATGTCCATGCTCACAGAGCTCATCAATGATCCCCAAGCACTGCCTTTCCCAGGTTGCCATGGGAACGAATGTCTCAACTCTCTTGTAGCTTCAAGAGCATGTCCGAGAAACCCTCTTTCTTGATATCTCCCTAAACATGGTAGTAATTGGGCTGGTGCTTGACATTTTACTAGTCTTTTGGTTTTACTTTGGCCACCCATCTACGCACTCTGAGGCACATGCAAAGATCTCAATGTGCTGCCTTTTCCATTAGAGCAGCCAGGCAACCTGGCATAGGTTTGAAAGCTGTGTTGATAGTGACACAAGCATGGTTGTCTCCCTAAATTATTATTTCTCCATTTTCTTGCTGTACAAATTCAATTTTCTTTGAGGCCTCCAACAAACTGACAAAACCATTTTCTGTCCCCTTTCTGCTTCCCTTGCAGCTAGGATAAACTATGAGACAAGACCCTGACCTCTGCAGTGTAAGTAGTGGCATTCTTCTGGTAACTTCCTTCATTGTAAAGAGGATATAAAGCCAGGGCTGGCTTATCTTCCCCTCCTCCCAGGCTTACTGACAGGATGGATGGGTGTCCTTTCACTGTTACAAACATGAAGACGAGTGTGAAGACTAACTACAACATTTAAAAAAGGCGGAGTGAAAGGTAACAATAATTCAACTTCCACATGGTTCTGTTGAGTGAAAATCCATCCCCACCAGTCACTTACCTTAGGACTTCCTGGTGAGCAAAGAAACCAACCTCTATCCAAGGAAGCTATTCACATCCAGGTGTATTGGTTAATTGCAGCCAGATGTACCCTGCCTGGAGCATGCCTGGTGCTCGCTAAATACATGAGCACACTTTCTTCCCATGTTGTTGGAACTATAAAAGCTGGTGCCTTGTGAAGACAGATATGGGTTCTTCATGAAGATGTTCAGAAGGGCGGAGTCATAGATTCATAGCTAGCCCTGTTGGAACTATAAAAGTTCCAACAGGGCTAGCTCCCCCACAATGCCCAGGTAAGGGCTGGGGCCAGTTCTACGCAGCCCTCAGACATCAACAGGTCCCGAGGTGGCATCCCACACCGGGGATAGTAATGGACCCCTGCTGATTCGGGGCCATGGATCCAGATATTGCCCCTGGTGGTAGCACAGGCCAGGATCCCACCATGGTCCCAGGTGGCATCGCTAGCTACTCACATAGGGCTGTTCTTCACTACCCTCGATTCTCCAGTTCTGCCTCTCTTTATTGTGCCCACATCCTTCTGTTTTCTCCTTCCCTTCCCTTTCTTGACCATTTACTTGCTCCCCTTAGTGGTATGAAGGATCTCTGAGTGTATGGGGTTGTCTTGGGAGGGGCCGTGGGACTGCTGTGTCCCATGTGTGCATTATGGTACCAGGCAGGGGTCATTTCAAGCATTGTCTGCCCTGTTCCCCCAGGACCTGTGCAGCATGCACATCTAATCATCATCTCAGGCCAGCTCCCTGTCCAGATCCCATGGGCTGATCTGGTGGTCATCTGAGACCACCCTACCCAGTGGAGTGGCCCCATGCGAGGGCCGTCTGTCTCCGGTTCATTCCCATCTGGGGCCCTCAGTCCCAGGCAGAATTCTTCTACTCTGTGGCTTGCTCCCAGTCCTAGGGGCCTACATCAGGGCCTACATGGTGCAGGACTGGTGGTTGTCTCAGACTTGCTTTATTCAGGGAGTTTTAGGCTACTAATTATCCAGATGTTCACAGGTCAGAACACTGAGCACAGATATAGCTTCTTCTCTCCTTTCAGCCACCTATAGATGCACATGTGACACAGCACCCCTTTTCCCCCCACCCCCTCCCCACTCCCTCCTGCCTGCAATGCTTCTAGGGGCGTGAATCTCAGGCATGTTAAACAGATACTGAACGACCGTGATGAAGAAATCTGTAAGCACTGGGGGTGGAGGTCGTATCTGTTCACAGCCCAAAGCTCATAGAAAACTCCAGCTGTAGGTTCTATGGAGTTTCTCTACAAGCTGACATCTTTTCCAATCCCTATTTCATTTTTCATATTGTGGGAATGTAGCACAGAATAATAGAGGTGACAGAATTTTGGCAGGTCTGATGTGGTCTCGGCCTGGCTACCTGCTGCCTCTGCTGGACCTGTTGGTAATCTACCTGGACCTCAGCGTCTACATCTACAACACAGAGGAGGGTACAGCCACCAGGGTACAGGTGACAGCCAGAGGTCCATCCAGCCTCCATACTGTGTGCCCTCTCTCTAATCCCATTGCATATTCTACATCTGTACTGTCTGGTTTTGTGTGTCCACTTGACACAAGCCAGAGTTATCACAGAGATCCAGCTGTGGAGCATTTTCTCAATTAGTGATCAAGGGTGGGAAGGCCTCTTGTGGGTGGTGCCATCCCTGGGCTGGTAGTCTTGGGTTCTATAAGAGAGCAGGCTGAGCAAGCCAGGGGAAGCAAGCCAGTGAGTAACATCCCTCCATGGCCTCTGTATCAGCTCCTGCTTCCTGACCTGCTTGAGTTCCAGTCCTGACTTCCTTTGGTGATGAAACAGCAACGTGGAGTGAAAGTGTAAGCTGAATAAACCCTTTCCTCCCCAACTTGCTTCTTGGTCATGATGTTTTGTCCAGGACTGACTAAGACAACATCCCATGTGGCATGTCACAGTATAAATTGTCCCAGCTCCTTGCTGAAGTAAAGACATCCAGCAACTACCCATCCAAACCCCACTGGGCTTTTCTCTGAGGCTATTTTGAGACCCTAGTAAGAGAGCGTGTTTAAAACTGCGCTGCATCTCAACGTGTTACGATTCACGCTTTTGTCGAGAGAGAGTCTGCACTCATATAAATATCCAATTACTATATATTTAGTGGTGATATTTAGAGAGCCTGAAAGAATCTCAGCTCCTGCTATGGTTCTGAATCATCCTTATTAAGAATCAAGTTAATTGCTCCCAAACTTATTAGTCATTTCCCCATTAAAAAAAATCTCATCACAAAATTGTTTGAAAGGGAAGGCACCACTCAAAGCACCCATCTGGCAGCAGACAGAAACATTTTTTCCCCCTTTTGCTTGGCTTTACTTCACATTGTTGCTGTTAAAATACCGAAAGCTTCTCTAATGACTATTGACCTTTGTAGTTTAGGGATGCATTCTGGTCTTTTCCACACAGCTCTTAATTCTGTCCTTGTTTATATACATGGATGCTAAAATGAAACATCAGCTCTGTGGCTTTCATTCATTGGTCTAATTCTCGTGTCATTCTGGATTCCTAAACCTTTCCTCCCCTGGACAGCTATTGCTGCCTTGCAGTTCACAGGAGACTATGTTTAGATTTGGGGGTTGGCTTGATCTTGTATAGATCTGAAGCCTGTTACCACAGCAGCTATGAGTTCACGAGTCCACATGCCTCACGCAGAACTGAGCTGCCTTCGAGTCTCCGCTTTGGTTCTTGTGATATGGGTTTGTATGTCCCATCACGAGTCTTTCTTCAAGGTCTTTCCTGCAGCTGATATAGGACAGGTGCTCAGTAAACACTAATTAAAATGACCGGCTTGAAACTGTCCGTCTTTTCCTAAGATTTATTTTCTTATTTATATGTTTATGTTTGTGTGTTTAACTATGAGGCCAGAAAGGGTGTTTGAGTTGGAGTTACAGACAGTTATTAGCTGGGTACTGGCACTGAGGACTAAACAGTGGTATTTTGCAAGAACAGCAAGTTCTCTTGACCGCTTAAATTCCTTAAGGACACTGTCTGCCTCCAAAGGCTAAAATTTGCTTATGAGGACAGCAACAGAAGTGCCCAATGTTCTGCAAAGATTCCTATACCATTTGTATGGTAGACCTCTTCTTGGATTAGAACAAACTTCCTGCTATTGCTGGGCCTATGTTTTGAGGGACACACATCATTGGTCAGTTTCATGTAAGACAGGAATATACTTCCCGTTCATTTTAACACAGGACTCACAGGTGGTCTATGTGGACCCTGGGTTGGCTGTTTAAATTACTTAAGTCTCAGATTTTTTCATTTAAAACTGGGGCAATGATAGGATGTATCTCACAGTCTTATCCCAGGACTGCAATTGTCCCCATGCATATAAAGTATTCAGAAAGACCTCTGGCTTGCAAGACGGCACAAGAGATACAAGAGGAGAAGCCTGAGCTGAAATCACCCCCTTCATTCATTTAGTCATGAGGTGATTATTTCATATAAGAGTTGGGGAGTAGAAAAGTTAACATGTCAGCCAATTCTTGTCACACTGGAGTGTCTACGTTGGGGTGTGTGCATAATTATTTTTAGTTCACAGCCTTCAAATGTTAGGACTATGCAGTTGGAAGTTCCTTATTCTGAGAGCTGTGGCTGCCTTGAATCATCTCCAGAGTAAAGACATCCGGGGCACAAGATGGAGGGCTCTTCCCCACTGTGGGTAATCCTACCAAGAGCACTCCATCATCCTGACACTTGATCCTCTGTTCTGCAAAAGGCAGAGCCTCCTTGACCTTCGCCCATGCCACTGAGCTGCCGTGGGATTTTAACGAGATAAAGATGATGAAGCACTTCAATTTCTTTAAGCAGGGACGAGGCAGATATGTCATTTTTATTAGTCCAAATCTGAAAGTGCTCTTAATGAGCATCTTAGGCTCCAAAACGCGCTACTTAACTTTATCTGTTTGGCATTAACCAGTCAGCAATGAGCCTCATTGGAAATAAGGCCACGGGGCAGGATTTTCCTCATATAGAAATGTATACACCGAAGCTGTGTGAGTTCCTTTTGTTTTTCATAAGCCATGAATCATGTGAATAAATGGTGATGTGTTTTGTAGAATAGTATATATCCATTACAGCCGTGTTCCCCAAAGCAATCGAACGAATGCAAAGAAATCCTTGTGATGCATTATTGATGTAATTTATTTATATAGGTTTCCATGCATGCTAAAGCTAGCCAATCTCATATCTGTGTTGCCTGCTTGGGAACAAATACACAAGGGTAACGGTGAAAACAAAGACATCCTGGATAGAAGGCTAGAACATTTTTCACTGTTTTGTTATTGTTCTTGTTTGTCCATTTGTTTGTCCCTTTGTTCTGTTTTTAGACAAATATAGCCCTAGCTGGCTTAGAACTCATGTAGATCCCGGTGGCCTCCAACTCACCTCCCGGAGATTCCCCAATTCTGCCTCCCAAATACTGGGATTAGAGATATGCCCCACTATGCCTGGCTAAAAGCTAGTACATTCTTTGACTGTACTGTATGCCAGATTTGTGGCAGGTATGTTGAAATACACTGATTATTCACCTCCTATTTTGCATTTGGTGAGAGTCATGTTTCTACTTGATCACATGAAGTTACATTTTTGCTACTTCTGCTACTGATGCTATTCTGTAGTAGAATTTGGCAATTCCACCATCACACATAGGATGTAAATTCTTGCTCATGCACTTGATAAGCAACACTCACAGGGCTATAAAGAATTTGGACAAGAGGGAGGGGGAGAATCTTGGAAAAAGAAAGTGATATGTGGGTGAGATGCACGTGGTGTTTCCATCTTTGGGACTCTTGGCCTGACAACAAGATCAGCCAGTGCCAGTCGAGTGACTAAACTTACCGAAATCCCTTAGTTCTGATGGTTTATTCCACAGAGGACACACAAGCCATCAGGAGAAAAATGGGCAAATTCAGATAGTTGAGACTGTCGAGAGAGAACCTTGACTTCTGTCTGTCAATCATGCTCTTCAGTCTGCTTCTGTGGACCACTGAAGCACATCTGCACAGGCAGTCTCTACATTCACTCATTCATTCATTCATCTGTTCATCCATTCATCATCCATTCATTCATCCTTTCATTCATTCATCCATTCATTCTTTTATTCATTCATTCATCCATTCATTAATTCATTCATGCACCCATCCATTCTTTTAATCATTTAGCCATCCATCCATTCATTCATTTCTTCATCCATACATGTTTCCATCCATTCATCCATTTATGCGTTCTTTCACATTTTATGTGTTTATATTCACATGTGAGGGCACATGCTCCATAATGCACATGTAGAGATCAGAGTGCATCTTTATATTTCTACATGGGTTCTGGGGACTGACCTCTGGTTGTCAGGCTTGTGTTTACCTGTTGAGCCATCTCATTAGACAGAGGTATAGCTCACCTCAAGCACGGAGTGTACACATTTGGGTTTAGGCAAACCAAAAATAAATAAGCAAATAAACAAATAAAAACAAGCAAACTGTTCTTTGTTCTTTGAGGAACAAAACAAAATCTAGCTTTGCTATAATATTTCATGTACAATTTCCGGGATATAATCCAAGGTTTTCATGACATCAAAAGAAAAAAAACAACAGGAAAACGTAAAAAGAAATTCATATCCTTATTTCTTTGTGTATTTACTTGAGAAATGATCTCACAACACAGCCTTGGCTGACCTGGAACTCCCTATATAAAGCAGACTGGCCCTGAAGTCACAGCAATCTGTCTGCCTCTGCCTCTAAAAGCTAGGAGTAAAGGCATTTGCCACCAGGCCCAGCTGAAATCATTTCCTTAAATGGATTCTACTGCAAAAGAGGAACAGTGGCTTGGGACTCTATCTTATAAAGCTTGAAAGAGAAGTGTCAGCTGCAATAAGCAGAGTTTGGTGAATCCAGATAATTAAAAGAAATTAGGGGGCTGGAGAACAGTAGAGAAAACAAGGGTAAATGTCGTTTATATGGAAAATCCAGATAAAAGAAATCAAGATTGGCAACTTCTAGCTAGGCCAATGAGATGAGCAGCATAAGAAATGAGGCGGGACCTGAATTTCTGGGTGCTGTATCAAAAGAGTGTGGTCAGATTACAAATGACATGCCAACAAACAGAATGATGTAAAGTCAAAAGTTTTCCTTAAATATTACAAATTAACAAACAGCTATTGTATGAAACATGTAACAACCCAATGTCTAGAGAGGATACATTTGTTGAAACAAAACTTTATAAACCTTGCTACCAACCAGCAGCTGGTTCACAGATCAAGTGGCTCTACCAAACCCCTCAGTGGTTTGAGGGACGGGAGACACCAAGCTCCCTATTCTCACCCAGCAGAGGAGGAAGGATTTCTCCTTAGTTTGTTTTAGGAGAGCATGGTAGCTGTGACACCAAAACCTGACAAAACATTGTGACCGAGAAATTATGGAACAATGTCTCAATCAGCACAGAAAAATCTACAAGAAAACATTAGCAAGATGCTTCCATCAGTGTAGAAAATGTAGCCAAACAGGTTTTGTTGTAGGGATATGGGCCTGGGTTACCTCTCAAAATGTCATCAACAGACTCTGCTACTTAAACAAATCAAGCATTTAAAAAATATAGAATGGGGCTGGAGAGATGGTTCAGTGGTAAAGAGTACTTGCTGGTCTTCCAGAGAACCTGGCTTAGGTTCTCAGCACCCATGTCAAGAGTGCTACCATCTGGAGTAACACTATCAGTTGGCAATCTGTTGCCCTCTTCTGGCACTCACATACACCAACCCATACACAGACACGTATACAAAGTGAAATAATAAAAAACTAAAATCTACAATTATTTCAATAAGGTCTGAGAAAATTTGCAAAATTTTGCTCTGATCTATGATAAAAGAAATGCTATGACATCAGAGAACAGAAGGGATTTCATCAAGATGACCACTGTCTCGGAAATATCATTAACAAGAGATTAAAAATCTTCACTCTGATCTCAGAAAAAAAATGGCAAGGGTGATTATTCACTGCATCACTTTGCACTTTGTGCATACCTTTGCGCTGCAGGCAGCAGAGTTCCTGCCAGGATTACAGGAGAGGTGGAGTTGCCACGGTTCTATATTGGTACACAAGTTGAAAGTCCTTGGGTCATCTGTGTTATGGCTCCAGGTCACATAAGCAAAGTCAGCAGTCTGAGAGTCACTTCAGGGACAGGGAGATGTTTTAGCTCATACACTGCTCTTGCAGAGGACCTGAGTTCCATTCTTAGCACTCATGTGCTGCAGTTCACAATGGTTAGTAACTCTATCTGCAAGGGAGTCTATGTCCTGTTCTGGCCTCTTCAGGCACCTGCACTCGTATGTACACACCCACACAGGGACACAGAAATTAAAGATAAGATAAATCTTGCAGAAGCAGAATCAGTGGCTTCTAGATGCTAACGGTACATATTTTGAAATTAAAGTTCAAGAAACAAGTTAACTATAGTAGTGCCTAAAGTATGAGGGTCTTTAGAAATAAATGCTACCAAAGACATTTATGATTGTTTTAGTGAGAACAGCGCTGGTGGAAATTAAAGAGAACATACAGAGATAGCAAAATCTACTATGCTTATGACCTCAGTGTTAAACACGTTCATTTTCACAAAAATTTTCCATGGACTCACACAATACAGATCACAATGCCACCAGACTTTCTCTAGAGGCTGGCAAGTTAATGGTATAAGTCATGGGAAAATATAAAAGACGTTCCTGGGGGTGAGAAGACAGGATGAGGTTTGCCACACAAGTGCATACATCTCGGTTTAATCACTTGTGTCCATGTATAAAGTGGTTGGTACCTGCAATCTCAGCCCTGAAGAAGAGGAGGCAGGCAGATTCCTGTGGCTCACTAGCCACGACTCATTAGCCCCGCCTCTTAAGTGAGCTCCAGGCCAGTGGGAGACTTTGTCTCAAAGAATAAATAGGATGGTGCTTGAAAAATTACATCTGATTGGCCAATTGACTCTTACATCTGAAGTTTTTACCTCTGGCCTCCACTTGCATGCAAATACACCTGTACACACACACACAGACACACACACACACACACACACACACACACAGAGACAGAGCCAGAGACAGAGACAGACAGAGAGAGAGAGAGACAGAGACAGGGAGAGGGAGAGGGAGAGGGAGAGGGAGAGGGAGAGGGAGAGGGAGAGAGAGAGAGAGAGAGAGAGAGAGAGAGAGAGAGAGAGAGAGAGACAAATAAATCTTGAGAAAGAACAAACTTGAAAGACCTGACCTTGCTTGAAGGCTTATCAGCCCTCAGAAGAGCACAGGAATGGTTGAACAGTGCATTCCATGGGACAGAACACACAGCTAGCAACAGACCTGGTATTTGGCCAATTGACTCTCCACAAAGATACCAAGCTAAGTCGACGAAGGAGACAATGCTCTGTTTTTATTTTAAATAACTTACTCTGCGATGACTGGATATAGAAGAGGAATAAGGCGGACCCTGGGGCTTATCTCAGAAAACTCACACAGCAAATAAGTCTAAATACACACAAAAGTAATTTTAATGTAATTATCAAAATTATGCAGTTATTTTTTCATTAATGGATTGATTGGTGTGCATGTGTGTGTGTGTTCACATTCTGTCATGTATGTGTGGAGGTAAGAGGACACCTTTCAAGAGTCAGTTCTCCTTAGACCATGTGGGACCCTGGTCATCAGGCTTAGCAGCAAGTACCTTCCTTTACTGATAAGTCACTTCAGTGGTCTTTTAAAATTATAGTTATCTGAGGAAACCATGAAAAGACTTTTCTATTCTAGATGTATAACCATCAATTTCTTAAACTAGAAGAAACAAAAGTATAGATGCAAAATATTAAAATTGAAAGGCATTAATATTTAAAAGTTTTGTCCCCCCAAATCCATCATTAAGAAAATGCATAGGTGGGTCACAGCCTGGAATGAAATATTTGCAAATCTTGCCCAATGGATTTTCCCCACAATATGTAAAGAACTCTTATAAATCAATGACAAAAGTCAAACAACTATATTAAAATTAATAACAAAGCAAGATTATTAAAATGTTAATCATAAAAATCTAGGTAGGACCTGAGCACATAGTTATTCAGTACAAACATAACTTTGTGTCTGGTAATATTCTTTGTAAAATATAAGAAGCAGGATTGCTGAGAAATTTTCACTTTTTATTTTCTGAGACAGCATCTCACCAGGCAGTGCAGGCCATGACTCCCTTGCCTCAGAATCCGGGGAGCAGGGATTATGGGCAGGCAGCACCACATCTAGAAAGCAATCACTTTCTGGAATGGCCAGGTGTGTTCTCTGATGCTGTGAACGAGTCTGTGTCTAGCTATGGACACGCCAGGCCTGTCGAGACATCTCCATCCTGATGACTCTAAATGAACAAGGCATGGCACCGGGCTCCCATCGGTAACAGTTCCTGGAGTCAGGGTAAACGCTTTAGTCATTTCCCAGGACTTAGGCAGAACATTTGGGAGATATGGCTTCTCATTTTCATTTTGGAATATTATCAAACAGTGCTCACAAGCTCTCTGTGCCAGAGGAGGAAAGTCTGGCGGTGCCATCCTGCTGAGTTGGATGTCCATATGGACCACTCAGTCCTGTCAGAGCTCCTGCGTGCTATTTTCTCTCTCTAGTTTTATGTTCACTGGGCAGGATGTCTGGAATGAACAGGCCAGGATCAGAATCACACGACTCTGCCTCTGGTCGGTTTCCTGCTTTGTCACATACACTCCTTCATGCGCACTGTCTTTCCTCTCCAATGGTTTGGTGACCTACCACCAGGAGGTACAATGTAGTTTTCTTTGCAGTTAGGGACTTGGTTTCTGCAGCAGTTCTGTCCACGGGAAGATTCAGTATCAGGGATCTGTAACTGGTCTGGTTTCTAGCACGTATCTTATGTTTCCAGAGCTAACTCATGCCATACCCAGCATCAAGCACTGTTCAGATTTCTCCAGGAAAAGATACACAGTAATTACAAATGCTGAGTGTGTGTGTGTGTGAGTGTGTGTGTGTGTGTCATACAGTATTACTTTGTTATATTAAGCATACCACTTAATATAATTGTCTTATCATATTTAAATTATCGTGGGGAGAGCTTTAATAGTGAGATAATCTACATGGGATCCATTTATAGCTGAACACACACTCATTTTTTCCTTTTTATTTGTATGAGATCAGTATAATCTCTCGACATGAATGCAACCTGTATTTCAGAACTCTGAAAACAGCTTTCTTCAAGGGACCTAGGATGTCACCAGGTCACTTTAGGGAGGAAGACCTGGGGAGTGTTCCTCACCATCTGGGTGATTGCCTAGCCAACCTTCCTGATAGGTAATTAAATAGCACCTAATTACATATACAGAGAAGGTCAAGCCTCCAGCACTGCCTATTTTAATGCCAAAGGGAAGAGATGTAGTCACTAAGACATCCTGCCTGCACACACCTCAAGAGAACCCAGGGCCTGGCACTAAGTGTCCCTGGGCCTACCACTTGTACAATGAGACAAGCGAGACTTGAACCCCAGGCTGCAGGGGTTCCTCTGTCTGTCTGTCTGTCTGTCAGTCTACCTGAGGACATTGATAGTGCTTTATGGGCTGTTTGTAATGAACTGCCTGCTCGCCAGACTCAAATCCAGCACTCAGAACACTGGAGCGCTGTGACCAATGTGTGTGTCTTTCAGATTTTAGGCATGGAGACTCCTCTCTGAAAGGCCATGCTACCTTGAAAACTCTGGATTTCAGTAAAGAGGATGGAAAAGGGTTTTTGTGCCCAGGGAATGTTGAGGAATGCAGGCCAGTTGCCTTTTGACAACTCGGCTCCGACCCACGGGATCTTGTTGGAATATAGACTCACAGAAAGTCAGGTGAGGCAAGAGCCCAGCATTCTGTCTGTGCCTGAAGATGAAGATGGGCTTTTTGTCCCCCGACAGGGGCTTGAACTGGCCTGTCACACAGCTGGTCACAGGAAATGCATAGCTAGGATCCAGGTGTTCGAAGTCTCATTACCCAGACACACAGATAGCTCTTCTCCCCCACAGGAAATTCTTCCAGCTAGCTGCAGGGAGAACAGGTGCTTCTGTGGGTTTCCTGGAGAAAGCGTTCCTCCAAGGAAAATGGAACTGTGTTCAGTGTTTGCAAGCAAAGGCTCATATTAAAATGTACATGCCAGGGGCTGGAGAGACGGCACAGCATTAAGAACTGCTTCTCGCACTTGGGTTCGGTACCCACATTCACGTGGTGGCTCACCACCATCTGTAACTCCAGTTCCTGTCAAGTTCTGTGGGCCCTGCATACATGTGTGCAGGCAAACACTCATATACTTAAAAATATCATTTCAGGCATCTGTATTATTTCTGAAATAATACAGAAAGACAACATCAGTTTGGGTCTCATTCAATTATTTCAAGTAGCTTTGATGTACTCTGGAAATGAAGACTCCTTACGAACGATGAATACACACCAAGAATTTCCAAAGACAGTGAAATGTGCCAATTATAATGTACATGCAGAATTCTAAAAGCTAGGCACAAACATGAAATAAATTTCTAATTCACTGGGCTGAGTGTGTAGTGAAGGGATCGTATTTGCCTGCACTGGGTTAATATTGGGTCAGATAAAATATATTATTTGACCGATTTTACTTCTTTACATTTATTGTTTTGAACACCAACACCTTTTTTTTACATTGAACATATGCCCTAAATTATATTTCTATTGGCCACTGGTTCAGGTAGGTAGCCAGATAGATGCAGATGATAAATTCATAGGATGAAAATTAAGTAATTTATAATTTGTACATAAATTTAGATATATGTGTCTTAGTCAGGGTTGGTATTGTTGTGAAGAGACACCATGACCAAGGCAACTCTTTGAAAGGACAACATTTAATTAGGGCTGGCTTACAGGTTCAGAGGTTGAGTCCATTATCATCGAGGTGGGAATATGGCAGCATCCAGGCAGGCATGGTGCAGGAGATGCTGAGAATGCAGGAGCACTACATCATCTGAGGGATGCTAGCTTCTAAGCAGCTAGGATGAGGGTCTTAAAGCCCATGCCTATAGTGACACCTACTCCAACAAGGCCACACCCACTCCAACAAAGCCACACCCACCCCAACAAGGCCACACCCACCCCAACAAGGCCACACCTCCTAATAGTGCCACTTCCTGGTCCAAGCATATACAAACCATTGCAGTAAGCCTCCTATGCATATACCACTTCAGAATTATCTCATGCAAATACAGACCTCTTCTCAAATTGACTATACATGCACCTATACATTCTGGATATTTAAAAAGATTTATTTTTATGTTTAATTATATATGTGAGTAAGTGTTGGAGAGGGGAGTAAATAAATGTGTGAGTACAGGAGTTGGCAGAGGCCAGATGTGTTGATCTCCTGGAACTAGGGTTATAAGCAACTGTGAGCTCCCTGACATGGATTCTGGGAAAAGAGCCGGGGTCCTCTGCAAGAGCAGTGAGTGCTTCATCCTCTCAGCCATCTCCTCATCCCAGTGCTGCATATCTTAAACATTGGTTCAAACAGTTTTCACATCTCATGTGACATTACTTTTCCTTGTTTAGGAGCCAAGACAATGGCTAACAAGCCCAACGTGTTTGCACCTGAAAACTGGTTTCCTGAGCTGACAGTTTCCCAGTGGTGTGGGAGGGAAAAGAATCTGCGGCTCCCTTCAGTTAGAGTCCTCTTTCTCTCTGATGTGGGAGCATTATTGTCCCAGTGAAGGCAGCAGTTGCTCTTCTCAGCCTCCAAGTGCAGATGGGCTGTGTTTTGACCACAGCTGTCTGGAGCCCATGGAGAACAGCAGCTTAACAGTTCAGTGACTCTGTCCACAGGCAGAGATAGCCTCGGCTAGTTGTTTAGCCTCCTCACTTCATGTCTACTGTCCTTTCCTGAGAAGAAAACCTCATGGACGCATACCCCTAACAGTACTGGCACTGGGTATGGCTTAGATGAAACAAAGTTGGTACGGACTTGACAAATTGCCTGGACACATGGAACACTCACTCACTGCACCCTGGTTGCTGTGGTTAGCATTTCTAATACTTGTGTATATTCCTGGCTCTTCTCTTCTGAGCATGTCCAGAGCCACACTTTCCTGTCCTCTTTGCGATAAGGCAGGGCTGTGCCACATTCAGGACCAACGGGTGACAGTAAGAAATGTTATCCCTCCTATAAAAACATTTACTGGGAAGACAAATAAATCCAGAATGTTGTCCTTTTATGACACAGACCATGCTGGCACAACACCTCATGATATTAGATGGCTCATGCTTACAGTGTCAGAAGTAGGGAACCTGAGGCAAGAGGATAGATAGCTCCATGTTCAAGACCAGCCTAAGATCCACAGTGAGACTCTGTCTCAAAACAAACAAACAATAGATATTGATGCCATAGTCTAGTGTGGCAGACTGTGCAGAACATAATTCCCTTTAGCCTACATTGATAATGTGTCATGAACAAGAAATAAATCCCCGTTGTTAAAGTTGTTACACATTTAGGGAGCTGTTTGTCATAGCAGCCTAGCTTAACCCAATCTGACTCAAAATACTGTTGCCCAAGACAAGACCTTTGCTGAATCAGGTTTTAAGGTTTGCATTTCCAAGGGTCCATGGCTCAAACTTTCCCAGATAAAAAAAATAAGCAATTTGGTCATTCTTTTGAGAGCAATAGTAAGTCAATCATCACATGGTGTACAGGGAGACTCTTATCTCTGTCCAACCCAAGTAACATATCTCTTCCTGCTGTGACAACCAAGACTTTCCTCTGTGAGGAAGTGGACTCTTTCAGCTAGGTTTGCTTGGCTGAAAGAACTTCCTCTTCTATAACAGTTGTTTTACGATCAAGATCCTTTTTATAATATCACACCAAGGCTATTAAATAGACCGGAAACTACAGATCATAAAAATGTCAACAGTGAAACACTCATTTCTCTGCAGGTTGAGAAATAAAAATCAATATCTGTTAACTTACTCCTCAAGACCAGAGGGAAACAAAGGGAGATTTCAGTAGATCTGTTGGTATTCTTTAGTCCAAGTTCATGAATTCATTGCTGTTGACTAGAAGGGACCTCAAAGGCCAGCAGAGCCATCCCATGACTGTCCAGATTAAGTTTATTGTGGCCCGTGCCAAGATATTCAGACACAGAGACAGGAAGATCATGAATTTCTAATAATACATTTTAAGAGATAATTAATGATTTTACAGCTTTTCAGAAGCCAAGAAAGCTGAAATTTGTTGTGGCAAGAACAGCATTTCTTAATAAACACTCCGAGGAGCAAGAAGCTTCCAGAACAGCCAGTGTGATATTTTAGGTAAACACAAGATTTTTTTTTCATCAAGATTCTTGGGGGGGAAAAAAGTTGAAATTGGCCTAAAATTTTTTGGAGAATTTTTCCAGTGGGTTGGGCCCGTGCTTCTCTCTCTGTTTCTTTCATTTCCTTATCTGGTCTGAAACAAGAGCATTGATTTCAGGCTGGTGCCTGGAACCCGAGAGACACATCCTGGATGAACCGTTAGTATAGACGCTTTGTTTTCAGACTCTAAGAGATAATTGCTAGCGGCTGCCTGCTTGAGAGACAGACGCAATGTGTCAGCTCTGTGGTCCCGGAGCTGTGTGGACCATCCACTGTAAGGTGACCAGGGTTATCGGTGGATCCAGTGGCTACAGCGAGCATTTGGGGAGAGCTGATAAGGGTGAAATGGCCCTGGGTCAGGAAGAGACAGGATAGCGGGGGCTGGAAAGAAGTGAGGGCAGCCCTTCTGAGACAAAGCATGGCCAAGAGGATGAGTCTCTGGTGGCAGATTTCCCGAGAGAAAATCTCACTAAGCTCTGCAGTGTCCTACCTGACTATGCAGGGCTTTAACCTCTCCATCTGCTTCATCTGCTTCTGGTCTTTCCTTCAAAATCATGAGAACAAAGCTTTCTATCCTGTGGAGCTATATTTGCAAAGCATGTAACAAGAAAAGTGTGTTAAGGTGTGCATCTTTCTCTCTCTCTCTCTCTCTCTCTCTCTCTCTCTCTCTCTCTCTCTGTGTGTGTGTGTGAGAGAGAGAGAGAGAGACAGAGAAGCTAAGAGAGAGACAGAGACAGAGAAGCTGAGAGAAAGAGAGACAGAGAAGCTGAGAGAAAGAGAGACAGAAACAGAGAAGCTGAGAGAGAGAGAGAGAGAGAGAGACAGACAGACAGACAGACAGAGACAGAGAAGCTGAGAGAGACAGAGACAGAGAAGCTGAGAGAAAGAGAGACAGAGAAGCTGAGAGAAAGAGAGACAGAGAAGCTGAGAGAAAGAGAGACAGAAACAGAGAAGCTGAGGGAGACAGACAGAGAAGCTGAGAGAAAGAGAAGCTGAGAGAAAGAGAGACAGAAACAGAGAAGCTGAGAGAGAGAGAGAGAGAGAGAGAGAGAGAGAGAGAGAGAGAGAGAGAACGAACCAACCTTGGGTGCCATTCTTCCTCAGAGCATACCTACTTTGTTTGAGACAGGTCTCTCCCTGAACCTGGAGCTCATCCACTGGCCTTGCCTGGGTGGGCCGTAAGCCCTAGGGAATCTTCACCTTCCCAACACTGGGATTGTAGCCATGTGCTAGGATGCCAGCTTTCTTACATGCATCCTGAGGATTGAACTCGGGCCCAGTGCCGACTATGCAACATCAGCCTAGATGTAAACCAAATTTATTATATGGAATTTCAAAATCCATCTTTAGCAGTATAGTTATAGTGGGGAATGGGGGCTCATGTGTGAACTGGGTCCCACGCCAGAAGCTTGATAAAAAGCCAGTGGCCTTATCTGAGTGAACCGAGACTCCTTCCAGCCCTCCCCAAGGCAGTGGATGCTCTTTAGACTTGGATACCCAGACACTAAGCTGCGAGGCTGGGGGGTATGAGAAGCCTGCTGTAGGCCCAACCCAAGCCTTAGAGACTCTGGAGTGGAAACAGTCTTACCAGTGGGTGGCAATCATGTGTCATGATGGAGAGGACCAAAGGATCATGTTCTCTTTGGGAAGTTTAGAAGTTGGGCAGAGATGGAAGAACCCAGCGGTGTGGAGGGCTGAGGCAGGGACAAGTGATGATCAAGGAGGACACAGACTGTGCTCTCTGTGAGCTTGCCTGCATGGATCTAACACAGCCCAAAGTTTCCTATACTGGCCTGCCTGGCTCTTCCTACAGAGGGATACATGTTTTAAGGAGAATATCTAAGAGGAAGACCACAGTGCCAGTCTCTGTGGGTGGTAGCAGTGGTTCACTGGCGAGTCACGCCAACACTAGGGCCACTGGCTCAGAGGACTGTGTCTTTTAAGAGCTAGGATGTGAGAGTTCTCTTGTGGAACTACCTTACATTGTTGGCTTGCTCAGGTACCATTTACCAGAGGGTCACAACATTACTAGGATACCTAGTAATACCTAGCATACCTAGGGAGCTCTGTCTAACAGAGGATCTAACACCCTACATTAGATTCTGAGATGTCCCTCTGTACTGGCTAGTTTTGTGTCAACTTGACACAGGTTGGAGTTATCCCAGAAAAAGGAGCTTCAGTTGAGGAAATGCTTCCATGAGATCCAACTGTAAGGCATTTTCTCAATTAGTGATCAACGGGGAAAGGCCCCTTGTGGGTGGGGGCCATCTCTGGGCTGGCAGTCTTGGTTCTATAAGAGAGCAGGCTGAGCAAGCCAGGGGAAGCAAGCCAGTAAAGAACATCCCTCCATGGCTTCTGCATCAGCTCCTGCTTCCTGACCTGTTTGAGTTCCAGTCCTGACTTCCTTGGTGATGGAAGTGTAAGCCAAATAAACCCTTTCCTCCCCAACTTGCTTCTTGGTCATGATGCTTGTGCAGGAATAGAAACCCTGACTAAGACAAATTGGTACCAGCATAGTGGGGTATTCCTGTGACAACCTGACCATGTTTTGGGAGGACTGTGGAAGGACTTTGGGACTTAGGGCCAGAAGATCCATTCGGTGTTAAGAGCTCTGTGGGATGTTGTGTAGGAGCTTGGAAGATAATGTTGAGAACAGTGCAGAAGATGGAGGCCTGGCTTGTGAAATTTCAGAGGAAAGATTAAAGAATTTTTTCAGGGCCAATGATATTTTAATTGTGAAGATTCTGTGGTTCTGGTTAGCTGGGGCTGAAGAATCAGCTGTGATTAACAAGATACCAGAACTACTAAAGCAAATCCTTTGGATTACTGGGACTATTGATGCTGGTTAGCTGGAGCTAAGAAATTAGCAGTGATTCTAGCTGCATATGAATCAGAAAATGGCCTAGTTGGCCATCAGTGGAAAGAGAGGCCCATTGGTCATGCAAACTTTATATGCCTCAGTACAGGGGAACACCAGAGCCAAGAAGTAGGAATGGGTGGGTGGGGGAGTGGGTGGGGGAACGTGTGGGGACTTTTGGGATAGCATTGGAAATGCAAATGAAATAAATACCCAATTACAAAAAAAAAATGAGAACAATTTTATGAACTTAAAAAAAAAAAAAAAAAAGAAAAAGAAAAAAAGAAGAAGAGACCAGCATCATCGAGGTGACATCTTCTGGGAAGTGTTTTCTGAAAGCACAAAGAGGCTGTGTTCCAGAGATAGCCAAGGTTGTACTCCTGCTGCAGCGGGACTTGGTAATGTGTAAGGGTGGTACTGGTTTTGAAGGCATGAAGGGGTCACACAGAGCAGCTGAGGCTCGGCACTATGAGTGGCCATGGAAGGCCATGGGTGAAGGTGCAGCCTCAGTTGCAATTGACAGCCCAGGACTGAAGGGGTCATGCAGTGTTTTGGAGATGCCAGTGCCATGAGATGAACACCAAGAGCAGCAGCAGTGGAGTACAGGCATCTGGAGCCTAGACGATGACACGTGTGCTACAAAGTGCATGGATAGAGAAGTGACCCAAGCCCTTGGAGGAGCCCAGATCATGAGTTGGATCCCAGACATTGGATGGTTGGAGACTGATTTTTGCTTTTGATTGTGACTGTGACCTGATATTTTCCCTCTTGAAGGAAGAAAATATTTTAGTGGATCCCACAGTTAAGAGACTTTTAATTGTAAAGAGACTTTAGATTTTAAAAGATATTGGACATTTTAAAGGGATTGACTTTTAATATGTAAAGACTGTGGGACTTTTAAAGTTGTTTAGATCTTGGGGATGAATAAGAAATTAAGTGTTGAGGCTTACTAGTGATGTGTTTGTGTGTCAAGTTGACAAGGGGTCAATTGTACTGGCTAGTTTTGTGTCAACTTGACACAGCTGGAGTTATCACAGAGAAAGGAGCTTCAGTTGAGGAAATGCTTCCATGAGATCCAGCTGTGGGGCATTTTCCCAATTAGTGATCAAGGGGGAAAGGCTCCTTGTGGGTGGTGCCATCTCTGGGCTGGTAGTCTTGGGTTCTATAAGAGAGCAGGCTGAGCAAGCCAGGGGAAGCAAGCCAGTAAAGAACATCCCTCCATGGCCTCTGCATCAGCTCCTGCTTCCTGACCTGCTTGAGTTCCAGTCCTGACTTCCTTGGTGATGAACAGCAGTATGGAAGTGTAAGCCAAATAAACCGTTTCCTCCCCAACTTGCTTCTTGGTCACGATGTTTGTGCAGGAATAGGAACCCTGACTAAGACACCCTCTTAGAAGGGTCACATGGGTGAACTGATCAGTTTTGCCTGTAGAGTATGGATGAAGGTCATCACAACATTGTAAGGTTTATTTATGTAATTGTAAGGTTTATTTTGCACACACACACAATTTGTCATGCTTGTATCTGGCTTACTTCACTTAGCACACTGATTTCCATCCATTCCCATCCATTTCCCTGAAAATGTTACAGTCTCATTCCTCTTCATGGACCCATAAAATCCCAGTCTATGTTCCGTACCCACCTCTCTCCGTCCATTCGTATGTTGGTTGACACCTAGGCTGGTTTCATTTTTTTCCTGGCTGTTGTGAATAGCATAGCAGCTGTGACATGGGTGTCCTTGTATGCCAACTCAGAATACTGCAGGCATAGAACCATGAGTGGGATGGCAGGTCACATGGTTGTTATAGTTTCAGTTTTCTAGAGGAACCTCCATGGTGGTTTCCATGGTGACTGTACATGTTTATAGTCCCACCAGCAGTGAGGAAGCCTTCTCATGTAGGGGGTTACATCCTCAGTTAGACAATATTTACGTTGCCTAGAACATTAACACATAGGAATTATTACTGTACCTTGGGAAGGTGCCAGCGATTATAACTTGACCCACAACTCCAACCATGAGTGCCTTTTCCTCAATACCTTTAGCTCTTCATTTGGGCAAAGGCCTTCATTTTGCTATGTCCTAGCTGTATCTTCCATGAAGATATGTGGTATCCTTTACAGGGTAGCCAGGAAGAGTCAGTGAGTAATGGGCACTCCTGTGGTAACCATGGTAACCATGGGTGTCTAGCCAAGGTTCTCTTTGAAGATACCAATAAGAGTAAAAAGGGGTGGGATAGAGGAAGGTGAGAATCCGAGACTTGGGGCATTATCCAGAGGCCGAGGGAGGACAGCGATGACCAGCTCAGACAGACAGAAGAACTGGCTAGGAAGAAGGAGGACCAACATAGACTACAATCATCTTTGTCTGGAATATAATTCATCAGTAGCACTAGATATAACGCAGGGTGTGGGTAATACGTATGTTATCTCCAATGTTCAATTTTAGTCAGGTTCTTGTGTCATTAATCTTTGTCTAGGCTGCAAAGTCATAATATTTCAAAATTATAACAGAAAAATGATTTTCACAGCTATGGTTATCTGCTCTCATCCATTTAGTATCAAATTAATCTCAAATTGGGTTAATCCCTTTACATGTGACCTATCTTTCCATACTTGTATCTACTGGATTTGAAGGATCCCAACTTTACAGACTAGGAAACTGAGGTTTGAGGGGACATAGTACCCTACCTATGTATTCAGTAGTAGGAGACCAAAGATGGTTTTTCCTCAATTCTGAATCCCTGCCCCTAACCACTGTTCCGTCTGGTGTCTCCACAGAATTAATAGAGATTCCTGAAGGATGGGAATTTCCCATTCTGCCTTTGTAAGATCTGGTAGGAAGTGGGTAGAGGTTGCTCAAAATAAGAGAAGAAAGATGTATGCAATAAAGATGAACAGGCACCCAGGGAAATGAAACTTGCCTCATATTTAAAGCTGTTAGCACATGTAAGAATGGCCAGGCCTCACAGGGCCAAGCCTGGGTAGTAGGATGCCAATTGGCAAGGCTATGTTGGCAAGAGCCATCCTGAAGGCAGGAGGACCTACCAAGGCAATTCTGCCAGCATTTGCAGGTGAAGATGGTCTTCAGTCACTGGGAAAGAATGTTGAGCATCCACTCATAACCTGCTGCCTTTGGACCCTCCATCCCTCACAGGCTGACCTCGGAGGCTGAAGACATCTCAATGATACCACTTTGTACAAAATATAGAACCAAAGCACAAAATGTGCTGACCACATGGTCTCTGCGTGACCTCTCTCTCTCTCTCTGATAGTAATTTCTCTTTGTAAATTAGCAGACTGACTTCAAGCTGGGAGTGGAGAGGGGAGGGGACTTGCTGATCATTCAGATCTCCTGCCTCTCTGCGTGGGGTCATCATTTTTCTTTTTTAAATTATTAGATTGGCCTCATCTAGGGAGGAGAAACTGATCACACAGTCTGTCCACACTCATTCCCTTTTTTTCCCCAAATTGATAGATTGGTAATGTTGATTGATAACCCCTTTGGTAAGTTATTGTCCCTGGGAGGCCCTTCTTTGAGGGTTACTAATCCTGGGAAGTCCTTGGTGAGACGGCTTTCTTCCAGCTTTGTTGTATTTCAGGATTTTTTCTGATATTAGCACCCAAAGTTCTAAATACTGGGCCTGCAACTAACAGTGTTCTAAAAATGAAGTTCTGTTATGCCAGGAAGCCCCTTAGCCCCACATGCATGGGGACAATTAGCCACTGACCCACTGGCTGAAGAAATCTCAGCATCGATAGGAAGCTTAGAAAAAGTCAAAGCCCTTTGTAGATATGTGCCAAATTCAAACTTCATGTCTGGTTTTAGAAGGACCTTTAAGCTGTCACTATCTTATGACTTCTAGATAGGAAGTCACAATATAATCGTGAGTATTTTATGTTATAGCACTGCTATGTAAGTCTTTTTAGAGGAGACAAGTTTTACACTAACACAAAGGGGGAGGTGGTTGTTTTTATGCTTGGATTGCATCCAAAGTGAAGTTCTTCCCCATTGAAGGCAGCCTGGGTTCTTATTCTTATATCCCAGGGCAGTTGGCAGTTACTTTGTGGTGGCGTGGCATAGTTCAACAGACTGCAGGTACACAAAGCTGTCTATGAAGCTTCTGTAACCTTCTCGTTACCCCTTAAAGGGAATAGGGAGGGATGGAAGACACTGAAAATTCGAAGAATCATTACCTATACTTCATTAATTTTTTTTCTGTGTCTTTTGTGGGAGACCCCTCATTCCATCCCACCTGTCTTCACACATTCAATACCATGGCTGTGTTGACTACGCCCTCAGACTAGCATATTCCTTCTTGGGTTTCCTTCTCCCTTTGAGCTTCCGCTGCCCCCTGCCTCTGCATGCTGGGTTGCCTCTGTGTGAACGTGGGACATCTCTCAATAGAGCATCAGGATCTTTTGTCACCATGGGGTACGTGTAGCCATGGCGTGATGGAAATGCAGCCACTTCCAAAGGTAAAGTGGACTAATAATTTAATATGAAAAAGCAGTTGAAAATACCTGCATATTTACAGATCACATGACAGACAGCAATTGCATGAGACATAGAGGTAATGGGGACATTATTAACATTATCTTTCCTATCTGAGTCCCAGGAAATTTAAATATGCCTATGTGGCAGCTTTGATTTTTTTGTTGGACAATGGTGGAATAAATCATCTCCATAAATGACCTCAGAGATCATCACACAACTTTGTATTGATGAATCTGATGTGTCTATTTATAACTCTGGATTCCAGACCACACATGAGTCATATGACTGACTTTTTATGTCATCTCTCACAAATGTCTTAGCTTGATCAGATTTTGATTTTGCCCCTTTGGCTTATGCCCAACCCTCTCCCCAGCGGAGATGCTGGTGTTGAAGATGAAGAGGCTCTAAACAGTTTTTAGAAGCCAGAGAGACACAAGGAATAGGTTGTTTTATATCCCCCAGAAAGGAACCAGCCCTCAGGCACCTTAGTTTTAGATGTATGGGACTCATTTTGCACATATGACCTTTAGAACTGTAAGAAAATAACTCTCCTAATGCCTAAGTCAGGGAATATGTGATTTCCTCCCCACATAAAGTAATGGGAAACCTGTAGAGACAAATAAGTTCTCTCTTCTATAATGGCTGTAAGACAATTGTAATCAACAGCGAAGCTTTCCCATAATAATACAGCCAACCTACTTCCATTTCCCCTTGCCTTCTCTACTATAAACTAGAGGCTGGGCCTACAAGAACAGCCCCCTAACTGATTTCTGGTGGGGTAGGAAGGAGGAAGACAGTGTCTTAGTTACTCTTCTATTCCTGTGAAGAGACACTATGACCAAGGAAACTTACAAAAGATGGCATTGAATCGGGGGCTTGCTTATGGTTTCTAAGGGTCAGTCTGTGGCCATCATGGCCAGGAACACGGCAGCAGGCAAGCAGGCATGTCACTGAAGCAGTAGCTGAGACCTTACATCTGAACCACAAGCCTGAGGCAGAGAGAGGAAACTGGGAATAGCTGGAATCTTCTGAAACCACACAGCCCACCCCAGGGACCATCCTCCTCCAACAAGGCCATAGCTCCTAGTCTCCCCTAAACAGTTCTCCCAACAGGGGACCAAGTATTCAAATATATGCGCTCTGAAGATTTAACTAATCTTCCCACTAAGAGGTAACCAATTTCTCTTCTTGGTGAATTTGAAGCAATCTCCTGTGGTTTTAGCCAACATGGTAGAAGTTTCTGGATCTAGGACTGAGTGGAGCTCCAGCTTCTCATTTTCAGGGTAGCATTGGCTGTTCCCATTGGAAGCCAGCTTCTCCGAGAGACATCCGACTTGCTATATAGCAGCCCAAGATAGCATATGGAAAGCGAACACGAATAGGCAACCAGGTGCCAAATGTATGAGTGAAACTTCCTTGCATATTCAGTTAGCAGGTGAAAACAGCCGATTAAAAGACATTAAAAGATGTGCAACTAGGTAGAACCTTTAACCCAGGGAAACATGACCAAGTGGTCGCCAAATCTCTGTGTATGAGATAGTTTACTACACGGTTGAACAAAACCCCTCTTCCCACTTGTGTGGTAGTTCCAGTCTACCTGACATGTGCAGCCAGCACGGTCATCTCAGGTATTCTGTGGGTCACCCCCTTGCTTCCCACTACACAGACAGAATCATTGAACCCCCATCATCCGATACTTCTCTTATTGATCCCTGGAACCCTGCCATAAGACATCGCAAAAGTCATTGGACATTAATGGTCTAACAGCTATTCAATTAGAACTGGACTTATTAATTCAATACTTCTTTATGGGACTCTGAGTATGTGCCAGGCTCTCAGCTAAGCGTGAAGGACTCTTCAGAGAAACCAATGGAAATGAGAAATGGGCAAAAGGCAAAGAAAGAAATAATGTCTTCCTAATTAAAAACGGAGACATTCTGAGAGCAGATGAAACACGCTGTACAGAAAACGTGTTGTGACACAGGGTGACCCATGGAATACATGGACACAGACTTCTCTGAAGAGATGGAATTGTTGTCAGACACAAAGGTAGAATTCTTGAATTATTCTTCTTTGACCAGACTTGATCCTACCAGGTCATAGTCAAGAGACACTCACCCTCCAAGAGAGCTACTCAGTTCCATTTGAGTCTAAATGCTTAGAAGTCCTGGTATGGAACCCCATAAAACTGCACCTCCCCACACACTCACTACCTCAGGTTTTAGGCCTCAATCTCAATCCACTCAGCCTCTGTAGAAGGCATTTTCCCAGAGAGCCATCTCCACGTTAGAGGTGGCATCTCAGTCCCATCCTTAGCTCCAACATTATAATGTCCTTCTAGACCCAATGAGACATTGTAACCATTCACAGCTGCCAGATCTTGGATGACACATCTATTCTCTTTACTCATTTTAGATTTTAATTGTTGAGGTATTGTCTTTTCCTGTATGTGTAATGATAAATTCTATATGCAGACTCCCCAGGATCTGAAGTCTACACATAGCTTCTGGGACCCTGTCCCCAGTTGATTCTGATTGGTAAATAAAGATGCCAGCAGCTAATAGAAGGGAGGAAGAGAGAGAGAGAGGTGGGGTTTAGGTTTCCCATGCTAGAGACCATGGGGAAGGAGCAGGGGAGAGATCAAAGCAACCATGAAAATGTCAGAACATTCAAAGTAAAGCTGCCATGGAAGGATAACCTACACGGGGGAGAAGGAGAGCCGCCACATAAGAGGGCCGAGAGAATGTGACCCAGAGTGCTGCTCAACTGGGTCAGAAACTGCCAAGATAGGACATAGAAATTAGTAAGCAGTAACTTGTTGTTATCAGTAGGAAGGTGGATTCTCATAGCATGGAGGTTAGGCAGTTTCTCAGCTATTGTGCGACCTAAGACATATTAAAATATAAAGGCTGTGTGTGTGTGTGCATGTGTCATTCATCTGGGAACATACATGGTCTAAGAACATACATGGAACCCTGTGCCAGGATTTAAATATTTATAACAACATTTAATAGTATATTAATTATTATGTTTAGATATTTATACCAATTATATAGTATACCATATAGTTTTTAGTTATCTACATAACTATGTATATGTATGTGTGTAGGGGGATATTTCTGGTTTCATTTAGCTCAATACAAAGAGCAACATGAGTTATGCTGTGTCAAAATCAGTTGGTATTGACTGTGGGACTGGGGCCCTGGATCCTCTGACACTGGTCTCTCAGGCCACAGCTCTTCGTAGCGCTCCTCTCTGACTGTGTAAGAGGAGTTTTGAGCAGGGGAAGGGAAAAGTCCACTCCTTGTCTACATGAGATCCTGTGGTTCTGCATGCCTTGATGTTTGGGGATTGCTACTGGTCCAAAGAAGGGATGATTTCGGAAGGAGAACATGCATTAACTGTGTTCTGGGACTTCATGTGACTTGATAGTGCAATGTAGCCCTTCTGCCATTCTCGGTTGTGTGCCATGAGAGTCACCTTCTGGATCATCGCTGGAAAGGCTCCTTTAATTACTCACTTCTGCAGGAAGTGAGTTCACTTTAATGAAGCTTGAAAACACATTAGATGCGGGAACCTGGAAGTCTGAGTTACTGCTCGCTCTCTTCTGCTGCTGTGATGTGTGACTGGGGAAGACTGGCACCTGAAAGGCCATGAGGAAGCTTCTGATCTCTGAAGAGAGGGGCCTTCACATGAGTTTATGCATCCATTCCTGTGCTCACCCTGCCAGCAGACTGGTGTTAGGCAGCTGCTGTGGGCCAGACTCTCTGCCAGGCTGCTTGGAAGTTAGGACTCATTCCCCACAGAACAGAAACAGCTCAGTGACGGGCGATGGGCTCACAGGTGATAAACTCGGGCTATCAAGCAAGAAGTGGTGCAGGCTGGGAGGGCCAGTTAGGGAGAATGAAGATATCAATAAGCAGGAACGACCGTCCTTCTGTATGGCTCAGAGAAGGACAAAGTGACTGTTGTGGATGACCGTGGAAGGTCCCACAGGCTCATGTGCACCAGAGATGGAACCTCCGGAGGCAGAGTCTAGCTTGAGGAAAGGGGTACCTGCAGGGTGGACATTGTAGGTTAGAGCCCAGCTCTGTCTCCAGCCGAGGTCAGACCTGAGATGAGTGGGATTTTCTTCACACACTTGGCACTGTGGATACCACCATGCTTTCCTCGCCATGACACTGGGAGTCAAAACAAACCCTCCAACCCTTGTCACGTTTGTCAGGGTTTAGTCATGTCCCAGGCACTACCTAAGGATCCGTAGCTGACTAGGAAGACAGAAGGCGGCATGAGACCATGACTGCATTTACTGTGTTCTAATACTTTTTTGTTTAAGCCAGTATGTCTTGACCTAGAGTGTGGGGGATGGGGATATTGGTAGGGCAGGTGCTCAGGAGTACAGGCTCCAGACTCAGCCCTGAGTTCAGCTCCCTCCCTGTGTGACATAGGCTATTCAGAACATTGCCTGTGCCTCTCATTTGTTTCCCTGTGCCTCTCTGCGAATTGAATAACACTACCTTGTTCGTGGATGGGAATGAATGTTCTCACTAGTTTGTGGTTCTTGGGGAGGGCTTGGGGAGCTGTCTGGAAGCATTCTACTTTTCCTGCCTCTCAGTCTTCCTAGGGTACTCTGGTGTGGGAATGGGGCTCAGTTGATAGAGTGCTTGCCTCCCAAACATACAGCCTTAGGGTTGATCCCCTGCACTGAATCACCACAAACAGGGTGTGTTCTCCAATGTCTGTACGTCAAGCACTCTGCATGTAGAGGCGCGAGGGTCAGAAGTTCGAGGATTAGGGTTAGTGAGTTCAAGGCTAGCGTGGGATACATGCGACCTTGACCTTTTCTCAAAAAGAAAAGAAAAACATTTTCCAAACTGGACATCTATGTATTTGGTGACAGGTCATAATTTCTGCATCATGTTGATTCTCTAAGGCAAGCAGTTGTCTCTACTTCAACCTAGTGTGATTGTAGTCCCAAATCATTATCTCTCCTCATTTCTCTTATAGCACAAAGTATTTGTCAGAGGGTCTTTGAGGCACCAGGACACCAGCTTGTTGAGGCTGACTTAGAAGGTTTTAAGGCAGTGGTTCGTGACCCCTGAGGGTTTCAAACAATTCTTTCATGGGGGTCACCTAAGACTACTGCAAATCAAATGCTTACATTATGATGACATTATTATAACAGTAGCAAAATTACAGTAGCAATGAAAATAACTGTATGGTGTTAGGACATGAGGAACTGTATTAAAGGGTCACAGCATCAGGAAAGTTGAGGACCACTGCTCCTTTGGACCGTGAAGGGTGCAAGTCTTGGATGCCCGAGGATGATGCCATCCGAAGGCTGGGCTGACTGATGGTCTCATTCCTCCAAAGTGGCTGCTCATCCTTGCCTTTCACCATATGAACTATAGAGAACCCAGCTCAGTCAGCCTCCCTTGCCCTGACTTGACACGCTATAGAATAGCGTGGCTCAAACCACACGGGTGGTCAAGCACTCAGCGTGTTCTGAGGGACGCCATCAGAAGAGGTGAACCTCCCACAGGAAACCTAGGCTGTGGCAGAAGATGCCCTACCCATTGCTCACCCACCTCAACACCAGCTGAGACACACAGCTCCCTGCGAGCCCATATTCCCCTGGCTCTCTCGAGTTTTTACAGAGGGCCTATGTGGCTGCAGATCACTTTATCCAGAACCTCCTTTGACATAGGGAAGTTTTCCTACACATGAGGCAGTTAACATACTGGGCATATAACTCATTGCATGGGAGCTGAGGGAACTAGACAACTCTGGGAGACTTTCCAGAAGATTCTCTGAGGTTCTGGTAGAACTGAGGAAATGAATCCCACGCTGTGCAGGAGCAACCTCAATAATTCACATTTTTCTGCCGGTGTTTGCTTTCCTGTCTCATAGATTGCTTTCTCAACCTTCTGCTCCTCGTGGGGCTAGCTCCCAGACCAAAAACCATACCTGCCCTCTAGGGCCTTGTTTTGGGCTCTGCTTTCCAGGGAACCCAAAACCAGGGCAGACACAGTACAACCAGCGCATCTATCTTTGAATGAAAATGTATTAGCACAGAACTGGAGGTCCCATCAGGTAGCAATGAAATAAAGCAAAGCAAAGCAAGAAAATGTCCTTGTGAAGGCTGCCGGGGTCCTGGAAGAGAGATAATCTCATCACCGGGCGGTTTCCGGGAGGTCGGCGGGTGTCAGCAGTAATTCTTTTCCTCAGACTGCACATTTGTTTTTCCGACCATCCCAGATGCTGACTTCAAAAGCTTTCCACTCTGTAATGTGCTGCATGAGGCTATTTCTTCTTTCCCTGCATGCCCAGTTCTATTTCGGCAGGAAATATGTCTGCCAGAAGAGCATGATTATGGGAACAAGGCTGCTGCCCCCCCCCCACCTCCCGCCTCCGCCTCCAACCCGTGGAGTCAGGGGAGCTCAGGGGAGGTGACCAGCCTGTCTCCTTCAGCACATGACTGGAATCCGGATCAGAGCCTTGCCAGGATAAGCCACACCCTGCAATCAGGGAGGTCAGGAGCACACATGTGCGGGGAAGATAAATGGAACAGTAGATAGCCACGTGTTGAGGAAGAGATACTGCGGCTGGAGAAGAATAAACATCGTTCTAGAATTAGTCGGCGGTATGGAGGGAACTACTCATACTTGAATTGAGCTCTGGCACCCCAACCTCTTTGCTTTAACATTGCTGGGTTTTGTCTGTTTTGTATGGTACTGGAGATCAAGCCCATAATGAGACTGAGGCCAGCGCTTGGCCACTGAGCAAGCTAGCTTCCTCTCCAATCCACAATAATCCCTTTATCTGATGGATAAAGAAAAAGTCAGCCTGCCCTCCCCGCACATATATATCATCAGATGTGCAGCTGGTCTTGGTTCCCCAATAACTGGAGCAGGGGCCGTTCCTGACTCTGCTGCCTGTCTGTGGATCCCCATTCACGTAACTGGACAGCCTTGTCTGGCCTCAGTGGGAGAGGATGCGCCTAGTCCTAAGGTCTAACTGGACTTAACGACCCAGGGGGCCTCACACTTCTCAAGGAGAAAAGAAGAGGGCATGGTGGGGGAGCTGTGTGAGGGGGTATCTAGAGGAGAGGAGGGGACTTCAATTAGATGTAAAGTGAATAAATAAATTAATGGGAGGAAAAAGAGAGAAAAACCCAGGTTTTCCATAGTCCATAGCAAAGATGAAAAACAAACAAATAAAAAGAATTCTCAGAAAGTTCTGGCATTCCTTTATAATTGGCCATTACCTCAAAACCCAGAAAGCATTAAACTTAAAATTATCAAGCCTGATTTGAATTTTTAAGAAAAAAAAATTTCACGGATCTGAAAGTTTTCTTGTTTTTAAAAATAAAATTGCCTGTGAGCCATGACAATTTAAGACACACTTTGTTAAAAAGAAAAGAAAGAAAGAAAAGGGATATTTGTAAGACATGTCTCCTACCAGTTTTAATGTCTCCAACTCTAGGGGTATTATATTAATTATGTTTCTTGTCCACCAAGTACTTGACAAGAAAGAACTTGGGAAAGAAGGGTTTATTGTAGTTCCTGGTTGAAGGGGGTATGGTCCATCTTGGGAAGGACAACATGGCAGAGGACATCCCTGTGGCAGTAGGAAATTGAGTGGCTTGCTCATACTGTGGCCAGTGGGAAACAGAAAGACTTGGGTGAGACCGAGGCTTAAGCTCTAACCCTTAGTGAGCCCCTTCCTCCAGCCAGGCTCCACCTTCTCTAAAGGTTTTACCTTCTGCTTAAACAGCGCCACCATCTGGGGACAAAGTGCTTCAACAATGAGCCTGTGGGGGACATTTCACACCCACACTACAAATGGACATGTCCAGACAGCAATTGCAGTGTCACAGAAAGGCTCTTCTTCCTCATTATCGTATAAGATGCACATAGGTTTCTGTGACCAAACCTCGAATCTGTCCTAACTGGCCCATCCTAGAGCAAGAGGTGGCCTTTGCTCAGGGTATCTCTAATTAGCTCGAGCAAGCTGTAGGATGGTTTAAGCAGAGCAGGCTGGAAGGGAGGTCAGATGGGCACTGAAGGCTCTGTGTGCCAGGCTAAGCACTGAAGACTGCAGTCTCAGCTCTGCCCTGGGTTTGCTTATTCACCAAAAGTAGGCACCCCCTGTTGTTTTCTGTCACTCACCTCAAGCTTTTTAATGAAGGCATGCTCTGGTCACTCTTATATTAAGTTGAAAACTCTAAGCATCAGTTTGCTAACTTGTTTTAAGATCAAATCTATGCCATCACCATGGCAATGTGGATACATTGCATCCTCATCATTCCAGAAACATCCCTCAGTCCTTCTCAGTCATCATCCTCCCTAAGGTTCCACCATGCGGGCTTCCAGAGACCTGCTACTGGCCATGGGCAAGCTTCCTCTTTCTCGTTGGCTTCTTTCACCCTCAGTCTGGTCTGTGTTGGCTCTTGAGCATGCTAACAGGTTTTGTTGCATCACCAAGCCATCTCTTGGTGCTACTTTAAGCTACTATGAGTACTGTTATGAGCACTCTAGTATCCCCTGGGGAGGGTGGCCATACATTTATTTTAGATATACCTCTGATTATGTTGCTAAGTCATAGGATGCTCAGCCTTGCAGTGTGCCAGCTGATACATGGTATCGCCATTCTCCAGATGTCCTTTTGGTGTGTGTGTGTGTGTGTGTGTTATCTTCGGGTCTCCCTCCTATATATCTCCTTGTGGATTAATAATGTTGGAGGTCTTAACACTCAGAAGTCATTTCAAGGTGCTCTTCTGTACAGGGGCTGTTAAAATCCCCTCCCCACTTTTAAACTGGCTGACTGCCATTTCCTCAATCATAAAAGCATCGTTTGTTGCTGTGGGCAAAGGTTCCAGGCAGGTACATGCATGACCTGGGTTTCTCACTCAGCAACCTGCCGTTCCTCTTTTTCGGTTGCTGCGGTTTGAGGAAAGCAGGCTTCTGTGCTCACTGGTCTAACTCACTCATCCTCCCGGAGGTTCTTATGCATGGCATTGCTTTTCGACATGTGCTCAGGTCAGCCCCACTGTGACAAGGTGACACTGGCTTTGGGAAGGGAGCTGAAAGACTCCTTTCTGAAAGCATGAGAGCTGGTGTTGTGGCTCTGAAAGTTCGGGAGAATGCTCCATGCAGTCACCTGGCTTTGGCTTGGTCTTGGCTCACAGCGCTTGAGGTCAGGAGATACAGACGTCTCTCTTTGTTCTTCAGTGCGCCGAGTTTCTCTACCGTTCAGAGGATTTGTCAGTTTCAACTTTCAGATTGATTTTCAGGAATATCCTCACAGGGGCTCCTTGCACTTTCTATAACTAGTCAAGTTTCCTTTTACACCCCATTCATTTCCGACTGCCTGCTCTCCGTCCTCCTTCCCAGGGGCTTTGCGAATTAGGCATCTCTCAGACAGCCGAGCTGTGGTTTGGCTGGGTTCTCTTTTCTCCCTGATTGACTTTCTTCTCACTATTTCTTTCCATCTGCTTTTGGAGCTAAGTCTGCTACTCTCTGGCTTTCCCCTGCTTTAGCTTCACCCGGCAAGCCTCTCGCATGGCGCCACATTTTTGTTGCATTCTGCTCAAAATATTTCTGCCATTATTTCTTATTTTTATTTCCACCCATGGCATGTTTCAAAGTGTTACCGCTTAGATTCTTATGCATGCAGGCACCTTTGGCTCCCACTGTTGCTAGCACCTGGATTATATGCTTATGTGCACAGTTCTTAGAAAATATATTCTGCAGGATTCTTTTTTTTTTTCCTTTTCAACTGTTTAGACAGATTTTAAGATCAGGACATTATAGTCATAACTATCCCAGGATTACCTGAAGAGGATGTACATCCTGTAGCATCTCAGTGGACCACATGCACTGGGATGCGCCACTGAACTCTACATGGCCTCTGCTCATATTTATGTGGCTTTTTATATCAGCCCACAGAAAGATGCTAAAAGCTGCAACTATAAGTGGGGTGGGCTCTTAGCTCTTATGCAAGTATAGTCTTAGCACCAGGGAGGCTGAGGCAGGAGAATTATCCATGAGTCTGAAGCTACCCAAAGTGATCCAGTAGGTTCAGTCTGAGATACAATACCCTGTCTCAAAAAAAAAAAAAAAAAAAAAAAAAAAGCAACAAACAAAACAACTGAATTTCCAGTTGTGACCCTGGGTTTTTCCATTTCTGCCACTAGCGCTACGTTTTCTGTTGGTTTTGATATGTACTGATAGATGCAATCAGGACATCTGATCGGTTCTGATCTGATTGAGGATCGCCCTCTCTGCCTGCTGCCTGGCTCTGTTACAGTAGTCTCTCGCTCAGAAGCGGCATTTCTCCCTGGAAGTTCATTTCCTCTCAGAATAGCATGGATACCAAGTTACCTTTGATTAATATGTCACAAGCAAATTTCTTTAAATTGCTACCCTTTAGTCCCCCTTTAGTTTACATTGAAAACGTATTCACGGTGAGCAACGCAGAGTTTATTTTAAAATTTAACCTGAGAACCTCGTCTTTCGAACGAGAGCATTTAGGGATGGTCTTGTCATTATTGGAACTGTGGGTATGATGTGTGAGTGTTCTCACCACAGCATATTGTGCGGAGGTCAGAGGACAACTTGTGGGGTTGGCTCTTTCCTTTGCCCTTACACGGGTTCCTGAGATCAAACTCTGATGTTTATGTGTGTGCGTCAAGTGCTTTTCCCACTGAGCCATCTCACTAGCTTTCAGACAGGAGTGTTTTTCAATTTGTATCCTCATACTTTGGCAAATTATCTTATAAGTGTAGTCTGTTTGCGTTATATGGCATGAGCGTCTCTTCTGGACACTCGGAGATGGGACTGTTCAAACAACGTGGACAAAGTAAAAACCCTCGGAGAGGGACACCGTATCCTTGTGACATATACTGAGACCTTCTGACCACGGATAGAGAGTCAAGGCTGGTACCCTGTGGCCTTGGCAATGTTAACTATGGTCTATTTTATGTCATTTTCTTTTCACAAGATGAGGCCACCTATCCCCATGCGCCGCCCATGCCCACGGGCCTCACACTGTAGTGAATCTCATAAACTCTCCTCGTTCAACCTTCACAGCTTCTCTAGGATGGAAGCAGCATTTAAAACCCTTTTTACATTAACCTTAAAATTTTACATTAAAATCTAATTGCACCACTTCCTCTAAACTTACCCATAATCCCCTCACTCATTTGTGGTCTCTCTTTCTTTAGTTATAATTGTTAAGTAAGTGCTCGCGCATGCACACACACACACACACACACACACACACACACACACACACATACACACACTTTCAGTTTCCATTTCCCAACAGAATAACTTAAATCTTAAAAAGCTACAGGGATTTTTACTGAGTTGTGGGGCCGATGAATTCTGGAGCTTGGATGGGAACGTGAGAATTTGGGTCCAGTGGCTGAGCTATGAAATGCCTTTGATTGTGTCCTCTGCTGTGGAAAGAACGATCAGATATATTGAGACATCAGTATTGGGACTTTGGACTAATCTATACAACCCCTTCGCTTCTCCAGACTGTTTTGAAAATGTCCGTCTTATTAATCATGGCTGCCCCTCTGTCTTTCCAGCTCGCCTGTCTAGGGCTGCGGTTCTGAAAGCCCCATTCTGGCTTTTCTAAATGTCCGTAAATGTTTTATGGGTCCTCGTAGCGTATTTTCTATCCAAGAAAATATGGATTGTGCCGTAGAATTCGGGGAGAGATGAAAATACATGACCCTGAATTGTAAATCTCACATCTTATTTCTATAGGACACGATGCTTTTTCTTACCGGGGAAATGTTGACAGTTTAGATTTACAACAATGTATTTGGAAACCTTGACGTTTTATAACAGAAAATAATGTATCATTAGGCACTCTGAGGGGGATAATGAGGCATTTAGTATTTCTTGCTCATTTTGGAAAAGGTTCCTAGGAATACACACTAGCTTGCATGGACTTTGCATATGGATCATTCATGAAAGAAGCAGAGAATTCATGATATAGTTAGCTGCGTGAATTATTTCTTTGTAAATTATTCATGTTTCTCGTTTATCTAACTATTTTCATTTCCTTACCATATCTACATTACTCTCATTTCTACACCGCAGGAGCACAGGATTGTCGACAAGGACCGAGTTAACCCCCTTCCAAAGGGATTGAATGGTTTACCAAGAAGCCAAAGTCAAATCAATCAAGCCAGGAAAGAAGTTCTAGGTGAAAGAGCTGCATTTCTCAGAGACGGCCAATTTTTTTCGATTTTTGACTTCCCAGTGAATTGAATACTTTATCCATGCTAATTCAATAAACAATAATACAGCCATTGCAAGCTATACCTGACAGCAATATCTGATAGTAGGAAGACACCAGCTAAGATTTGACTAAGTTGGTGTTTTAGTTAGGGTTACCATTGCTCTGATGAAATACCATGAGCAAAGCAGGTTGGGGAGAGAAAGGTTTATCTGGCTACATCAAAGGAAGGCAGGACAGGAACTTAAGCAGGGCAGGGACCTGGAGGCAGGAGCTGATGCAGAGCTCATGGAGGGATGTTTCTTACTGGCTTCTTCCCCATGGCTTGCTCATCCTGCTTTCTTATAGAACCCAGGGCCATCATCTGAGGAATGGGACTACCTACAATGGGCTGGACCCTCTGCCACCAACTGCTATTTAAGAAAATGCCCTACAGTTACATATTATGGAGGCATTTTCTCAATTGAGTTTCTGCCCTTTCAGATAACTCTAGTTTGTGTGTCAAGCTGACAGAAGACTTTTCAGCATAGTTGGCCAAAGAGCCCAGATTTCCACAATGATGTTACTCTACCCTAGGCGCGAGGCAGGACATCTAGGTGAGCTGCAGACTGCACAGCTCTTAGGTCCAAGCAGGGTCAACTGTGTCACTTACAAGCCCTGCAAGTATATCGTACTTCTTATGACTTATCTCTACCATGATTAATTATGAATTAAAAAGGAGAGCAGTTGATGGCTGCTGGTGGAGGGAGAGTCACTCTCCTTTGGGGACATGGACTCTGGTAGGATGCTGATGCCCGGGTGAATGGCTTCACACTCATGAACATATGGGCATCACTGATTGGACTCAGGTGATTGCTAATTACATGAATAGGAGGAGAGGTAATTGGGAGGACAGTGCAGTGGGAGCACCAGGGGAAGTTAAAAGGGAGGAAATTATGAGTACTTATGATCAAGAAACATGGCTATAAATGTATGGAATATATTTCAAAGATAAGTAAAAAATTTTTTTAAGAAAAGAAGAAAAGAAAGAAACTCCATAAATACCTCTTGGCCTATTTGATTCCTAAAAATTATACAATATTAAATGATAAGTCAAGGGCTGGAGAGACGTCTCAGTAGGTAGAGCAGTTTGTTACCAAGCTTGATGGCCTGACTTTGATCTTTAGGAAGTGATAGGAAAGAACTGCCTCTTGCAAGCTGTTCTTACACACACACACACACACACACACACACACACACACACACATAAATGTACACACACAAATACATGTACACACACAAATGTACACACTCACACACATGTGCATTCACACACACATAAATGCAAACAGTCAGGAGTTAATGGTTCGATCCATGTCACACCTCCCAACATTTGTTATCACTCCAAAAGGAATCCCTTAATCTACTAAGCTTTCTATGCACAATCTCCCTTCTCCAAACATGAGCAACCACCAAACTATATTCATACCTACTCGTTCCTCTAATTCCACACAGCTCACATGATCTATCCCTGGAGCAGATATGGAAGGGTCCATGTCATTTCGAGTGAACATGTAAGACAACCAGTATTTTCTGATGAGAGAATCGCCTGAGTTATGGGAGCAGTGACAGAGATGTTTAGAGTTCCTCTGAATGCTTCCCAGTAGGCCCTGCAAACTGATAGCTTGAGAATAAGACATGGCCTGATCCCAGATATACAGCAAAGAGTCAATTAGTGCTAATGGACGTGTTGATGCACCACAAGGGAAGGACAGAGGCCAGACTCAAGACTCCCCATCATAGCCAGTAAGGAGGAGATGATGTCTAAAACAACCTGAGTGCTGAAACAGAAAATATTCAGGAAAGATAAAACATAGAAGATTGAGGGAAGCCCAGTATCATCTCTCAAGTGATGGTGAACCAAAGACTAAGCCAAGACTGTGTGCCTAGGAAGATCTGACCCAATATTGAGAAACAACGTACCGCAGAAAATGAAACTTAGGCACTCATGGGAGTGAGTGACCACACATGCACCCACACATGCGCGAGTGCACACACACACACACACACACACACACATACACACACTTTGAGAGGTGACTATGACTATCGGTGGAAATGACATTCCAACAGATAGATACAAGGATCTTGTATGTTGGGTGATATTGCTGAAGAAGGTAGAAAACAGAAGAGGAAAATCAGGAAAGAATATTGATAGGTGCTCGCTACAGTACAGAAAGAAGAAGACAAGGTGTTAGACGTGGAGAGATGTGATTGTCAGGTACCTGAAAGGGGAGAGCAAGGGCAGCGGCATCTCTCTTGCACAGTGGAGAATACTTTAATGAACCAAATTGTCAAGTTATTTAGTAGAAATGGAAAATGGTTCAACTTCTGTGGAAAAACATGTTAATTTTGCAAAATGGGAAATACAGACTTAATACATAAGCCAGCAGGTATACTGCCAGCTGAATAACACAAAGAAGCAGATATAGGTATTCCAACACAGAGAGAGAGGGGGGAGGGGGAGGGGGAGGGGGAGGGGGAGGGAGAGGGAGAGGGAGAGGGAGAGGGAAGAGGGAAGAGGGAGAGGGAGAGGGAAGAGGGAGGGAGAGGGAGAGGGAGAGGGAGAGGGAGAGGGAGAGGGAGAGGGAAGAGGGAAGAGGGAGAGGGAGAGGGAGAGGGAGAGGGAGAGGGAGAGGGAGAGGGAGAGGGAGAGAGAGAGAGAGAGTCACTCAACATGGCAAACTTTATGCTATGTGACTGCCAACAAAATAAACATTAATACTAACCTATTAAATGCTTCAAAGAATCCAAGCAGGTTGGGACTCAAAAAAGCTAAAGAACTCAGCTATTTTGGTGCCTATAACTTTCCTAAGACAACAGTTTTAGGAAAATGGTGAGGGTCGGGACTCTCTTTGTATTACTAAGGTAAGAGTGGGCAGTGAAGCGAGGGATGGGGAAAGAGTGATCCTTGACTGGTGAAGGGATGGGCAAAACCCAAGAAATGGCCCTGGGAGGATTTATTTTAGCATGGGGTGGTCTGAGCATGAGAGCAGGGGCGGGGAGCCCAGGAGAGAACAACTAAAATATACTGAATGGAAGACAGAGGTGGCCAAGGTTCTAAAAAATATGTCAAGAGTGGTGATGGAGGAGGAGGAGGAAGAGAAGGAGGAGGAGGAGGAAGAGGAGGAGGAGGAGAAGTTAGGCTTCCTCAGGGAGGAGAGAGTGGGAAAGCTGTTCAGTGACAGGAGACAGGAGATGGGGTTGTGCAAGCTCAAGAACTTACAACTCTGAACTTGGCCAGAGCTAGTCATGGAAAACTACAGGAGGCTGATCTGGACTAACAGCTTAGGTCTAAAAGAAAAGTCTTAAGGTGGCGCTTCCGGTGATCAGCCACACATTAAGGATGAACATTAAGAGAAACAGGAAGTGCAGACACTCACAGCGAGGAAGCTGGCATGGGGCCCCGACCACAGTGTGCATCCTGATTGTCAGAAGCTCTGCCCCGAGGGAGAGTTTGTATCTGTGCGTATTGATTCTGTATCAACTCCATCCTATCCATGAAAATGTCTGAGGTTCAGTCTTGCATCCCAAGCCTGTCATACATGAAGCCCAGAGCTGTGAAATCCAGGGACACACGTCTTCAGATCCCCATCTCTATCCCCGGGAGGACAGCAATCAGCGTGGTCCATGGACTGTGTGTAGAATCCATGTTCAAGGTTGACAGAGGTTGCTGTGGAAACCTTCTGGGTGCAGCCGCTCCCCTAACTTGAGTCTCCTTCACTAGGGTAACATTCAGTTCATCTCCATCCCTTTGGCTCAAAAGGATAAACTGAGCCTGTGAGTGCTTTTTATAAAAGCTTGTGAATAGAAAGCTAGGCTCCAGGGGCTTCTAGCTCTGTGACCTTGGGCATGTCAGAGGCCCTTGTTGCATCTATCTATAAAGTAAAGACAGCAGCACCCATTTTGCAGAGCTGTGGTGAAGGTTAGCTGGCTTCATACAAGACCACAATGCAGAGCGTGCTGAAGAAGCTTGGCCAGGGTCCTCGTGATCACTGGCAATATTCATTCCACTGACAGTTTATTCATTCCACTGAATAAATAACTTGGCACACTGTGTCAAGCGCTGTATTTCTATCAGTGACTGTGTCAGTTTAGTCCTCACCCTCTGAAACAAAGTTTCATCATCTGTTGTACTGTGTAAAACAGCACAACCGTGACACTTAGGACTCAGGAAAATGTCAAAGGCATTTTTGTCTTCCTTTCTTTTCCTCCCTCTATTTCCATCTCCACCTTCTTTCCTTCCTTAATCCCTTCCTTAATCCCTTCCCTTCCCTTCCCTTCCCTTCCCTTCCCTTCCCTTCCCTTCCCTTCCCTTCCCTTCCCTTCCCTTCCCTTCCCTTCCCTTCCCTTCCCTTCCCTTCCCTTCTTTTCCCTTCCCTTCTTTTCCCTTCCCTTCTTTTCCCTTCCCTTCTTTTCCCTTCCCTTCTTTTCCCTTCCCTTCTTTTCCCTTCCCTTCTTTTCCCTTCCCTTTTCCCTTCCCTTCCCTTCCCTTCCCTTCCCTTCCCTTCCCTTCCCTTCCCTTCCCTTCCCTTCCCTTCCCTTCCCTTCCCTTCCCTTCCCTTTATTTTATAAGGGTTTCATGTGGCCCAGATTGGCCTTGAACACTATTGACCTTGAACTTCTGATTGTCCTGCCTGTACCTGCCAAGTCCTGGGACCACAGGCCTGTACCACTTCCAGTTGAGCTGTGCTACAGTTTGAACACAGGGCTTCATCCACAACAGGCAAGTACCCCAGCATGCAAGGTCACATCTGTAGTCCATAAGGTATCATCGACGTCGTCATCTCTTCCTCCTCCTCCTCCTTCCTCCTCCTCCTTCCTCCTCCTCCTTCTCCTTCCTCCTCCTCCCTCCTCATCCTTCTTTCTCCTCCCTCCTCCTCCTCTTCTTTTTCTTCTCCTCCTCCTTCTCCTCTCCTTCTTCCTCTTCTTCCCCCTTTAAAAGATTTCTTTTATGTATGTGAGTACACTGTTGCTCTCTTTAGACACACCAGAAGAGGGCATAGGATCCCATTACAAATGGTTGTGAGCTACCATGTGGTTATTGGGAATTGAACTCAGGACCTCTGGAAGAGCAGTCAGTGCTCTTAACCGCTGAGCCATCTCTTCATCTCAAGTTTCTTCTCTTAAAATTTAGTTTCTGAACCACCTTCTTCTTCTTCTTCTTCTTCTTCTTCTTCTTCTTCTTCTTCTTCTTCTTCTTCTTCTTCTTCTTCTTCTTCTTTGTTTGTTTTGTTTCCTCCACCTCTAGAGACATCTAAGGAAGCCATGCTCTTTGGGGTGGCTCAGCATTGCTAACAAGGACCAAATTGAATAAGGGAAGTGGAGTGAAAGGGTAATCAGGTCTCAAGTATCAGGGTTAACCAGGGTTTAGAAGAATGGACAATACAGGGAGACAAATGATATAGCATGATTCCCTGGCTTGCCTCTTAAGGCTTTGGAGAGGAGGAGGAGGAGGAGGAAGAAGAAGAAGAGGAGGAAGAGGAGGAGCAGGAGGAGGAGGAGGAGCTAAAGCTAGTCAACATACCATATTCAGAATGAGAACAATGACCAGGGAACAGAGGGTGACCCTCCAAAAAAAAGCCTGTTTGGATTTTCAGTCACAGCCTGGGTCTCTCAGAGAACTGCCTTTGTTTATAGCTTTCTATCTTCAAAGGAAAGAAGCTGTAAAAAGTTGTCAGCAGAATCCCAATTTTCCTGACATGATGAAGGGTTTGGTTGGCGGTGCACACTTTTTTTTGTCAAAGGATTTGTTGCCAAAAGAGAGAGAGAACTGAAGGTGGTGGCTGATTTCCATAAAAAAATAAGAGCCAGGAGAAACTGTATCCATGGGCAATAGCACAGCACCCCATCCTGAGATCACAGGCCATGGCTCTTGTGATTGACAAGGAGAATAAGAGCTATGGGGGAAGGTGCCACCCCTTCCCTCTGAACTGTAAGACGCTGGGGCAATGGTTGGGGGTCACTTGAGAGTGTGGGAGGTGGTCAGAGCAGCCAGTGATCAAAGAGGGTGCTTTCCCAAAGCAGTGTCAAGCCTTGTGCATCTCTATGGCAGTGAGCAACCTTAGAAGTCCTGTCTCCTCCTCCATAGAACCCCTTCTCCCTGCCACTGGCTGTGCCTTCCGGTCCCAAGAGACCAGAAATTGCCAAGGGCTTTAATGTCACATCTCTGTGCTTCTATGATATTTTTTTCTGCCTATGTGTAGGTTCCGTTCTGCTACTGAATAAAATTTTGAAAGTGAATATTTTTTTTTTTTGAGAATTGAATTCTCTGGCTGGGAGAGGAGGGTGGGGTGGAGAAAAAGGACAGTTTGCAAAATTTGTTTTCTGCTTTAAAAAGCAGCAGCTGTTGCACCCTCCGATGATCATGCACACAAAATTTGCCATCCCATTTGCTGCTTCTGGTCTTATTTTGAAAACACAATTCTACAAGTAATAGTGTCAGTTTCTGTTAAGGGCCCCAGGGGGATGTGGGTGGGAATTCTTGCTATGTGTGCGTCATGCTTGCATCTGGAGGACAGAGGACACAGGTGTCTTCTTCTATCCCTCCTTCTCAGGTGATTGAGGTGGGACCTCACACTGAGCCTGCCACTCACAGTTCAGCTGGACCTCCTGCCAGTGAGGTCCAGAGATCTGTCTCTGCCTCCCAGTGCTGATATTACAGGAGCATGCTACACCTATCAGCTTTTTACATGGGAACTTGAACCCAGGTCCCGATGCTTTCATGGTTCACACTTTATCAACTGAGCTATCACCCCAGATTCTTACCGTTATTTTTTAAATGTAGCACCTCTAAAGATTCCAGGCAAGTGGTACAACTTCACAAGAAGAACCAGAAAGATGCCAGCTTTAATATGATAAAATCCACGGCAGACACAAGCACTTCCCGCTTGTCTGTGCAGTACCTTGAGTCTAGACTTGGCTCTATTTCAACAAGTGAGAGATGATCACATAGTACCCACAGGGTGACCAGGGAGGAGTTCTAATACTGGTATCTGCAGCAAATCATATCAGAGAACAGGCTTATAGCTAGGTGGGAAATCTGGTGAGCTAGACCATGCAATTTGATTGTTACACATGCTACAATATGAGAAAGATATAACTGATGTTGCAATCTATCCTTTTCCTTAATCTTAGGGTCTTTAGCCAAACGGTGACAGCCTGTGGTCTGTTCAGAGACTGGGACCGACCTCACATGGGAACCTTTGTGTCCTGCCCCTCAGCTTCAAGGTATTTATCCCCAAGGTGCCATTCTACATGAAGAAAACTTCATGTAGAACCTTTAGAAACAAACCAGGAAGCGGTACACCACCACAGTGGCTCAGGGCTCAGGCCCCTGTCTCAGGACTTCTTATAGCATCCTTCTTTGGAACAGTTTTGCTTCTCTGCACTTTGAACTTTCTCCCTGCCATTTCTGAGAGGAACAGCTAACTGTGTGCTGACTGCAGACCTAGCTCACAGTGGGCAGGCCTCTTCACAGAACTTCCCTAGGAGTTTGAGGGAAGACTTGATCTGAAAGGGAGGTCATTGTTTCCGGGGCTCTGGTTCAGATGTCTCCAGTGATTGATTTATGGTAACCGTAAAAGGTGGTAGAGTAGAACTGCCTGGGAGAGCCTAGGAAATATGCCTTTTATCTGTTTATCCTATTCTATCAGACAGCGAGGGAAGCTTCACCTCTCGAAAATCCCATATTCTGTTCACTTCAAAGCCCTGTGTGGCTGTTGTGGAATCTAACAATGGTCGGAACAATGGATTTGGACATCACTGTGGGTTTGAATATGAGGTATGCCAGTGAGCAGCTTCACGACTCAAGGCCTTAGGTCTGTGCGTCTCAGATCTCTGGAATCAACAGAGGGAAGCACTAGCTGCCCCAGGACATTCTTGTGAGGATTGAATCAGACAATCGCACGTGAAAATAAAATGGGAAATTATCATTTATAAGATTAGATATAATTGATGAATGGGAGGCATTTTGCCCAGACTTAACTTTGAAGACGAATATGGTTTCTGGCTTAGAAGCATTTATAGAAGAAGCCTTGTTGTTCCAATGATGTTCTTATTCCCTACGCTTCTCTTCAAGGGGAAAGAATTTTCAAAAGTGTTCTGACAGCACAAGACTTGTCTAATGACCTAAAACATTTATTAGGGGCTCTGCACAATGCTGGATCTGTATTTATTCCTCAACACATTTTTATTTTCTTTCCGTCTTCTCTTGTGTTCACTGGCTAGCAGAGAGCAGTGGAGACACTGCAAATGACATCACCACAGGAACAGCAGTGACTATGCTCCAGCAGAAGTCTCAGCTTACACCCCCTGGCTCTGCCACTTATCACAGAGGCAGACACTTGTCTCACTGATCTACTTCCATATCTATAAAATGGGCCTGAGATCTTCTAGGCGCAGTGTGGCTGGAGAGGCTGGAGAAATGATTCATGAGTGCGCACTCTGTGGGGGGTAAATACTCAGTGACTGGCGCTGTCATCCTTCTGTCAAAATATACAGTTGCTCTTATGGACTCCAAGGACAATTACGTCTCATGTGTACCTTAATGCCACCAATGACTAGGGAGCACTGTAAAAACGGATGCTCACATTGATGCTGTGTACTTGTGGTTTGAATGAGAATTGAGAATTTGAATTCCCATGAGGCTCATGTGTTTGGACACTTGGTCTCCAGTTGGTGATACTGTACAGAGCAGGTAATGGAACCTGTAGGAAGTGGGACCTTACTGGAGGAAGTATGTCACTAGGGGGTGGTTTCTTACTGGGCTCTACTGTTCTCTATCCATCTGCTTTCTCTGTGTGTGAATATCCTGATTGCTCTACTTCCTGACTGCCCTATTGGCCTCACCCCCTTCTACCATGCCTTCTCAACCATGATGGGCACTATCCTCTCTGGAAGTAGAAGCCAAATAGGCCCCTGTTTCCCTGATGTTGCTTCTGGTCATGGTTTGTCCCATCAGCAGAAGACTAATCAGGATTGTAAGCATTCAAAGACTTGGCATGAAAAGAAGAACATTTTCAAAAAGCATCTTTGACACTCTTAGCTGAGTTGATTGACTGCAGAAATGACAACATATCGGAGGTGCGATGTGGCACAGATGAGAGAATTTAATAAAACACTGTATTGGAATTGGCTTCTCTTGGTTCCGTTTGGTGGGATGCTAAGAGAACTTCAGAGGACAAGTGTGACTTCTGAGGTTGTGAGCTGAACCATGTGCCAACTGAGGTCTGCAGTTTTCCCAGGCTGAAAAGAGGCCAGAAAGTGCTTATCTCCACGTTCCGTTATTTCCCCCCAAGCATTCCAATTAAAATTAATCTTCAGAATATAGTTTTTGTAGATTCTGATCCACAAAGCAATCTGTTATCTACTTAAATTAATGAATCGAAGGATGTCTTTTTTATCTATATTTGAATGCTATCCTGGAGCTAAGAGCCATATAAACACAACAATTTAGGCATGTGTCAAAACAGAACAGCCCGATACACCGTTTAAGGCCCAATTCCTGGCTCGGTGTGATCATTTTTGAGCTGTATATTTTCCCCAATTTGGGTGACAGTTAAATGGATACTAATTTTCCTTAATAGTGACTTCAGACGCTCTTGCCATGGAGGGTGGTAATTCGCAGGTGTTTGAATTACTGCTTGTTAAATCAGTACCCATTAAGCTTCTACATCTTTAACTCATCCTTTCTTTCCGGTCACAGTAAATGCATACCCTGGTCCTCCTCGGGGATATTTATAAACATATTTTATGCAAGAGAACTTGACCTAATTGACTAGCTCTACAGAATCTGCATCATTCCTGACCAGTGTGAAGAGGTCTAGGGCTAAGCTAATCATTTCACTTAACCAACCACTTTCCTGTTAATAGCATCTATGTGGTTGGTGATTTGAATGAGAAAGGTCTCCTACAGTCTGAGTGGGGCACTTGAACTACCTGATTTCCAGTAGGTGGTGCTGTTCCAGGATGCTTAGGTGGTGAGAGTATGAACTGGGAGTGAGCTTTGAGATTAAAAACCTGCTCCAGCCTGCTTTCTCTGCTTCCAGCTTGCCTTTGCATGTGGACTGTTGGCTTCCTGCTCCTGCTGGTAGGTCTGCTGTTTGCTACCATGGATCCCCTCTGTAACTGTAAGCCAAAATAAACTCCTTTTTCCGGTAAGTTGCCTTGGTCTTGGTACTTTATCCAGACAACAGGAGAGCAGCAGATAGAGTCTGAACTCTTTGTAGAAATCAACGCAAATTACCCACATACAGGTACCTTAGACATGAGCTGGTGGAGGGGGTCCCAAATGGACAGGGTGCATATGAATGCCTCAGGGTTGAAGCAGGTTAAAGTTTACCTACAAAACAACTGTGCAGAGTCTTTTTGCCTAGAATATGTGATTAGGAAACCTAGGGAGTGAAGTAGAAGTTTTGGGTCTCCTTGGAGACTCAGTTGTGTCATGTGATGTTTCTCTGGAGGCTATGTTATGAGAGCATGTTTTTGTGTAAGCAGACACGTGGGAGGATGTTTCGTGGAGAACAGACACCTGGTGGTTTTCTGGAAGCGGCCGGGAAAAAGAGCAGCATGTGATGCTTTGGTAGAGAAGATGTTTGAGAGAACATGTGATGTTTGGAAAGGGTATAGATGTAACCTGACAGCCAATGGATGATGGTGTGTGGTATTGGTTTGCCTTGCCACTATTTCTGATCATCATTTGTCCTGACTTTGTAGAGGAAAAACATACCAAAGAACTTCTGGTGGTGGCTTCTTACCACTTCTACAGACTGGGGCCAATCAGCAGAGCCTCTCGAGGTTTCTTCTGGATTGAACGGCTGTTGTTGCTGATTCGCAAGTGGTGTTTGCAAGTGGATCTCGCTACCACCGCTGCTGACTTGTGTGAACTGAACTGCTGATCTCCTGACAATGCAGATTTATTTCATCCCAAAGAACTGTTTCTGAACAAGTCCACATCCTCCACTCTTTGCCCTGTTAGCCTTTCCTTCCCACTACCTGGTAAAGCATTTAAGTACACATATTAAAGCAGGTTTTGAGAAGCCTACTAAGGAGAGGTTAAATGAGTGACAGTATTTACTGGGTACTTGGGAGACAAGAAATGTTAGGAGCCATTTTGCCTGCTTCTGTGAATCAAGGCAGAATCAAGGCAGGCCAGGGTCTGCTGGCACATTTCCTGGAAAGGATAAGAGGGAATGCACTTGAAGCTCAAGGCCAGGGGCTGGATGTTCTGTTAATCTTAGAGAAAGGAACAGGGATAGGAACAGATAGCCAATGTATGTCAGCCATTGTCTCTGCTAGCCTGTGACTTTGTTTCCCATGATATTGCAAAGCATATAAAACCTATGAGAATTAAACTCGGAGCTGCCACAGTATTCACTGGAGAGCCCTTCCGATTTCTAATTTTTGTCTCTGAGTCTTCTTCTCTATCTTTCCTATAATCACCCTCATGCCCCCCTCAAAGGACTGTTCATCTGTCGGGCACTTACACTGACATGAAGCCTTCTTAAATGTCATGTATCTTATCATGGCGTCCACGCTTGGAGCTAATGCCCCCATTGTATAGATGGGAAAACTGACACCAAAGATCTAGGTGATGACTCATTACTATGTGGCTGAAAGTATGGTAGTAAACAGGTGATTGGAGGCACTCCTGAGGCAAGTCTGGGTTCTCTAATGTGCATAGTAACCTGGTTATATGTCCTCAGAGTGTGTATAAGCAGTGACAGAGGCCCTTTAACCACTGCTTTGGGGTCTGTTACTCAGGATATCATCAAAGTATTTGTTCAATAGAATGCCAAGGCTCTTATAAGTCATAGATAGAAACTCAGGCTTCTGAGAGGTTGGTTGTTCATGTTATATTATTATTTAAAAATGAATAAGCAAATTTAAAAATGAATAAACAAATGAGTTTTTTGCAAGTGGTTCTTTCTGTGATTGCTTGTTTTGTTTGTTTGTTTTTTCTTTAGCTGTTTTGAAGCAGTCTGCATTTCCATCCTTGGAGCTGGATCAGGAGGCAGAACCATGTCATTTCAATTACACATTCGCTGCGATGACGAACATGAAGATATACAAGCCTGGAACGCAACCTCTGCAGTTCATGTGACCACCTTTTACATTTCATTGTCAAGGAATTCTTAAAATGACAAAACGAGGCAACAATTATGAATATTATTTGCATTTAATTTGAGGGACTTGATTTAAAGTTCAGGTTCCCTTTTGGTGGGGGCTGGGTTTTATGCGCTTTGACTTCCAGGAAAAGAGTATACATCACTCCTAATTAACTGCTAAACACTGCCAAGTCCTTGGTGTTTATTAAGTGACTCAGAGAAATAGAGCATCTCTTCTCTAGAAGTCTGGCCATTGACAGATATAAACAAGGCTCGTAGCCATAGGAATTGCCACTTAGAGCCTTCTGGAATCGAAATGAGGACAACTGGTGATGTTGGGCAAGTGCAGGGATTGGTGTTCTCAATCTGCCTCATTCAGTCACTGAGCGTGTGTTATGGATCTGGCTTTGACAACCCAGTCATGAGGAATAATTGTCATTGTCATGGCACTTAAACATTTCACTCGTCATTCTTAGTGCTTTGCAGGTAGCTCATTCTGTTGCCATGACACCCGAATGAGGTGCTCTGATGAGCCCATTTCACAGCTGAAAAAACTCGAGTGGGGGCATGGTCTACGCTGGGATTCCTGCCAAATTTTTTTTAGTGGTCCACCCAGGTGCCAATCCTTGAGCTTGGAGGTTCAGAACTGAGATGCACTAAAGTAGGAAGAAGGAGAGAGTTGACATTTATTGGAGATCAAGGGAGGCTGGAAAAGAAGCATGGAGGGAAAGAACCAACAAGGTAGAGGGAGCAATCGAGAGGCATTCCCAAAGAAGGGCCATCTAAAGAAGGCCTGAAGTAGCCACGTGTTAGCCAGACTAGTGCTGGCCAATGAGCCACAGAGATCATATTGGAAGTGACAGAGTCTGAAGAGAGAGGCAGGGACTGTGAAGGAGTAGGGAGATGTGGTCCACCCATGGACACAGTGGGCTCCTATCAGGAGTGGTACGTTTCAATGAAGAAATAATATGAGCAAGATTTATCATTCTACTCATTCATTTATTCAAAACACACATACAAAGGACTAACTGTGCAGCCTGCACTTGCTAGGTGCTAAGGAAGGGCAATGATTGTACAACAGGAAGAAAAGTGGGAGGGAGGAGGTAAGGGAGACAGGAGAAGAGTGAGAGAGGAAGGGGCAGAGGAAAGAAGAAAGAGGCTGTGTTCTTGTAGCCCCCGAGAGGCTTACCACTATAGAACAGAACAAGGCATTAAACTTGGAAACAAGGAAAAACACATCACTAATAGGAGAGCCAGAAAGGAGAGGCACTGTGTTGGGAGGGAGGCTGCTGCTGCTGCTGCTGCTGCTGCTGTGTGTGTGTGTGTGTGTGTGTGTGTGTAGTCCCGACTCAGAAGAGGAGCAGGGGAGACTCTGGGAGGAGATGATATCTCATCAGGCAAATCCTGTTGGAGGCAAGAAGTTGAATGGGTAATAGGGCCACTGCTGGACCTAGCCACCTGGACCAGGGCATCTATATTTCCCAACTCCTCAGAACTGAGGCTCCCACGTGACCTAGGTATAGACAGCTCAATTCTCTAACCTTAAGTCAAAATAACAAACAAATAATGTAGGTACTGACAGGCAGGCTGGGGAAGGATAAATCTCCTTTACATACACGCAAATATATCTCTTCATAGGGGTGCAGCACAGGGATTTTTTTTTCTCCTGGCTAATTCTCTGAAGCTCTGTACACAGGTGAACACATAAACATAAATGATATTCACATGCAAATGAATGTGGGTGGGGCATATACACCCTCCCCCATCCCCACCTACCCCCTCTGCTGCTCTCCAGCTCCTCTTGATCAGGCAGTGAGAGATAGTCAGCTTAGTGACAGGAAGACACAGTTTGGTTCAGGCTCACTTTGGTGATTCAGGATTCGCCCCCACCTTCTACAGGGCAGCAAACTGGTTTGTGCATGGATGGCTAACCTCTCCACTCACATAACAATAACTCCGAGCCTGTCAAGAGACTGGAGATTAAACTGTCCTGCTCATCTCAGATCTAAGGTGAACTTACAGAGCTCAGCTGAGTATTAGCTTATGAGGAAGCCCACTAAAGAGTCAGAAATCGCTTTATAATTAAGCAACTAGTGTGCCAAACTCGGGATGCAGGGGTTTCCGTTGTATGTGACATCATATAGTGTGGAGTAAAGAGAGAACACTGCCTTCCCATCAAGCTACGTTCCTCACAGCTGAACTGGGAGTGTGCTGTCATTTGTCCTAGAGAAATCTTTATATCTTTTAATATATTGATTGGATTTTGCTCTTTGACAATTTCATGTATGCCCTGTTCAAAATATGGCAAGATAAACTTAGCAACTATGGCTTCTCCAGTTTGGGTTTCACTGGATGTCATCCCTACCACCCCGAGACGCCTTCCCTCTGCCAACTTTGAACCACTTTCTTTGGCTCAGTCTTACAGCATCGGTCAATAAATTCAGCCTGAGGCTCTGTCTTCAGGAGATATCAAAGAAACCCTGTTGACCCCTCCACTGCTTGAGGCCATCTGCTATGCCCAGTGGAGAGACACAGAGCCCTGGATTCTGCTCTTATCCCTATTTCATAGACAAAGGTATCAGGGTTCAGAGTGGTGAGTGGCTTGTCCAGAGTCAAGCAATCAGTAAGCAGAGGGGTGGAGAAGTGGGCCTCCTCATTTCTACTCCAAAGCAAAAGTCCTGCCATCTTGAATGGTCCCACACTAGTCACCAACTCCTGGAAATGTCTATCAAGCAGTCTCAAGAGCCTCTAGTTCAATATGCACAGGTCTTACCAAACTTCCGGCCTATCTACTTCAGTCCTACCTGGTCTCATTCATCTAGGTCTTCCAGGCCGGAAAACAGAATCATTCAGACACACATGTTGGCCCAGTTCTTCCTTCAAGCCATACTCTGTACATGTAATTTCCCCAGTTGCTTCTATGCAGCCATATACTGCAAGTCTCTTGACCCATGGGCAATGGCGGCACCTGCCCAGGGTAGTATTCCTGCCAGCAGAGTATCAAGGGATGTGTGCTTGAAGAGAGGAGCCTGGGTTTCAATCTTCCTTCCTGTCAATTTCAAGTTAGGGCTCTTGGCTGAGTTCTCTTGTGTGCATATGGTAGGGGAATAACATGACCAACCTCACCGGGAGAGTGTAAAAATGAGAAAAAAAAAACATCCATTAAAACATATGTTGAGGTTCACACCCTTTAAAGGGTTCCACGAAGTAGATTCTTGAAAAGAGTAGTGGCCATCATCTCTACTTGCTCTCATCTCTACTTGATTCAAGACTTCCAAACCTTTCCATCCTGTCTGTTCCTCTCTGTCTGCCAAGAGTCTACAAATATCACTATTGCCTTTCACATGAGTCTAAACCCCTCTTTGCTTGCCCACTTTTCCCGTGATTTTAACTCAATGCTTTCTCTTTAGTCTCCTTCAGCTCCCAATGCAGGACACTCAGGCGTTGTAGTTCTATGGGGAGTACAGAGTGTGCCGCCTAACCCTGAGGGGACACACTTCCTTCTCATAGCCGTGGCTGCAGCTCTCCTAGTTGAGTGACAAGACCAGTCTCAAACTCCTGGGTAGAGACAGAAGTAAGTTAAAATGGAGAGTAATGCTAAGTATGAATAAGGGGTCTCAAAATATTCTTCTAGTTTCAGCCATAGGTCAGAGAGAGTCGGAATAGTATTGAATAGGAAGGAGCCCGTGACATTCCAGACTGGATCAGGCTTCTCACTTGCCACAGTTACCATAGTCTCTGGAATGTGACCTCTGTGTTCATGCTTAGTTCCTGACTGGGAGAAGATCAAGTCTCCACCCCTGGTCAGAACAGAGGAGTCAGAGCTGAGCCTCAGCCCCATGACCTACTTGCTGTGCATTCGGACCAGGGTCACCATCATTGCCTCTCACACTCCTCACCCATGAGGAGGAGATGATGATGCCCTGCTCTTGGCAGGCCGTGGGACATAAGGAGTGAATAAGGCAGGGGAGGGCTGAGCTCTTGGCACATTACATAAGCATCAGCATTGGCCATTACTGTAGCCCCAGCAAAATGCTAACAGTTACTACTGCATACATTGTCTCAGTTTGATCCCCACGAAGACCCTGGGAGGTCCATTACCATCTCTTCTTTATGGATGATAAACTCAAAGTAAATGAAGGCTGGGGAGGCACAGCCATTTACCCAAGGTCAAAGAGCTAAGGAGAGACGTATCCTGTCGGCGATTAGTCATTTCCCTCAGGAGGTATGACCTCATGGCACATTCCTCACTCTCCGAAGGGACCATCCTTCAAGGGACAGCTCAGGCCAGGAAAGGGCAGCACCTTAAGGATGCCCGAGGCACGGGCTGAGCAGCCAGGGTGACTCTGCACAGAATTCACCAATACCATTGCGTGACCTTGGACTAGTCAGTCTTCACAGATCTTTCTCAGCAAGATGGAGTGCAGAACGCTTGCTGCATTACACAAACCAACAAGTATAACTAACACACGTTCACAACCACATACACCAAAAGTATAACACATGAGAGGGGGACCCTCACAAACTGCATGTATAAATGGCTCGGGATTCTTGACCCTTCCCTTCTCCAAAGGCTCATAGTGTCCCTCCCTTTTACATTTCTGTGCACTGAGTACTAAAACCATGCCTGTGTACCTTCACTTTCCCCTCTGATGGGACGCCAGGTCAATGCTTGTGCAGTTAGGGTGTGAAGATGAAATATTCCTCCCAGGTCCATATGTGGGATACTTGGGTCACCAGCTGGTGGTACTATTTTAGAATGTTCTGGAATCGTTAGAAAGTGTGGCCTAATTGGAGGAAGCCAGTCACTTGGGGCATGCCTCTGAAAGCTCTGCCTTGTCCCCAGTTCTATCCCTGTCTGCCTGTATCCCATAATCTGTGTGCTCCCACAGGGCCCATGCACTCGCCTCACCACAGACCCGGAATCAGCAGAGCCAAGTATCTGCGGTGAAATCTCTTGAACAGTGACCAGAAATTAATCTCCCTTTACATTGTTCCTATAGGCTATAGGTATTTCGATGACAGTGGCAAGAGAGCAAATAATGTTCCTACTTATTGATAGCCCCTTATAGTCCCCTATAGCCTTGCTCTGCCTGACCACACAGTGGGGCCTTTTCAAACACCCGCTCAGAAATGGTGAAATGGCACAGTTGGCAAAGCAACTGCTATGTACATATGAGGACCTCATATCAGATCCCCAGGACCCATGTGAGAGGAATACAGGGATGCCAGTCTCTAACTTCAGAGGCAGGAGGATTCCTAGAGCTTATGGCTAGCCTGTCTGGTTGAATTGGTAAGCTTTGCATTCACGGAGAGACTAATCTGCCTGAAAATATAGGATGGCAAATGGCGAATCGCTGGCCTCCATATGCTCAGGTACACATGTACATCCCACGCATGTGTGTGTATGCCTGTATAAGCATATGTGTGTGTGTTTTCTCTCTGTCTCTTTTCCCCCCTTTCCTCTGTCTCTGTTGTCTCTCTGTATGTCTCTGTCTCTGTCTGTCCCCCCTCTCTCTCTCATACACACACACACACACACACACACACACACACACACTCAGGCATGACCCACCCCTCCCTCTCCAGGATCCTACCTGGTTTTCCTTTTCTTTTTTCCTTTTCAAGATTTTTTTTTTTTTGGGTTATGGATACATCTGAGCACATCTAAACCTCCTAACATTATCAAGGCTCCTGGAGCCTGTTCTAATGGAGTCTGGCCCTCAGAATGCCATAGCAGCCAGCTCCCTCCCCCACCCCTCCCCCAGTGCTTTGTAGGAAGCAAACAATCTCAGCAGAGCTCTGTTCATGGTACATATAGACAGTGGCAAATGGGAACCAACCAGGACTGGGAGGAGGTGGGCTGCTGGAAGCGCCTCACGGGGCCTCGAGAGACGCGAATAAAGGTTGAGAGACCCAACTAGGACCCTAAACCTGACTCCAGCCAAAGCTAGAAGCCACTGACCCCGGGTCCCTGTCCTTTGAGGGAGGTTTTTGTCCTGAGAAGTACCCAGAATCCTCCCTTCCATCCTTTGAGCAAACACTATGACATTGTTTACTTCCTATAAATATGAACCAATAATCATGGCAAACGATGCCCATTAGAAACATTTAGTTCCTTATGTAATCATCCCCTCTCCTGGTCTTCATACCATTTACACTCCCTTAAGAAGCTCTATCTATCTATCTATCTATCTATCTATCTATCTATCTATCTACCTATCTATCTACCTATCTATCTATCTATCTATCTATCTATCTATCTATCTATCTATCTATCTATCTATTTTTCACTCGCACAGTCTGGCAGTTGTGTGTTTGCATTGTTTGACAAGTTGCTCTATCACAAGTCAGTGAGATGCCATGAAACCAGCACCAGCCAGTAAGAAACAGGCTTGCCTTTGTGTATGGATGACTACTCCGCTGGTGAATACAGTCACCAATGTCCTACTGTCTTTAAAAAAATCAGTGACATTGTTGGCTTAATACTACTAATAATAGGCATGCTGTCAAATGCCTTCTGAATGTTTATGTTTATAGTTTAATGCTGCTCACAGCCTTGGTCAGAGAAGCGTCTTGTTGTCATGGGCATCAGTCCCTGCACAGACATCTGCATCAACCCAACCCCAGGGCTCAAGGGCACAGGGAATGAAAGATCCAGAGGGTGGGGAGGAGCGCCATAAAATGATGTCTTTTGGATATGACACGGCCTTTGTACTCAGTACAGAACGTGCTGCATAAGACCAAGCCTGTCGTTGTCACATCCTGGATGGGGGAGGGGCTCATGATCTGCCATCCCTATTTGAGGAACTACTGGTGGCTGATGGCTTCTAAGAGGGGAAGTCACTTTGGTTTTTTGTGACTTAGTTACTAGTAAGTGGCCCCTCATCCAGTAACCAACCCCAAGCCCCAAATCCGTGCTTATGCAGGCAACCCAGGTTAGACCCAGTGGGTCATGAAGAGAAAGACTTGAAAAGTAAGGGGGACTTGTTGGAAATGACTTCAGAAGGCATGGGGCTAGTAAAATCGTAGGAGGGGCAAATGGGATCAAAATGCCCTGCATACTGCATGAAACTATCAAATCATAGATAAAGTATCAGTGGTGTTCATGTGCATGCGTGTGTGCATGCATGTGTGGTGTTTCAATCTCCCCCTAACTTGCAGACTCACAAACAGAAAGGAGAACCCTGGAGTTTATTCTGCCCAGACATGGTAAACAGAATCCATCCCCAGAAACAGCTATACGTGACCAACTGATGGTTACTCCTACAAGTGGTGCATTGGGAAAGACACTCCAGTTCAGCCAAGGGCATTCGGCCCATCTGTCATGAGTGTGATGACAGCATGCCCACTTGTGAGCCATCCCAGCCTGTGTCACCAGTCTGCAGATGAGAAGTTGTACCACTCTTCTAAGATTGTGGAGACACTGCTGGCGTGGAGGCAGCTCTCGTCAGTTCTACACCTCACAATCGACCCAGCTGGGGCAGCAATCTCTGACTTCTACTGAAGTCAACTGCAGACAAGGCAGGGTTGTGCATCACTAGATGGAGGAGACTCACAGGGTTCTCAGAGAGGAGAGCTAGGGCAGCAGGCACGGGAAAAGGCTCTCCATGCCTAGCTGGGGACACCACCACTATTGCTGTCTTTGTTTTCTGGGAGTCGGCCAGAGTGCTTTTCGAAACTTCTAATGAAAACACCAGAGTCATTGAGCCCCAGAGAAGGAAGACTTGGTTGCAGATTATCACCAAAGGACTCAGCCAGTCACAATAATTATGCGTACATTACATGGGGCACTCATCAGGTGTATACACATATATGGGAGTGCCGGGGGCTTGCATACATGAGTATCCAGAAGGGAATACATGCCAGTTGATGGGGAAAGTCATTCTGTGTCCAGTGCTCACCTCGCTATAAATTTAAGAGCCATTGTGTTCCAGGCATGCCAAATACCCATCCCTCTTTCTCTGATAACAGCTCTTGCATTAAGTTTTAAGTAAATATCCTCTTTCATTCCAGCTCCCTGTATTAGGCAGGTGGAGACATCTTCAGGAAAGGACATGGTACCATGAAGGGTGTCCCAAGTGGTTCAGTGTCTAGTTTAGGGATGGTCATGTAATATAGTTAGAGCCAATGAGAATCAGGCACAGGCTTTGGTTGATATCACCAGGAAGAGATAAAGCCAGGCTAATTCAGCCTGAAGAAGGAAGTGGACATATCAGGGAATCTCTGCACTGGGACACCCGCAGAGAGGAGCCAATGAGCAAGATGGAATCAGAAGACAGATACAAATCAGAGCTGATGCCCTTGTCTAGGTACCAATGCAGAGACACGCTTGCTGCAGAAGGAAGCCTAAAGTATGTCAGTTACATGCACTCCTGCATTCCCACTGCCTTGTCCTTCACCTTTTGTTTTTTGGGTTGGGTTTTTGTCACTCATAGCAATGCTAACAACACCATAAAGACTCCAGAACAACACAACAAGCCCTCATCTCCCACGTGATACAGAAGGTAACATTGGTCTCGCAACTCATGCCCCGGCAGTCGAGTTACCTGCAAGGAGCCCTGGATGTCTTTGCCCCCGACAATCACCAGTTCTGCCATGTCTTCAGCATGAGGAGTCCTAGCATGGACAAACAGGGTCCTGCCCACCGCAGTGATGTTTCTGAGAGCCACTAAGGTGCCATCGCTGTTCACCTTGAAGTGTGGGCTTGAGACCTCGTAGTGCAGCTTCTCATTGCCCTTGCAGTCACTGAAGGTCACTAAGGAAGGAAGACAAACAGTGGAAGAAAGGTGAGGCGGTTGGATGGGACTTAACACTGGAGAAGTCTCTGATCTGTTAAGCATGGGTGTTATGAGTGTGTGCTACTACTCCACAAAGCTGCCCTTTATCCTGATCAAAACCACTTGTCTCAGAGTGATTTTGATGATGCTGATGGAGTTTACCCAATCATGACACAACCTTGGGCTTAGGATGCAGCTCATCTGGAAGAGAGAAACACACAGTGTTCTGTATTTGGTCTCTAGTGATGCTCAAATTGGGCATGGAGATAGGGGTCTTTAATCCCTAGCATTTGGAGGTAGATGCAGGAATATCAGAAAAAGTCATCTTTGACTACATAACAAATTAGGGACTATCCTGGGCTACAGGAGGTCTGCTCAAAGAGGAAAACACAAAACCATATAGCCTTGGTTCAATTTTATTTTCTAGGGAAGTGCTCAGCATTGTGGAGGCTGAGGAATAGGGCATGCCCTGCCCCTAACTAAGGGCTGCGGATGAAGTAAGGGTCAGATATGGATGAGTTTGTTTGATGGAAGTGACCTGGTTTTTGCAGTGCCTGAGTCTTGGAGCAGAACCACAGCAGAGAGATGCATCAAAGATGGTGTTGACAAGACAATAACTGAGCTGCAACTTGAAACTGTGTGGACCAGCAGGCTCTATAAAGGGTGAAGAGAGAGTGTTCAGGCATTCAAGCTTATTCAAAGAAATGATGGGTGTTCATGAAAGTGCAGGGGGTGCCAAATAGATTCGGGGAAAGAGGGCACCTGGGGGCACTTATGAGTCGTGAATTGAAAATGGGCGAGAGGTGTTGGCAAGTGGAGGAACATTCTGAAAAAAATTTTTTTTAAACAAATAGAAAAAGCCAGTAAATTAGGGTGTTTCCTGGAAGCCGTCCACTTATCCTACAGAATAGACTGTACCAGCAGTAGGTGTGTGCTCTGGTTCTAGTGCAGAGCAGGGTTGGAAATCACATGAGAACCATTTGATGTCACAGAGATGTCTGTCATAGACATGAGCTATAGAGAGTGGTTTGGAGATGGGCAAGAAGGAAAGCCAAGAAAATCAGGTAGCTTGACGCAGATTAAGGGCATGGTATGGAGATGGAGATGGAGGTCCTGGGATGTGAAGGATGGGTAGATGAGGTCAAACTTTAACTATGTGAGAAAAAAAATAGAGTCAGAAGCTCTTAGACGAGCCACCTGGGTCTTACACAATGGTACCAGTGGTGCTGATGACATTGAACCATGCTCCTCTCTGGGGTGTCTCTATACCAGGCCCATAATCCCACTATTCCAGCTCTCTCCATGTGTTCTCTATCTGCTTGCCTGCCTCCCTTCTGTTACTGATTTTGAGGACCCTTGTAGGTGAGCATGGAATTGGATTATATTTGTACATTCTTATTTACAGTGGGTATTTTCTTAAAGATTTACTTTTCTTTATTTGTATGTCTGTTGGTGTATACCATATGAGTGCAAGTGCCTGTGGGGACCAGAGGGGGGCATTAGATCTCCTGCAGTTGGAGTGACAGTTAAATATGAGTTGCCCAGTGTCAGTGCCAGGAACTGAACTTGAGTACCTCAGTGAGCTGTAAGTGCTCATAACTACTAAGCTTTCTCTCCAGTGTTTCTAAGATGGTTTCTAAGACCCCAGTGCATCCCAGGCTAGAACTGAATACATAATATCCTTATTCATATGCACACATGCTTATGATAAAGTTTAATGTATAAAGTATGCGTGGTAAGAAATTAATAACAATAACGAGTAATAAAAACATGATTATAACACTTTTCTGTAATAAAAGCTATGTGGGTGGAATCCAAATCATTACACGGATCATGATCATGATATCATACTCTAGTATTCGGCTGCACCAAGTTTGTTTATTCTATAAACAATAAAATTCTCTCTTTCTCACTTTCTCTATAAACAATAAAATACTCTCTCTCTTTCTCACTTTCCCTTCTTCCCTGTCTCACCATCTCTTCCTTCTCTTCTCGCTCTCTGTTTCTGTCTTAGTATGCATGTGTGTTTCTCTTTCTTTCACTGTCAGTCTCCCCATATCTCTTTCTCTGTCTCTGCCTCTTCCCCATCCCATGCTCGGTGTGTGTACACTTGTGTGTGTGTACACTTGCGTGTGTTTGTGTATGCCTGTGCAATTTTGGACTTAAAACTTTCAGATTGCACCTGGCTGAAGGTAACTAAAGCAAAACTCCCAATAAGGAGCACGGCACACCCATGTTTGATACTCTCCCTGGCAGTCTTGTCTACTCCATAAATCTGTAATGAGACATGGAACAAGCAACTCAGTGCATTTCCGAGGTGTTGGCAGAGCTGTCTGCCCATCCCTCAGATCATGGCACAGAACTTGACTGGTTCTCTCCCTTACTGAGTACAGTAGCTCCCTTCCTCCCTAGAAGCCTCACCATCATCAGTAATGGAGCCACAGAGACAACACCATACATTGCATTCAGTGGGTAATAGAACTACCCAGCAGGTTCCTTTTGTTCTTGACTTCATTCACCTAACATGACTTTTGTGGGGTTCAGATATGGAGTAGTTTCCCCAAATCACTACTTAGTCACCACTAAAGATTATACTGACCCTAGTCATTGGCTCATAGTCCAGGATGCCGCTATGTTAATGATGCTATCAACAAGTACCAGGGCTATTCTTAGCCTTCATCTCTTACAATGTTACTCTGGGAATGTTATTTTCTATGTCTCTTGGTGACCCAATGTCAACTTGGGTCTGAGTATACTGCTAAAGCTATGGAAAGATCTGAGGGGCTGAGGCTGCCTTGCGCTTCCAGGAAGATGGTGCTTAAAATGACCATTATGACGTCACCTGGCAGCAAGGATAGCTGGTGGAGGCGGAGCACTCTTCCGCATGAATCCAGAGCTGAGTGTTTACGCACATGATCTCATCTTCACAGCAGAGAAGAATCAACCACCGCTCTGATCCCCCTACTTGGAGCTTTCTAGATAAGGTCATTATGGTTAGGAGAATGTGCCAAGAGCAGTCCACATAGTTTATAAATGAGAAATGGAGAAAAGAATCCTGGTTCATGACAGCATCATCATTACATAAGGACAGTCACTCAGCAGAGTAGAGCCCTTCTGGGATCTACTCAGAACTGAATGTCAGAGTCCCACAGAGCTCAGTCCTGCTCCCATAGCTGAGAAGTAAATTGCATTCACTGCTTCTCAGTCACACGGTGTGATGCTGACCTTGGTACTCGACTATATCTGGAACCAACTAAAATCCAACTGCTCAGCAGGCCTGTGGGGGATTTTCTTGATTGGGCCATTTGAAGTGGGAAAAACCAGCCTACATAAAGGGACATGGATAAAGGTAGCTTTTGCTTTGGGCGTACTTGCCCCCACTCTTGCTGGCAAGCTCATCTGCCTTACTGCTGTAACATTCCTTCACTGATGTTAGAGCCTACTTCTTCAGGGTTCCAATGTGACCTGAAGACCAGCAGCTCTCTAGGAATCTACCAGGCCCCCAGCACCAGATTGGGACCACTGAGCCAGCCAGCCTTGTAGACCGAACCTCTACAAGATTCTTGGCCTTCTATTGGTAGACAAACAGTTTTGAATGAAGTAAGTCACAGTCTGTGAGTCAGTCTGATAAATACCCCCTGAAATATATATATAATTGCTCCATCAATCCTGTTGCTGTAGAGAGAGTCCTAACTAACTTGCCCTGTATTCAGGCTCCAGGACCATCTTTACCATTGCTCAGATAGACTTTGATACCTGCAGTTCTCTGACTCTTGTTCCCTTCCTATGACTATCTTGGTCCTCAAGCTTCCTCAGGCTTACACATTGTCAGCTCTTGGAGATAAGTTGTACAGGGGTCATTAGCACAGAGCTCACATCCACTGGGACCAACACTCCAAAATGACAAGACCTGCAGAGACTTGCTGCCACACAGCCAGCATAAGGACTCTGGCCATAGCCCATGAACAGGATCAAAGCAGACGGCCTTTGTTCTAAAGGCACTGGGCAAGGGAAGATGGACAGAGAGAGGACTGTGGGAGTCCTGGATTCATATCAAACTTCCTCCTGGTCTTGCTTCTTCCCTTCCTATTTCCCGCACTCCATCTCTATCTTCCACAAATACTGAACAAGAGCCTATATGGTGAACACTGAGTTCATAGCACTCACAAGAACCAACAGTCTCTAGCTTGAAATTTAACAAGGGACATGGACATAAATTCAGCATTACCATGTGTAACAGAGGAGCCATTTCAGGGAGATAGAATCATAACTTGTGCAAGAGTCCTGTAGTGCCAAGTGAACTAGACATAAGCAAGGGAGACAGGCATAGAGGCTAAGGCAGGAAGCAAGAAGCAAGGAGAGAGATGACTGGGCCCAGGGATTGGGACCGTCACTCCAAGCCTTGGTCCTTAAAGGGAACCCTTGCACATTCTACAATGGGCTAGTGCCTCCATCCGACTCTCCTGAAGCCATAGCTTCTCGTTGCAAAGTGAGACATAGCAATCAATGTCTTTCATGGCTAGTCTGTCTGCCTACTCCTCCTGGGCTCCGTCTCTCCTTCTGCACCTTCCCCCTCTACCTTCCCATACGTTGATTTTGTCACTGGCAGAAAGTACTTGGCACAGTTTTTACCCTAGAATCCCCTAACCACCTGCCGAGTTTGTCCTGGTTGCATTTCTGTCATTGCAGCAAAATTGAACAAAAGCAACGTGGAGGACAGAGAGTTTATTTGGCTTACAATTCCGGGTTCTAGTCCACGGCTGTGGAGAAATCAAGGCAAGAATGCAAAGCATCATGTCCACAGTCGAGAGAAGAGAGAGAATAAACACAAAGATCTCTGTTTCAGTGCTCCTATGAGCTCTGTTCTCTCATGCTAGTCGAGATCTCCTACCAAGGTGATGGTACTACCCACAACAGAGCTCCCTAACAGTCAAAACAATCCCACACAGACTCATAGGCCCAACTGGTCTAGACAAGTCCTCATTAAGACTTCCCTTCCAGGTGATTCCAGGGTATGTCAGGGTGACAGCTCAAACTAAAACCAGTGAACAAATAAAATAAATAGTGGCTTTACCTGCTTCATTCTCTGTTTCCTGACACAACAAGCCATGTGTTGTACCTATCAACCATATTGAGATATCTCTACTTTTTATCTGTTTATTTTTACAGCCCAGAGAAGAAAATGAATCTCATTTTAACATTCGTTTCTACGTGTTTAACAATAAACCAACCACTTTTATTCCATATGAGAAGCCACCATGACATTCTCCCTGAATCCCATTATTATCCAAGAGTAAAAGATGCTTTGTTGGTGGGGATGAGAGCCCTGGTCCTGTTGTGAGCAGAGCAGGCTGGAGACATGGCTACAAATTGAGATCAAGGCCTGTGGTTACCTCCTGACTTAGTTGAGCCCTGCAGTAGAGATGGGTATAGAAATGGAGCCACAGTTTCCTCTGAACTCCATAGTATACACATTATCATGCCACATGCACACAGTCTCCTATGTTTAGGCTGACTCCTGGTATTAGTAAAGGCAGAGGTTCTAGCTCATTTCTCCCTATACCTTACTATAGCTTTGCTATAGGACCAGTTATGGCACCCACCACTCACCACCACAAGCTGCAGGGCTCCTGACTGCCCAGCGCTATGTCAATGCACGGTCCATATCTTTTCTTCCTCACACAATAGCAGTGTTTTCTGGCTTTTTACTTTGTCATTACCTACTTCCCTAAAGAGACATTTTGTATATTTTCCTAAATTTTATCACTCTCATAAAAATTTAACATCACAGATACATTGATGTTTGTCTATGTACTTCATGTCCACCTCAGCTTATTCTTTTCTAAGTAACTCGTTATTCCTTCCCACATGAACATAAATTTTGTCTCCTTGGGGGTAGTACAGTCCCACTGAGTATCATGGAGAATAATGTAGAAGCAACATTCGCCACTTCACAGGAGAAGAAACTGACTTGGGGACTTGCTTCATCAGGGTCAGGTAAATGGAAATATATGGGGCAAGAATGCACCCCAAGCCTGACCTGTCTGCTTAAGTTCGAGGTACATTCACTTCCTAGTAGTAGAGGATCCAGAGAAGAAGAGCAACTCCTCATCTCAATCACCTTTGGTATCTCACGAATCCTTGGGAGGTCGTCAGAGGTACCCAGTGAGGTCATCAGAGATACCCAGTGAGGTCATCAGAGGTACCCAGTGAGGTCATCAGAGGTACCCAGTGAAGTCATCAGAGGTACCCAGTGAGGTCATCAGAGGTACCCAGTGAAGTCATCAGAGGTACCCAGTAAGGTCATCAGAGGTACCCAGTGAGGTCATCAGAGGTACCCAGTGATGTCATCAGAGGTACCCAGTAAGGTCATCAGAGGTACCCAGTGAAGTCATCAGAGGTACCCAGTGAGGTCATCAGAGGTACCCAGTGAAGTCATCAGAGCCAGAGATGAGGACATGAGGTGTGTTGGTAAGGACATCAGAGGTGACAGATGAGCACATCAAAGGTACTAACATCTTATGCTAACTGAACGTTAATTAAAAAAAAAAAACAGCAAAATTTGGAGAAAAAAAGAAGTCTTCATGAATCAAGTGTATATACCACGTCAGTAACTGAGATGTCAGATAACAAACTGCCTGTCTGAATGCCAGCTTTCCACAACTCCTGGCCATTCCTGGCATCGAGTGGAGGCTGGGGACCTGGCCCACTGTGATGAGTTCCTTCTCTGCCACAGGAATGGCAGTGTGCATGCTGCCTTTCCAGCTTTTCTCTGATTCCGACTCCCCTTGGAGACCTGCTACCGCGGAGCACCCCACATCTTTACTCTTGCCGTCTGGAAAATGGGATCCCTCATACCCTGGTGACATGCACCAAAATAAGATACACGTCTGTGCACCGAGCTCTTGGGACTGAACTTGCCTCTCTGACAAGGATGATCATCCGAATCTCCACACCCCTCTTGCTGTACAGCTTCCCTCTCCCAGAGGGTGTCCCCACGTCCTGTGCTTCCCTCCCCCCACTTCTTTTGAGTCAGGTCTCCTTGCTCAGATCAGGAACAGTGAGCTGTTACCATGGAGACGGGCACTCTATGCAGCTCCACTCTGATTCTGAGGTCCAGTGCATCTGCTTGTGAAACTCTTTGCTTAGTAGGGCGAAGCCCAATCGCTTCCTGGCAAGGGCATGGAGAAGTAAGAGTGATATGAAGCAGGTGAAGGTCCAGCATTTCACTCACAGCAGATGTAACACTGAAAGACTGTTTATAAGAATAACTCCACTTAAACCCAATCTGTGTTATTTCCTAGAAATGCACCACATTGAGAGCTTTAAGTTCACCTTCAGGATTACAATTCCTCCTCTCTACCCATACCAACGCCACGTGGATCGTCTCTTCCTTTCTGAGAAGGGAGGATAATTTTTATATAACATGCCTGTAGTAGCATGTTGTATAAATTGAATAAGAATGCCATCCCACCCCATCTGTCAGAATAATTGACCCTCAGTGGGTGAAGCTGTTTGGGAAGGATCAGGAGGTGTGGACTTGTTGGAGGAGGTGTGTTGTTGGGGGCGGGGCTTTAAGGTTTCAAAAGACTCATCCTTCCCAGTGTGTTGCAGGCCAAGACCCGGGCTCCCTGCTTCCTGCCTGCCTTTGTCCATCTTTCACGGACTTTAACTCTTTGGAACCATGCATTCAATTAGACGCTGCATTTTATAAGTTGCCTTGCTCATGGTATTTTGTCTCAGCAATAGAACAGTGACTAAGACAATGCACAACCCAAAGGGTGTGCTTTTCTAGTAAATGTATATTAAAACAAGCCTAAAAATTCAAATCAATAAGACGTGAGTTTAGTCACTAAGTCCTCTCACTGCTACCCAGGGCTTCCTTGGAAATCCTGATCTGGGTTACACACCCTTTACACCCCTTAAAGCTGGCCCCTAGCCACTTTATAATCCAAGCCTGATAGCCAGGTGACTACTTTCCTTATTACTATGACCAAATACAAGAAGTAACTGCAGAGAAGAAATGTTTATCCTGGCTCACAGTCTCAGGGCACACAGTCCAGCACTGCAGGAAGCCATGGCAGCAGCCAGGCATACTGTGTCCATAATCAGGAAGCAGAGAGCAGACAGGAAGTGAGGCTGAGTTGTCACACCTCAAGGGTCAAATCCCTCCCAGTAAACCCACTTCCCTCCAGAAGGCTCTACTTCCTAGACGTTCCTCCATCTTCTAAAACAGCACCTGCAACTGGGGAGCAAACAGCTGAGCCTATTGGGGTATTTTACATTCATATCACAGCAGCCAAGACTGGAATGCATAGTATATCTGACATCCGCTGGGAATGAAGGGTTGATGAAGATACTCATCCTAGCAAAAGAATCAAACAAGGTGGCTCCTATGGGGTAACCAGTGATGTGCAAGGCACACTTGGTGTCCACAATGAAGAGGTCATTAAAAGAGAAATAATTTATTCTATAGAAAAGAGGCTCTACATTCTTACCGACTCTAATACTATATTCCCAATTAAGGTATACAAGTGACAGAATGGCCATGCCTCACACTCTTCTATTAGAAACTGTTTTTTTTTTTTTTGGTTCTGCAGCATCAGTGAGGGGCCAATCTGGCATGGAGATGAAGCCAGTGAATGTCCAGAGGTACTGAGTTTAAGAAACACAACTCAGGAACCACTGGATGATTTATGATGATTGAAAATGTTTGTTTCTATAGCTCCGAATGATATTTCCATAGATGACTCAAAGGAAAAAATTTTAATACGCAATTAAACTTGTGAACAAATACCTAAACCCTCCTGGATGGGGGAAGGCGACAAACTGTCCATGCTCCCTTGAACCTACTGGAAATTTCCTCACATACTTTATCATGGTGACATTTAAAATAGCTTCTAGAAAGAATTAAAAAAAAAAAAGAAAGAAAGAAAGAAAAAGCTAGACATGTTCTGAGCCCTCCTCGAGGATTTATGGGCATCTGCTGCATAACATCATTCTTTGAGATAATCTGTGAGCACTCCAGGAGGAGGGGGAGGGAGGTGAAACCACCCCACCTGGGGGAAAATGCAAATTAGATGAACGGCACCACTTGGCGTTTCAATTATGCTTTCAGCGTGTTTCCACTCAAAATGTCCTCTGGGCTTAATGTAAATGTCACAAAAAGACAAACTTTAGCTGGGAGACAAAAGCCACCACTGAAATGGGAAGTTTGGCACATGAATTAAGGGGCTTAATCTTCCTGACCCGGATGTCAGTGCTTTCTCCACTTCTTTGTTTCAAATGTTGGTTCTCAGGGATGCGAACCCCAAAGGCATAGACTTCTCACCATCACAGAAAATGGAGCAGAGGAGAAAATTAAGCTGTACTACCAGGAAAAGGGAAAATGCAGATGGATTTACATTGCTCTGCTAAGTACTGAAGACTTCTCTGCTCAGAGATCTGAACTAATACATGGGTCCTGTGAAATGCTTATAAGGGAATTTGGCTGCATCTGTGGCCCATTCACTCCCATCTTTGATGGGATAATGGTTCTAAAGGTTGTAGGCCTTGCTTGAGGCTTGCAAACTGCATCTGCCATAAATTTCGCCCACTGTGATGCTGCCCACAGTCTTTGAGTACCGGTGCAAGGATGCGTGTGAACTGGGAGGGAGGGCTGTGAGTCAGTCATCCTGGGAGCTATAGCCTCCCCCAGACAGGATCTATACCCATCACCTCTACCCACACACAAGAGAATGGCCCCTTCAGTGTGTAGAGAAGTCCTGATCTATAGCACTTGTCAGATTCAACCACACTGATGATTCCAAGATACCAACTTGCCTCCGACTGCCTTGCAAATTCTCTCAACTGTATCTGTTCACAGGACTACCTGTCTTAGTCATCTTCAGAGACATGGCACTATCCTCTAATGGGTAAATACAAACTTTATTCTCTCTCACGTTAAGCTGAACCCTTCTTCCAAGGACCGTTTGCCTAACCAAAACCACAGAATTCAACTGTCCTGAGAGCACAAAGGGCTCATATATTAGTTGAAGTTCAACATCAGGGGGCTCATGGAACAAGGCCTTTCTAATGAATAAACTGGCATTTAGTTCAGAACCATCAGATGAACCCACCATAGGATGTACAATATCAACCCGATGGCCCTTCATGCCCCTTCATATCCCATTGGTACCCAGAGGCACTAGCATCTTCTGAAAGAACTTGTGAGCTTAATCCAGAGGTTCATTAGAACTGCATGAAAGACACAAACAACATTTCCTGTGGTTTCCCAAGCCCACATTGTTCTTGCCTTCTGGGGACTAAGACACCATTCACAAATGTGCAGTGCCACTCATGGCAGGGCATACGGTGATGACTGGCCCATGTTCCAGCCTCCATGCGTGATACCCTCCAGCATCCTGCATGCACTCACTGGGCTGTATGCTCCGCTCCGTGTTTGGCTCAGAATTGTTCTGACATCCACAGAACTTGTGTGAGGTCTTGGGAATATCTCTGCATGACGGATCAGCTCAGGAGTGGATTTGTACTCCCAAAGACTGTGTGGATTTGATAGACACACAGTACTTGTGAAACAGCCTTAATACCATCTCACGCATCAATTCCAACTTTGATAAAACAGAGTTTCAATTCTATCATGTCGGAGGAAGATATAATGAATGATTCAGCCAAGGAAATCCTTAGTACAAACCTATTTTTGCCATGTAAACCCTAAGGGTTTCTTCCTAGGAAAAGACAGAACCCATATCTGCTTTCAGGAGATTTCTTTCCTTCTGCAGACCATTAAAAACTGAGCTGCTAGTTCTCAGTTTTCTGTTTTCTGTCAAACTCATCTTCTGTGTCTTTTAAAGCATGGAAAGCTACTCTCTGATTGGATGCTGAGCAAGTCTATCCCAGGGTGATTATGAGTTTGGAGTTGGAGATGGAGTGGATTTGCACATTGCAGAAAGCCTGAAACTGTACTTCATCAACTCCAGGACGGCAACCTGGCAGCTAAGCCTTAGAGCCACTACCCAAAATCCAACTGAGGAACTATGGCATGAATGCAGGTGAGTGTTTGCATGATTGTGATGATCAGAAACTTCCCCAGCCAATGAGACAGAGCCATGGATTCAGTAGGGCTGAGAACCACCACATCTGGGGGTGTAAGAGATCTCCTTGGTGACTTTCCTTGAGTCAACTAGCCTCCTTACAAAGCCCTTAGCTCATCTTGCCCTACTAATCTGGGTGTGTATCTGGGTCCCTCCCTGTGAGTATCTCTAGGGTAATTGAACACGAGGAGAGGTTTCCTCCACTATTACTGTAAGGATACATGCTCTTATACTTACAGTAATGGGGATGCCCACTGGTGGCAGGGTACCCTGGAATCCAGAGCCCAACGGGGTTTGATACCCTGGAAAGTCTTGAAATCCCACATTCCTCTAGGCTGTACCAGCAGACATCTTTATGGAGGACACAGCCTATAAGGAGAAGCATTCGAACCCAGCACAGAACCAGAAGATAGATGGCAAAAAGCCATGGCACTGCTTCCCTGGCCTGCCAGTGGATACATGGTTCAGAGACGGAGTTGTCTATCCAAGCTCCAACACTTGCAGGCCATTGGCAAATGAAAAGCATCACCATTACTGTGGTTCTGGTTTGTGAAAGCAAAGCACTATGGGAGGTCGCAGCGCTGGCTTTGCTCTGATGCTGGGAAGACCAAGGCAGGGGAGGGTATTAGGTTTCAAACCAGCAATCAGTAGCTGAGGTGCCAAGTTAACTATCAAAACCTGGCTGCCAAGTTCTCCCTGTAGTCCCTCAGCCCCTACCTGTCACAGGGTCTTCCTAGTTCACATACCGTGGGATACCCTACCTCCTACCCTGAACTTCTCTAGCCCTGGTGGTGGGCTATATGACTTAATCATTTTGATTACCTGCTCTCTTTCTGTACCTTTGGATCTTCTGGCTGTTGCACCTGGTTCTCCTCTCTCCCCTCTCCCCAGATGGTACAGTTCAGTCTGGTCCTTTCCACTCTCGACTCTCCCAGATATCCCTGTCTCTAACAGTTCCTTGCCCCTTTATCTATAATACACCACCTCCTCCAGCATATTCTTTTTTTTTTCATTTAGTGGGATGCCTTTACTTCTTTAAGGAGTCATAGATTTGCAGTCTTGAGAGAGGACTGTACCTACAAAAGGACAGTGGAGGACTCCTTTCTCTAAGAGCCTTTCAGAAATGTCAATCAAGGAAGAGGACAGGAGTGCACTTGGGAGATGTTCTGAGCTTCTGCAGAAGCACATGGAATATGCAAAAGAGAAAAGGGGGAGGGAAGGAGATACAGCTGTGCAGATAGGGAGCTCTGTAAGGCGAATGTTGGTATTTCTGACCTCGTATTTATCTATATCCTGTAAATGCCTACAAAAGTTCAGGCTATCACTTAGAAGCCTGGTTCTTTCTGGATGAGATAATTTGCCTGTCACTGGATCCTTTCAACTGGAACATGTCTGACTACTGAGCAATGTATTGGGAGAGAGTCCAGTGTTAGATGATTCTCATACAATGGAGGAATTAGATTATCCCAAAGCTCAACATATTTATCCAGCAGCCCATTAAGCATGTCATTTCTTCACTTACAGTGTGCATGATACTAGACAGGAAGGAACAAATGCCAAGACAAAGATGAATATTGCGTGCTATCTACCTCCGTGATATTTGGAGTCTAGAAAGTTGACCCCGTGAAGATTTGGAGGGCTGCCATATTGAAGCCCAGTGTTCCATTTCGTCATTATGTCAAAAGGCCAAATAAGTAGCATATGGTAGAAATTACAAACAGGCAGGTCATAATTCAATGTAATAAATTCTACCCAGCAGGAAAAGGAAGCCAACCAGTGAGCAGGCTCACCATTCCCAAAGGCACAGAGGCAGGAACTTATCAACAAATGTATCTTGTATCACCAGAGAGCTGAGCTTTCTAAAAATGGCTTAGAAAGGCAATCTTAGGCTAATTTTCATGGGATTTATTACAAGATTGATTTGTTATAGATAATTCGTGCTTAGTTACAAAACTAGATTTTTTACATAAAATTTAATAAGCCAGTCTTGAATGAGTTTGTTTCATAAAAGTGGACAAGTTAGTTGGGTATTAAAAAATCTGTAAAGTATTGGCATATATAGGAAACATCAAGCCTTGGTTTACGATGTAGCTAGAGGTGCCATAATACCCAATCACGTTTACTCCACGTGAGTCTAGTTAGCATGAACAGCCCTTGGCTCATATGAACAGACACCGAAGATCACAAAACCTCTTTCCTCCAGATTTGCAAGGCACTCACTGGAATATATCAGTGCTGTCTTTTAAGTGTGGCATCTGACTTCCTTAATAGTAGTTCCCATCTATAGAGCTTTCTCCATGTGCTCAGCAGAGAGCTCACTACCTGAACACCAATGATTTTTAAATCTCCCATAGTTTCATGAAAACACTGTTTTCTAGATAAGGAAAGATGAGCCTTTTAGAGGTAAAGACTACTCCTTAAGGTATAAAGAGAATAGTTGGAACAACGTATTTTGCATCAAACACAGACGGCTGCCCTGTGACTTGGGGGATATGGGATGACTGGTGTAGAAAAACTGTTCCATGGTCTAGAAGGAGTCAGCTCAATGGGAGGCCAAATACTCTCTGCTTGAAGCTAAAAGTGTTATCAAAGATTAAATTGAGCAGAATGTTCAAGTCAAGAGACCAATCAGGGGAACCCATAGAGCAAATAACCCAAATCACACATGGGTCAAAGTCTATGGGAAGACAGACTAAGGGCATCTGGACTCCAGAAGAGTCGAGAAATACTTTCAGAAGACAGTGTAAATATTAGAATATATGTCAATATATGCAAAGAAGCTGAGGCTGAAGGGCATGACCTAAGGCATCAGTGTATGCCTTTCCTAGAGTATGTTCCTCTCATAATGCAAAGAGTTTTAAGAGGGATGTCTCAGTCAAACTACCACAGCCCCTAAAATGCTACTTTCTGCACCCCAAACATTTTCTCTTAACCATCACTTTGGAAATCCAGGACCTCTGTGAGGGCAGGAACTTCCTAAATCTGTCCTTCTCCAGCTATGCTCAGTGCCTGTCCGAGCACAGAGATGACAACCCAGGAGTATTAGTGGACTCATTGTGGTTGCAACCAATTAACTCATCTGCCCTCCTTCCTAATTGTAGTGGATGTAACTCTCACCAGCTGTGATTACAAACTGTTTCTGTCTAGGTGACAAGAGCCAATCAAGAAATTAAAATACACAATGATTTGGCTTGTAGTACACAGGGCACAATTAATTCTGGCCTGCACATATGGATATTTTTGATGTTAGCAGGAGCACAAGCAGGCCTGAGGTCATGCCTATTCATCCTCTAGTTGCCAAGAGACGTTGCATACTTTATGCCCTGGCGCTCCAGATAATAAAACAATAGTGCATATTGGCCAAGTGGGTCTTGTCACTCATTAGTGGTATTCTAGGGTCTCATGATTTCCTCACTGCACAATAACCTTTGCCCCTTTCCCTGGAAGGAAGTAAACACCAAGGTAGCCCAAAGCATTTGCGCTCTGTTTCTTCCTACCCGAATTATCATGGGAGCACATGAGCCAAATGTAAATCATAGCTTTCCATCAAAAGTGGCAACTTTTGCAATTGAAGGGTTCTTCTATGGGATCTCAAGTATATTACTGTGATTACGTGTCTCAGAATGTTCTTTGAACGTACCCGAGGCAAGTCTAAGGTTCTTGAGATTTGCAGCTCACGTTCTTTCTTTATATATCCGCTTCAAACTGAAGCATATGGTCTCACACAACTGTGATATTTACGATAACGAATCACAGATGTTTAAATGGGAGTAATCTGAAAACACTCAAAGGCTAAGATGCTGCAATCTTACCGCAAACACTACAAAGTGAGGACCTTTGGATTACGTTGCTTTCCAGAGAGTATCAGGAGGTGTGGGGCTTTACACATCTCCGGAAGACAAGCAGTGACGAGCACCCCTTCCCCCCTCTCAAGAAACACTTCAAAATAACTATACGACTTTGAGATTGTAAATCTAGTGTTTCTGTGGGAACGTGAACTGTAGGTGCTTCTGGACATAGGTGGGCATACAGGCTGGAGAGTCCCTTGCTTGCATCCATCCCAGGACACATTATGGAATGGTCATTTATAAATATAAAAGGTTAACATGCAGCCCGTTGGAGGGAACAAGGAAGGAAGGGATAACCCTTCATCTCTCCATTAGCTATACATGATAATGTATATTTTACCAAACTTACAAACTATATGTATATCAGTAATTACAATTTACTTTGACTTTTATTCAAAAGTTTCCCCATCTGCTGGACATGATAGTACATATTTGTAAGCCCAGAACTCGGGAGGCTGAAGCAGGAAGATTTATAAGTCTAAGGTTACCCTGGGCTATATAGTGAGACACTATCTCAAAGCAAAACAAAAGTCCTGTTGTCACATTAACCCACCCACAAAACTTTTCAGCTCCAAATTTATCCTGTCTACAAAAAAAGCAGGGATGGGGAATGGAGCAGAGAAATGGTCAGCCAACAACTCATGGGCAAGCACCAATCCCTGATAGTCTTAATCCTATTCTGTTATGCTAGCAGACAGGGGTCTAGCATGACAGTCCTCTGAGAGGCTCCACCCAGCAGCTGACTCAGACAGATGTAGACACCCACAGCCAAACAGAAGATGGAGCCCGGGGACTCTTATGGAAGAATAAGGGGAAGGGTTGTGGACCCCAAAGGGGATAGGAACTCCACAGGAAGACCAACAGGGTCAAGTAATCTGGACCCTTAGAGCTTTCAGAGACTGAACCACCAACCAAGAAGAATACACAGGCTGGACCTAGGCCTCCCTGCATATCGGGAACAGATGTGAAGCTTGGTCTTCACGTGCGTCCCAAACAACTGGAGCAGGGGCTATCCCAAAAGCTCTTGCCTTTGTGTGGAATATGTTCTAGCTGAGCTGCCTTGTCTGGCCTCAGTGCGGGAGGATGGGTCTATTCCCATAGATATCTGATGTGCTAGGGTGGGGGGCTTCCCAGAGAGGTCCCCACCTGCTCAGAGAAGAAGGAGAGGGGGGATGGGGAAAGGATTGGGGTGGGGAATAATAGGGGGAAGTGAGTGGGATATAAAGTGAATAAGAAAAGTGCCTTTGTCACATTAGGTAGATAGATTCTCCCCATGAATAATTTACATCAATAAATAGATCAACTACATTGTCTTCTGTGGCCTCTTTGTATGTCCTAATGTAGACGGCACGTCCACAATGCTAATTGCTAATGCTGGACACCAAGGTGTTCCCATTTCATAAGGAGCAGCTGTGCAATAAGAGATATCTTCATCTCTGTCTTTCGTGCAGATATTTGAGTAGTTCAGACCCCTTTGGAAACTTTGGCTTCAAATAAAATACCAACCTATAATTTACGTAGTCACAGGAACCAAGCCCTCTGAAAGATTTCTTGGGCCTACAGATCATGAGAGGCTTCTGTCCTCACATCAATGACAGCTGTCTGTCCTCACATAAGTGACAGCTTGATGTTCGTGTGTCTTGTCTTGTTGATTGTTACCTCACTAATAAGGTGGTAGCCTACCATGTCCAGAAAGCTTCCTGAGCTCTGTGCAAAATGGAGAATTCCCTTTTCTTAGTGGGGCCTTCCTCTTCTCTGCCTGATCTGGGGAGTCCAAACCACAGTCTACCTGGTGACATTACAGGTTCAACTTCCTGGAATGTCTCTCCATGCAAATGAGGTATCCCCAGCCTCAGCCAATGGAACTTCACCCTAAGAAGGACCACTTTCCTTTCTCTAAGGTTCATACCCCTCAGAAAGTGTCCCTGAATAAAGGTCTATGCACCAGCTAAGATAGTCTCAGAGAGCTGTTTCATTAAGATCCTCATGGAAGGCCTTCTCAACACCCCTCCCCCAGGCACTCACTCCCGACCAGACTGGGAATTCACAGAGCCCACCCATTCCAGACTCCACTTCATCCTTCCAGCCTGGTGCATGGTGGCATCTGGACACCCCGAGAGAGAGGAAATAGAAGATGCGGAACCACAGCTGGACCCCAACATGAATACCACATGTGTTGCAGGTTTGATGCTAAGAATAAAGCATGGTGGTAGGCTGCAGAACCCTTGGGTGTTTTCATCTCTTGCTTTGTACCAGACTATGAGCTTTCCTTGAAGCCGAATATCTCCCAGATGGCCATTCTATCCCCAGGGCTCCACAGGCACCTGTACATTGTGTGTTATGGAATGAATATTTGCTTGCATAGAAAAAGCTTATCTTCTTGCCAGAACACAGCCACCTGCTAAAGCCTTGCCTTCCACAGGAAAGGTTGACTTAGGTTCTCATTCCCCTTTATATTCGGTTCTTCCAGTCCAGAATAAAAATCTTTGGGCCAGTAGGGACTTAGGCAGTCCAGCAGCTCTTGCATGAACTGTAAGTCTAGAGGCTGACCAGCTGTGGGCATGCAGTAGATATTGTGGATCCGTTAAGACTGGCGGGTGATGCCCACGGTGGTTCCTAACTGCAAGGGGTGGAGTGTGGTTCTTACTCATTCAGCTTTCAGCTTCTCCTGTTGATGTGAACAGGGAGCCAGGCTTAATGGGATCTCCCCCTGAAATGCTGAGTTCTCCTTCACAGATTGACAATTAGGTGTGGATGGAATTGTAATTTAAGGCAGGTGTCTTAGGGTTTTACTGCTGTGAACAGACACCATGACCAAGACAAGTTTTATAAAGGACAACATTTAGTTGAGGCCAGCTTACAGGTTCAGAGGTTCAGTCCATTATCATCAAGGTGGGAGCATGGCAGCATCCAGGCAAGCATGGTGCAGGAGGAGCTGAGAGTTCTACATCTTCATCTGAAGGCTGCTAGCAGAATACTGACTTCTAGGCAGCCAAGGACAGGGTCTTAAGACCACGCCCACAGTGACACTCCTACTCTAAAAAGGCCACACCTCTTAATAGTACCACTCCCGGGGGGGGGGGGGCAACCATATACAAACCATCACAGCAGAGAACACTCTGGTATCCTCCCTAAAGCAGGTAAAACTTGGAATCTGGACTTACTTATGCTTCTGCAGGCTGGCATGAAGGTCTAGAGCCCACCAAGAGACACAAAAGCTTGCAAGCTGGCATAGTACCACACATCACTCTCAACCTGAGGTCAAGAGTCCACAGCTACCACACAGTTCTAGCCCACTGCTTGTTTTTGCAAATAAAATTTGTGAGATAATGCCACATCTATTACATGTGACCTTAACTACTGTTCTACATATGTAGAGTTGAATAGATTTTTTAAAGAAGATTGGGGGGGGGGAGGTGGAGGAAAGGAGAAGGAGGAAGAAGAGGAAGAGGAGGAAGGAGGAAAAGGAGGAAGAGGAGGAAAAGGAGGAAGAGGAGAGTCTGATTTGTAAACTATTTGGTATTTTGCAGGAAGAGGCTGTTGACCCTTCTAGGCCAAGGTCACATTCCACTTCCAGTCTGGAAGAGCTATTCTGTGCCACTTCAGCACACACACACAGGCAAGTGAACTCGTGTAGGACACATCTCACACTCTCCGTTTCACCATTAACCACCAAGACAATCAAGAGAATGGGAAAATGACTCTGATCCACGCACGTCAATGTTATGCCAACGTGAGCCTGGCTTTTAATTTTCTAAGATGCAATATGTTGGGAGAAAATTTCCATTCAAAATAGAATCTCAAGAGGCTCGGCTTTTTAAATACTCTTTTAAAATCCATTATCAGTCATTAAGTATAGGGACAAACTGCAGAGAAGATGAATTGTCCCCAGGGAGCAGAAAGGGTACCATGCATATCTATATATTTATGTATCGAAGACAATAATTTAATTTAGTGCTAAGAAGCTGCCTGGTTTGTGCTTTTAATCAAGTTCTCATGCTTTACTGTTTGTCTTCAAGGTTCAGCTTCCCACACTGAAAGCAATCTGTCATATAATAACATGATTTATCATTAAGTTTTGTTCTTTGCTTGTACGAGGTCTGTCATCATTTCCTCTCAAATGGCCAAGAGGGCTGTGTTTTCCTCCATTCTCCTCTCCTGAACATTTTGCCTTCCCAGGAAACCTAGTGGGAATTACCCAGCCCAAAGGTGAGACAGAAATAATGACAGTTTTCCCTTTGATGAGGGTTTGGGTCATTAGCGAAATAGTCAAGTCCCATTTCTTCTAGTAAGGGAACAAACAGTAAAACCATCCAGAAAGCTAAAACACCTCAAATTGCTTGATTATCTGGCTCCTGAAAGTTAGGTCCTACACTAGAACATTGAAAAGAAATAGCCACCTCATATAGCAAGTGCTTCCAAATGCAGTGACCCCAGGGAAAGGCCCCATTGAAACGATGGCACGCATCCTCTCTGTAGTTTTACATGTTCATGCTGGCTGACTGTGTTCCGGGACTGATCTTTAATGACTGGCCAGTAAAACATCACTGCGTGCACTCTTCTCTCAATACTCAAATTCTCTGGAGCTACCCGTGTGCCACTCTGGGCTAGAGAAAAGTTTAGAGAGAAGATGTGGTGATCTGATCCCAGCAGGAGCATGTACCATGGGAGTGGGTGGTGGGTGGGGGGAATCAAACCAAAGCAAAGCCCAGCCACTCCTTCATTCCTCTATCAGTAAGGACTCTGGCAATGTTACCCATGCTTTCAGGATTGCAGCCCTTGCTGAGGGAACCTGACTGACCATCTAAGAAGGCAACCTGAAATAAAGGGGAGATTCCTTGTCCCCCCCAAGCTTAGGTGTGGCTGCTTGAGAGGATAAAATGCAGAGTTTGCCGTAATGAGAGAGAAACAGAGAGCAGAGAGACAGTTCAGACTCCAAGGGGTGAGAAACAGGATGGGAGATGGTGGAAAGGGAGACAAGGGGAGGTGGTGGGAGACCCCCGAAACAGGGCTTCTGTGTGTGTGTGTGTGTGTGTGTGTGTGTGTGTGAGAGAGAGAGAGAGAGAGAGAGATGCAAGCACCTATCAGTATGTTTATTGAACAACTTGTTGTAGTAACCAGGCTTTATTCTCCCTTGCCCTAGGTTGAAAAACAACAACAACAACAACAACAACAAAAACACTCTCTGAGACATTGAAGCCACAGGCAAGGTGGACAGTGAGGGCTCAAAATCCCTTAACAAGCAAAAGTGTGTATGGGGGGGGGTGGCTCACTTTTATTTTAAGCATGCCCTCAGGAGTGCAGTGGGCCTCTGGGTATCTCATTCATATCTAGTGTTTGTCTAGCTCTGTCCCCAGGCAGACACTGTGCTTACAGCATGCATGATGTCACCACCTCACCAGCGTCCCACAAGAGTGCAAGATCCTAACGTCCTTCCCCATTTACAAGTGAGAAGCTAAGCAGGTAGGGAAGCAAAGAGACACTTCTAGAAACCCTGGGACTCCCACAGGGCCCTGTGGCTTCAAAGCTCACCCCTCTAGTCTCCCCTATACTCAGCAAACTTAGTTCTACCCGTCACAGGAGCAGTTAGTGTCTTTGGTCAGGGAATCAGTCATGTAGAACAAATATAGGATGTTGTCTGGTAGTATGCAGGGTGGACATGGGAACCCAGCACTCGGAATGGAATTAAGTCATCTGGTTTGAACTTGAGCCACGGAAGCGCCACAGCAGGAGTTACGTGTGTAGGGGGTTGGTGCGGGGAGGGGGGGGCACTTGCCTGAAGGAGAAGGAGAAGCAGAGTTCTTTCCACCAAGGTTAAAAATGGATGGGTCAATCTCACCATGGTGGGATTCATCTGCTCTCATGTTCATACTCTGCGCCACAGTCTCTAAACATAAAGGATCTCTGGGACACAGGAGGGCTCTGGGTGGGCACCCGAGAGCCTTCATCAGCCCAGCTGGCAGTAGACCCACCAACAAAGTGCTGCTGCTTTTGAACAACCCCAGGAACAACAAAACAGCACACATTTCAAACAGGGAAGAGAAAACCAGGATAGGAGAAGGGAAACTTGCATGGGGACGGAGCGCCTCTTGATCTGGTGTGCCCAGAGCGATAAAGTTAGATCGAACAGGAGAACAAAGACAGCATCCTGTGGTGTGTGCACTTCGATGGAGACAAGCAAAGAAGCCAAAAGACTCTAAGCCTTTATTTCTGAGAGTTAATTGTTTAGCCCGTATTAAAACTTTTCCTGGTGCAGACAGAAGGGAGTTTTACTGGTGTTTGGAAATAGTAGTCGCTCCTGATCCCCATTTGTCCTTTGAAAACAGGATGGGTCTTTGGTCTACGGAGAAGTAATGTGTGCATCCTTAGGAGCTTGTTGGATGTAGGATTCTCACGCCCCCTTCTGAGTTCTACTACATCGGAAGCTCTGGGATAGAGTCCAGCCACCTGTGTTTATGCACAAGTATGGTAATATTAGATAAAAGCAAAACAAAGAAACCCACACAACCCAGTACTGGGTGAGGGATGACAGGATGCCACAGTAGAAAGGCATACGCTTGGGAGATGGCTGAGCGAATCAAGAGCCTGCTGTGCAAGCATGAAGACCTGAGTTCAAATCCCCAGAACCCATGGAAAAGCTGGACTTGGTAGTGTGCGTCTGTAATCTTAGAGTTCCTATGGAGAGGTGGGAACATAGGGAAGAAGACACTTGAAGCTTGTGGGCCAGCTAGGCTGGTGTACTGCAGTGCCATATAACAAAGAGGGTTTCCTGCCTCAAACAAGATGGAAGTTAAGGACCTACACCTTAAGATGTTCTCTGACCTCCACGTGGCTTATCTGTGTGTGTGTGTGTGTGTGACACACATACAGATACAAAGACACTGCTGTGTAAAATTGACTTCAGGGGCTGGACCGATGGCTCAGAGGTCAAGTGCACTTGCTGTCCCTGTACAGAACATGGGTTCAGTTCTCAACAACTAAATAGTAGCTTATAAGCATCCAGAATCCCGGTTCTACTGGATTCAACACCCTCTTCTGGCCTCTGAAGGCACCAGGCACACAGATGTTATATATACAACATACATATATGCTATCAAAATGAATAGATCTTTGAAAAAAAATAACCTCAAAGGTATGTATAAAACAGAAAAGAACTTCCTATCTAGAGATGGGTTCTGCTCCCAAGGTGTGTCATTATGTCCATGTAGATATTCCCTAAACCTGAAACTGAAATCTCTCTGGTCCCACACATTTCCTATAAGAGACCATTGGCCTGTCTTGGGTAAGCTTCAGGAAATCTCTGTCAAGGTTTAACTATGAGATGTATCGTGTTGACTCGTGTATTTGAAATACTCTGTATCTAGTTGCAGGCACTGATTTGAGTCCTTTTGGAAGCTTTAGGAAGTGGGGGTCAGTTGGAGGAAGTAGTTACCAAGGGGTAGGTCTTAGTATTTTATAACCCACCCTACTGGCTGCCCCATCCTGGTGTGAGCAAACCGTTCCACGCTCCTGTCACAGAGGCAAGAATCACTCATGCCACCGTGTCTTCCCACTACAATGGATTATACACTCAAATCATGAATCGAATATAAGCCTTCACTCTCTAAGTTGCTTCTTGCCAGGCAAGTATTTTAATTAATGAGGACAGAAACGGATACATCTCTTACAGCTACACAATGCATCATAGCCATGAAGAACACGCCAAGGCTAACTTTGTACCATTTGATACTAACTTGTTTTTAAAAACTTAAAAAAACAATGTTTATTTAGTGTGTGTGTGTGTATGTGTGTGTGTGTTTGTGTGTATGTGTGTGTGTTATACACGTGCATCTTTAAATATGTGTCATGGTCCAAGTGTGAGGGTCAGAGGACAGATTGGAGAGCAAATTCTCTTCTTCCACCATGTGGATTCTGAGGACCAAACTCAGGCCTTCAGGCTTGGTAGTAGGTATCTTTATTCACCAAGCTGTCTCTCTGGCCTGTGATATTAACATCGTAAATAATAATGCCAATTATCTAGGCATTACATCAGCTTTGGAGTCAAAGTGATGCCAGCCTGAGATGTGATGCTGTCTCCTCTCCCCCTGTGCAGGATTTTGCATGGAAATCTCTGGCCTTCAATTTCTCTCTCTGAAAAAAAGGGAAAGAATGATCTCTATTGCCTAAAACTACCTCCAGAAAACAAAGGAGAATCAGGAAAACATCTGTTACGTAGGTAGACAGTATGAAATAGTTGCAGGTGTAGTTTTTCTTAAGGTAATAGACTCAACCACAACCAGTTTACAGCCCTTCTCCCTTAATAAACACCATATGCTAGGCAAATGAAAGTGCAGCCCCTATTGATCTGCTGTACTTAAATGGAGAGGGTTGTTTTTCTGCAACACTATTAGCAGAGGTACATATGTCTCCGAAGGTGCAACAGAATGGGTGCCACTATCAAAGGGTCCTTTAGTCAATCATTATTTCAAGTGCGGCAGGCATGCAGTAGGAATCTGTGCTATAAGGATGGAGAAAGAGGGTAGGAGAGTGGGACACTCATTCCAAGCCAGGCCACTGTCAGCTTCTGCCTAGACCATGGCAGATGCTACTTAAACACATCCAAATATAAATTTATGTCTCTCTATGACATAATGTGTCTACTTCCTTTGGAATAAAGGAAAGGAACCTGCTCGCCACTCAAGAATGATACTCAAAAAATCATTTGCATTGGACTCAGAGGCAAGCTGGGCTCATCAAGAATGTCCCAGGGGACTGGATGCCGGCAGACAAATTTTAAATCAGATGAGAATTTGCATAAAGTGCCCGGCTCCAGATTACAGCACAGTATATGGCTTGCTTCATGATGTACTATGTACAGCTCTGGCCTTCACTCAAGCCCTCAAGCCCTCAAGCCCCAGCCATATCCAAGCCCTTGCTCATCCTCCCAGAATCCTCTTTCCAGGCTCTAGACCCTTGCATTAACTGGTCTCTCTATCCTCAGCGCTCTCATCTAAAATTTCCTTCCTCGGATTTATCATTCAGCATTTTCATCCATCATTCCATGGCATTTCTCTGTGGTTTTTCCTTTTTGGTATTTCACAGTATCAGAATAAATCTTGTAGTTCTTGTTACTTATATTTTTTACTGAATGTCTTTCGGTGGAATATAAGCTCAGGGTTTCCAATGGGTTGGAGCAGTCTGTGATATTAGTAGTTCTCTAGGCACAGTGTGTTGACCAAGGAATGGGTTAACTTTCTCCCTTAGTGTAAGGCTCATCATGGGCCACCCATCACTCAATGATGAAGAGAAGGTGAAAAGGTATGCAGATAAGGACCAAGGGAGGAAATGGAAAACACAGCGTGGAAGCTCCATTGTTGTTGAGATAAATATTAAATATGGCTGTGGAAGAATGAAAAGTCAAGAGGGCTTTATCAAAGTGGTAGGTATTCTCCTGACTGAGATCTAGACTGGAGGGTTAGGGAGATGGGATGGCTTAGTGGCTGGAGACTGATGTCACTGCAGAGCTATATCACAGCATGGTGCCATGGGATCACTAAGACAGTAAAGACTCAAGACTGTCCAACACCAGCTTGGACCAACATGGACAACCCCCAGCTATACTATACTATACTATACTATACTATACTATACTATACTATACTATAAACTACCGCTTGTCTCTCCCATCACCAGCAGCTTTGCAGAAGTGCCTGCTTCCATCTTGTACCTCAGGCTATGCCACATCCCCAAACCCTGTCTTAGGAATGCAAAGAGAATTAACCCTCATCAGGAAAAGTCTTGCCGCATTGCTAGAATTCCCTGTCTTAACTCATGAACAATCTTTCCTCCTCTCCATCCAAGTTTGTTCATAAAACATGCTCTCTAAGGCCCCACCCAGTGCAGCTCTCCCCAGGAACCTGGACCTACCTGGCAAGTGATCTTCTACCCTCCAAAGACTTCTCTCCATTCTTTTGTCTCCTTTCTGAGTTCTTTCTCTGACAGCATTAGAAACTGTGAACTATGGGTCAGCAGTCTTAGTCTTATCTGTGTTTGAGTTTCCCTTAAACTTCAACCTCCACCCCCACCCCACCCCACCCCCACCCTGCAATAGCCTACTTTCCAGCTGCTAGATCAACTTTATCAGGGGGGAAGTAGAGAAAGAACTCTCTAGAAACCAGCTTCAGATCTGATCTGCATAAAACTTGGCATGTGTAGTAGCATTGGTCAAGTGGATCTACACTTGGATCTGCAGTTCCTACATCGGCAAGCTGGCCTTCATTACAACAGACAACTCCTGGGACTTCATCGATGATGCAACAAATTTCTGCCTGCAGCTCAGTTGTGGATGTTGGGGGCCATGGAGGGGCCTGTGGATGCCACATGTAACTCTCACTGTAACTTTTGCCGGTTGGGACTAGGTATGCTTAAGAACATGGACCAAACACAAGATTTTTTAATGCTAAAATCAATGTTGCCCTCTCAGGAGCTAGACTCATTCTGTTCTAACTTTGCTATCTTGGGATGAACTGGGGTATGAAAATATAATTGCCACAACATTGGAAAGGATGAGTTTTTAAACATCAATAAGGATGCCCAGCTTCCCACAAAGTCTCCCCGAGTTGTAGCTTTGCTGTTCCCTTGGTTTCTTGTTCAGACAGCATCCGTGCAAACCAACAGTTCTGAAAATGAACAATCCTCACAGGCTGTCAACACAAAGGAGCAAATAGAACCCCAGAGAATGGTGTCATTAAAGCTGCAGTGCGAGGAAGGCTCAGCCAGCCTCCTGCCTCACCCCATCTTCTGCAGACATAGCCTTTGATTTGCCCCTGAAATACAGGCACCTTTTTTTTTTTTTAAGATGCCTTGGAGGAAAGTAAGTTGTGTCAGTCAAAACCATTTATGAGGCATGTCTGGATTTTGTTTTCTTATACACCTGGGAAAGGGTATCTCAGATCATACTCTTTTCTCTCTCTCTCTCTGTCTATACTCACAAAAGGTTATATTATCACTTGGATCTGAAAACACATTCCTAACATGCCAATGTATTCTCTCAAGGTAGTTAACGATTGTGTCAAGCATTTTTTTTTCCCCAGATGTGACTGAGATTTTAAAGCACCACTATGGAGATTTTTTCCCAGGTGGAAATTACTATACAGCTCCAAGTTAAAGGACAGCTGGGTTCAACATTGTACCGCTAAAACACACTGTACCGCTAAAACACACTGTACTGCTAAAACACAAGCCATCTTAAAATTGTTGACCTCGATGTCGCTAAATGCAATGCTGACCCGAGATGGAAGAAGACATTGCAAAATGCCGTCAGTACAAGGTCAACTGCAAACCAGTAACTTTTATCATATTAAAAGCAAGCAGACAAAACAAAGCAGGCTAAGCTAGAAATGTTCTGAACAACACAGAGGAGGTAAGATTTAAGTTATTTCAATATTTCATTTTCATTTTTGAACTGGCATTGATGCAGATCATTCTCCCAAATCATAATCATGTCTGTTTTATTTTTATATATTTTTAGATATACATTTGTATACACACACAAAGTGTCTGTTTGTGAACATGAATATGTGTGTGTGTGTGCCTGCAGAGGCCAGAAGAAGGTGTCAGATCTGCCAGTGCTTGCAGATCTGACACTCCACATGGGTTCTAGGAACAGACCTTGGTTCCTCCGCAAGAGCAGTGAATATTCTTAACCACCAAACCATTTCTCCAGCCCCCAAAATCATAATTTCTTCAAAGTCTCTTAAGCACCATGCCAGGAGCTGTTTTAAAGAACATACCCCTCATTAGTATATGGAAAACTAAAGTAAAGGACAAAGAAAAATAAACAAAACTTCAGTCCAGTCTCGGGTCCCCCAAATGAAACTGAAGAAGACCGCATACCTACCCTGCATTGCATCATGGGATAGCAAGCCATTTGGTTCCATTTTGTTTTAGCAACTGTTTAAATAGCTTTCCTCTTTAAAGCTCCTGATCAATCACATGGCTAATACAGATGGCCAGGTATAAGTCTTGCATGGTGTATTATTGATTCAGTTTTTCCAGGCGGGCATCCTTCTTCAATCTCCGGAGCCCTCTCCCCTCTTCCCAATCCCTCCTTATCTCCATTTGGTTCTTTGCTCTTACCTTCTACAAGATCAGAAGCCAGAGCATGGATACCCGTTGCATGAGGGAAGGGAGTCTGCCACTAAACAGCATCCCCTAGTTTCCAACCATTAGCCCATGAACAATGCAGGAGCCCTGCGGCTCTGCTGTGGGCCATCTCCCTCAATTGTTCAGAATCCTCTTCTCCTTCTATTAATTTAACAAGGAAGGAGAGTATTCAAGAGAAGAAAATTCACTCTGAATTTCCTCCAAACCAAACCGACGGAGAACGTAAAGGAAGTGGCAGGGAAACCCCATAAATACTCAGGTTCCCGCTAACGGAGGATTATTTAGGAACTGGAGCATGCTGGGTAAGCACGCTTCACAGATTCTTAACTACTTCCATCAAACAGTCAGAGGTGGCTGAGAACTGGAGAAGCAGCGGCTCCCCCTAGGGAGGTGTAATCACTCCCAGAGTCCTAACTCTGGGGCAGTGGTCGGGGGAGCTGCAATCGGTGCCCTTTTCCTATTTCTCAACGCTGCTTTCAATGTTCTTTTCCACATTCAGGGCTGTATCCGTGACTGCCGTGACTTTTTGATTGTACAGTTAGTTATTCACCCTGTTTTGTCCCTGTTTACGGATATGGCTTTTTGAGGTATCAAATAAAAATATTTAAGCCGCTTAATGGGATAAACAGTTGCTGCAATGAGATTCGGGGACACGAAAACCACTGCAACGTTTTGGAGACACTGTGAGAGCTGGAAACCCAGAGCGTTGACCTTTTCTTAAAGGAAGGGACCTGCTTGCCACTCAGGGATGATACTCAAAAATCATTTACATCTGATTTGGAAGCAAGCTGGGCTCATCAAGATTGTTGCAGGGAACTGGATGCCTGCAGACAAATTTTAAGGCAGATGAGGATTTGCATAAAGTGCCTGGCTGTTGTGAAAGGGCACTGAGTTGACCACTGACTTCAGATTCCAGCCTCAGGGCCACAGAGAGTGAGCAGTCATCTAGACCTACCAGCCGTGTCTTGGACTACAATGAACTTTTGCATTTTCCTCTGGACCCTTGAGTAATGAATGATGCTACCAAATAAACTGTAGAGTGCGTTCGCTATGGAAACATGTTGAATAAATAGATGGGGGCAGGCGGACGTTCTGTCGGAACTGTTCTCTTCCCAGCTTACCTACATTGCATTCCTGTACAGTTTTTCATGAGCCAGTCTCTTGCAGACACCAGCATGGTAAGGCTCCCCATCTCTCTGCCTGTTTAAATGCCCTTTTCAAGAGGATCTTGTGTGACGACCACCGAGTTTACAATTTTCAGCCCTCCTCCAACCCAGTTCCTTTGACCTGGTTTATTATTTCTACCATATTGATTCCAACCTAGCACCTAACATGAATGAGCCCTGGGATGTGTCACTACCTACAGTGAATGTTTCCCGAGAATGGGGTTTTTCATCTCCTTAGTATACTGTGTGAGCCACTAACAATCTACCTTAGGCTTCAGCACTTCAAACCACAGACATTTATTGTACCATAGTTCTGGAGACTGTGAAGTTAACGAGTCGCATGCACATTTTCTGTAGCCTTTGGGGGTTGGGGTAGGACCTATGACTTTTCCTGCTACATCAGCTTCTAGATGGTTCCTGACATTCCTCAGGTCAGGCCTCAACTGTCCAGTCTCTGCAGTCATTGTCACATGCTTTCTCCTCACACTGCCATACAGCTGGAATGCCACAAGAATATCCACTTTGGTTTTAGGGTGTCCCTTGGTAACCCAGGCCCATTTGCAAAGGCCCCCTTTTTTTCCAAAATGTCACACTCACAGGTCCCAGGTATTAGCATATGGACATATTTTGTTAGGATTGGGAGGAGCAGTCAATGACCAGTTACATCCTCGGTGGCAAGAGTATAGAGCATTGAGATGCTTAGCTTGTGTCAAATAACTGAAGGTCAAATATCCATGTGTCAGATGCACACGGTTGCTGGAGCAGTAGAATATCATGGACCCCCTTTCCTGCCGTGTTTCCATTCGAATAATCTCCCTTAGTCTCCTGTTTGGAATATTCAGTTCCTAGTTTGTGGTGATATGAGAGTTGGAACTACCTTAGGACAATGGCTCTCAACCTGTGGGTCAAGACCCCTTTGAGGGTTAGGGTGTTAACGACCCTTCCTCATGGGACACATATCAGATATCTCGCATATCAGCTATTTACATTACAGTTCATAACAGAAGCAAAAGTACAGCTGTGAAATAGCAACAAAGATAACTTTATGGTTGGGGGTGCACCACAACATGCGGAACCGTATTAAAGGGTGACAGCATCAGGAAGGGTGAGAACCAGTGCTTTAAGTGATAGGACCATAAAGCATAAGGGAGGCTCTTCAAGGCTTATAGCCTGACCCCTAGCTCTCTGTTTCCCAGTCCACAACACGATGTGTACAAGCCTGCATCATGGCTGCCTTGTTGCCGAGTTGCTCTGTATGCCTTTCCCACCCTGATGGGCTGACCCCTCAGAAACCATGAGTCAGCCCTTTGTACCTTTACGTTATTCTGTCAATTCTGCTGTCACAGTGATGAGAGAAGTAGTGGGCCCATGTCCCTTCCTTCCCTTTCTATCCTAGGGCTTGCCTGTGTCGGATGACCTTCCTAAGGAATATTCCTAAGTGATCGTTAAATAAGCCCAGCCCAGTGAATTCTGCCAACCTGGACCACCCTCCTCAGCTGCCCCAGCCAAAGCCTGTCTTCTCATCATGTCTTAAATGATCTCAGGGACTAGACAGGAGTCATGGCCATGAACGAGACACCATTTCTATCAAGTGTCCCTCACTCAGATTCAGTCACAGCAGTATCAATGACCACACAGAACCCTACTAAGAGAAGAGGTAGTATGTGAGCCGGGTTCCTCAGAATGGCAAATCCATTAACACAGAAGCCAGATGATTATATAGAACTTTTACCGACTTGCATATATGTCTCCCAGTCAATTCATGATCTTCCGAAACGAAAATGAAAATGGCAGTTCATGGTTGAGGCCCTAACCACGGTCTGGTGCCTCCACATTCATGCAGTCAGTGACAGCTTGAATTCTGGCCTACCGAGGCAGGGAGAGATAAAACATATCCATTTTCAGCCAAAGGGCACTATTTGCTTGGACATACTGAATAACTTTCATTTGCATGAAAAATCAACTTATATAAATGGGCTGGAGGAATTCAGACCAATGAATGGGAGATAGCTTGTGCTATGTGGTTCACACAGAGGGCTGTGTGTGTCCAATCATAGCAACACAAAAACCTTGGAATCACTGTTTAGGCCCTCTGTGCAGATGCTACCCTGAATAGCAGCCATAGACATTTGTAGAAATGAATGCAAAGTCAACGTTTCCTTCAGAGGAGTTGAAGTCTCCCCTCCCAGAGTGTGAGGATGGTGCGCTCATGGAGTCAGACTCCAAGCAGAAAGTGGAAGCAGCAGGATTCAGGGAGCACCACTGGGATGATACACGTGGATGGTGGACGATCAGCTGACCACTGAAGGGGAAGCTGGGAGAAAAGTGGGCTCTCAGTCATAGACACCCCCTGATGTCACTAGCTCTGGTGAGTGAGACGTTCCTTGAATCATGTTATGCATCTAAGGGCCAAACAGTTAGGAATAGGTGTGGCTAGGGATACAAATGAATGGCAGACACTGAATGGGTACTGACCACAACAGGCACTCTGAAGATCCCCTGCACAGACCAAGGTTTTCTAACTGTGACTTTTTTTGACAGTCGAGGAAGAACCATTCTTTGCCTTTCCACTATAGGATGTTCAAGATTATAGCCTGTCTCCTGCCCAAAGGTCCCAGTTGCAATGCCAGTTGTGACAACTGAAAATGACACTGGGTGTGGCCAAAGGTCTCCTTAGGGGTTAAGTACTCTTGGTTAAGATTCACCAGTAGCCTCTCTCTTGTCCTCTGAGGCAGCGCCATTAGCCTAGCTTATTGATTGGGAATGCCTGACATGGAAAGGTTAAGTATAAACCCCAGGGCACATGGCTGAAGAGAAAGCCTCGCCCTTTAGAATATATGGTGCATATATATATATTTCCTCAACATGTCATTCGATTTCATACTTATAGAGCTATTTTTTAACTCTAGAGACCCATTAAAATTTTATGAAGTCAACTACATCAATTTTTCAGCTTATAGTTTTGACTTTTGGTGAAATGCTTAAATTCTACCTTATCACAAGACTATAAAAAATGCATCTCTGATTGATTCTTTCTCCTGTTTTATGGTTTCCTTAGATACATATCTTGGTAGCACTGAATTAATTTTTGTGTAAAGACACACACACACATGCACACAATTCATTTATGTAAAGTTCGTTCCTTGTTAATAAAACAAAGAGGGAAGATGAAATGGCATAGCATTCAATTCTATTATTTGGAGATAGCTACTCAACACTTTGTTTAAAATGCCTCCAGTTGCCTCTCCGTGGGTCTTTGCACAAAGAATTGAGCTGCAGGTGTGTGGAGGCTGACAAAGGAAAAGAGAAAAGAACTAAGTGCTAATAGCCCATGGGAGTGTCAGCACTGAGATGTAGGAAAAAGATGGGGGTAAAAATTAAGTTAGAAAGGTTAAAGTCAGAGGATGCAAGCCCAAAGAATGTAACATAATGGGAAAAAAGGGAAGGAGGCATTTTTGCTATAGCAACACACTTCAAATATCAAACACAGCGCACAGCTAATGGTTGACAGCTCCCAGAAAGACATACAATGTGGTACCTGAATGGATGTCTTTGAGAGATGGAGTAGAGAGTTACTAGTGTTCAAGTGGATGTGACAAATGCTCGTGTGCACAGAGAAAACTGTAGAAGGCGGAGACTGGAAGGTTCTTCACTAAAATCTGATGAGAATTCAAGATGAGAAGGGATAACACATCTGAGAAAGATGGGTCTAGGGAAAATTAATTATATAACAAGATTCTTGCACTGGACTATGTATTGATTACTTCTTAATTAGGGTAACCAAGAGGTGGCAAGAAGCAAATTTAGGTGGGAAGGATTTATATTTATTCTGGCTTCCATGTCAAGGGAATATAGTCCCTTGTTGCAGGAAAGCACAGCAGTAAGACCAGGCTCTGTCCATGGTGTCAGGAGGCTGTGAGACCAGGCTCTGTCCACAGTGTTGGGAAGCTGCTTGCTAACACCATGGTGGAATGGGAAATGGAGAAGAGAGAATGCTGGAATCCAGCCAGTTTTCCATATTTCATCCTCCTCTTATTTGGTCAGGAAGCCCAAGTTCACGCAATGGCCCATGTTCAGAGCAGGCCTCCTTTGGTATTTCTCTCTGGAAAAGCCTCATAGACACACTCAATGTCTATGAGGGTGTACCTCATTAGTGCTGGGAGCATTTCTTAATCCAATCAAGTTGAACACTGAAATTAAGCAGCATAAGTCACTGACATTTACAGGAGATACAAGTGGGATTTAGGGGAGCCAGTTAAGACTGTAAAAATATATCTGATTTGTGTTTGCTTCAGGATATGAAACCATTCCCCAAGTTATTGATCCCCAAGTTTGAGGTGGAGGGAAGAGAATTTGGGGTAATGTCTACTGGTTCCTAGCCAAGATCAATGATCCACTAGAAGGGTCTTCATGGAGATGCTTGAGAGAAAATGGAGATGTTGGATGGGCCAAGGTCTAAACAGAAGCAAGGAAGAATGGATCAAGAATGTGTCCTTGTCCCAGCTGTGTCTGGTCCCAGTTCTTCCTTGGCCTCCTGTCACCGTGTTCTAATATCAGCAAAAGCAGAGGCTCTCTAGATGAAAAAGCACACCCCTTTAAGCAAAACAAAGGAAGGCAACCAGAAAAGAACCCCATCTTCCTAGTGACAGTTACCAGTGTTTCCCCTTTGTCCCCCTTCACATCCCCAACCCCGTCTTCCAAAAAAACATCTCCAGTTAACCCAAGCTGATTTTAAAACTCACGGAAGGCACAAGATGCTAATAATGTCGATATACAAGGTGTGCATTTTAAGAGACAGCCATGCCAGGGAAAGTGATATAAGCACATCGGACACTGGCAAGAAAAAGGCAGTGCTGAAGTGGCAAGCTCAGGACTTGGGGGCAAAGCGAGACATCTGTGTAAGAGTAGCAATACGGATAGAACTGTCTTCTAGGAATGCCCAAGTTGCTCTCTAGCTCTTCGGCAGGTTCACCAACTCTGGGCACACCACTCAGGTGTCTGTGGAGTACAATGTAGACACCTTACATCAAGAGTGTCTGAGTTGAACGGATTAGACCTGTGCGTTGGTGTCTAATTAGTACGTGTTCCACATTTAATGCACAGTTCCACCTGATACAGCTGGCTTCCGCCCGCGTAAGAGGTGAAGCTATTTCAATCCCCAGCCTTTAAATATAGCCCAGAATATGAGGGCAGATGTTGTAGCAATGCGGGAGACTTATTCCAGAAGACAGGTGGACTGCTGGGAAACCCTGAACTTCTATGTCACATAGGCCTGGCCGGGTGCACCATCTTGTTCAGACCCTGACCAAGCTCTTGAGCCTCAGTGCTTTTGCCTGGGAATTGATGACAATTGGTGACAAGCACAGATGGGCTCAGTCTGTCTCCAAGATGAGATGCTATTATCTTTAGCTTACAGAAGGAGACGGGAGTAAGATCCGGCAGGATCACATTGTTCAAATGTGGGGGTTCTTTCTTAATTCGAAAGACTGATATTTTGCTTGTTATGCGTTCTTACACCAATGTTTATTTTCTTACACAATATTTCATTAAGTTGTCTTTACTTAGATTGCAGAGGATTTGGTGCTTTTGAAATTTTGTCCCGAATGTCAGTTTAGTTCTAGCCTTGGAGCTGCTAGTTATGAACGCTGAGTCCTTTAATTTTATATATTTGTTTATACTATATAAATATATAACTCAAACATTCAGCATGATACTCAGCCTAGATTGTCATCATTATCACCAACATCATTATCATTACCATCATCTCTATCACTATTATCACTATGGCAACCACCATTATTATCACCATCACCACCACCACCACCACCACCACCGTCACCACTTCAGCAGTATTCTCCTTCTTCCTTTACCCATCATCATCTCCATCATCACTCCCATTATAATTTTCCAGGTCATCCTAGATCAACTTCCTACTTCTGGGTTGTAGGCTCCTTGTAAAGTATACAATGACATTTCTACAGCTATCGTTAATGTTTTTGCTGGCGACCGTGTATGACTTGGCTCCAGACAAGGGAACTGTCTGTCAGGAAGCCAGCAGTTGTAATGAACATGAGAACTGCCAGGCAGAGCATTAAGGCCAGGCCATGCTGGGCCCTGGGCTGGCTTCAGTAATCCTGCCTGAGACTCACAACTCACGCAGAGAAGCACGGGCTGTTCTCACACATGACAGTTCCATGTTCGTGAAGCTGGAGTCCTTCCAGTTCAGAGAGTGGCTAAGTCATGGAGTAGAGGCAAAGGGGAGAGGAGAGGGGAGAGGGGAGGAGGAAGGAGAGAGGGGAGAGGGAGGGAAGAGGAGAGGGGAGAAGGAGGGGAGAGGGGAGAAGCGAGGGGAGAGAAGAGGGAAGAGGAGAGAGGAGGGGAAAGGACAAAGGAGAGTAGAGGAGAGGGGAGAGGGGAGAGGGGAGAGGGGAGAGGGGAGAGGGGAGAGGGGAGAGGGGAGAGGGGAGAGGGGAGACAGGAGGAGTTCTGTCTTCCTTTCTTCATTGCTGCTTGGAGTTCTGATCATTTTTAAAAATGTTTGGAGATGTTCTACAGGAAAGGAGCCTAACAGCCTCCCGGGATCCACCCTGCATGGAAAACCTCAAGTGACTAATTGCCTTTTCTTCTAATATGGAAGCCTGATTTGTCTGTCCAGGGCATTTGTTTCCTTTTCCTCTCTACATCTTTTCATCTTTCGAGGCACAGAGGCATAAACGGGATGAAAGCCTTTCCGGTTCATCCGATTCTGATTCCCACTTGACAAACAAGCGGCTCACGATTTTGATAAAGGCCGAGCAGACCGCGATTTGACCTTCTTCTGGCCACCGTGGGAGATGTAAACACACTATGCTTTCTCATAATTAAAAGATATTGATTCCCCAGTAGCTCGCAAGGAGGCCGAGTGGTCTTTCTTCTCAGTGGATGCAGCATGCACCATCCCTGTTGTCAGAGTCCTGTCTGACCAAAGCGCATGCGCGCACTACACTTAGGCAACGCTGTGGGTTTTGACTTTGAGCCGCGCAGGTGGAGAGACATATCACTTGCTGTTTTGAAGAGAGGTGTTTGTGATGTTTTTGGCTATAACATGCTACAGTCATAGCAAGATTTAGTTGTTTGAAGCACCAGATGCAATCGTTCCTTCTTTGAGGAACAATCTAGGATGGACTTGCAATGGTGACGTCGTGATATTAGGGAAGACACTTCTTTCTTTTCACTATGCCACATCCAGTAGAGTGCCTGCTTTGTTTGTTTTTCTTTTGGCAGATTATTGTCTATCACAGGCTAACCTTAAAGACTGTGTAGTCAAAGATGACCTTAAAAATCTTTAAAAAACATTTTAAAGCATATTTTAATGTAATGTTTATGCGTGTTTTTATCTCCATGCACTTCTCTACTGCAGGCATGCATGGTACTCAGGAAAGCCTAGACTTCCCTGGAATTTCAGTTACAGAGAATTGTGAGCCACCACACACAGGTGATAGGAACCAAATACCTTCCAGTCCTCTGCAAGAGCATCCAGGGCTCGTAACCACTCAGCCATCTCGCTCATCCCAACCTTCAACTCTTGATCCTCTCAAGTGCTGGGATTTCAGATGGGCACCAATGTACCCAGTTTATGTGATGCTGGCATTGAACCTGTGGCTTTGTGCATTTAAGGCAAGCACTCTACAAGCTGTGTTACGTTTCCAGCCCGGCATGGTTGGTGTCCATTTGACTCAGCCAACTATGGACTCAGTACCTTGCTTGCAAGCCAGCCAGAGCGAAAGAGACAAGTCAGGAGGGGGATTTTCTTCAAGAGCGCGCCTTGAAGCGCACACACTCTGCTGACTCAAGTCTCACTGCTTGTGACACATAGACAACAGCCACACCCCCAGATGCTTGGTGAGGTGACTATGTGCCCAGTGGAAACCACCATTTCTCCCAAAGAATAGAATGAAAGAACGGGGGACTATGGAGACCCCAGGAAACATGAAAATATTCATCCTAATGTTGAGATTGGGGTTCATAATGGGATGGACATTTGGGGTGGTCAGGATGACTGATGAATCATGCCACCAGCTGCGGGTAGCTTATAGCGATATCTCCCCTTGTGCCTCTCTGAACAAAGCATGGTGGGAACACCACGCATTCCTGCCTCACAATGATCACACAGGACCAAGAGTCTAATCGTCCTGATTTTGCCCATGAGGAAAATAAGATGCTTCAAGCTCAGACCCTTTCCCAAGGTCACGTAACTTGTATGTGGCTAAACACAATCTGGGGTTCGATGGCCAAATCACACCCTTAACCCTTTTTTTTACCAAGATGTTCATAATTAACACTCTGAGATGCTTTGGCATTTCAGAGACTGAGCTAAACGGAAGTAGACCCTCTGAAGCACTGAAAGGTTTGCTTCTAACTAGGATAAAGGCAATTTAGTCTGGGTGTGCTATTTGTGGGAATGTGGTAAGAATGCTGGCCTCACACAGACCTTGATTTGTTTTTAGAACTTTTGGGAAATGAGTGGAGGACTGTTCAGTCAGTGTGATGTGTTTGGTTCATGAGATCTTTCTTTCTTTTTAAATTTATTATATGTTTATACAATTATATCCTATATTATATATATTATATAATTATATAATTAATATATACAATAATATGTTTATATAAATTAAATTATATATTAAATAAAAAATTCAACAATTTTATTATAATTAACTAGTTCGTTTACATTCTGACCCAAGTTTTCCTTCCTTCTTCTCCTCCAGGTCCTACCCCCATCTCCCACCTTCCCTCCTTCCCTCCCTTCCTTCTCTGTTTCTTTTCAGAGAAGGGGGACCTCCCCATGAGATCTTTCTAACCTTGGCTGACAGAGCCAAGGGAAAACCATCCGAAGGTGATGGGTGGAGTCCTCTGAGAGCCTGGTGGATAATGCTGCATCATGCAAATGAAGACTTAGGGGATTTCTTAGCCTGTTGTTGAGACCCAACCCCAAGACCATCTGTGGGACTGGAAGTTGGGGTCCTCACACAACAGGAAGCAGAATTTTGGAAACTTTCCCAGCTGCTGCTACCTTTAGGGAGCAGACAGCAGAACACACGGAAAGTAAATAACTTAGGGAAGGTCACAGACCTGGTCCCTTTGGAGCTGGGCCTCAGCCTGGGTCTGGTGGACGCTGGAGTTCCCTGTTTCTCTCCTTTAGTAAACTGTCTCCTGGCCTGTAGCCATCCGTGTGCCTGTACAATTCACTGTAACGTAGGAACATGGAGAACTATGGCCGGTGTTGGCTCTGCAGAGGGGATCAGCCACTCCTCCTGCCCTGTCTAGAGCCTTCCTTAAGTTGCCCAACTCACTATAACAGCCCCAAGGTAGGGTGGGACAATCGGACCTTATATCCAAACTTGTACCTTCACTGGCTTGCTAGACTCAGAGACACCCCAGCCCAGTCCATAAATGTAAAGAATAGCTGTTTGTTGGACCTCTCTGTCTTAGTTACGGTTAGTTAAGTGATGAGACATCATGACCATGGAAGCTCTTATACAGGAAAACAGTTAACTGGGGCTGGCTTACAGCTGCGAGGCTTAGTCCATTATCATCATGGTGGGAAGCATGACGGCTCACAGACAGACATGGTGCTGAAGGAGCTGAGAATTCTACATCCGGATCCACAGGTAGCAGGACGTGACAGTGACACACTGGCCAGGCTTGAACTTCTGAGACTGGAAAGCTTCTGCGAGGGCTTAGGAAGCTTGTAAGCAAAAGCTGAGAAAGTAGGCCGCTGCCCATACCCCAAAGCGGAGAGCTCTGGCACCCCGAGGAGGCTCTGCCATACTGTCTCAGTGAGCAACGTGGAACCTGGATCGTTCCTGTGGAACATTCAGGGCCATGAGTCAAAGTCATAGCTTATACAGGGTAGTTTCAGGATTGGCTCTCGGGCCACCAGGAAGCCCCGTGCAGGACCGGAAGGGTGTAGCTGAACAGTGAGTGTGAAGCTCAGGGGCAGACTTCAGAATGTAGCTGCGGGCATCCTCACGCACCAACAACTTGAAATGTCTGAGGAGGAAGAGATGAGAGCGCTCCTTTTCTTCCCAGAAGCAGATGGGCAATTACATGGAGGGTGAGAGCCAGGCACCGATTCTTCTCAGGAGACTAGTGCTAGAGGGAATGGGCCTGGTCGGCTGGACAGAAGGAAACTCCATGAGAGGAGGTACTGGGGAATGAATAGGGTTTCAGGGGTCTGGAAAGGGAGGGCTTTCCTCCCCCCATGCTAATCTCTGCAGCTCTCCTCTAGGCCCCAAGCTGGCAAGTGTGGCTGCATCCCTCTCACGGGGTTGCACCTGATACAACCTTGGCGTGCAGGATACACTGGCTTGCTAGTTCCCACAGACACCACGTCTGCTGGTGTTTGTTTTGGCTGGGGTCAGTTTTCTTTGTTTTTCATTAGGAGAATTGAATGTTCACCTCAGACTAGAGAGGAGGTCTCTAACCAAATCCTGCCTGGGAAGTAGCATCGGCTGAGCGAGGGCTGAGCTAGGAAAGAGCTGTGCTCCAACATGACATTTGAAATGATTTCGTTACAATTATTTCCTGTGAATCTGACACAAGCTCTTCCAGCGTAAAACGCTTCTGGGTTTACAGGGATGATGGTTTGGGGCACGTTCCCGAGGCTGACAGCAAAAAGCCAAAGGTTAATATCTAGAATCGTTTCTAGATCAGTTTACACTGGGCTCTATCCTTGGATGTGAGTCCCTCCCCGCAACCTAGTTTAACACCTATAATTGACTCAAACCCACAACAATCAGGAGTGACAGGCAAATTACTTTTATATGATGCAGGGTATATGGCTCTAACTTAAGGGTATAAGACACTGGTCCAATAGAATATGGTGTGTGACCCAGGGTATATGGAAAGGAGGGGACACAGGCCCACTTTAGAAGAAAAGATTAGGTCCTTATTAATAGAAATCAATAATGAGAGCAGGTATGTAAAACAGTTACTAGATCAGCTCGCTCAGCTCCCCAGAGCCTGGGAAGGCAGAACCTAGTCTGTCTCATAGAAAGAAAAGGACATAGGCATGGTATCTAAGTCCTGTCCATGGAAAGTGCAATTTGTCCAGGATATCCAAACACAGGATGGGTAGAAATGTAGGTGGTCTCACTTAGAAGTCACTAAACCCTTCTGATCCCAACCATTCTCTGCAAAGGTCATGGCCACTTCTGGCTTCATTCCCTTGAGTCTGGCGATCATCCCACCCTGGACTGAATTTTCTTCTTGGTTGAATGTTTCCTGGCGGTACAGAAATGAATCTCTGCTCCCTCTACCAGGGGCACTAATGACAGAAGGAAGTATGAACTCATCAGTGCCTAGGTTGGGGGACCGAGGGATGTATTTAGTTATTCACAGAGTGTGGGTGAGGGCGTTGCTTACAGGATGCTGGGTGCTTAGTGTCACTTCAGCATGAATGACAGCTTTCTCCAGAGCCAGCTAACCTTCTAGGCTCCATATACTTTAGCATCTATGGAGACCACGGAACCACGTGTAGCTGCGGCAGAAACGCACACAGCTGGCCAGGAGTAATGAAAGGGAGAGGCTGAGAGAGACCCCAGGCGAGAGTCCAGGGTGATAAGAGCCCTTATGCTGAGAGGACAGAATTTCCTAACCCCTTATTTCCTAATTACTCTTCTATTGCCTTGACAAAACACCATGACCAAGGTAACCCGAAAGAGAAAGCTGTTTATTTGTTTGACGGTTTCAGGTGGTTAGAGTCCATAATGGCAGACTGAAGGGATGACTGAGTACCTAAATCTGGATTCATAACCACAAGGCAGAGAGAGCCTGCTCCCAGGGACACACCTCTTCCAAGAAGGCCAGGTGTCCTACTCTGCCCCAAACAGTTCCACTAATTGGTGATCAAGTATTCAAATATACGAGCCTATGGGAGCCATTCTTTTTTCTTTTTTTCTTTTCTCTTTTATTATAACTTATATTTTATAGCCAATAATCTTTTTTTCTTTTTTCTATTAGATATCTTCTTTATTTACATTTCAAATGTTATCCCCTTTCCTGGTTTCCCCTCCAACCCCCCATCCCATTCCCCTCCCCCACTCACTAACCCACCCACTCCTACTTCCATGTCCTGGCATTCCCCTACACCGGGGCATTGAGCCTTCACAGAACCAAAGGCCTCTCCTCTCATTGATGCCCCATAAGGCCATCCACTGCTACATATGCAGCTGGAGCCATGCATGGGTCCTTCCATGTGTACTCTTTGGTTGGTGGTTTAGTCCCTGGGAGCTCTGGGGGGTACTGGTTAGTTCATATCATTGTTCCTTCTATGGGGCTGCAAACCACTTCAACTCCTTGGGTCCTTTCTCTAGCTCCTCCATTGGGAACCCTGTGCTCAGTCCAATGGATGGCTGTGAGCATCCACTTCTGTATTTGTCAGGCACTGACAGAGACTCTCAGGAGATAGCTCCTGTCAGCAAGTGTCTGAGCAAGTGTTTGGTGACTGTATATGGGATGGATCCTTTTTCTTGAGCTTCGTGTGGTCTGTGAATTTTATCTTGGGTATTCTGAACTTCTGGGCTAATATCCACTTCTCGGTGAGTGCCTACCATGTGTGTTCTTTGAGCCATTTCATCCACATCATTACATCTCCAAATGCCCATCACAGTTTAAGTTTTCCCGGGGCCAAGTGCTCATTACTTCTTTTACTTCAAAAGAAGACTCTAATCTCCTTGATGATGAGAACCCAAAACCCAAATGCAACATCTTTTTCTGTGAACAACACCTTTGACATCTAGTATTGATCTCTGTGTTGCTTTAAAAATGTATTTATAGAGTAATTAGTTAAATCAGACCAGGATATTGATTCGTAATCACTGAGTTAAAACTTTGTGACCTGGGGAATCCCAGTTTTAAAACCTTGCAAAAGAATGGTCTTGTAGAATGTTAGGCCATCTCTGAGGGTCTGCATCCAACCCTCATCAGCCCCCTGAATAGATGGAATCCAATCCTCCTCTAATTAGCAACCCCCCTCCCCCCAACCAGTTTCACTAACTGGAGACTTTAGATCAAAGATTCCCTGACAACTATACATGTGTATAAAGTAAGTTATGCATACGTGTACTTTATACTGACAGACAGCATATCGCAGGATCACAGGGGGATACAGTCTCAAGAATTACTTTTGTTTTTTGTTTTTTCAATCGTGTCAAATAATTTTGATGCACAATGAAGTCTGAAGACTTATCAATTCCAAGGCAGCTCCCATGCTTCACGTGCAAGCTCAGGCAGGTCTGTGCTTGCCCAGGCTCCTGTCATCTCAGAGGCGGCTCAGTCCTCAGAGAGGCATGGAAGCTGAGTCTCACTTTGGGCGATGGCTCTCCTAGCCACCGGCAGCAGAAACCCAGTCTTACTGTGGACTCTGCTAGAAGGGACAGCTTCCTCACCTCAATCCCAGTATCTCTGATGTCACTGTTCCTCCTGCCCAGTTGTCTTTTCCCTCTGCTTCCTGGAAGGTTCTGGAAGCTTGCGTAGCTTTACCTTTGGGTCCTAATGACATGGAGCGGGTTGGCTAAAATGGCAGAATTAAACATTCACATCTCTTTCTTCTCCACCTCATCTCTACTATGTTCAAGGTTAAGGTCAGCTGTACTCAAACTTCTGTAATTCTCTCTCTGCTCTGAGCCACGGCTCTTAATTCTTGCTGAGGTCAGCAGTCCTGTAGGTTACATTGTGCCATGTGCAATATCCACGTCAGCAGTTGGTTGAGATTACGGTGCCCTCAGATCCTGGCCTGCCCTTGAGAGCTCATTTTAGCTACCTGGAAGCCTCGAGAGAAGTTTTATCGTTTGTGTCCTGGAGGTAGCCATGGGTTGAGGGATCAGAGCAAACTGGCCCTTTCATAAGTGGTAAACTGGGCCTGAGAGCACAGAGAGAGAAACAACCAGGCTAGATAACCAGCCTTGTTATCCCCATGGTATATAAGGGGATTACAATCTGAGATAAGTTTGAATTAGACAAATTTATCAACATTTCACATCTCCTAATGAACAGGAATACATAATGAAGAAAGTGTGTGAATATCAATATATATTAAAGAGTTGATTTTTGCCTTAAAATTGCCTTTGATTAATAGTGAGATCAATGAGACCCCAGTCCCTGCAGTAATTAACAGACAGGGCTCAACAGCTCTCACATACATGGACCCACTGAGAAATGTGCTACTGTTGCATTGGAAAGCTCTTCCAAGCCATCTGAATTGTCACTATTCTTTAGAAGAAGGCAAGATGGAGAGGTCACTTCCATGAGAGACAAGGTACCACTCCTCTGGGGGCACAGGCATGTCAGCTCATGTGACAGTCTGTGCCAGCCATAACAGTGGTGGGAAGCTTAGAAGGGGAAGGTAAGAGGAGCCACAGACATCCTTTTCTGTTTCCCTTGGAGCTGAATTGTTCCCAGGATGGCATGAAGACATTGCCAGCTTCCTTGGAAAGCGGTTTGCATGTTTTATTTTTTATTTTTTCTAGATCTTTGCTCCTCCAAAGAGCAGAAGGGCACTCATCTTAAAGGTGAACTGCAGAAACTCTGAACTCAAGAGTGATCGGCGTCTGATTTCCTGGATTCAGGACACAAGAGACTGGTGTGGGGACACTGCAGAAGGGAAAGAGGCTCCCCCCCCCCAAAAAAACCCCACAACACGTGCTATGATCCTATTTATAGCCATGTCACAAGCAGGCTGGAACAAGGATACAGGCTGCAGAGAGGAGGACCAAGCTTTGGAACTTTGGAGACAAGAAACTGACATGGAGAGAGTTCGGGGATTGGGGGAAAACTGTGTGAAATCTACTCAACTGTGTGGCATAGAAAGCAGGATCAGAAAAGGGTTTCTATACTTGGTACCCAGGAATCTCAGCGGGGGAGGTTTTATATGGAAATGAGGGATTAAATGGAAGCTTGCACACCACTCACAACTCCTGGTTAACGAGAAAAGTGGTCCAGGTGGGAAAGGAAACAAGCCACCTCTAACTAGGTGGGTTATGTGAGGAGAACCAGCAGATATGAACCCAGAATCCTATACACAGGAAGAATGCTGAGTCTGCATTCAACTTCAACAGAGAAGATAAAGAGTCTCCATCATGAACCTGGATGACATACAGTTTGGTGCTCTGGGTTGTGGCAACACAGCCACTGAGGAGACAGACAGAAAGAAAACAATGTGGAAAGGATTGGATTCTGAGGTGTTCCCACCTCCATGCTGGTCAACCTTGTAATCACCAAAGCCAGAGTGAGCTTGTTGGGATGTGATTCTGAGTCACGTGGCCTCGCTGCCTCCACGTGAACACGCACACCTACAACCATACCTGTACACCAGCACCACCACCATCAAAGGCAGGGCTAGCATGTCCACCACCAAGTAAGAGCCAAGAGTACTGACTATCATTACAAGCCCTGCCTTGTTGGGGAGACGCACTTTCCCGTGGATGCGTGGCTTGAACACAGCAGACTTCTGATAGAGATCCGCCTTCTGGCACCTTCTTCATTCACGGAGAAGCCACTGGTCATGCTCTAGGTACTAACTGGGTATTCGTTCATTCGCTTTTCTCTCTCTCCTCTGTCAGCTTGACAAATGTGTGAAAGTCAATTTTTTTTCTGTGTCCTCAATTTCAAGGCCTACCCTATATTCCACTTGCAAAGGAGCTCCGCATTCCTCTGTTTTGTTTATTTATTTTTATAACTTCATTCATTGGCTTAGCATTCATAGGACTCATTTGGGCATTTTCTAGTAATATCTGTCTAGCTATATAGATAGAGATAGAGAGAACAGATAGATATATATAGAGAGATAGAGTAGATAGATAGATACATACATACATAGATAGGTATATAGATAGATAAATAGATGCATAGATAGATAGATACATAGATAGATACTGTGATGGTTTGTATACCCTTGGACTAGGGAGTGGCACCATCTGGAGATGTGGTCTTGTTGGAATAGGTGTGAACTGGTTGGAATGGGTGTGTCACTGTGGGTGTGGGCATAAGATCCTCACCCTAGTTGCTTGAAAGTCAGTCTTCCACTAGCAGCCTTTGGATGAAGATGTAGAACTCTCAGCTCTGCCTGTGCCATGCCTGCCTGGATACTGCCATGGTTCCACCTTGATGATAATGGACTGAACTTCTGGACTTGTAAGCCAGCCCCAATTAAATGTTGTTTTTATAAGACTTGCGTTGGTCATGGTGTCTGTTCACAGCAGTAAAACCCTAACTAAGACAGATACATAGATAGATAGATAGATAGATAGATAGATAGATAGATAGATAGATAGAGAGATAGAGAGATAGATAGACAGACAGACAGACAGGATACAACTGAGGCTTCCAGAAGCTGATGGCTTTCTGAGACACCCTGATCATTCCGTCTACCCACACTGTGTCTTCGGGGAGAGTCTGTTGAGTAAGCATTCAGTCTCTGGCTTGTCCTTTGTTGCTCCTTCTCTTTCTGGACTTGCCCAACTCTCTCTGTTACGTAAAGTCTAACCTAAGAGCTCTGGATCCCAATGTCCCCTCCTTGCCTCAACAGTCACCAACCCTAGCCTCTGCTCTGCCAAGAAAACCACATCCTCTCTTTACCCCTCATCTAATAGACCTGTGACATGTTTCCCTCTAGCAGAATTTTGGTCTAGTAAAATGAACGCACACCTACCCACCCCTATGCGCGCGTGCACACACACACACACACACACACACACACACACACACACCATCACCATCACCACATTTGTGCTTCAGTTTGGGCTTGAGTACCTCGGGTCCTCAGCAGTCTTTACTGACTTAGGGAGGATGGCTTGGGATACAAGGTGTAAAGTAATTTCCTGCTTCAGCTGGTGATGATAGGGCCATGTCCTGGCAAGCTATGCTCTGCTCTGCTATCCTGGCAGGCTGTGCTCTGCTATGGCATTCTACCCAGTGAGGGATAGAAAAATGACGAGCTGAGGAGCTATTGGCTCAGCTGAGAGAGCTATTGGCTCAGCAGCCTGTGCTGAGCACATCAGGGGAGAGAAAAGCCCCTCTCGGGTGGAAGAGAGCTCTCTTTTTTGAGCTCAATATGTAGCCCCACAAAGAAAGGGATGGAGCAAAGGAATGATGCATTCTTGGGTTGCTAAGTGATAGCCAAGCCCACAGACTCATGCTGAGGCCGGAGCCAAAGGCGATCCGAGCACACATCTCACAGTGTTCTATTGAACTAGCAATTGAAATAGGCCTTCACTTAGTGGCTGATTCCTGCCAATAAGGCAGAAGGTTGTGTTGGACAGCTCTGCCCAATAGCAGAGCTAATTCATTCAATGGATTCCTTCCTCTTGGGAGCACGTAAAGGATGTAGCAGTATTTGTAAAAGTAAAAATAAATTTAAAAACATAAAGCAGTAAAAAAAAAAAAAAAAAAAAAAGTCAAGACAGAACAACCCCAGAGAAGCTGATTCAGGACAATGTTGATGATCACAGTGGAACGAAGCCTTCTTTTGGGGGAACAGCCAGTCGCAGAGGTGGCCTCAGGGTGGTCGTGTGTCCTTCCAACAATCACTCACCCAGCAACCTTTTGGTGTCAGGCAGATTGCTGGGCACTCCTGACCCCATAGTGAGTGACTGTGCCCTAGTACCACCAGGCTGAAATGCTGTTGTGTATCCAGTCTTGTGCTCTAAGTGACCTACTCACAGAGTGAAGTCACTTACCCAGCCAGGTCTATCCCTATACAGCCTGAAGTGTTGGCTCGGTAAAGAATCAAGAGAGTCAGCAATGTGGACTTTCAGGTACTGGAGAGGAGACGCCAACCCAGTCTTCCATCCGGTGTAGCATTTATACCTGTGCACCCCGTAGCTATGATCTCACGCCTGAGCAGTCTCGGACCATATCCTAATTGTAACTTGATACAGCTTAGCGTTTTCTGAGGAGGGAGTTTTAACTAAGGGATTCCTCAGATCAGATTGACCCACGGTTGTGTATGTGGGGAGATTGTCTCCACTGCTGACTAATGCAGGAGGGCCCAGACAACTGTGGGTGGTACCATTTCCAGAGCCAAGGGACCTGGGCTGTAAAAAAAAAAAAAAAAAAAAAGAAAAAGCTAGCTATGTTATGAAGTACTGAGCAAGGCTGTAAGCAGTGTCTCCATGCTTTTCTGCTGAATTCCACTTGAATTCCTGCCTGGTTCTCACTCAATGATTCACTGTAACCTTTGCTCTCCCAGACTGTTTTTGGTCAGCATGTTGACATCCCAGCAAAACAGAAAAAAAAAAAAAAAAAAAGGAACAGACCCACATGTGCTTTAGGGTGTCACTACAGCCGAGACTGGAGACCAGTTGGCAGGAGCAGGCTTGCCTCATGCCCTCACTGAGAGAATAAGAATCATAGGAAATAGCCAGAAGCAGAACTCACCGTTACAGCTAAGTCCATCTGAGCCCCGCTAAGATCAGATGGGCCCGTGATGACCTTCAGATGTGCGAGCAAGAAATAAATGCATGTCTTGGCAAAGCACTGCAATCTGAAGGTGTTTTTTGACACTGAGGACAATGGGGAGCTAAGAGAAATGGTGAGATAAAGACTCTGCTATGGGGCTTTTGTGGTCGTGAATTTCATATATTTATGGTGTGGATGGTAGGTATCTGATGAGCAGTTTCAACAAACTGATTTCAGACTCACAGACTCAAAGGTCAAAGGTTTGTTGTTGAATTCAGCTGAACTCCACAGTGGGATTTACCGAGGCTCGGAGATACCCATAGGAAAATGCACACTATTACATGAACATCCACCACATCTGCACAGTACAGGGCTGAGCTCGGGGGTGGGCACATGGTGTATTTATACATGGTCCCATGTTGTTCCATAGACCCCCAAATATGCAAGAGTACTGCCAACATTTCAGGGCTCTGGAGACAACTCAGTTAGGAGTGACTTCCGTGCCAGCATGTTGACCTGAGCTTGATCCCTAAAACCAATTGTTGAGATGTTGCAGTGGGTGATACACTCCTGTAATGCCAGTGCTGAAGAGATACTGATGGGTGGGTCCCTGGAGTAAGGTAGCCAGCCAGCCTGCCTGTGTTCAGTTCTAGATTAAAGAGACTGCTTCACTAACGATGGACAGCTTAAGAGACTAATGGCCAAGCTTGTTCTCTTACAGGATATAGACAGAGGGGAAAGGGGCATTGGAGGAGAGAGAGAGAGAGAGAGAGAGAGAGAGAGAGAGAGAGAGAGAGAGAGAGAGAGAGCAAGCAAAGTTCATCAGAGGTAATGGTTCTTACCTAGTCTCTCACAAACAGAACACTGGGCCCAAGCCCAGATCTGACTATCTCTAAAGCACACACTTATCTGTGAAGGGTTTGGGTGAGAATTTTTGGTAAACGACATGAGGGAAAGGCTGGAAAGAATGAAGTGGTCAGTGGCCAGAGCCACCATCAAAGCACCACCAGCTTCAGTAGAGTCATTCGACTTATAAGTTGGATGCTGAAACCTTTTCTTCCCTCTCAAAGCCAACCATCAAGTGAGTCTTAAGCACTCCAGGATCTGAGTTGTGCTTCCCCACAGGACAGGGTGAATTTCTTTTTGCAATGCCAAAGACATCTTTCATCCCCCTGCCCCCTGCTTTTCTTCATATTCAGAAACAGTTGTTTGACACCAGTTAGAACTCAAGAAATATTGGGGTTTCAGGGTTCTGATTTAAGAATACCCTTTCAAACTGGTGAGAAATGCAGGAAACTGTATTCCTTACTCACATTTTGTGGCCAAACAGGCTCTGAATCAGACAGCCCTGATTTCCATGAACACCACCCCCACCCCATGCATGCTGCCTTCCCACCCCCCAGAAGGCAGACATACAATGCAGACACAGGTGCCCTGACTTTGCAAGGACCTATTGAGCTACTGCACAGGCTGGAGAATTATGATAATTGCTAGCTGAGCACCAGGGTAAGGTAGAGATTAGAACATTAGCTAATTGTTAGGGAGCACGCACATGGTGTGTTCTGAGCTCTGAGGAAAGTGCTCCCTACAACAATAGCAGAGCAGAGTTCTTCAGAAGAAAAGACCCCTGGGGTAAGTTGACCAAGGTGTGCATCTCTGCTCTGCCCCTTGTGGGTTGGGCCGCCTTTTCACCTTTTGCTTTTCTTTCCTGTGCTGTCTCCCTATCTCCTTCTCTTTCTCTTCCTCCCTTCCTCCTTCTTCATCCTCATTTCCTTCATCTTTATTTTCTTCCTCCTATCCCTTTTCCTTCTCTTCTTCTTCATCGTTATCTTCTCCTTCCCATTCTTCTTGCCTTTCTCGCCTTCTCTTCCAGAGTTCTGCTGCAGCTCAAGCTGGCCTCAAACTCCCTACTCTCCTGCCTCTGACTGAGATCCTTGGGGTAACAGACACGCACCACCCTGACCAGTTTACCTGTCGATTCATTAGCTGCTCAAGTGTAGAATGGGAATGACAGAATCTGGCTGGAAGAGGTATTAGAAATCCATGAGCTAACGCATGTGCTTGAAACCAATCCGCAGAAAGCAAGTCGAGCATGAGCGTCAGCCATTACAGATATCTCACTTGGAATTTTAATTTATCCAGGAAGAGATGATTTTTTTTATCTTCCTTATGCAGCCTGGAAAGCAGGGATCTTCACTTTATTTTATTATTATTATTAGCGTGTATGCTTATGTAGAAACGTGCATGCCAAGGCACATATAGAGGAGTCAGAGAGCTTCTTTCTGGAGTCTCTATTCTCCTTCCACTATGGGCTCCAGGGAATGGACACAGGTCACTGGGCTTCCAGTAAGCACCCTTGGCCACTGAGCCATCTCAATGGTCCATGAAAATCCAGTTCACAGTCACGCCTGAGGTAAGCAGCAGGGTAGAAATCTTATATCTGGGAGTTTTGATGTCCTCATCTCCACCGAGCACATCCAAATAACTTCTGATGACACCATCAATTGTGAATACAGAGGCACTTAATGGTGGGAGGTTTCTAGAATCTGGAGTAATCTGCTCATTTTCCCTCAGTAAAACCACATGAATGACTGAGACAATTTTGACGGATGAAGCAAGTTGCCCAGATGGAAGTCAAACCCACACAATCTCTGAGTTGTGAGATCTTACGGGAGGGGACTCACACACACACACACACACACACACACACACACACACACCACAGAGTTCTTCACCTGTCTTAGTTACTTCCCTTCTTCTGTGATAAAATATCCTGAGACTGAAGGCAACTGAAGAAAGGAATGGAGAGAGGGAGGGAGGGATGGATGGATGGATGGTAGATTGATGGATGATGAATGAATGGACGATGGATGGATGAAGGATGGATGGATGGATGATGGATGGATGGATGGAGGATGGATGGATGGATGATGGATGGATGAATGGAGGATGGATGGATGGATGGTTAATGGATTGAGGATGGATGGATGGATGGAGGGATGATGGATGGATGGATGGAGGGATGGATGGATGGATGGAGGTAGTATTTCAACTCACAAATCACTGCACAGCCCATCATAATGAAAAGGCAATGGCATCAGAACCTTGAAGCATCCACAGTTGAAAGAAAAGAACAATGAATGCCTGTGCTCAGCCAGATTTCCCCTTTTTGATTCAGTTCAAGACCCCAGCATAGGGAATGGTGCCACCCCCATTCACAGAGACTCTTCAATGTGCAACTAACTCAATCAAGATAACCCCTCACAGGTGTGCCAAGAGGCTTACCTCTTTGGTGGTTTTACATATTATCAAACTGACAACTGATACTGACCATCACAGCACCCAGGGCAGGAAGCCCTTGGACCCATAGCAGAAGCATCTCAGCTACCTGTAATATGAGACCTACAGAGGGGACTCTCTCTTTACGTGAAGTTATTATTGCTGTCTAGTAGCCTATACCTGTTGGTCTTCTTGCTGACTGCACAGGGAACAGATCAATTTCCTCTTGAATACAGCCTCGCAGGCAAAGACAGCTGAATTCAGAGCAGCACACACTGGAATGGACACAGACACTTGTCCTTGCTCTTCAGTGTAGGCATGTTTTCTCTACACATACCCCGGCTGAATGGCTACCAAATCTCTAGTTGTTTAACTGTCAGTTTATGTCAAGTATGACATCATCTCTCTGACATCATCCCACAGAGGTCCTGCCTCATAGATCCCTTCGTTGTTTTTAAAACATCTCATTTTCCTCCCATTGTCTTCTTTTGGTGCCAGGAAGTTTGCATCTTTGTTTGAATCCTTTACTGGCAACTGTAAACCATCTGTGTCTTCCTGGAACCAGACAGCCCAGGGGAGGTGGCCTTCATCATCAGGTCTTGACCCTAAACCTTGCATTTCAGACATACATTATGTTATTATAGAGCTCTGAGAAAGTAGAGGCAAAATAGAATTAAAAGGCAATTATCTCATCAGGGGTAGACTTTCCCAGGAGAAAGAAAAGGACAAGGAAGCCATGAGAATCAATCTTATCAGATCAGGATGCAAGACTGACACCTGAAGGGGAGAGGAGAGAGAGGGTTCTTTTGGCCTTCAGGTCTGCAAAACAGATCCCAGTGCCATCCATCAGTCATTAGACCTATGAAACACAGATCCCAAGACCATCAAACAGTTCTAGACTTGATGAAAGGGATCCCAAGACCACTGAACAGATAGAGATCTAAGAACCAGATTCCAAGACCATTGCACAGTCATAGACCTGAGAGACGGATCTACATCAGCTTCTCTAATATGCTAAGTTGCTGGTGAGAGGAGCTAATTGAAATAAAATGCTTTCTTTTTTAAATTAAGATCAGAGGAGGAAATAAAAGGGACATGACTGGGTAAAGAAGTCAAAGCATTGCTATCTCCAGAATTTTATCTGTAACAGTTTTCATTTCTTGATGTGACGAAGTGCCACAACCAAAGGCAACTTATAGAAAAAAAGAGCTGATTGGTGCTTATGGCTTCAGAGGGCTAGGAGTTGATGAAGGCCTGGGGAAGGCATGGTAGCTGATGGCTGGAGAAGGAAGCTGACCAATCCCATCTTCACTCAGTCTGAAAGCAGCAGGAGCAAAACTACACGTGGGCAAGCCTATAAGCTCTCCAAGCCAGTCTTAGGCAAGCCTCGCCCTTCTAACACGTTAATAACCCCCGTCCCAAACAGTGTCACCAAGTAGAGACTGACTACTTAGAAAACTGAACCCATGGGGAACATTTCTCATCACATGATCTTATATTTAAGAATCCCTAAAGATCCCACAAGCAAACTCTCAGAGCTAATAAAAACTTCCAGCAAAATGGCAGGTCACAAAATTCATATATAAAAACAGGTATCCTTCCTATGTATCAATAACAAACTTGTTGATAAAGAATTTAGGGAAATAATCTCAACCACAATAACCTACACACACACACACACACACACACACACACACACACACACATACACACACCGACCCACACACACACACATCGAGAGACAGAGAGACCTAATGATAAAAGAGAAAGAATGAATGCTACCATAAATATTTCAAATCACTGAAGAAACTGATAGAGACCCTAGAAGATGGAATGGCCTCCTGTGCTCAATGCCTGGTGGAATAAATATTATCAATATAGCTATTTTGCCAATCTACAGATTAAGTCTGTAGTTTAAATGAAAATTCTAATGATGCTCTTCTCAGAAATAGAAAAGGCAATCTTAAAATTCATATAGAAGCACACAAAAATCCCTGAATATCTCAAAAAATGCTTAACAAAAAGAATAATGCGTCAGGTATCACTATATCTGATTTCAAGTTATACGATAGAGTCATAGTGACCAGAGCCTACTGGTATTCTTCAGTGGCACTGAAGACAACACTCAGCTGTAAACCCCTCCAACTACAGCCACCTGATTTTATTATTATTATTATTATTATTATTATTATTATTATTATTATTAAGATGCCAAATATAATTATTGGGAGAAGCAACAGCCTCTTCAATAAATAGCTCTGGAAAGAAGTCTATTCTCACCCAAATACTGCCATGGACTTTAGCAAGTAGGAGCTGCCAGCAGTCAGTGATGATCTCTGTGACAGGGACATCCGCAAAAGTACATACATCCTCATCTCTTCTACACTTGGCAGATGCAAAGTATCAGCAGGTATCTCCCAGTTCTCCATAAACACCGAAAGACCTGGGGGCACCTGGAAATCTGTTGACTGTGTTAATCCCAAAGATTCATGGAGAAAGACCACCGAGCCAAACCATCATGGCCAACTTAATTAAAGCAAGCTTTTAAAATGTATGTGCACAGCTGTCTTCCCCTAAAGGTGGGGTTTAAGAAATCATCATTGGATGTGAGAAAAACAAGGTTTTGATAGCCCAGGGGTAGGGGGTTTCCAAAGTGGGGATTATGTGGGCAAAATAGACAAGGTTACAGGAGCAGAACATAAAAATAAAAAGTTAGGGTTCGTCATAAGGATCCCCCGAAACAACAAACATTTGACTGCAAGGTAATCATAGCAACAGGTAGTCATAATAACAGGTAGTCATAACCAACTTTTAAAATAAAGCTAGGGTTGCAAGATAGTTACAGAAACTTTTTGAAACAAAGACATTGTTGCCGTTTCCTGGACCAGGCAACCAAACCATTTGTAGCTAAGGTTACAGGTGGGACCATAACCGAATACTTGAGAAACAAACTAGTTTCTTTCTTTACTACAGGATGACTTTCAGGCCTAAATGGAAGCAGGCTGATTCAAGCGAAACTCCTCAGATGAGAGCAAGGTTGTGCGATTTAGGAGAGTTTCCTGGAATCTGTGTGGAAAGCATCCTAGAAGATGACCTGTGGAGGCCTCAGGAGACTTGAGCCTGACACTAAGTCACCTATCAGGAAGAGAAATCTGCCCAGAGGTGGCCACTGAAGGCCCAGTGTCTCAGCCAGTCACACAGAGAAATGATGTAAAGAAAAGTCAGTCCTTGGGTCAAGCCAAAGGAAGAACTGGAAAAGCTGTGGGTTCTAATGACCTGTATCCCATGACCAAGCTTGCACAGCTCAAAGTTCATTGCAGGTAGAGCTCAGGCCTCATCCTGGGTACTTTGAGGTAGAAAAATAACCCCGGATCGTAAGTGGTGGGTTCAGTGTTCTCTGAGGATTCTTTGTGAAAGAAATTCAGAGACAATGCACAGGCTCTTGCTGCTAAGTTTGACCATGGGAGAGGAGTCTTGAGCCAATCACAGGTTGAACTCTAAAAGTCAGAAGAATCAAAAGGTGACTCTTCTGTATTCTTTGACTTTTTGCCCACTAAGACTTAAGACTCCTGACAGCCATTAACTATATAATGATAAATCTGTCATGTTTTAAACCTCTATATTTAGGGTAATTTATTAACATAGTAACAAAAGCCTACCAGCTTTGGAATATTATTAGAACATGGCAGTTATAGACATTGCCTATGTCTGGATAGTTCTATGAATTAACTCCATTAACACTCGACAGAACATTGTTATCCCCATTTCACAGATGTATAAGTCGAGATCCAAGTCTCCTAATGCATTGCCTGAGATGGCACAGCTTGGCGGGAGCTGAGAATGGAAGGGAGACATCTTCTTTTCCTTACATCATGCTCTCAGTCGAGGGCAGGACTTCCTTTTTCATAATGGAAACTGTGGCACAGAGCAGCCTTTGGATAGCAAGGTGGAAGAAGGGGCGCCCTGATACAGCAGGAAGGGCACAGGAGGAGTGAGCTTTAAGGAAAAAAATGAGAAAGGAGGTTACATCCTTGAATGTGGAAGTTCAGAGGTCAAGGCAAAGGCTGTGAAGTGCCAGCAGAAGCCAGCAGCCGCCTTGGAGGTTATCAAAATGGAAGCAATGGGCCAGAACATTGGAGAAGAAGGGCCTGTGTCTTGGCAAAGGCCAGCTGTGAGGCCGTGTAGGGAAAGACATCACGGGATAAGGATGCTCGCAGAGAAGGAACGAGGAGGCGCTCAAATATGGGAGATTTTCCTTTTCATGGATAAAAACATTTTAAGTACCTGGTTTTTAACAGAAACAATCATGGAGGATATCCAGAGCTGATGGGGAAAAGAAGCCAGCACTGTCCAGGTTCGCGTGTGAGACAGACATCTGAGAGGGCTGGGTCTTAAGTGTAGGTAGGGTACTCAGCTGAATTTGAGGCTGAGGAGTCTGAGGCAGGAAGAGTGAGAATTGAAGCCAGTCTAGGTTACTAAGACTCTATTTCAAACACACACACACACACACACACACACACACACACACACACACACACACACACACCACATACACATGCACTCAGAAACCAAAAATCAACAACAAAAATCCCTAAGAATCAAAACCGAAGAATCTAGCTTTAGCCAGAAGAGTTTAGAAGCCAGGGCCCCCATTCCAGGAAAGAGGCACCAATTAGAACTAATCTTGCTTACTAACCACCCTCAAAGGCTGGGGCTAGAAAGAGACCTCACAATTTGAGATCTGTCCAGGAAAAGGTTTCGAGTTGGTAGTGTAGCCTGTGGCGAGCTGAGGGACAGAGAAAAGATGAATAAAGCCTACTTGAGGGGATGGATTATCAGGACGCAAACTGTACTCAAAGAAGCTGAGAATTAATTTGGCTCTGTGATATGCCCGGGAATGGCAAAATGAGAGTTTATTGTTACTCCTTCCCTGTGAGGCATTGTAAATGACTAAGTGAAAGTCTGCAGTCAGCTCAAGGGAAACCAGCACAGTAGAAACAGCCTCTTTGAGAGCTGCCTCTGGCTGACATTTGCATGTATGTAGGCCAATCACAGGGGGCTATGTGGGCCTATCACAGGGGGCTATGTAGGCCAGTGGGGGGGGGTATGTGGGCCAATCATGGGGGACTATGTGGGCCAGTCACAGGGGGCTATTTGGGTCAATCACAGGGGGCTATATGAGCCAATCACAGGAGAGTATGTGGGCCAATCATAGGGGGTTATGTGAGCCAATCACATGAGAGTATGTAGGTCAGTCACAGGGCGATGTGAGCCAATCCCAGGGGGCTATTTGGACCAATCACAGAAGACCAGGCTTCCAAGCTGGACTTCAGAAGCTCCAGGCTCTCTATGTACTGAAATGGCAGAGCTGGGGGATTACTGGACGAGAGAGAGGCCATGTTTTGTGCTGGATGACTCATTCCACAGCCCTGAAAGGGCTTCAGGGTTCTCCCTTATCATGGGGGCTGTCAGCAAGAACTCTGCACACAGGGAACAAACACATCCTTTCCTTGTAGCTCCAGGGAATGCCTAACCTTGACACCAACTCCAGATAGGGTGTTGCCCTGATTTAGAAAACCCTACACTGAATGATGAGGAACCCAAAGCTTCTAAATGGTGATTCTCCACGGTTCGCTGGCAGGCAGATGCTGGTTTGGGACTGAGGACTTGACTTCAGGGAGCCACTGAAACCTCTCCAACCTTCGCTACTGCTTCAGATCACGCCCTGCTGGTCTACAAGGGGAAGATCGGAAGGCGTTTCAGTTAGAAGCTTAGTTTCTTGGGGCTGCAGAATGAGTCTTGAAAGTCACATTCGCATCAGTGTTAAAATACATCTCTTAGTCACTCCGAAGTGTCAGCCTGAGTTTTATTTAGCCATCTTGTGTCTAAGCTTGTGACATACAAGAACTGATTTCACAGAGCTCTAGTTCGTCCTTCATCCATCTCCACTCGGCCTTGGCCCTGGACCCTGCCTCTTTGGTCTCACTTAACTTGCTCTTTGAACTCTGGGTTTGGTAAGGTGAGATAAATTCAGACCAAAGGGATGGACGTTAAAAGATTAAAATGAATTTGGGTCTGTGTTCTTCCCATTCCATGTTTGAATCTGAGGGCTGACTCTGACTCTAGACTGAAGCTGAACAGATGATCCATTCTGGCCAGGCCCCACTTGGAAGTTTCCGGATGGCTTCCTCAACTTCTTTTTTCTCCAGGCTGATAAACCTGGGAACCGGTGGCTTTCCTGGGTTGTACTCCTATGTTTATAATCTCTTTCTGTACATTGGCTACTAGGACTCCATATTAAGCAAGACTCAAAGAAGTGGAACACCAAACTGTAAAGTTCCTGAGTTCCTAAATATTTTTCATAGCTTGCTGTGTTCCACGATGTCATCGCACCCCAAGACCTCCCTGGTAGTTTCTGTCACCATTTGTTCAGAGATACTGTTTAACTCTTTAGGGGAAATGCTGTAGGAAAACACTCCCTGCACCTTCCCTGTTGGTCTGGGTTGGAGTGACCCGGTGCTCATTGTGAAAGGCTTCTGCCTTCTGCTTGGCAGCCTGATGGCGATGGCCTTGCAAGCCGGGAGTAGCTACCTCGTTCAGCCAGGTTCTGGCCAACCCAGCTCCCAATCAAGAATGCTGGTTTATTGCTACAACTGTATATTTAACAATCAAAAAGGGTAGAACCACGGGAAATTTATGTAGAGCCCAATGAAGAACTTTGTAGGCAGTAGGGTATAGAGCCTCAAAGAATATGCGCAGGGTAAGGTTACTCACTGAAGGACTTTTATAATAGGAGAGGGCTAACTTCTTTTATTCTTTTCTTACTTTAATTTCCTGGGCCTGGGTAGACTGCCCATGTGTGTAGCAGCTCTAGGTTTACCCTCTTCTCAAAACCTCGGCATCTGGATAAGGTATCCCTAGACTCTTCCACCACGGCCCTGGTAACATCAATATTGAGAATAGAGCCCTCGTTTCTGATACTTGCCTGGCTATTTGAATGAGTGTGTGTGTGTGTATGTGTGTGTGTATTGCTGCACAGATGTGAGTATGTGTGACCTTGTACACAGGCAGAGACTGGAGCAAGATGTCTGCTACCCTTTATTTCTTTCTACCTTATTCTTTTGAGACAGGGTCTCTCACTGAACCAGAAGCTAGGCTGGCTAGTCAGTGAGCTCTTGGGGATCCACCTGTCTCTTCCCCTTTAATGCTGGGTTTACAGGCACACAAGGCCATAACTGGCTTTTTGCAAGGGTTCTAGGGATCCAAATTCCTAAGTGTGCAGATCATGAGCTCTGACCCACTGAGCTAGCTCAGTAGCCTAAAACCTGAGTGTATACTGAGCTGCCAGGGCTATGCGTTGTTTGGAACTGGTAGAACTCAAGCAACCCTTCTCAAGAGCCAGAAGCCCTGAGTGTAGACCCACTTTCATATTCTGCCATTTGCGTGTAACTGTGACTATCTCTCCAAGACCCTGCCTCAGCCCCAGCTGTTATAGCAGGAACATTTGGTTTGTTACAGGCATGTTCTTGAGGATATACACAAGGTACTTGGCTAGGGGCAGAGGAAATGGATAGCACATATAATCTTGGTAAATGGTGGATATGAATAGAAAAATGTTGAAGACACATCTTGGCCTTGAGCAGGAGAACAGTGGAAAAAAAGAGAAAGAAGAAGGCATAAGATGTTCCGAGGTTCAGGGATGAGTGTAGAAGAGAAGGTGGCAAGGCCCTTGCAGACGCTGATAGTGGAATATTTGTAATGAAACTTTGTTTTCTGGACATGGAAGGTTCATGGCACATATGAATTCACAGTAGCTGCGACGACACACACAAGACTCCAAGATGAAGCCAGACAAAATCCAAGCACGGATGCGGGAGGGAGTCAAGAAGTTCCACCAAAGACAAGGAGCTATTGGCGTTTGGCAGCCAACTCAACAGGAAGCATCAGTTATCCTTGGGGATGTGACACTGAGAGGTCTCCCATGCTCCAGTAGGTGGCTTATACCTCAGAACAGAATAGCAGTGCTAACTGGACTCAGTGGGCTTTCCAAATAAAGTACAGGATGTTGGAAGGGGAAAGCAGAGGAACAAGAGATGAATCTGAGAGGTAGGAACCTAGGTGGATTTGGACAAAGCACATTTATTGCCTGTATGAGATTCTTAATAATAAAAAAATAGTGTGATGGGGGAGAGATTCAGGAACTCATCATTACAGAGGGCTGTCACCTACTCTCTTAAGGCACATGAGGAAAGAGACAAGGACCACAGGGAGGAGGAAGTACCAGCCTCTGCCTGTGCAAGCCAAAGAGGGCTTCAGAGGCCCGGCAAGCGGGAGCTGGTGTGTGTTCGCCTCTCTGCAGTCTGGCCCTTCAGAAGCCTGGGTTCCCACCGGTGCCCCTCTTCCCAAGCTCCCTCTAATGAAGACTCTGCCACTGTCTCCTGAGTCACCCGCGCTTTAACTCTCGGTAAGTCTTATCTTGGAAAAATGCTTTTCTTGTCTCCCTTGGCAATGCTTTTGCGAGGCTCCTCTGCCTTGCTCCAGGTCTTCTGACCCAGGCTTTCATCTCTGAAACACTGAACCACCATGCTGCTTTCTGCTCTCTGGCTTTTATATGATTCTTCTCTCTTCTCCTGCATTATTTAGACCTGCAAAGTGCTGGGGCAGAGCTTGTGGAACAAAGGAGATGTTGTGCCATGCTGTGAACAACAGCAAAAAAGAAACTACTATTTGTGTGTGTGTGTGTGTGTGTGTGTGTGTGTTAAATGAATGTGAGTGTCCAATGCAGGCACTTGTAGGGGCCAACGCAGGATGTCCAGTGTTTCCCCCAACTACTCTCTATCTTATTCTCTTGAGTCAGTGCCTCTCCCTGGACCAGAGGGTTGGCTAGTGAGTCCTTGGGATTCACCTTTCTCCATCCTTCAATTCTGGGATACAGGCATGCACAGCTTATATGGATGCTGGGAACTCAAACTCATGTCCTCAGGCTTGCATAGCAGGCTGCCATACCCACTGAGCCATCTTCCCACTCCAAACTAATATATTAGGGATGGCATATATGGCCAGGGATGATGAGGGAAATCTTGAAAATAATGGATCAAATCATTTGCATGTAAATATGTTAAATACAGATCACCATTCTCCAGGCAGGAAAGCAAGGTCATCAATGGATACCATACATTAGGAAGAAAAATCAAATTTCCCCTCTTCTGATGGAAAGAATACAGAAGCGTAATCATTATTATAATTACGGAGATGATGAGAATAATAGCATCATTATTGTTAGTATCTTCGGATGCTGCTGTGTCTTGCATGTGAGATGTCCCCATAGACTCACGTGTTGGAATACTTGCTCCCCAGCAGGTGATGCTGTTTTGGGATGCTATGGATTCCCCTGGAAATGGAAGTGGACCTTGAAGCAGACCTTGAGGCTTACAGCCCATCTGTGGTTCCAATGCTCTCTCTACTTGCAGGTTCACCCAGTTGTGAATGAGCTTGCAGCTGCCACATTCTTACCTGTATCCTGTACCCCTGGAACCATGAGCCCAAATCAGTCCTTCCTTCTGAAGTTTCTCCTTTCAAATGATAAGGATTCAGGGACAAGAAGAAGCCCACGGGCTGCTCCATAGGCATGGTATTCTGGTGACATCATAGCAACACTGAGGACACACACACATACACACACACACACACACACACACACACACACAGAGCTACCAACTTGTCCAGGATCACACAGCAGCTTTGTAACTGGAACATAATGGTGGCCTCTGCCCAAGTTACCTCCCACTATCTGGCTCTCTTCCATTGAGTCTGCACAGCTCTTATGTCCCTACCTACACCCTCCTAGCAGACCTCTTGCAGGCCTCATCCTCAGGATACTCTTGACTTTATGTCTTCTAAAACTCTGAGACCAGCCACAGAGCCAAGGGCTCAAGGTCACTCCGCAGATTACGCAAAACCTCACCTAGTTTGAAGGTGCTCCCCCTCTTTCTTTAAGACTTATTGTTGTGGGTTGAATGTGAAATGTTCCCCCTTAGGCTTGGACATTTGGTTCTTAAGAGTGGCACCAGTTTGGACAGTTGTGGAACTTTGAGAAGATGGAACCTTACTGGAGGAAGTGGGTCACCAAATGTAGGACCCATTTCCAAGCTTTTATGGCCACCCTTCCGATCTACTCTCATTCCAACTATAGATACAATGTGACCAGCCACCTCAGGTTCCTGCTACCATGCATTCCCACCACGATGGACTGTATCCTGCCAGACTCCGAGTCATAAGAGACCCTTCCTCGCTTATGTTGCCCCTTGACAGGTATTCGGTCCAAGTAACAAGAAAGGTAACTAAGATGTTTGCTTATGGTTTGTACCTCCCAGAGGATCAGAGATCAAAAAGTTGATCTAGGGTGAGTGTTGCCTATGGAGACACAGGCCTCCCTACACACACAGCCATTGTGGGTGTAGGTCAAGACAGGCATGCTGAGTCTTGTCTGTGCATTTGTTACATGTGTTCCTTTGAGCCTTCCATTACAAACCACTGAAACTAAGCAGCTTAAAACATCACAGATGTGTGATCTCATGGGCAAGCTGCTTGTCTAGTTCCTTGCAGGGAAGTAAGGGAATCCTGTTTTCCTTTCCTTCTATATCCAGAGGCCACTGTATTCCTTGGTTCTTGAATCCTTTGCATGCCTCTAAAGCCAGTGTATGGCCTAACTTTAGGTCTTTCTCTGGCAGGTCCCCTTGTCTCTTTGTTCTTCTTTAAAAGTCCCAGAGAAGACACTCTATAATCAGACAAACATTCCATCTCGAGATCTTAATCTTATCATATCTGTAAAGTCTACCTTGACTCATAACTTAACGTATTTGGAGAATCTAGGCATTAGAATATGGATATCTTTGGTTCATTCTTCTGCCTTCTATGAGTTAACTCACCCACAAGTATGTAACAAAGCACTCTGATGTTATTTGGGGCAACAAGAACAAGAAACCACATGGATGTCCCACACTGAGATGACGGAGGGTGGGCAGGACACAGAGCCCAGGGCATTTTGACACAACCAGACAAAACAGCCCAGACACTTCCACACCAACACAAATGAATCTCTTAAAAAGTCATCAGTGAAGAAAAGCAAGAACTAGACTTGGGCATGCAATACAAGGTCCTGTACATCAGTTTGCAAACTAAATACACGTTCACCAATGAAGCTATGCAGTTTTACGTGAACACTGTACTGGCAAAGGGGTATGTCTCTACGAATCCTTAGTGGCTGCTCGTAGGACTCAGGAAGGAAATACTGTGGGGTAGGAGAGTCAGGGGTCATGGATAATAACATAACTATGTTTCAATACTGTCCATCCTGTGAGGTCATACCTGGCGCTTTGCTGGCCCTCTGGGGTCAGCTGAGTGGCATAGACATGGAACAGTGTTCTGACACACTGCCTTGTGTGTGTGCACTTGCATTTCTCACATGAAAGCAGGGAGCCCATTTTGTTTTCCTTTGTACCTTGCAGCTGCTGCACAAAGCTCACCTCACAGTGGGTACCCAACATGTGTTTCATTCAACTTAAAGGGGAAACGGCACCGACAAGACATCTGGAGTGAGGTGTCTCAGGTGAGCTGACACCTAGGAAAATTTCTAAGGGTACCCAAATGGCCTTTAAAGCTATGTTTGGAAGGCAGAGTTGAATCATAAAGCTTGCTGCTCCAGGTGAGGAAAGAGGGAGGATGGCACAGAAAAGACAGATGCCCTGAGTTCTAAGACAAATCTCCAAGCTAAAAAAAAAAAAAAAAGAAAAGAAAAAAGAAAGAAGAAGAAGGAAGAGGAGGAGGAGGAGGAGGAGGAGGAGAACAAGATATACACCAGATATAGCTCCTAGGCACTCTACACAAATTCCACCCAGAAAAAAATGGCAGGGATACCAATATGGGGGACAGGAGGGGTTCCTCCAAATGCTTCAAATGGTGCATCGGGTTCTGAGAGTCTCTAATGAGACTGACATTGTTCTGGGTCAAGACTCCAGAACCAATCATTAAAGTAAAGGCTCTGAACGTTTAAACAAGAAAATGGGCCGGTGATCATCAGAAGCCAGCAAGGGTTCGTTAAAATCAAGTCGTGCCTGAGTGACCTCATTTCCTTCAAGGACATCAAATGGTAAAGAAGAAAGGGAAAACAGACCTGTCGTGCAATTTCTGTAGTTTAATAAGCTTTCTCTTGGTGGTTTTTAAAAGGATGGCAGATGCTCGCCTTGGCAACGATCGCACCCAAATGGCAATGATTCATGGAATAGTACCAGTCTCGATGAATGCTTCTGGAATACTACCACTCATAATATTAAAAATAGTTGACATGTTCTGAGTGCTCACCATGTGACAGGTGCTATCATTAGTGATCCGCGTGGTGTTCCCCAATTTCTCCCAGCAACAACTCTAAAGGGAAGGTGCAGGATTGCTCCACTTTGCATGTGAGGACCGTGAAGGATGGTATCGGGGAAATTACTGCCCCAGGTCCCATGGCCAAGGACAATTACTTCCAGAGACTGAGCTAGCCCAGTGTACCAAACATGTTAGAGCATAAATTGAGGAAATAAAAGCCATTGCAGAAACAGAGGGAATAGAAGGGCACCTTGCCTGGCTCGCATGGCCATACATGGCCCTCAAATACTATCCCTGCCCTTTCCCATCCTTTACTGCCCCTCTGTGTGACCTCCCTCTTCCTGTACAGTTGTACTTCTGACAGCTACTCCTACTTCATGCCTAACCAATGCCCAGGCTTCTGGCTTTGGAATCCCATCTTCTTTTCTCAGGCAGGATGGTAAGAGATGATATGGGGACTGTGGGGTACAAATGGGATTTCCTTTCCCAGGAGTCTCAGTGAAGCCTTTCCTCAGCTGGCAATGAAGAATTGCAAAACAATTCGTATTTGCTTAAGGCTTTTTTTTTTCTGCCTTTCTGGCTGAAAACCTGCAATTTTCTATGAGTCGTTCCAGGAACCCCCTTTACATTAATAAAAGGACATGTCTCCAAACCCTAGTAGCTCCCGTTTTTTACCATATTACCCTGTAGTAACCCCCGAGACACCAGTAGAGTCTATAATTTGATTTATGGAAAAGGAAGAGATGTTATGTCTCAACCACCTGTTGAGCAGTATCTCGACAGCCACCCAAACAGTATGGATGGCTCAAGCTAACATACTAAGTGTCAATCTTCGGGCAGTTCACCTTGGGTGACATGCTCCTGGGGTTGTCTTTTTTTCAGCAGGATTCCTTGCTCTTTGCCCTCATGCTTACGATCTGTGTTGAAATGTATTTTAGTCAACTCTGCCTCATATTGGCTCATCTTGAATATCCTTCTGTGGCAGAGCCGAGAGTCCAGCTTTACCAGAGTCATAAGAGAATAAGGGGATTACTCAGGCTCTCCTGGATGACACTGTAGACCTGTGCCCCTGTCCCTGGCTGCTGATAACACCCTCCACTACTTTATGTCCGGGTAACCTACCCAAATTCCATCTGTCTTCCTCTGCTCACTCTGTGCAAGCCACCACAGAGTGCCCCTAGCTCCTGGGCACCTGCTGGAGCATAAGTCTTCCCATGCTTGAAGGTGGACACCTTCCACAGCCAAAGCGGCTTCCCACCTCTGAGGCCACCGTCCTCTGAGACAAGAGATCCCTGCAAACGAAGCAGTATGTGACTATTCTGGATCCATGACTACAGGGGTGAGATTTCTAAGTTTTTGTTTTTATTGTTGTTGTTAAATCAGGTTAAGAAGAAGCAGCAACTGTGGGCACAGTCAGGTCACACAAGAGATGTCTACCACATTACATGCTTGTGCAGTCATGTTTGGCGCTCACAGAAATACCCCCACCCCATCATCCAAAATCAAATTTTCACTGCAAAGAAGCCATGTACATACGGAATTGGACATGGGTCCTCTGGAGTAGCATCCGGTACTTTTAAATCAGTGAGTTACCTCCCCATCACACTAGGTAAGACATACCTCACAGCACTGCTGTAAATACGACATTTTGCACCATCTACTACAGTCCGCCCCCATTTCACACAGCCAGAGGCAGATGCTTAACTGAAGACCCACTGTCCATGTTTAGTTGGGAAGAGGAGGAAATATCCATATGAGAACAGAGAATGAGATAAAGCAGAGTCCAGAGACGAAACAGGGTTGTTCTCAGCATAAGAGCCAGCCAAGGACATTGGAACTAGAACCTGCTGGTAAACTCTAGACATTTCTTTACCTTACAGGAGAGGGGAGTGTGCTGGGGATTATACACACTGGCTGCTGCTGGCTTGTGAGGGCTATGTGCATACTCTTCATAAAGAAGATTGCTAAGTCATGCTTATGCACCTTGTCGTGGTGAGGGTGGGATGAGAGACGGGGTGGGAGGGGGTAGCACCCACAGCATCTGCTAAGCTGTTGCACAGTTTCATAAGCCATTCTCTATGGAAGCCTTTGTTTATTTATTTGGACATTCACTAAGTTCTTGGAGAGGGTTCATAGTACCATGAACTGGAGAGGTACTGACTTCAGAAACTCGAAGGGACAATGGATCTGTTCTCTCTGACCAAGTCACTAAAATCCAAGAGACAAAACGAATGCAGTCAGCACTGACGAGTGCCCTGACAAAGGATGGAGAGGTACTTTGTAAAATAAAATGTTGGGACTTAATCTGTCCTGCAGGTCAAGGAATTTCCCCCAACCAAGTGAGATTGATGTTGGGACCTTAAATACAGCAAGAATTAACCAAGAGAAATGAGCCTTTTCCCAGGGAAGATGAATCAGGCAATGGGAAGCTCAGGAGTTCACAGAATTCAGTCCTGGTCTTGGAATAAAGCCCAGTTCTTCCTGCCTGTATAAATAAAGTTTTATTGAGATGCAATCACACACACACACACACACACACACACACACACCCTTGTACATATTATTGATGAATTCTTTCTCCACTCAGCATCAGATGGAGTTGTTCTTAGAGGGTATATCAACCATACAGCCCAGCTGGTCTTCTACAACAAAGGTTGCTGGCCTTTGGCTCATACCAAGCTCGGAACATGGATTCTAAGGTACACTGAGTTGCTAAAATGTTGGCAATGGATCTTCTGTAAAACTATGTGAGATAAAGCATATGAAAAGCTTACAGCCTATGGAAGGGAAGAGAGTGTCAAAAATAATTATAAGACCAAATGACTGACGCTCTAATAAAAACCTACACTAGGGCTTATAGATCTGCCAAGCAGAAAGAAATTAGTTCTTCCTGGAGAGGGAGGATGGCTTCACAGGAGGGGAGAGAGTACTTGGAGTCTGAATCTATATTTTCAGGTTAACAGAGGGGGATAGGTGAACATGTTAAAAAGTAAAGTAGCAAAAAAAAAAATGTAAAAACACAGTGTGTTCAGAAAAGGTGGTGGCTTACTTTCTTGTACCCATGAGTGAGCAGCTGGCAGAGTGCAGGGACCACATGTGAGGAGAGTCACTGTTTTACATCTGGTTACCTCCACTGGGAACTCTTAACCCTTGCACTTCAGAAGTCAAGAAGAGTAGACTACACATGCATTTTCAACGTGCTTGGAAAATAAACTCTTTAGATCAAAGTTCCAAGACAAAAATTCTAAGACTGGGCAATGTACAAAACAATAAAAATGGAAGTGTTAGGATATTTGGGTATAAAACTACATCCTGGGTCTCCCTGTGTCCAACCTGGGTATGAGTGTAACAGGTTTAGATCATGGTAGACCCAGAACATGAAACCAGAGAATAAGAATTCAGTAGACCACAGTGGTTTACTTTTATACACAGAAATAAGTTACTAAGAGAAGAGAGGAAAATGTGCTTCTTGAAAAGAGAATATCAGCTAACGGCAGACTCATGCAAGTAGAAACTCACCTCAGAGAAACCATGGAACTATCACAGCCAGAACGAGGCGAAAATTATTAATGGAGTCTGGAACTCATGGGAAAAAAAAAAACATGAAAAGGTATCAGATGTTTGTGTAGCCTGAAAATTCTCTTTATGTGAATCTTATTAGTTACAAATGCAAAGATATCAAGTTTGTAATAGGAGAAGCCTAGCCAATAGCCAGTAACACAGTAAAATAAGCAAGTTAGGGTCACCAAGACTAGTGAGCGTTAACTGTTAGGTTCCTACAGCTTATGGCCATCTGACAGGACAGACTCACTGGAGAAAATGGCTAGCTCAGATTAGCCTGTGGCTGTGTTTGGCGGGAGGAGATGGCTTTGATTATTAATTGATGGCTGAGGGCTGGATCCACTGTGGGCAGTACCATTCACTTAGTCGGTGGCCCTAGGCTGTATAAGAACACTAGCTAAGTATGAGTATGTAGGGAGGTCAGCAAGCAATTCCTGCCTGAGCTCTTGTCCTGACTTTCTGCAATGACAGATTGAAAAATGACCTAGCCTTGTTAGCCAAGTAAACCGTTTTCTCCTCATCCTGCTTTTGATCAGAGTATGGTCTCACAGTAACAAAAATCAAACTAGGACAGAAAAAAAAAACACAACAAAACAATCAAACAAACAAAACAAAACAAAAATATCACTGTGCTTCCAGAGCCAGGGCATTAAGAAGATATGGTGAAACGTCTGATGATGTTCTTGCTACAATGATGTTGCCAGGAACTAACCATGGGCAACATCAGACAAATGATGGGACAGAAGATAAAATATGTGCTCTAGGATCCTGAAATGTGTGGAGATCAATATGGCGGCTAATTTTCTTTGTCAACTGACATACTCTAGAGTCACCTGGAAGGGGCTGCCATCGAGGAATTGTTTAAATCGGTGGTTCTTACCCTTCCCAATGCTGTGACCCCTTAATAAAGTTCCTCATGTTGTGGTGACCCCTAATCATAAAACTATTTTCATTGCTACTTCAGAAGTATAATTTTGCTATTGCTATGAAGTGTAATGTAAATATCGGATATGCAGGACCCCTGTGAAAGAGTCCTTTGATTTTCTCCAAGGGGTCTCTACCTGCTGTTTCTGAACCACTGGTATACATTAAGCTGGTCCATGGGGATGTCTAGGAGGGATTTTCTCAATTGGATGAATTGAGGTGCAAGTGATACCACTTCACATGCTAGGTCCTAGACTGAATGAGAAGAAGAGAGGAAATAAGCACAAGAGTGCATGCATCAATCCACTGTGCTCTGCTTCTTGCTGTGGATACAATGTGACCCACTTCTTCATGTCCCTACTACCTTGGCTTCCACACAGTGATATACACCTGTAACCTGGAATTGTAACATTTAAACAAACCCTTTCTCCCTTAAGTAGCTTTTGTTGGAGAATTTTATCACAGCTAGGAAATGAAATTAGGACAATGGGATGGGATGAGAACTTTCCAGAAGGTACAGAGACATGAGGCTTAAATGCAGAATAGAGCCTGGATTTTTTTTTTTTAAATTTACGTTTGCCAGGACAAGAACACTAATGCAGTAATTAGCTAAATCTGAATAAATTCAGTAAATTAGATAACACCCTTCCAGCAGTATCAATGTTGTGTTTTGATTAGTGTTCTGTGGCTCTGTAGAAAGATCCTTGTTTTTGGGAAATCACCAACTGGATACTAGGGGAGGGGATAGCAGCTGTTGGTTCACTCTCCAAGGGTCTGTGGAGGGAAAAGTAATTAAGCCACATGACAAAATGGTACCGTTTGGGGAAAAGAGATGACCGGCATAAGGGGATTCGCTGTGTTCCTTTCCCAGCTTTCCTGTAGTCTCAATTAATGTCGGAACACAAAGTCAGAAACAAAGCCCCACTAAAGAAAGCTGCTGGAACATGCCAACATGCGTTTGAACACCCGGAGCCATTAGCTGTGCAACCTTAATCACCTAATGGGCCTCTCTGAGCCTGACTGCTCCTGAGACCAGTATGGAATGGCACCTATTTCTCAGGCTGAAGCAAAGGCCACCAGGTCGTGTCAGACTCAGCTTCCAGTTTCCAACAAGTCCTGAGTTAGGCCAAGATACTCTTATTGACAAAGCTAATCGACAAGGCTTTCCCTGCATGACCTCAAACTTCCAGTTTGACTCTTGCCCTCCGCTGGATGGGGTTGTTGGGCAACTGGGTCCCAGTTTTTGATCTGAAAGAATATTCCTTAGGAAAACCACTCTATAAAGACCACAAGCAAAATGAGAGGCAAGCCCTTCCACCTGCTCTCTCCTAGTTCAGGAGGTTGTTCTCATGACCAGCCTAGATTCTAGGCATTTGGAAGATAGATGGGGAGAGAAAAGAAATGAACATATAAGTTGCAGCTCAAGGCTAGAAGATGAGAGAGGCCAGGCATAGGGGCTGGGAGGAACTAAACAAGGAGTGGACAGGCTCTGGATGAGGTGGTACATGCCTACTTATGTGCTCAACGAAAGAGAGAGATACACAGAGAGACAGAGAACCTAATATTACTTACTTTAAAATATCACATTTTATCAATTCTTTGAGAATTTCCTACAGTGCATTCTGATTAGATATAACCCAACTCTTGCCTCCAATTCATCCCAGATACACCCCCTACTTCCCTCCTTCCCCCCAACTTTGTGTCTTTTATGTCTTTTAAAGTAATCTACCCAAACCAACTTGTACTGCAGATATATATTCATGGGGGTGAGGCCATCCACTGGAGTATGGTTGATCTACCAGGGGCCAGGCTGGTAAAGCAAACTGCCTCTCCCTATCCTAGAAGCAATCAATTATCAATAGATCCTCAGTTAGGGGTGGGGCTCACAAGCTCTTCCTCCCCCTCCATGTTGACTGGCTTATCTTGTGCCAGTCTTAAGCAGGCAACCAGAGCTTCTGGGAGATCATGAGTGCCAATGTCCTGTCACATCAGAAGATGCTGTTTCTGCCTGGTCCTCTGGGCATCTGGCTCTTACAATCATTTAATCCTTTGAAAGCATAAAGACTACCAAGTAAGGTCATTTGCTCCTTCCAACATCCTCTTTCCAATATCCCCTTGCACTCTCACCAAGGTCCTACTCTTGAAAGACAACCAGGAAAGACATTTGAATCACACCAGCCACCATATCTCCTTATGCTGAGTGCCTACATAGCTGCATCCCATGCAGGGCAAGGAAGGAGAAAAAAAAAAATCCTTCCCTAGTCCACACCACAGCAACATTTGGTCGGGAATGGATTAGGTGAAAGTTGGGTGGAGAAAATGCTATTTGAAGAGCGTGGGGAACTCTGGGTTAAGGCTTCCTCTGTTGAATGCAGAACTCTTAAATGGCACAGGTGGCTCCTGACCCCCATTATCCCCAGAGCTCTGTATCGCTCTCTCCATGGAGCCTTGTGGTGTATGCTCAGTCCTCATTTTTCAAGTCAGGAGAAGTGAGGCCGATAGAAGCCACTCGCTTAAATTTACATAGTTGGTGGGAAAAGCCATGGCTGTTATTAATGCAGAAAGCTCCTGTGCCTCTGATCCAATGTGGATAATTATCTTCACTCTCCTGCTCTTTACTTTGCCCCACGAAGGCTTCTTGGGATAAGCCACTATCTGCTCTTTAAGATGGCTACATGCTGTCACCGAGTCTGTGTCCTTATCTCGAGAGTACATTGGCTGTGTTTTGAGATGCCGTGTACTTGATCTTCCCCCACTCAGCCTGGTAAGCCCTTTGGGATCATTCAAGATAACAAACCATTTCATAAATGTAGCTGTATTAGAGAATAAAATAGTTTATAGGGGACTTCAAGAAAATTACATTAGCTTGTGTCTCGTTTTTTTATGGAGTACCACTGTTCACATTGTTTTATAAGTATAGAGAGGGCCCACTGTGGATTTATTAGAGTTGAGTGATCTCCCATTTCTTTTTCTCCATGGCCTGCATTTCCTCTACGGTGTTTGAGGATTACACTGTACAAATTGAGAGGCGGAGGGTGGCAGCACACAAAGTGACTCGGGAGGTCTCAAAAGCCCCCAGCGCCACTGGGTGCTGATTGTTCCCTGTGTGAACACACAGTGTGGGACTCCCACAAAGGAGTCAGGGATGTTGAATTGCCCCGTCCCACTGTGAGGACACATTGGGCGTCTCTGTTCTTCCAAGTGCCTTTGCAGAGGGCTTGCTATTGCTCCCGCGGAGTGAGACTAAAGGGCTTCAGAAGCCAGGCAGGAGAACAGTGTTCCCTATGGGTTTCCCACCTCCAGGGGAAATGGGTTTCTTCTGTTACACATAGATCATTTAGCCATTTCAGGAACTGCTTCTCCCACACTGGGAATTGCTGTTAAGTGTGGAGGATTCCGCAGGTAAACAGAAGTCGGCTGTGAGCGCCGTCAGGATGGAATGTATATTGTTATGAAGAAAGCAGGTTGAATCAATCATTCTATAACAGAATGTATCATGGTTGTCTGTTATGTGCAGGATATAAAATATCCCTTTTAGGCTCACACATTTGAACACTTTGTACCCAGCTTCTTGGACCCGTTTAGAAGGTTCTGGGGCCTTTGTGGGTGGCGTCTCACCGGAGGAAGTGGATCATTGGTGGGTGAACCTTGAGGTGTGACAGCCTGACCCCCACTTCCTGTTCACTCTGCTTTTGAATGCAACCGGCAGTGTGCTCAGCCGGCTGCTTGCTCTTACTGTCATGGCTTTTGCTGCCATGGGTTTTGCAGACACGATGGCCAGTGTCTCCTTAGATCTACAAGCTAAAATAAACCATTTCCACCCTTAAGGTCCAGCTGTGAGGACATCTTATCATGCTAACACACTGTTGCTTAGTCAGCCTGGCAGATTGGTCACAGGCCTCCCGTGTACACCAAGACCTACAGATGTTTGAATCCACTATATAAGATTATGTCACATTTGCATAACATAGAGAGAGTCTCCAGCTTTCTTTCGCCTAATTGCAATATTGAGTAACATGGACATAGTTATTATGCTGTATTCTTTTTTTTTTTTTTGGTTTTTCGAGACAGGGTTTCTCTGTGTAGCCCTGGCTGTCCTGGAACTCACTTTGTAGACCAGGCTGGCCTCGAACTCAGAAATCCGCCTGCCTCTGCCTCCCGAGTGCTGGGATTAAAGGCGTGCGCCACCACGCCCGGCTATGCTGTATTCTTGATGTAATTCAAATAAGATAAAAAAAAAAGCCAGTATCTATTTGGCATGCATGTCTTTTTGGTTGTTTTAAAATATTTTTGACCTGCAGTTAGACAAATACATGGAAAATGTCTTGGGCATGGAGGGCAAAAGCCATATAATTATAGTTGTTACTGAACAAAGAGAAAGAAGCCTATGAGAATGTCAGAGGTGGTAACTCAGTGTAAACGCCAGATCTGGGGTGCAGGAAGCCTCCCCGAGAGTGTGGAGGCAGAAGAGAGTTTATAAGTTTGGGATGGAGTAGAGCCACAGTGGTAGGGACAGAAACTGCCCCGGGGATGATGGTTAATCTCAATTACAAACTTAATGGAATCTAGAATCACAGGGCTTCTGGGCAAAGCTATAGAAGAATAACCTTGACTAGGTTAATTGAAGTGTGAAGACCTGGCCACTGCAGGCGGTGCCATTCCCTGAGCTGAGATACAGGACTGTAGAAAAGGTGGCAGAGGGAAACTAAGTACGGATTCGAGTGACAAGCTGCCTCACGTTCCTGCCTCTGTGACTCCCCCACGTGAGGGACTATGGCCTCCAAATGTGAGCCAAAGAAACCCTCTCCTCCCCTAATTGGGATTTCATCATGGCAACTGGCGAAATGTTTAATACAGATGGAAAGCTGCTTCCAGTGTGGACAGGGCTCAGGGAGGTGTGAAGACTCGGCTGTGCTGTGCGGTGGAGAGTTCAGGGGCTCTGGAAGGCAGAGACACAGTGTCAGATTCAGGACACCTGCTCGGATGTCTCAGCTGCTGCTCACGGCAGCCCCTGCCAAGGCAGAATCCAGCATGACATGCTCTGGCAGGCATGCACCTTGCTGTATGACTGCATCCCCCCTCTGAATTACAACAGAGAACAGAAATCCTCGAACTCCAAACGATTTTTATTGAGAACTCCCTGTAATTAAAAACCTCAATGGACGTGTTGGCATTAGCCATTTTTTTAAAACAGAGGGGACACATCACAATAGACAAGCACAAAGAGCCAACCTCCTTTGTAACTTGACAACGAAGTGCCCAGGGGATACCAGAAGAGAACTCAAGTGAAACTTTGGCCTCTGTCATTCTTTCTGGTTCTCTGTGCCACTTTGACATGGAAGCCTGAGGTGCTGCTTTCTTCCAGAGGCTTAGAAAATGACAGAGGATGCTCGTGGTTGCTGTTGAGTTTCCCAGGAGACTTTGCAACATTGCTCACTGGACACGTTTGCGGATAGGATCCTTTCTCTTACTGTCTCTAGCTTCCCATATTTCTTTCTGGCTCCTGACCCTCACTGCTACCTCCAATTCAAGTGTTCTGCTTGGAAGTCTGATGGCACCACAACTTAAACATGGCACTCACCCTCAGCCAGCTCCTGCACAGTGTTCTGAAATCTCATGAAAAAACAGGGTTGCCAGCCACCTGCCGGTTCAAGCTCGAAGCTCAACAATCCTCCTGTACTGTGCCTTGGCTCTGTCTTTATGAGAAATGGATTCTCCAGTAACCATCCACCACACACTCGGCATCTGCCCAGTGCTGTTCTTCATATGGTGACATCACCTCCTGGCCTACTATGACCCCCCTCACCCCTGGACTCTGGAAAGCACTCTCCCTCATCTCCGGCTACTCAGTTGTCTTCCCTACACACAGTCTCGACGATGCTCCAGCCAGAAGCTGTTTCTAAAAATCTTATCAATCACTTTATGGCTCAAGATTCTCAAGTAAAATGTACAAGGCACAAGCCAGTACTGCAACAACTCTGCAAGCTGTTTTTGTTCGTTTGATTTTTGTTTTGTTTGTTTGATTGATTGATTTTTATAAAACAAAGCATGTAATTGCCACTTAACTTAGGCACTACACTTTTGGGCATTCATCTCAGGGAACAAAAATGACTGTACAAAGAAACCCCTGGACACAAATGTTCCACGTTGCCTTACTGTGGTGGTTTGAATATGCTTGGCCCAGGGGGCGGCACTTTTAAGAGGGGTGGCCTTGTTGATGATAATGGATAGTGGACCTCTGAACCTGTAAGCCAGCCCCAGTTAAATGTTGTCATTTATAAGAGCTGCCTTGGTCATGTTGCCTATTCATAGCAATAAACCCTAACTAAGAAAGAAGTTGACACCAGGAACTAAGGTATTGCTGTGATAGCCCTGACCATGCTTTTGTTTGGAAGAATGTAGATGTGGGGACTTTGGATTTGGAAAGCAGTGGAATGCTTTCATCGGGGCTGGCTTACAGGTTCAGAGGTCCAGTCCTTTATCATCAAGGTGGGAGCATGGCAGTGTCCAGGCAGGCATGGTTCTGGAGGAGTCAAGAGTTCTACATCTCATTGAAAAAAAGACAGGAGCAGACTATTTTCAGTCAGCTAGGAGAAAGGTCTCAAAGCCCACCACACAGTAACACACCTACTCCAACAAGGTCATTCCTCCTAATAGTGCCATTCCATGGGCCAAGCATATTCAAACCACCACACTTGTGACTCTCTGGAGGGCCGGAAATAACCAAAACACCCTTCAAAACTGTGTGACTGTTTGAACACATGATGGTCTATCTGCACCGTGGAATGCTGTTCAGCAATACAAAGGAATTTGCAAACTTAACAGAGCTAGAGGAACTTGGCAGGCAGAAATAATGTTGATAATCAATTGGCCTTCAAAATGGGGAACTAAGCCAGGACTTCCCAGATGAGTACAGTTTATGAGGCAGGATCCATGAAAGAAAGGGGACTGCGGAGCTGAGGGGATGAGGCAGTTGGTACAGTGGTCACCATACAAGCATGAAGACTTAAACCCCAGAACCCATGTAAAAATCAGCATGGCCGTGTGAACTATAATCCCAGCAGTGGGGAGGCAAAGACAGGAAGATCCCATGTGACTTGCTAGCTAGGCACTGTCACTGAAGTGGTGAGCTTCAGGTTCTATGAGAGATGCTGTCTGAAAAAAAAAATAGAGAACGACTACGAAAACACACAAACCTCTGATATCCACACACATGGGCACCCAACTCAGCTCCTTTTGCTTTCACTAACTAGCACACACACACACACACACACACACACACACACAAGAGGTGGGGTGGACATATTGAGAGGAGACATGGCAAAGAAAAAACTGACAGAGAGATGTGACTGATGTGGCTTTAAGATAAAGGAAGGAAGTGAGAGCCAGATGCCAGAAGGGTAAGCCAGTGTGTTTCCCTCAAGAGACTCCAGAAAGGAAGGCAGGCACCATGAGTTTTGAGGCAGTAAACTTGCATCAAATTCAACAGCAGGAGGAATCTAATATGCGAGACAGAGCAGCTCTCCCCTGAAAATGCCATGCAGTTTTGAGTGACATGAATATCCCTTAACTCTTTTTCCCTAATAAACACACCATCACCCTTGTTGTCTTTCCAGATAACTCACAAATCCGAAGAGCAGGAAGAAGGTGAAAGATCTCACAGATTGCAAAGTAGGGGCCTACAGAATAATGGGGTAAATTTTCTCATTTTGTATATACTGCTTTTGTGAAAGATAACTATTTATATCTGAAATACGAGTATCAAAATTGGCATATGGCCATCAGATCATGAGCACAGCTAGGGCAGTCTTGTTCCTCACTGAAATGCCACACACTCTAGCGTTCAGTGACATCACGACCTGGCCATATTTTGGTGTCATTTTTCATCTTGTCTGTCTACACTGAGCAATTTAAGTAGATTTTATTTGTCACCAGCACTTGATATCTGGCAAGATAGAAGGACACTTTCAGTACAAGGGCAAATACTTCTAACGTGTCCTTGATGCCCCATGTATTCTCCTGCACAATCCTGCACACCACTTCCATGCTGAGCCCAAGTGAATTACCTTGCCTTCCTCAGTTTAGATGTGGTTGCTAAGGACAACTGTATCCATGGCCTGTGACAGGTGAATCCCAAGATGAACAAGTCCTAGAAGGGACTACACGGCTATGTCTTCTCCACAGAGCTTGAGACTCAATGACCACATGCCTGTTTTTGTCTCTGTGTATGAATCCCTTAACCCAAAACTCTTACTACCTCAGTTTAATTCCTGTTGCTGTAATAAAATACCCTGACCAAAAATAATTTAGGAGACAAAGTGTTTCTTCTCACTCACAATTCCAGGTTATAGTCTATCACTGCAGTGGGATCTGGGATCATGAGACAGCCGGTCACATCAAATCCACAGTCAAGACTGGAAAGAAATGAATGCATGCAGGCTTGCTTGCTTGCTTGTTTGGGTTCAGCTTGATTTCTCTACTCTTATTCTGGAGCCCCTTCCTAGGGAATGGTGCTGCCCATGGAGACCTGGGTCTTCCCACCTCAATTAAGATGGCATCTATTGATGTGCCCACAGACCAACTCTGTAGGTAATCTCCCACTGAAACTCTCTGTCCGTGCCATTCCAGGCTGTATCAGGTTAACAACTAAAGCTAGTCACCCCAATGACCAAGCCTAATAGGCTCATTGCTTCCTTTCAACCCCATTTCTCCTCCTGTTTTTCCAACATTTAGCAATGCTCCTACCACATAACTAATTCCCTTTGCAGCTTGTTCTGTTTGCTTCTAAATTAGGCTATCTCTGGGCCCTTTCACTCTGACCTTGTGAGTTTCTCAATTCCTCTGTCCTCACTGCTTTTGCCGAAGTCCAGGCTTCAGCGGGGGCAGGGGAAGGAATAAAAGTCGATTCCCGAGCTATCCTGCACATACTGCGATGAGCACTTCTGTGTGATTCATCTCAGGTATCGCTACTGGTAACTGTCAAAGCGGGTAATCATGTTATTCTCACTTTGAGGAGCAGTGGTTGATGCTAAGAGATGTCAGATAGTATTTCTGAGGCCAGGGACCAACAGAAAGATAGAACTCAAATTACAAGGCTTTGGTCTGGCTCCCTCTAGAGACCAGGTATTTAGTTGGAAACCTGTACACTTACAATCCTTAGACAGTGTGCGTACATCAGACCAGGTAGATGAAGGATTGCAGGGTAGGACCCTGGGTTCCCAGCGGGGTGGATATAGGGTGGACCTTGGAATATGGAGACTACCTTATCCAGGCCTTACAGTGTCTGCTGCACAGAAGCCCTGCCTTCTCCAGGCCCCTGCTGTGGGCCTTGGTCAAGGACTTCACCAAAGGATTTCTTTAGCGTTGCCTTAGGAAGATCCTGGCACACAGGTGAGAACATAGTCCTCCTTCACGAAGCCACCCAAATAGTGATCGAAGCTGGCAAGATGGCTGAGGCTCAACAGTGCTTGCTTCTTGTTCTGGTTCCTTTTTATGGTAACTTGGCACCACCCACCATCCCTGGGGAAAGAGGGAACCTGACCTGAAGAATCAGCTTGATCAGAGTGGGTCGTGGTCATGTCTGTGAGAGAGTGTTTGATTGAGGGTTGATATGGGAGGGCCCTGCCCACTGTGGGCGGCACCATGCCTAAGTAGGTGGTCCTGGGCTGTGTAAGACAGTTGAGCGTGAGCTAGTGAGCAAGCTGGTAAGTAGCATTCCTCTATGGTTTCTGCTTCACTTACTTCTTGCGTTCTCACCCTAACTACCCTCAATGATGGATCCAGAAGGCTAAGATAAAAGAAACCATTTCTGTTCCAAGTTGCTTCTTGTCAGACTATTTTATGACAGCCATAGAAAGGAAGCTAGAAACGGCTCTTTCGGAGGGAACAGAGTTCAGTTCCCAGCATCCACATCAGGTGCCTCACAGCTATGGGTCTCTCTAGGGGATCTATCACCGGCTTCCAGCCTCTGCAGGCACCCTCACACAAGTGCACACACACACACATACACACAAAAGTAAAATTTACAAAGTTGTAATAATGATAACAGTTAAACAAACAAGAGGTATGAACTGTGGTAAAAGCACAGGCCTCCTTGTATAGGGCACTTGTTCCCTGTCGGCAGTTTCCTCCACAGCTCTGCCATCTGTTTCCTTCACCCCTGTGACAAAGGCCAAGAAAGGCTACAGCAGTGGATAGTGTCACACGGTGGGTGAGAGATGCATGCAAGCGCCTGTGTTTGATCAGCATGAGAGACCGTGTTCTGAGACCAGGCTGGCAGATGGAAGGTGCGTAGGAAGTGTTTACTCTCTCGGCTCAGGCTCATCATTTGAATGTGGTCATGTGACTATCAGCCTCCCTGGGAACCTTCATATACCGAGATGTTGTAACATCCGACACTATTGGTTTGAAAAGATGTTCATTTGGCAAAGGCTTTTGTGACTCCAGCCCCTTTAATGCTTCCAAGATTGCACATGACTGAAAGGAAAGTTCCCTCCGACATTTCCACAAGGTTACTCTTACAGAAACCTAAATGCTAGAAATTAGTATATGTCCCCAAAGGAAAAACCAGTATTTCCTAATTTCCCTCAGACTGAGCGATGTTCACATGTGATCATTTGCCGACCAATGTGATAGGAACAGAAGCTACAGGTGTCACTTCCCAATTATACATCGAGAGGGAAGGGCTCGGCCTCTTCTGATGCTTCCCACTGAAATGCGGCAGAGGGCCAACCACAGCGGCTGCAGAGGAGGCCAGTGAAAACGGCAGAGCCAGGCCTTCGTGACCTAGCCTCCGAGCCATCTCTCTGACAGAACCACTCTCTGCAGTACTCTCTGCATCTTCTCTCTGAGTTGTAGCTCCACAAAGTCCCCACTGCAGCCAGGACTGCTTTGCATGTACTGGCACACAAGAGAGAACCAGCCATGTGTCTCTACTGAAGCCCGCTGAGACTGGGATCTTTGCTGGGAAGTCTTAATCCTCATCTGAGCTGATGTGGCGAGAGAGATCCACAGAGTACAAAGCCTAGAAAGAGCACGCTTTAAGGTGAATCCTAAGCCAAGTCTGCCTGGCACATTCCAGGGTTGGTTTGCTGTAGCTTGACTTGGAACACCTGACAAAGAGAGAAGGTGAGAACCAAAATAGAAGAGTCAGTGGCGGGAGCTGGGTCACAGAGGGCATGCCCTACTATGTAATCAAAAATGAACTTGAACCTGGAGTGACGATGATTCAGGAAGAGTTCTACAGAGGGATGGCATGATTAGCCTTGACCCTCAGATACATCTTTCACCTGTCTTCTGGACTAGAAGCTTGAAAAGGCGACAGAGAGGAAGGTGGCTGAGATACAGGGTGAAGCTAGGGATGAAGGCAAGGAGGTATGTCCTAGGAAACGCATATGAGCACAGGCCTTTAAGGTTTCATACTATCTGGTAGATGGGAGGAGGAAACTGAAGAATGGAACAAAATCATCCAGGCCCATGTGTGACAAAGACAGGGTAAGAGGGGCCACTGGTGTACTAAATATAAAATGTACCCTGGGGGGAAAATGTAGATTCAAGATCAGGCTGAGGACGGTAGTTAATGAGTATTAAGTTTGTGGCTGTAAGATTAATTTTGTAGTGGTAGATCTGTATTTGCTTGTGAAACATCGACCATGATAAGCCAGCAATAAGCAAACAAATAACAAAACCACAACCAAACGAAAGAGCAACATAGATACTCAATTATGTCATAGAAGAACTTCCATTTAGCTTTGTCTATGTGTATGTGTGTTTGTGTGTGTGTTTTTGTATGTGTGTGTGAGAGAGAGAGGGTGTGAGGAGAGAAAGAATGAGAGAGAACATGTCCATGTGTGTGTAGATGTGTGTGTGTGTGTGTGTGTGTGTGTGTGTGTTCAAATATATAGAGATGAGAGGACAACCCTGGGATTCGGACCTGAAGAAGCATCCATCTTCTTAGAGGCCAGAGGGTCTCAGTTAGAGCTGGGATCCACTGATTCAGCTGGGCTGGCTGGCCTGGGAGCCTCACAGATTCACCTGCCTCCACCTACCATAATACAGCTACAAGCTCATGCTACCACCCAGCTTCTAACAGGTGCCTGGGACAGAACCCAGGTCCTTGTGAGTGAATGACTGGAGCGGTTTTCCTGACTGAGGTATCTCCTCAGTCCAGATTAGCATTTTTATAATAACCACAGGAACAGGCTAACATTGTTTTCCTAATAATTGGAATATTATGGGGAGGGAGAAAGGCAGACTTCCTCTGGCTAGCCACCACCACTGCGATAGGCAGTCAAAGACTATCTTTGGATTGAGCAGGACTCAACAGACTCCATTACAGGTCTCCAGTAGCTCTTGCTCATGGTGTCAGCTATGGCTGCACAGCTCATCTTCAGTAGTATCTCCTTTCAAGCCTTTCGTCCTCTCGCTGGATTGTATCTACCTTTGTTTTCCTACTGCCTTCAAGGTTCCCAACACGGTGCTGTGTTTTCAGTAGATGCTGAGCACAGACAATAAGGAATGCATGTTTAATAAACTGCCACCCATCTATGCTTTAAATTCTAGCTATTTAGAAAACTGCAGGCCAAAGATCTACCAGATGCAAACATGCATCACTACACCCAGTTGGGTTAAGGAGAGTCTGTGTGGTCATAAACTAAACAGGCAATGAGCAGGCTGAAGCATTCATTATTTAAAACGAAAAGCAAGACCTGCAGGGACCGGGGCCAGCTTGAGTTACCTCCAGTCGGGCCCTTATAGTGTCCCTCCTAAATGCCATAGGAAACTAAAGATCAGACATTACAACTGTGTGCCAGTGATTCTTCTCCACTGCAGGAACAGCGTGAGGCACGCAGCTTGCTTAATTGAACAACAGATTAAAGCCATCAATAAACTCCTGGATTGCTTTGGGGGGAAAAAACTTGGCAGTACCTCAAAAGGTTATAAATAGAGTCACCGTAAAACCTAGCAATTCTCCTTCCAGGTGGATAACAGAGAGAAACAAGAACTTGTCAATAGGAAGCTTATAGGCACACTTACATAGCAGGGGAATTCAGAAAAGCCCAGCAGGGGAGAGAACTCTGCTAGTCAATCAATGAACAAATGTGGTATATCCATACAGTGGAATATTACTTGACAAGGCAAAGGAATGAAGTGTAGTGGCTATGGCAGAAGTGCATTTTTAAAACATCATACAGGGTGAAAGAAGGCAGCTCCTCCAAAACACAGATTCTGCAACTCTGTTAATGGGAAATGCGGAGAAAAGACAAGGCTAGAAAACCATGGGAAAGGATTTCAGGGGTGGGGGTGGGAGGTATGGGTATCACAGAGGAAATGGGGCATGACTTCATGGCATATAGGATTTCCTCGGGGCTGATGAGAACCTTCTGAGACTGATGGTGGTGATGGGTTCATAGCTACGAATACACTGCAAACCATGAAATTGATCATTTTTAAATGAATGAATTGAATGGGATGTGAATTACAGCCCAGAAATAGCTGACACATGAAAAATATAATTCTAACTGTTCTCAGCGTTTTGGCTAAGATCAGGTTTTGGTTCTTTCGGGGTTTGTTGTTTTTGTTTTTCCTTTAAGAACAAGATCTCGGCCATCTTCAGACAGAGGTGGTAATAGAATCTCACAGGACAGTTCATTCAACAAGGGCAGTGACTTTAGACAGATAATTTCAACTCTCAGAGTTTTGGTTTCCTCGCTTGGAGGACCAGATGCAGCTGCTGGAAGCTTCCCTGTCCCCCAGGGTCCACAAAGCCTGTTTCTTTCTGCTCCTCTGGCTCCTGGAATGTGCTCACGCACACACAGCACCTCCCAGACATCAGGTAAATCCGAAGTTCTAGACTCTGTACCAGAAGAGACAGTTCTCTACACCATCCTCAATATCCTCATGGATGACATAGAGCAAGCCAGGTGTGACTCCCAGTGTCTTCCTGTGAAGGAAGCCCTCCTTCCCTTCCTGAGACAAGCCTTCCACTCCTGAACAGTGGCCCTGGCATCACTTCTCACACAAACACTGTACACAGAACCCCTTGTATTTTAAACTTGGTGCTGAGGGAGACCAACCCAAGACAAAGTCATCAGTATGCCTGAGATCCATGGGAAGATATCACACATGGGATGTTTCAATACCATGCCTGACCACTGACAGTCGATTCTGTGGCCATCACTATTGCTATAGCTATTGAATTGCCTTGAATTTTTAATCAGGTCTTGGTCCATCTGGAAGCTTGATTCAGCCTCACGGCACATCTTATCACTGGGTTCCCTATCCCACTACTAAGAACCCAGCTAATTATTTTTTTTCCCAGCTGATTCGTGGTTTTTCAAAAGACTCTATCTAGCAAACTTCATGGCTTGAGTAATAATTCATTGGCTCACTCATGTTTTATTAATCAAAGACACAGAACTGCCAATCAGAACTTCGTGTCAGAATAAAACGACTGAGGTTGTCAGGCAGAACTAATACCGTTCAATCAAGAGCATAGAACATCGGTGTTTTTGTTAGTTGGAAAGGCTTTATCACTTGTAAAAGTATGATTAGATTAGGTTTGCTGAAATCTTTTAAATGGCTCCCTGACTGACCTCCACTGCTACAATGTCTCTTAAGACCCAGGAACCCCATGTCGGCAATCACCGATCTCATAAAATTCATTAAGGAATATGTTTGTTTTGTGATAAAAAGTTGGAGCAATAAAAGCTTTATCATCATATTTGGCAATAACCTTTCTTTGTGTTATGAGAAAATAAAGGATAAATGGCTGTTTAGTAATGCAGTTTTTATTTTATTTTTTTACATTGACCTTTTTACAGCGAAACAGTCTCATATCTAAGAGTGGTTGGATTACACAGAGATGCTGAGCCATTTCAGGCTCCCCACTTTAGCACTGAGAGATTATAGTCTGTGAGGGAAACATTATAGGAACTATAGATGATTGAGAGAGAGAGAGAGAGAGAGAGAGAGAGAGAGAGAGAGAGAGAGAGAGAGAGAGAGAGGTGGGAGGATGGATAGGAGGGTGAATGGGTGGATTGATGAATAGGTGGATGGCAGGGTAGATGGGTGGATGGGTGGATGGATGGGTGAGTGGATGGATGGGTGAGTGGATGAATGGGTGGATGGATGGATGGATGGATGGATGGATGGATTGGATGGATGGATGGATTGGATGGATGGATGGATTGGATGGATGGATTGGATGGATGGATGGATGGGATGGATGGATGGATGAATGGATGGATGAATGGGTGAGTGGATGGATGGGTGAGTGGATGAATGGATGGATTGGATGGATGGATATAGGTGGATGGATGGGTGGATAGAAAACAGCTAAGGGCATCAGTATAGAGGGTAGTCCAGCTCTCAGTCACTTCAGGTAAGTGCCACTCACTGCCACAATGTTAAAGCAGATATGCTGGGGTATGGCTGGGCTCTTATAATTCTATTTCCTTTTTTCTGCCCTGCTCTGCCTTGGGGAGAGCACCTGGCAGCCTTGTCTTCTGGCTTCTAGCTGGGTTGGTAAGTGAGGGGCATCTGCTAGAGTTCAGAGATGGAGGAGATGGGGTATCCTTCCTCCTGGCTTCTTCTGAGGGCACGAGGCTGGCTGCATCTCAACCCAACAGCACATTGTCCATAAGCAGCTGTACATCTGGCTCTGGGTACCACATCTGTTCTCTATCTAGCAAGCTCTGAGGCTAGAGTGATAGTGTACTATTTCCAGATCCAGGATGCTGACCCACTCTTTCTAGTTTCCCTTGGTCAAGTGGATTTTACTGTGCTTTAAGAGGCTGGTTTAGTGGTATTCCACATCTCCAGCCAGGATCCTGACTGACATCCACAGGGATCCTAACCTGAAACAGAAGGGCGGACGACCCCGTTTGAGGCGGTATTTTGGGTCAGCATCCTGCATTGCAGGAAAGATACAGGATGCTGGAATTAGATCTGGAGGGGCTTCTGCTGCACAGGATTCTTACTGTACAAGATAAATGACTCACATAAAGTTCAGAGTTAGCGTGAGATTCACTAGCAGGGTCTACAGAAAACTCTCAGCACTCTGCCAGCACACATCATAAATAATTAATAGACACTAACTACTGATACCATATTCTAAGGTCTGCAGAGGGAAAAAAAGCCTATTTATTCCATCTTTCCTGGCAACAGCGACCACTGCTTCTCATATTATTTGGATTCAAATTCACATTAGAGCTATCACTTCAGGTAACAGGAAGACGTGCCTGCAGCAACACTAGCCAGAAATTCACCAGGAGCTTTGTGGTGGCCAGGAAGTTCATAGCGGTCTAGTCCTTGTCTCATAGAACACACTGGCTTTATGAAGGACAGTCGTTTCAAACCATCTTCCCTAGCCGAGGAAACAGAGGCTAGCAGACACACACACAAAAATCTGCCCACATGTACAAACTTGGTGGCAATGGCATTTGAAGCCCGGTCTGTGTACCACACGGGCAAGATCCAGGCTTCCCTGTTTAAGATATTGTATCAGCAAAGTTAATTCTATGCAACTTGATGGGTATGGGGTTAGGCTGTCTGTCCACACAGCTATCATTGTCAAAATTCCTTTTGAGCAAAGTATGCCATGATTGCACAATGAAGTCTGCTCTCGTGCTGCATCCAAGAGATACAAACAGCAAAGTAACCTGTGTTAAGTTTGTGACCCTGTGCAGGGAACAGAACCGGGGTGGTTGGGGTGGCTGGGGTGGGGATGGGGGACCCTGTGCCAGGGGCAGAACTGAAGTAGCAGGGGCTGGGAAACCCTGTGCAGGGAGCGAACTGGTGTGGCGGGGTAGGGTCTTGTAAAATTTGCATTGAGCAAGAATGACAGATGTGGTAGTTTACTGGCCTCATCTTTTTATGGGACCTCTGTTACTCTAAGAAGGAAACAGAGCACTCAAGAAAACACAGTCTGAGGTCCCAGGGGCCTCAGAGCTAAGCTAAGTGGACAGATCTATGTCCTGATGTTCTTGCAGTGTCACCAGACTCCCCTCTGGGAGACAGCTACAGACAGCAGGCAAGCCTAAGTTGGGGACAAAAGGGTCCCCTCTCTGCAGTTCCCTGTGGCTCCCCTGGATGAGGCAGAGCCTGTGTTTTTTCTGGGCTGCACTCAGGGAGACAGGGCAAGCCTTGGAAGGGCATGTCTGTAAGTCAGCAGTGCATGGCTGCTGTAAAGTGAGCTGGGTCATGCTCTAATCTTAGAGTCTGCATCTAAGTCCTTCTTGATGATGCTTGGATGCTTGATGATGCTCCATTCCTACCTTGGGCTTTAACAGCGTGAATCACACATAAATACACACCTGTTGCCACTCCCATGCCCCCAGCTGGGAACAGGGTGTAGGACATCAATTGGTTCTGCCATTTCAATCAATGGACAGCTGCTTCTTTAGAGTACAAACACACCTTTCATCTTCAGAGATCGACCCAAGGTCTGGGAAGGGTAAAAAGAAGGGGTAACATTTGGCCCACTCTGTGGTTACATCTAATTTTGTAGCAGAAGAAATGGCTGAACATAGGTGCAGGCTTGCACATGCACACATATGCAGTCTCGCACACACACACACACACACACACACACCAACACATGAACATTCTCTACAACAAATGATAGCCCCCAGGCAATGGATATGAGAAAACTTATCAGTGAAAACATTCTAGAAGGTTCATTGATTCCAGTGCCCAGGTGTAACTTGGGTTCCTTCCCTTCATGGGTCATCCAGTTTTCATTTCAAACACAATATATGACCATTGTTAGGGGTCGATGTATATTCTCCACCACCACCCCCAAACAAAAAAGACATTTTAGAATTATAACCTATAACTTTTTTTTAATTTTTAATATTTTTATTACATATTTTCCTCAGTTACATTTCCAATGCTATCCCAAAAGTCCCCCATACCGCCCCCCACTTCCCTACCCACCCATTCCCATTCTTTTGGCCCTGGCATTCCCCTATATTGGGGCATATAAAGTTTGCAAGTCCAATGGGCCTCTCTTTCCAATGATGGCCGACTAGGCCATCTTTCGATACATATGCAGCTAGAGACAAGAGCTCCGGGGTTCTGGTTAGTACATCATGTTGTTCCGACAATAGGGTTGCAGATCCCTTTAGCTCCTTGGGTACTTTCTCTAGCTTCTGCATAGGGAGCCCTGTGATACATCCAATAGCTGACTGTGAACATCCACTCCTGTGTTTGCTAGGCCCCGGCATCGTCTCACAAGAGACAGCTATATTTGGGTCCTTTCAGCAAAATCTTGCTAGTGTATGCAATGGTGTCAGCGTTTAGAAGCTGCTTATGGGAAGGATCCCTGGATACGGCAGTCTCTAAATGGTCCATCCTTTCATCACAGCTACGAACTTTGTCTCTGTAACTCCTTCCCTGGGTGTTTTGTTCCCAATTCTAAGAAGGGGCACAGTGTCCACACTTTGGTCTTCATTCTTCTTGAGTTTCATGCATTTAGTAAATTGTATCTTATATCTTGGGTATCCTAAGTTTTGGGCTAATATCCACTTATCAATGAATACATATTGTGTGAGTTCTTTTGTGATTGTGTTACTTCACTCAAGATGATGCCCTCCAGGTCCATCCATTTGGCTAGGAATTTCATAAATTCATTCTTTTTAATAGCTGAGTAGTACTCCATTGTGTAAATGTACCATAATTTCTGTATCCATTCCTCTGTTGAGGGACATCTGGGTTCTTTCCAGCTTCTGGCTATTATAAATAGGGCTGCTATGAACATAGTGGAGCATGTGTCCTTTTTACCGGTTGGGACATCTTCTGGATATATGCCCAGGAGAGGTATTGCTGGATCCTCCGGTAGTACTATGTCCAATTTTCTGAGGAACCGCCAGACTGATTTCCAGAGTGGTTGTACAAGCTTGCAATCCCACCAACAATGGAGGAGTGTTCCTCTTTCTCTACATCCTCGCCAGCATCTGCTGTCACCTGAATTTTTGATCTTAGCCATTCTGACTGGTGTGAGGTGGAATCTCAGGGTTGTTTTGATTTGCATTTCCCTGATGATTAAGGATGTTGAACATTTTTTCCGGTGCTTCTCTGCCATTCGGTATTCCTCAGGTGAGAATTCTTTGTTCAGTTCTGAGCCCCATTTTTTAATGGGGTTATTTGACTTTCTGGAGTCCACCTTCTTGAATTCTTTATATATATTGGATATTAGTCCCTTATCTGATTTAGGATAGGTATAACCTATAACTTTATTTGGAGGTGAGATCTTTATGGAGGTAATACGATAACAAGGGAAATCTCTGCAATAATACAGTGTGTTTATAACCAAGGGAACGTTGGGTAGTCAGAGAGACATGCACGTGGGATGGGGATGGCATGTGGGGGTAAACCCATGGATGGGTGGCAGGATGCATCCGCATACTAAGGATGCTGGACACAGGGTGCACCAGCAGGAGCAGGAAGAGAAGCCTAGTTGGTTTTGTACCACTTCCCATAGAAGGAACATCTCTCCCAGACTCCAGAAGTGATTGATAAACTTTTGCAGTCGCTAACCTACAAGTTCCTGGCACTTTGTTAGAGCATCTTTCAGAAATAAATCCACCCAGCAATAGTCTTTTCCGTTCCTGCTTGCTGCTAGTCAGAGTGGGTTCCTGCAGCTTATACCAAGAGGAACCCAACTGACTCTGCCACAGTGCACGTAGCTTAGCTTGTGACATTGAACGGCATCTTCAATCGCTTGCCTAAGTATCGTGGTTCTGCATCAGAACAGTAATGGAGTAATGGCATGTTTTCAAGTTGGAAAGCAAAGTGACATTCAGTGGCCATCCCAGGGACCAAGGCCATGCACTAAGATCAAAGAGCAAGTGAGTCTGCCAGAGCAAGCCCGTCAGATGCACAAAGGGTAAAGTACACAGCTTGCTACAAAGAAATCCACTCTTCCTGAATGCCAGCACAAATGTCAAACAAATCAAAACAAAACAAAAAAAAATGCCTTTGAGAGCGAATAACTTCATTTTGTCTCAGCCCCTCCCAGGAAAAAGTTAATTATAAAACCAAAAACATGCATTAAAATATTGGCCCTGGTAAAAACTGGCTCAGAAAGTCCCTGTTGTAGGCTGAACACTATCCCCCACGGCCATCTTGCACACGTATCTGTGGATGTGCCCTTATTGCAACTGGATCTTTGTAGATGGAATTAAGTTAGAGTGAGCTCTTTAGGGAAGGTTCTAATTCCTTAAGATTGTTTTTTGTTTGCTGTTGTTGTTTGTTTATTTTTTATAAAAGTAAGAAATATCACTCAAAAAAACAGACATCCAGAGAGAGTGCATAGGCACTAGTAGAAGGAAGACACGTGGCTATAGGTTAAAAGAAGCCTGGAGTCTCGTGAGCTGGCGGTCCAGGGAGGATCCTGTCAGTGGTCTGATAGCACCCAATGTGGGACTTCAAGCCATTGTAGCTGCCCCCGAATGCATTTCATTGCTGAAGCTATGTGGTTGGCCATGATCCATGACCATAGACTTAGGATATAAATAAATCCTCTTGAAAACCTCTCTGGAGTGGGGAAGGCAGCCCAGTCAGCAAAGAGCTTGCTGGGTAAGCGTGAGCTGATAAAAGAGCTGGATGCCGTGGTCCATGCTTGAAATCCCAGTCCTGGGAGGTGGAGGATAGAGGAAACATCATGAGTAAAAGAAAGGAAAGGGTTTCTTTCACTTATACACAACACACTTGCCGCTCTTCCAGAAGGGGTGAATTCAGTTCCCAGTGCCTATATCCCAGTGCATACCCGCTTGTACCTACAGCCCAAGGGACTACAACAAGCATCATGAAACATCAGGGTCACTTCACCCACCTGGTGCATGCATGCAACACACACACACACACACACATATTAAAAAGCAAAAGATTGTAGATGTTTCCAGTACCTCGATGACTAAACAATGTATATTCGGCCATCAGAGCTGAACAGAGATTTATCTCAAGGCAGGGGGACCAGATGTCTAGTCCCTTCTACGAGTGGTCAGTAAAAGGTGCATTTGAGTGGTGTTAAAAAGGCAGCAGAGAAAACTGGAGAGAGGGCAAGGCCTTCTCCACCATGCCTTTGAAAGTGACTAACAGCAAAGTTTTGCCTGATGCTGTGCCCTTAAGCAAGATGTTCTTAGAGAGAAATAAAAGGAAACAAAAGGTCGTCATCATGGGGTCTGAAGAGCTCTCCTGTCACTTCTCTGGGAAGTTTCCCTTGACTCTCAATTGTTCTAAATGATGACTTGTTTTGTTCTAAAAATAACTCTTCTGCAAGGAGAAAAAAAAAAACAGGATTATTTGAGAGGAGTAGGTTAACAGGGACATGCTAAACACTGTAGTAGAAGAAGAAATGAAGAAATCAGAGAACACATGCCCCTGCCCTGTGCTGAATTTACTGTAGATGAGCCAAGAAAATCATCCTTAGTATTTTTAGACTGAGATTAATGTACTTGTAGACAATTTTAGAATATAAAGAGGTCTAAATTGAACATCTGCTCTTCCCTGTCTTGGTCCTAGAGTCAACCTTCTGGCTTAAAATTTTTTAGAAAGCAAGATCTGGCAGAGTAAACACACAATTTTGACTTATGCAGATGAGTTGCTTGGGGGGCTTGGGGGTCTCAAAGTGGTTTTTCATTCCTTTGTTTTGACAGAAGATTAACTTCAGAGTTACGGACTCTATTAAGCACCATGCGACAATGTCTTTCAATGTCCATTAAATAATGCTTAGTACAATAAATGTTAAATTACCAAGTTACATCTCCATAAATACATGTGAAGTCCACATGAATGCCAAATGAATCCAATATGGTCATTTCTATTACAATAAATGCCAAATGAATTCGGAGCAATGAGACACTTAAAATGTCAGACACTTCCAGCCAGTCCCATCACGAATTCATCACTGCCGTGTGACATCCGTTCTGTAGGGGTTTCCACTTTAAATGCCATCTCTCAGTTGTTCATAACAAAAATTCCACTTGAGCAATGGGGTGTCATTGAAAATATGGAAGGTAAACTCTAAGTCTGGGATAGCAACATCAAAATCACCTTTCTGAACTGAGATCCCAAGCCCCTACCCAGACACCCATGGGTTTAATATTTGAATAAAACACAGGCAAAGCACAGAGATATAACTTCTATTATTTTATATCTGGAGAAAGATTTTCATCTTGTAGGTTATTTCTTGGGAGAGAAGTCTTTTTATAACTCGCACTTATAAAAAATATACTTAGTTTTGTATTGGTTTCGATAAATGAGACCCTGGGGCAGGGTGGTCTGGAGGGTGGCAAGGAATGTTACAAAAAACACAAGAATGACATCTAATTCAGTGACATAATAGTTTCATTCTCTAATGCTTGACATAATAGCTCTATCCTCTAATGCGTGATGTAATAATTCTGTTCTCTAATTCATGACGTAATAGTTTCATTTTCTAATGCATGACATAATATTTCTATCCTCTAGTGCATGATGTAATAATTCCATTCTTTAATGCATGACATAATAGTTCCTTTCTCTAATGCATTATGTAATAGGTCCATTCCCTAATTCATGACATAATGGTTCTGTTCTTCCATGATCATTCCCAAACTTGCTTTGCAGCTGAAGCTGTTTTCAATATCCTGAAAATGTACATATCCCCCTTTACCATCACCTGCCATGAAATCAACACTGTCCCCATTTGAGGTGTAAGAGGCAGGAGTAGGTAGGCAGAGAGGTCACAATAAAAGGAGAAGGAGAGTCAGAGAAACGAAAGGTCAGATGCTGTAACTAGTGTCCCAATCTGTAGTAGCATGAGCCCCCAAGCCCTTGTCGAGGGGGTAACAGGATCCTATAGGCTTTACGTTAAAATAAAAACTGCCTAATGTTGTCAGCTGGCCAGCATTTGATACTAATCCCAGTTCAGGGAAGAGAAATCCCTTTGGAGTCTAAAACATTTGCTATAGTTTAGCATCTAAATATAGAGACTGCCTTCTGTTCCTAGCAACAATGCAAGCGTATAATCTAATCTGTTACAACGGTTTTGCAATATGTGACTATATGCAACATAAGCGTAGATTTTATTTAAAATGTCTTTAACTCTGCTTTAATGGCTGCACAAATAAATCACTTTGGCTTTTGCGGAAGATCTGGGTGTGCATATTTAAGTTAGAGACTCGTATATCAGATATATTGGTTTTGAGATTTTGTCCTGTTAATGAATCAAACTTAAGGCTCATTTTAAAGGAGTAAAAATGCTTTCAATAAGAATTGTAAGCTACTAGTAAAATGGGTCACAATTAATAGTTCTTTCTGTCTTTGGACTTAAACGTTTGAGAAACAGCTGATGTCCCTTCTTATACTCTACCCATCTACCCATCTACCCATCCACCCATCCACCTACCCACCCATCCGTCAACTCACCATCCATCCACCTACCCACCCATCTGTCCATCCATCCATCCACCTATCCATCCATACACTCATCCATCCATCCATCCATCCATCATCCACCCATACATACATACATACATACATACATACATCTATCCATCCATCAACTCACCATCCATCCACCTACCCACCCATCTGTCCATCCATCCATCCACCTATCCATCCATATACTCATCCATCCATCCATCATCCATCCATCCACCATCCATCGATCCTACCCTTCCCACGCATCCATTAAGCCTTCTCTCATGTTGCCCTCAATATATTAATTTATTCATTCTCAAATTTACTTATTCATTTAATCAACAAATTAGAGTTATCTAGTGTGTCCTAGTTGTTATAAAACACAGGCAAAGTAGGCCTGTTTTGAAGGATGCTGTTCTGTGCCATTTCGGTAGTTGTGACTTCAGTGACTTATATCCAGGCAAGAAACAATAAAAGGGAGGGAGGGGATTGACTTACAATTCCAAGTCATGATTCATCATTTCAGAGAAGTCAGGGCAGGAACTCAAGCAGGTAATCACACCACACACATAGTAAAGAGGGGGGAGAGAGGAAGGGAGGGAGGGAGAAGTAGAAGAGAGAGAGAGACAGACAGAGAGAGAGAGAGAGAGAGAGAGAAAGAGAGAGAGAGAGAGATGTCTTCACTGACTGCTTTAGGGTGAGTCTTTCCCCCTCAACGAACAGTCAAGACAGTCCTCACATCAATACCCATAAGCCTACATGATGTAGATAATCCACTGAGGTAGTCTTCATAGGTAATTCTAGACCACAGCCAATTGATGCTGATATATAAAACTAACCACCAGAACTCTCTTCCCTGTCAAAGTCAGCCAATAAGAAGACATGCCGCATCTAACACTGGTGCATCCAGAGTGTACAGGATGTAGGTATTGAACTTGGGTTTTTAAAATCAAATCGGACACAAAGCTGGATGGGTATGGAAGAGAGGAGGGGTACATCTGGGAGAATTACATTACATTGTATGAGGTTCTCAAAGGTCTAGTGAGAGGGGGAGAAAAGGGAAGACACACAGAGAGAGAGAGAGACAGAGACAGAGACAGAGACAGAGACAGAGACAGAGACAGAGAGACAGACAGACAGTATTAGAAGACAGAAAGCAAGAATTTCACGGAGGAGCTGACAGGGGAGCTGAGTTTGCCTGTCACCATGAGAAGGATTTGGAGGTAGTATGGGCACGGCTATCCTACCATGGCTTCTTATATAGGACCATCCATCGGCTACCAAAAGTCTCTCTGCCCTGTGGCTTGAATGTAAAGCATCCCCCACAGACTCACACATCTGATCTTCTGGTCCCAGCTGGTGCTGCTGTTTTGGAAGGTTTGTAATCTTCAGGCGGTGGAGCCTTGCTGGAGGAAATGGCTCCCTTGGGAGGGGCCTTGAGATTTATCAGCCCAACCCCACAGTGTCTGCTCTCTTACTTCCTGGTTTAGTGCCATGTGACCAGCTACCCTCGAGCTTCTGAGGTTATGCCTTTGTGGACTGTATCCCTGGGGCATTTGAAGCCAAAAATCAATCCTTCCTTAAGTTTCTTTTGGCTGAGTCTTTAATCTCAGCAAAGGGAAAGGTCACTAATACAGCCTGTCTTACTAATCCATCCAAACAGTGCCACGAACCCTGTGAAAAAGCCTGTATGGGTTAGAGACAGACAGTGATAGGCAGGTAAGCAGGGTTTCTCATTTAGGTCAGTAGGGTCACTTGGGGTCAGACATTTGTGTTGTGAGTTGTTGTTCTGCACTGTAGGATGTTAGGTGTCCCTCAGGTCTCTTGCCAATAGATGTTAATAAGGCCTCTGTCCTACTTCCTTGACCCAGTACAATAATGGAAGTTATCTATAGACACTGTCAGCAGTCCCTAAGAAACCACTTCCATGCCCATCCCAAAGAAGTTCCCCATGTGCTGCCCCTCAAACACAGCCTGGCCACTGTTCTGTTCAATGAGCCCATCAAGGAGTCTACAAAAGCACACTGTGGACACAGGGCCCTGGTGAACATGTGGAGCGGTGGTCCTCTTCCCATCAGCCTAAGCCTCATCCCTGCATGTCACCCAGCAGAAGCCCAGGACTGGACAACGTCACAAAAGGATTCCAAGTTAGAGCTCTCCGTAGCCTTTCTGCTGTGCCCAATAAAGAGAGGTAAGTCATGTCACGGACTTTCAGCCCTAATAAGACAATTCTCCTGATCTTTAATGGCAGTAATGAATTAAATAATGGCTAAGTAATGAATCGGGTTATTTCCTAAGGCTGGAGATCAAGAGAAATTAAATACTTAATCTGGAGAGGGTCTGAATTGATAAGGGCTATTTAAGTGCCTTTAGAACTAGAGGAACAAGAGCCGAAGGCTGCAGGAGACAACACTGCAGGCACCCTCTTCCTCCTAAGACTGCAGACTCAGCTAAAGTGGACAGCTGGAGAAGATGCAAGGAAACACAGGATCACTTGATTGCTGAGAGAAGCCAAATCTCTCCGCAGAGGCACCTTGCTCATTACGTGTGAGCTTTGCCTTGTTTACACCAAGGACTCAGATACCGGAGTTACAGCCAGCTTGTGCCATTGGCTGCAGATACCTAAATTACAGCTTGATTGATATCTCCCCATGGGCAACAGCAGGCTTAGATTTCTTTGTTCCCCGTAGTGTCTTAGACATAATATGTGTTCAGCAAATGTTTGATAGACTTGGTAGAAGCTTCTGGTGGTACCCTCAATGCTGCTTTAGACTATCTATTGCCCTATGACAGTGCAGCCACCAGGGAGAGACTCAGAGAGCACTGACTTCATCCAAAGAAGATACTTTATTGTCTAACACATTCTGGTGTTGACCCATAAATTGCCAGTATTGATTACTTGGGTTCACAGACACTGTAAGACAAACCCTTCACAACCACTTCAAACGTTTCTCCAAAATTAATTTCAAGAGGCCTATTCTGGAAATGTACATTATAAGGATGGATTGATGGGGCAGGAGAAATGGCTCAGCAGTGGGCTTACAACTGTCTCTAACTCCATTCCAAGGGGATCTGATGCCCTCTTCTGGCCTTTGTGGGCAACTGCACTCACACGCATATACTCCCACACAGACAGACATGCACACACATAGTTAAAAATAAGTCTTTAAGAATGGATCAGATTTATGCTAACTTATCTTTGCATGCTCGCAAGGCAAGAAGTAATAGTGAGATGTAAAAACAAGGAAGTACGCCCAAGCTCCTTCTCCACGGTCAAGGAAGGAGCTCGTGACAAAGGCAATGAAAACTTAAGAATGGAAGATCGGTAAGCGAGAAATGACAATAATTGTCAAGGCTAAATTATCAAATCGAAATTGTTAATTAAATATGTATGATTCAAGTGTAATTAGTCACACACCATAAGTTATTGTCGACACATATTGATAATGTTAGAGCAGAGTTATGTTTTTTTTTTTTTTTTTACAAAAAAAAATGAGAATCAATTAGTGCGTTCTTGTTTGAGCATATAAATAGACTCAGCTTTCTCAGAGAGACAATAGAGGAGACAGGAGGAACACACGTTCTGGAGGTGAGCAGCACAGAGGCTAAAACCAGGCAGCACTCAGTGACCTTGAGTTGGTGGTGCCTACAAGCTTGTTCCCTAGAAGAAGATGGGGCTTTTGAGACCCTGAATTCTAACTAAAATCCAAGCACTGCAGCTTGCCAGCTCCATGATCCTGGGTAACCTTCCCCTTGAAGCTTTGGTTTCACATCCATTCACTATGCCTGTTCCCATCTTTACTGGGAGTCTTCCCCATATCATCGACGAGTCTAGTGCAGATCAGTGCCTAGCTCCCATGACTTACATGAACTCAAACTGGGAGCCATGAGAAAGTGAATTTGCCCTAGAGGGCAAATTGTGAAGACTTTTACTCAACTGACTCTAGTTGGAAAGCCATTTCTGACCCCTTTTCCTTCAGCTTAAGCCCTCTGGTTCACATTATAGTCTGTGTTAAATATAAAAAGCACTTCCCAGCAGGACCTGAGAGCTGGCTGAGCTGGCTCAACAGCTCAATGCACTTGCTGAGTAAGCCTCACTAATTGAGTTAGATCCCTGGAGCTCAGGTAATGGTGGGAGATGGGAATGGACTCAATAGAATTGTCTTTTCTGCCTCCCAGTCTACCATATACCACACACACACACACACACACACACACACCATACAGGCATCACATACATATATACATACACACACATATGCTATATACCATACACACACATACTATATACCATACACACATCACACACACACACACACACACACACACACACACACTGTCACAATAATTAGTAAAACAATTTTAAGAATAAAGGAATGCATATGCAAATGGGAAAACAATCTTTAAAATCTCCACCGTAGCATTAGCAGAAAGATGAAGATCGAGAAAATGGAAAGGTTTACAGAAATAAGCTGAGCCTAGCGATCCTACTTGAGGCAAGCAGATCTTAAGTTTAAGGTCAGCCTGGGCATCTTAGTGACACACCCTATCTCATTTGGAAGATGTGGGTCTGTGGATACGGCTCAGGGGTAGTGCAGGAGGCCATGGATTCAATCTCTCCCCATCCAGTACTATAACAGCAAACAAAGTGATCAGAGAAATAGAGACCATGGATGTGACCATGTGGTTAAAGTGGTCACCAGAATTCAGGGACTGGGGAGGGAGGAGGCCTCCATCAGTGGCTCTGGAGCAACGGGAAGAATGAATCTTGATTTCTACACAAAATGAATTTAGGATAGAATTAACCATGAAAGCTCAAGAAATCAAGCTTTTAGAAAAGCCAGCATAAAAAGTTTACGACCTTGGTGTATGCAAAACACTGCTTATATGGGACACAGGAAGGGCCATTATAAAGTGAGTGTTTGGCCTTCATTAAAATTTAAAGCAGTTTTGTTTTACTTTTTTTTTATCAAACAGGCAAATAAGAAGCCAGGGATAGAAAAGGAGAGACTTAAAGTTCCCGAGTCTGACAAAAACATTCAAAATAGATCAATTCATCCTCAAATTGTCACTGCAAGGAGTTTCATTGAAGAGGGAAGCAAACTGTTGTAGTGGGAGAACTTCATGAGTGTGGGGATGCATCCTCAAGACTGGATCTCGGGATGGTGCCTAGACCCACGGAACACACCAGGCCAGGCACACTGGGTAGAATGTTAAGCGTAGGAGATGAGAAGAATAGGAAACTGCAAGATGGCTGGGCACAGGCAGCCAGGAGCATTCTATCTGTAGCTGGTACCCCTATCATCTGTACCCTATTCTATCTGTACCCCTTCAACATTCTATCTGTAGCTGCGGCTTTCAAGAATTGCCACAGAACACATAGAAATGGGCATAGAAATGGGAGGAATAGCCGTCTTCCACACGCAGGTTG